>NW_028322243.1:6875000-7500000 GCF_059928025.1 Delphinapterus leucas | reverse complement strand
CCTGTTCATCTTGCGCAGATATTGCAAACTGTGCCAAACAGGAGGTTAAAGGCACTGAGTCACCAAGTGGGGAGAGTGTTAGTAAAGGGTCTGGAATGGTGAACCCGAGTAAAAGGGGACGAAAACTGAGATGCATTTGAAAACGTTTCCCGGTCACATGGTGCACCATACTTGGGTTTTCCATGCATGTTTTAGCTGAAGGAAGAATCCCTCAAACCTGGAGAGTTGGGACCCATGGAATGGGTACCATGCAGTATGACTTCAAAGGGTCTGCACTTGCTCATCGAACCTCACCAATGCTATCAGCCCGAAGTGTCCAACCTTATGTCTCACTCAGCTCTGGGTGTAGATGTGGTAAATCCAGGTTGCATCACAAGCCCTGAATGAATTATTTAAAAATTGCTCTCTATTTCACTGTCATTGTGTTTTGTTTCTGTAATTCATTTTGATAATGGGATTTATCGGATTTTCTCTGCTGCATTCTTGCAGCTGTACACACGCTTGATTCTCTTATGGAGACATATAAATCCATGGGTTTGAAGATTCTGATCAGTCAGGTGTATTCCTAGGCTTTGAATACGGGGTGTTTAGTCCATTTCGTTGAGCAAGGGGTAGGTCTTGAGTATTATATATTTGGCTTATGGAAAGGTATCTGTGCTAATTTCTATCTCTGGTTTTATGCAGCACCCCAACTCACATTTCCCCTTAAGCAAGCATAAGTTGGTTTTCTAAATTTGAGACCCTGTTCTGTTTTGTAATTCAGTTCATGTGTAGCCAAGTTTACATTCCTTGTATTAGTGATATCTTATGATGTTTCATTTTCTGTGTGACTTATTTCACTTAGAATCATCGTACCTGAATCCACTCATTATGCCGCAATGGGCCTGATGACATAGATTTCATTGGTGAGTGATATTCCATTGTACGTACGTACCACAATTTCTTTATCCATTTTTCGCTTTCTTGGATATTTAACTTGTACCGTAGACGAGGTTCTTGTAAACAGAGCCGTCCGAAACTTTGGGGTGGCTGTGTGTTTTTGATTTTAATTTCCCTAAGCTATAGGACCATAAGTGGAAGTGCCATAGGCTGTGTTGCTTTGTTTCCTACGTGTTTCTGGAAACACCATACACTTCTCCAGAGTGGTTGTTGGCAATTTACATCCCGCCCATCAGCATGACAAGGCTCCCTCTTCTCCATGGTCTGTGCTGCCTTTCTGGATTTTACACTTTTTTCAGATGGCCCTTTTGACCGGGGGGCAGTGAGACTTCATTGTAGTGCAGATTTCCTTTACACGCTTGCTTGGTTGTCCAAAAAGGGCGTATGCGTTTTTTCCTGAATATATTCAGGAAAAAACGCATACGCCCTTTTTGGCCAAGTGCATCATTGTCGTCGTTCTGCCTCTTTTCCTATGCTTTAAATGCAATTCCAGTCTACCCCCTGAAATCGTTTTCCTGAAATTCTGCCCCACTTTCAAGTCCTCTTCGCAGCCTTCCTTCAATATATTTTTAGACCATAGCTGTCATTTATAACTCTGCAGGTTTGTGAATTACAGTGCCCCTGAGCTCCTTTCTTCAACTCGCTTTTTTTGTGAGCTGGCCGCAAACCCGCAGGAATGCTTCAGGCCCTAATCTGGTTCCGGCACAGCATGCTGAGCCTTTGGTTAATTCCTCTTCCTGGTGGGAAATGAGCGTTAAATTTGCCCGTGCAGACACCTTCACACGAGTCGTCATGGTGCCCCTTTCCCCCGGTTATCTCTATGGAGGTTGGAGTTGGAGGGCCTCCTCACTCAAGGTCAGTGTGCCCACGGAGCCAACCCTGCAACTTCAGGGCATGTTTGGTGGTTAGGATCACCACGTGGGGTCCTTTCACCTTAGGAGGGAGGTGGCCTTTTGGGCTGCTGATTTCCAGGTTTTCGGATACTGCCAGTATCTTGGCCAGATGTGGCGGTGGGCCAAGCCCCTTGGTGACCGTAGTTTATCCTACCTGGATCGCATTCTTGCATTGTTCCATTTCAAGTGGTCCCAGGTTTTGCACTAATACTCCAATGGCGATTCACCGTTCACCAGGAATGTAAAGGTAAAAGGGTTTAGCTAAATTAGGGAGTTCCTGTTCAAGGGTCTGAATTGACTGCTCTTTCCATTCTTGAAAGGCCACTTCTGCATTCTATTCAAAAGGATCATCACCTTTTCCTTTCAGTGTTTCATATAGAGGCCGAGCTAGTAGACTGTAGTTAGGGATCCAGAAGCAGCAAACCCTGGCCTCCCCAGGAACCCCTAAGCTGTCTTCTAGTTTTAGAAATGGGTAAGGCTGTAAATTGTTTCTTCCCTTTCCTGGGATGGGCTTCTCCGACCTTCTGTGAGAATGAAGCCCAGGCAGGTCACCGTAGTCTGTGATATTTGAGCTTTTTCTTGGACAACTTGTATCCTTTATTGGCTTGGTAGTTCAGAGGTCTCCTTAGTAGGGCTGGCGATCAGAATGTCGTCTGCATATTGAATGAGTGTTTCCTTTTCCAGAGGTAGAACTTTTAGGTCTTTAGCTGAGCTTTCCCCAAAGATGGTGTGGGAATTTTTGAACCCTTGGGGCAACACGGCCCGGAAGTATTGTTTTAGTTGTATGTTGAGTCCTGCCACTCACAAGCCAAAATTTCTTGTGACTCTGGGACTAATAGAATACAAAAGAAGGCATCATTGAAGACTAATACAGAATACCATGTCCTGGTGGTTGGTAGAATGACCAGCAGGGTGTAGGGTTTAGGAACTACTGGAGGTATATCCTCAGTGGCTTAACTGACTGTCCTGACATCCTTTACCAGGACTCCAGCAGCCCATGGGGCTCTCGAGGTCAGGCCAATCCCAGGATATGGAGCTCACCTGGGCAGGTACCCCAACCCAGCCCACGGGGCTCTCATGTTCAGGACCCTCCCAGGATATGGTGTTCCCTGGGCAGGTCCCCCTGCAGCCCATGGGGCTCTCGTGGTCAGGCCCCTCCCAGGATACAGAGCTACCCTTGCAGGTACCATGGCAGGGCTGGGAACACAGGAACCGTGCATATCGCCCTCATTGCAGAGCACTCCCAGCTCACCTGTCACTCAGATCTGACACAGAGCACCTCAGAGCAGGACTTGAACTAACAAACAGCAGCTCCGACAGGTCTGTGACCCTGGGCATCACTCTGTGTGGCCTCCCTCCACCTGGTCTTCCAGAGACTTCCACTGCACCCGGGGCACCAGGCCTCTGTCTCCACCCACCAGCCACCCCTCCTCTCCCTGACTCCTGGGTTCCTCTCATTAGGAGAGGGTTTTCTTGAAGTTGTCTCCCACTCATGGGCCAGATAATATAATTAGAAAACAAGCCAGAGCTGCAGCCCCTTGTCTATCCTGACTCTCAGGAGCCCACACCTGTTCCTTGGACCTGGCCGATTCAGCAAGTTCCAGTTTCTGCAACTGTGAGCCCCTGAGGGGTGATTATTGGCTGGCCTGGGAAGCCTGACCGTGCCGGCCAGCCCTCCCCAGGTGTGCCTGGGTTCAGATCAATATAAACACCGCTCCAGGCAGCAAGAGCCCCTGCAGCTGTGCCTGACGCCATTTTCTCTGCCCTGTCAGCAGTCTTGGGTCTGGACTGGTGGGAGGGAGTGAGAGGCCACGGCTTTGTGGGTGGCCCAGTGTGAGTGGGGCTCTGCTGGACTTTCTGCAGCAGTTGCCAAGATGCCACCTGCTAAAGAAGAGGATGTGTCACCCATACGTGCCGCTGGAATTTCTCCCTGGGCAGAGGTGAGTGAGGAAGAAAGCAGTGGGGGCCGGGACAGCAGGGGTATCTCAGGCAGGGAAATGGAAAGCTTCCAGAAGAGCACCCAGGGCCAGGACCACCCTGGCTGGCCTGCAGGCACCAAGTCGACTGGCATGCTGTCGCTCATGTGGCTCCATGGCCCTTCCTCTAGGCTTTCAAGTCCTTGTACATATTCAGGTGTTTTACCTGGGAAGGGTGGGAACATTTCAGCAGCAGCTGGCCTGGGGCTCAGCCCACGTTTACTCACAGATGCCTCGGCACGGTCCCCCAGCTTTGCAATGAGGACGCTTGTTGCGTGGGGCCTGCTGGCTGAATGGGAGATGATTCCCCACCACTGACCAACTTCAGAATTGCTTACAACTGGAGCAAGTGCCCTGATACGGTTTTCCTCTGTGTAACTGGTGGGTTCTGTTTTTTTTTCTTTTTTTCGTTTTTGGTTCAAGGTAGATTTTATTCCTCTTTTTTGTATTTACAGATATAAGCATGGAAATAATTTATTCATATAAATACATGTATGTGAAGGGAAGAATATTTTCTCTGTTTTACTTTTTGTAATTTGAATTTTATTTTATTTTTTTATACAGCAGGTTCTTTTTGGTTATCTCTTTTATACATATAAATGTATATATGCCAATCCCAATCTCTCAACTCCTCCCACCACCACCCCCCAACAGCTTTCCCCCCTTGGTGTCCATACGTTTGTTGTCTACATCTGTTGCTCTATTTCTGCCTTGCAAAACGGTTCATCTGTAAAATTTGTCTAGGTTCCACATATAGGCATTAATAGACAAGATTTGTTTTTCTATTTCTGACTTACTTCACTCTGTATGACAGTCTCTAGATCCATCAACGTCTCTACAAATGACCCAATTTCATTCCTTTTTATGGCTTAGTAATATTCCATTTTATATATGTACCACTTCTTTATGCATTCGTCTGTCTGTGGGCATTTAGGTTGCTTCCATTACCTGGATATTGTAAATAGTGATGCAATGAACATTGCGGTGAATGTCTCTTTTTGATTTATGGTTTTGTCTGGGTATATGCCCAGTAGTGGGATTGCTGTATCATATGGTAATTCTATTCTTAATTTTATAAGAAACTCCATAATGTTCTCCACAGTGACTGTATCAATTTACATTCCCAACAATAGTGGAAGAGGGTTCCTTATCTCCACACCCTTTCCAGCATTTGTTGTTTGTAGATTTTCTGATGATGCCCATTCTAACATGTGTGAGGTGATACACCATGGATGAGTCTATTTCGTTGAGCAAAGAGTAGGTCTTGTCTAGTACATATTTGGCTTATGGAACGGTATGTGTGCTAATTTCAATCTCTGGTTTTATACAGCACCCCAACTCAACATTCCCCTTAAGCAAGCATA
Source organism: Delphinapterus leucas (assembly GCF_059928025.1). Taxonomy (NCBI): domain Eukaryota; kingdom Metazoa; phylum Chordata; class Mammalia; order Artiodactyla; family Monodontidae; genus Delphinapterus; species Delphinapterus leucas. The sequence goes on along the minus strand of NW_028322243.1, from coordinate 7,494,828 downwards.
AGTTTTTATCTAAATGTGAGACTCTGTTCGGTTTTGTATTTCAGTTTATGTGTAACCAAGTTTACACTCCCTCTATTAGTGATATCTTATGATACTTATCTTTCTCTGTGTGACGTATTTCTCTTAGAATCATCATATTTAAATCCACTCAATTTGCTGCTACAGGCCTGATGACATTGATTTCATTGCTGAGTGATATTCCGTTGTACGTAAGTAGCACAACTCCTTTATCCATTTTTTTCTTTCTGAGATATTTAATTTTTACTGGACTCGAGTTTCTTGTAAACACAGCAGCCCTAAATTTTGTGCTGGCTGTGTCTTGTTGATTTTAATTTTCCTAAGCTATAGGGCTAAAAGTGGAAGTACCCTAGGCTCTGTAGCTTTGTTTTTCAGATGTTTCAGGATACACCATAAACATCTCCAGAGTGTCTGTTGGCAATTTACATCCCGCCCATCAGCATAACAAGGCTCCCTGTTCTCCATGGCCTGTCCTGTGTTTCTGGTTTTTACACTTTTTTCAGATGGCCCTTTTGACGAATGGGAAACGAGACTTCATTGTAGTGCGGATTTCCATTGCTGGAGTGCTTGGTTGGCCAAAAAGGGCATATGCGTTTTTTCCTGAATATATTCAGGAAAAAATGTTTACGCACTTTTGTCCAAGTGCATCAGTGTCAAAGATCTGCCGCTTTTCACATGCTTTAAATGCAATTCCAATCTACCTCCTGAAATATGATTCCTGCAATTCTGCCTCGTTTTCAAGTCCTCTTTGCAGACTTACTTCAATATATTTTTGCCAATAGCTGTCATTTATATCTCTGCAGGTTTGTGAATTACAGTGCCCGTGATTTCCTTTCTTAACTCGTTTCCTTGAAAGCTGGCCACAGAACCGCAGGTTTGCTTTAGGCCATAATCAGGGTCCGACACGGCACTCTGAGCCTTTGGTTAATTCCTCTTCCTGGTGGGAAATTAGAGTTAAATGTGCCCCTCCGGACACCTGCCTCACTCCCAGCCCCTTGGTTATGTGTGTCCTGTAGTTTGAGGCCACATGTGCTGGGTTCCTCACCTTTGGCTGATGTGGCCCCACTGGTGTGAGGACACTCCTGCCTGGTTCCCATCCCCTTGGTGATGTGGACCCTCCGGTGAGAGTCTGATCCTGGCTGGGTTCCTCACACTTCTGAGAGGTGGGCCCTCTTCTCTGAGGTCACTCCTGCCTGGCTGGCCCACCCCGCCTTGACGACGTCGGCTCTCTCGTGGGAGTTGGTGCCTGCTGCGAGTCTCCTCCCCTTGGTAATGAGGGCCCTCTGGCGTCAGGCCCTAACTCCTGGCCTCCCAAAATTTTCTGATGTGCGCCCTGTGGTGCGAGTACACTCCTGCCAGGTTCCCAACACCATGGGAATGTGGGCCTTCTGCTCTGAGGTCCCAACGATGGGTTGCTCAGTTTCATGATGAGGGCCCTCTGGTGTGAGTTCACTCCGGCCTGGATCCCATAGCCTCGCTGCTCCTGGCCACCTGCGGGGAGGTTACAACTGCGGGATTCCTCACCTTTTTTCTTCTATGGGCCCTCTGTTTTGAGACTCCTCCTGCCTGCCTCACTCCCAGCCCCTTGGTGATGTGTGTCCTCTGGTTTGAGGCCACGTGTGCTGGGTCCCTCACCTTTCGATGATGTGGCCCCACTGGTGTGAGGACACTCTTGCCTGGTTCCTATCCCCTTGAAGATGTGGGCTCTCTGGTGAGAGTCTGATCCTGGCTGGGTTCCTCACCCTTCTGTGAGGTGGGCCCTCTGCTGTGAGGTCACTCCTGCCTGGCTGGCACACCCCGCCTGGGCAACATCGGCCCTCTTGTGGCAGTTGGAGCATGCTGGGAGCCTCCTCCCCTCGGTGATGAGGGCCCTCTTGCGTCAGGCCCTAACTGCTGGGTACCCACATTTTCTGATACGTGCTAAGTGGTGCGAGGACACTCCTGCGAGGTTCCCATCCCCATGGGGATGTGGGCCTTCTGCTCTGAGGTCCCAATGGCTGGGTTGCTCACAGTTTCATGATGTGGGCCCTCTGCTGTGAGTTCACTGCAGCCTGGATCACATAGACTCGGTGCTCTGGGCCGCCTGCTGGGAGGTTCCCACTGCAGGATTCCTCACCTTTTTTATTCTATTGGCCCTGTGTTGTGAGGCTACTCATGCCTGCCTCAATCCGAGCCCCTTGGAGATGTGGGTCCTCTGGTTTAGGCCTCATGTGCTGGTTTCCTCACCTTTCTATGATGTGGTCACCCTGGTGTGAAGACAGTCCTGCCTGGTTCTGATCCCCTTGGTGATGTGGGCCCTCTGGTGAGAGTCTTATCCTGGCTGGGTTCCTCACCCTTCTGTGAGGTAGGCCCTCTGCTGTGAGGTCACTCCTGCCTGGCTGTCACACGTCACCTTGTCGACATGGGCCCTCAGTTGGGAGTTGGTGCCTGCTTGGAGTCTCCTCCCCTTGGTAATGAGGGCCCTCTGGCGTCAGACCCTAACTTCTGGGCTCCCAAAATTCTCTGATGTGTGCCCTGAGGTGCGAGTACACTTATGCCATGTTCCCAACCACATAGGAATGTGGGCCTTCTGCTCTGAGGTCCCAAAGCCTGGGTTGCTCACAGTTTCATGATGAGGGCCCTCTGTTTTGAGTTCAGTCAGGTCTGGATCCCATAGCCTCGCTGCTCCTGGCCGCCTGCTGGGAGGTTCCAACTGCGGGATTCCTCACCTTTTTTCTTCTATGGGCCCTCTGTTTTGAGACTCCTCCTGCCTGCCTCACTCCCAGCCCCTTGGTGATGTGTGTCCTCTGGTTTGAGGCCACGTGTGCTGGGTCACTCACATTTCGTTGATGAGGTCCCACTGGTGTGAGGACACTCCAGCCTGGTTCCCATTCTCTTGGTGATGTGGGCCCTCTGGTGAGAGTCTGATCCTCCTTGGGTTCCTCACACTTTTGTGAGGTGGGCCCTCTGCTCTGAGGTCACTCTTGCCTGGCTGGCACACCCCGCATTGGCGACGGCGGCCCACTGGTAGCAGTTGGAGCCTGCTGGGAGCCTCCTCTCCTCGGTGATGAGAGCCCTCTGGTGTCAGGCCCTAACTGCTGGGCTCCCCACCTTTTCTGATGTGTGCCCACTGGTGCGATGACACTCCTACTTGGTTCCCTTCCCCATGGGGATGTGGGCCTTGTGCTCTGAGGTCACAACGGCTGGTTTGCTCACAGTTTCATGATGAGGGCCCTCTGTTGTGAGTTCATCACTGCCTGGATCCCATAGCCTCGGTGCTCTGGGCCGCCTGCTGGGATGTTCCAACTGCTGGATTCCTCACCTTTTTTATACAATGGGCCATGTGTTGTGAGGTTAATCCTGCCTGCCTCGCTCCAAGACCCATGGTGATGTGGGTCCTCTGGTTTGAGGCCACATTTTCTTGTTACCTCAACTTTTGATGATATGGCCCCACGGGTGTGATGACACTCCTGCCTGGTTCACAGCCCCTTGCTGATGTGGGCACTCTGGTGAGAGTCTGATCCTGGCTGGGTTCCTTACCCTTCTGTGAGGTGGGCCCTCTGATGTGAGCTCACTCCTGCCTGGCTGGCTCACGTCGCCTTGATGATGTGGGCCCTCTGTTGGCCACTAAAGCATTCTGGGAGCCTCCTACCCTCTTTAATGAGGGCCCTGGAAAAAACGCATATGCACATTTTGACCAAGTGCATCATTGTCCAGGATCTGCCTCTTCTCCTATGCTTTCAGAGCACTTCCCGTCTACGTCCTGAAATCATATTCCAGGAATACTGCCCCGCTTTCAAGTCCTCCTCGCAGCCTTACTTCAATATATTTTTGTATGATACCTGTCATTAATAACTCTGCAGGTTTGTTAAATACAGTGTCCCTGAGCTCCTTTCTTCAACATGCTTTCTTGTGAGCTGGCCGCAAAACCGCAGGATTGCTTCAGGCCGTAATCTGGTTTCGGCACGGCACGCTGAGCCTTTGGTAAATTCCTCTTTCTGGTGAGAAATGAGCATTCAATTTGCCCGTGGAGACACCTACAGCTAGTCTCTCATTGGTTCTCCCTATTCCTGTTCATCTTGTGCAGAAATTGCAAACTGTGCCAAACAGGAGGTTAAAGGCACTGACTCTCCAAGTGGGTAGAGGGTTAGTAAAGCATCTGGAATGGTGAACCCGAGTACCAGGGAACGAAACCTGAGAGCCATTTAAAATGGTTTCCCAGTCTCACAGTGGACAATACTCTGGGTTTCCCATGCATGTTTTAGCTGAAGGAAGAATTCCTTAAACCTGGAGATTATTGACCCATGGAATGGGTACCATGCAGTATGACTAAAAAGGGTCTGAATTTGCTCACCGAACCTCACCAATGCTATCAGTTCGAAGTGTCCAGCCTTATGCCTCACCCAGCTCTGGGTGTAGATGTGGTAAATCCAGGTTTCATCACAAGCCCTGAATCAATTATTTAAGAATTGCTGTCTCTTTCACTGTCATTGTGTTTTGTTTTTGTAATTTAGTTTGATAATGGGATTTATCGGATTTTCACTGCTGCGTTCATGCCGCTGTACAAACGCTTGATTCTCCTACAGAGAAATATAAATCCACGGGTTTTAAGATTCTTACTAGTCAGGTATATTCCTAGGCGTTGAATATGTGGTGTTGAGTCCATGTCGTTGAACAAGGAGTAGGTCTTGACTATTACATATTTGGCTTATGGAACGGTATCTGTGCTATTTTCAATCTCTGGTTTTATGCAGCACCCCAACTCACCTTTGCCCTTAAGCAAGCATAAGTTGGTTTTCTAAATTTGAGTCCCTGTTCTGTTTTGTAATTCAGTTCATGTGTAGCCAAGTTTACATTCCGTGTATTAGTGATATCTTATGATGTTTCATTTTCTGTGTGACTTATTTCACTTAGAATCACTGTAGCTGAATCCACTCATTATGCCGTGATGGGCCTGATGACATAGATTTCATTGCTGAGTGATATTCCATTGTACTTGCATACCACAACTTCTTTATGAATTTTTTGCTTTCTCGGATATTTAACTTGTACCGTAGACGAGGTTCTTGTAAACAGAGACGTCCCAAACATTGGGGTGGCTGTGTGTTTTTGATTTTAATTTCCATAATCTATAGGACCATAAGTGGAAGTGCCATAGGCTGTGTTGCTTTGTTTCCTACGTGTTTCAGGAAACACCATACACTTCTCCAGAGTGGCTGTTGGCAATTTACATCCCGCCCATCAGCATAACAAGGCTCCCTTTTCTCCATGACCTGTCCTGCCTTTCTGGATTTTACACTTTTTTCAGATGGCCCTTTTGACCGGGGGGCAGTGAGACTTCATTGTAGTGCAGATTTCCTTTACACGCTTGCTTGGTTGGCCAAAAAGGGCGTATGCGTTTTTTCCTGAATATATTCAGGAAAAAACGCATACGCCCTTTTTGGCCAAGTGCATTATTGTTGACATTCTGCCTCTTTTCCTATGCTTTAAGTGCAATTCCAGTCTACCCCCTGAAATCGTTTTCCTGAAATTCTGCCCCACTTTCAAGTCCTCTTCGGAGACTTACTTCAATACATTTTTGGACGATAGCTGTCATTCATAACTCTGCAGGTTTGTGAATTACAGTGCCCCTGAGCTCCTTTCCTCAACTCGCTTTCTCGTGAGCTGGCTGCAAAACCGCAGGATTGCTTCAGGCCCTTATCTGTTTCCGGCAGGGCATGCTGAGCCTTTGGTTAATTCCTCTTCCTGGTGGGAAATGAGCATTCCATTTGCCCGTGCAGACACCTACAGATAGTCTCTCATTGGTTCTCCCTATTCCTGTTCATCTTGCGCAGAAATTGCAAACTGTGCCAAACAGGAGGTTAAAGGCACTGACTCTCCAAGTGGGGAGAGTTTTAGTAAAGCGTCTGGAATGGTGCACCCGAGTACCGGGGTTCGAAAACTGAGATGCATTTGGAAACGTTTCCCAATCACACGGTGGACCATACTCCGGGTTTCCCATGCATGTTTTAGCTGAAGGAAGAATCCCTTAAACCTCGAGAGTTGGGACCCATGGAATGAGTACCATGAAGTATGACTTCAAAGGGTCTGCGTTTGCTCACCGAACCTCACCAATGCTATCAGCCCAAAGTGCCAAGCCTTATGTCTCACCCAGCTCTGGGTGTACATGTGGTAAATCCAAGTTGCATCACAAGCCCTGAATCAATTATTTAAGAATTGCTCTCTATTTCACTGTCACTGTGTTTTGTTTTTGAAATTTATTTTGATAATGGGATTTATCAGATTTTCACTGCTGCGTTTAGGCCGATGTACAGACATTTGATTTCCTTATGGAGACATATAAATCCATGGGTTTTAAGATTCTTACTTGTCAGGTATATTCCCAGGCGTTGAATATGTGGTGTTGAGTCTATTTCGCTGAGCAAGGAGTAGGTCTTGTCTATTATATATTTGGCTTATGGAACGGTATCTGTGCTAATTTCAATCTCTGTTTTTATGCAGCACCCCAACTCACCTTTCCCCATAAGCAAGCATAAGTTGGTTTTCTAAATTTGAGACCCTGTTCTGTTTTGTAATTCAGTTCATGTGTAGCCAAGTTTACATTCCGTGTATTAGTGATATCTTATGATGTTTCTTTTTCTGTATAACTTATTTCTCGTAGAATCATCGTTCCTGAATCCACTCATTATGCCGCTACGGGCCTGATGACGTAGATTTCATTGCTGTGTGATATTCCATTGTACGTGAGTACCACAACTTCTTTATCCGTTTTTTGCTTTCTCGGATAGTTAACTTATACCGTAGACAAGGTTCTTGTTAACAGAGCCGTCCGAAACTTTGGGGTGGCTGTGTGTTTTTGATTTTAATTTCCCTAAGCTATAGGACCATAAGTGGAAGTGCCATAGGCTGTGTTGCTTTGTTTCCTACGTGTTTCAGGAAACACCATACACTTCTCCAGAGTGGCTGTTGGCAATTTATATCCCGCACATCAGCATAACAAAGCTCCCTGTTCTCCATGACCTGTCCTGCCTTTCTGGATTTTACACTTTTTTCAGATGGCCCTTTTGACCGGGGGGCAGTGGGACTTCATTGTAGTGCAGATTTCCTTTACACGCTTGCTTGGTTGGCCAAAAAGGGTGTATGCGTTTTTTACTGAATATATTCAGGAAAAAACGCATACGACCTTTTTGGCCAAGTGCATCATTGTCGACATTCTGCCTCTTTTCCTATGCTTTAAGTGCAATTCCAGTTTACCCCCTGAAATCGTTTTCCGGAAATTCTTCCCCGCTTTCAAGTCGTCTTGGACGACTTACTTCAATACATTTTTGGACGATAGCTGTCATTCATAACTCTGCAGGTTTGTGAATTACAGTGCCCCTGAGCTCCTTTCCTCAACTCGCTTTCTCCTGAGCTGGCCGCAAAACCGCAGGATTGCTTCAGGCCCTAAACTGTTTCTGGCAGGGCACGCTGAGCCTTTGGTTAATTCCTCTTCCTGGTGGGAAATGAGCGTTCCATTTGGCCGTGCAGACACCTACAGCTAGTCTCTCATTGGTTCTCCCTATTCCTGTTCATCTTGCGCAGAAATTGCAAACTGTGCCAAACAGGAGGTTAAAGTCCCTGACTCTCCAAGTGGGGAGAGTGTTAGTAAAGCGTCTGGAATGGTGAACCCGAGTACCAGGGTTCGAAAATTGAGATGCATTTGAAAACGTTTCCCAATCACACGGTGGACCATACTCTGGGTTTCCCATGCATGTTTTAGCTGAAGGAAGAATCCCTTAAACGTTGAGAGTTGGGACCCATGGAATGGGTACCATGCAGTATGACTTCAAAGGGTCTGCGTTTGCTCACCGAACCTCACCAATGCTATCAGCCCGAAGTGTCCAGCCTTATGTCTCACCCAACTCTGGGTGTAGATGTGGTAAATCCAGGTTGCATCACAAGCCCTCAATGAATTATTTAAGAATTGCTCTCTATTTCACTGTCATTGTGTTTTGTTTTTGAAATTTATGTTGATAATGGGATTTATCGGATTTTCACTGCTGCGTTTAGGCCGCTGTACACATGCTTGATTTCCTTATGGAGACATATAAATCCATGGGTTTTAAGATTCTTACTTGTCAGGTATCTTCCCAGGCGTTGAATATGGGGTGTTGAGTCCATTTCGCTGAGCAAGGAGTAGGTCTTGTCTATTATATATTTGGCTTATGGAACGGTATCTGTGCTAATTTCAATCTCTGGTTTTATGCAGCACCCCAACTCACCGTTCCCCATATGCAAACATAAGTTGGTTTTCTAAATTTGAGACCCTGTTCTGTTTTGTAATTCAGTTCGTGTGTAGCCAAGATTACATTCGGTGTATTAGTGATATCTCATGATGTTTCTTTTTCTGTGTGACTTATTTCTCGTAGAATCATCGTACCTGAATCCACTCATTATGCCGCTACGGGCCTGATGACGTAGATTTCATTACTGAGTGATATTCCATTGTACGTGCGTACCACAACTTCTTTATCCATTTTTTGCTTTCTCGGATAGTTAACTTATACCGTAGACAAGGTTCTTGTAAACAGAGCCGTCCCAAACTTTGGGGTGGCTGTGTGTTTTTGATTTTAATTTCCCTAAGCTATAGGACCATAAGTGGAAGTGCCATAGGCTGTGTTGCTTTGTTTCCTACGTGTTTCTGGAAACACCATACACTTCTCCAGAGTGGCTGTTGGCAATTTACATCCCGCCCATCAGCATAACAAGGCTCCCTGTTCTCCATGACCTGTCCTGCCTTTCTGGATTTTACACTTTGTTCAGATGTGCCTTTTGACCGGTGGGCAGTGTGACTTCATTTTAGTGCAGATTTCCTTTACACGCTTGCTTGTTTGGCCATAAACCGCGTATGCGTTTTTTCCTGAATATATTCAGGAAAAAACGCATACGTCCTTTTTGGCCAAGTGCATCATTTTCGACATTCTGCCTCTTTTCCTGTGCTTTAAGTGCAATTCCTGTCTACCCCCTGAAATTGTGTTCCTGAAATTCTGCCCCGCTTTCAAGTCCTCTTCGAAGACTTACTTCAATACATTTTTGGACGATAGCTGTCATTCATAACTCTGCAGGTTTCTGAATTACACTGCCCCTGAGCTCCGTTCTTCAACTCGCTTTCTTGTGAGCTCGCCGCAAAACCGCAGGATTGCTTCACGCCATAATCTCTTTCTGGCAGGGCACGCTGAGCCTTTGGTTAATTCCTCTTCCTGGTGGGAAATGAGCGTTCCATTTGCACGTGCAGACACCTACATCTAGTCTCTCATTGCTTCTCCCTATTCCTGTTCATCTTGCGCAGAAATTGCAAACTGGGCCAAACAGGAGGTTAAAGGCACTGACTCTCCAAGTGGGGAGAGTGTTAGTAAAGCGTCTGGAATGGTGAACCCGAGTACCAGGGGCAAAAACTGAGATGCATTTGAAAACGTTTCCCAATCACACGGTGGTCCATACTCTGGGTTTCCCATGCATGTTTTAGCTGAAGGAAGAATCCCTTAAACCTGGAGAGTTGGGACCCATAGAATGGGTACCATGCAGTATGACTTCAAAGGGTCTGCGTTTGCTCACCGAACCTCACCAATGCTATCAGCCTGAAGTGCCCAGCCTTATGTCTCACCCAGCTCTGGGTGTACATGTGGTAAATCCAGGTTGCATCACAAGCCCTGAATCAATTATTTAAGAAATGCTCTCTATTTCACTGTCATTGTGTTTTGTTTTTGAAATTTATTTTGATAATGGGATTTATCGTATTTTCACTGCTGCGTTTAGGCCGATGTACAGACATATGATTTCCTTATGGAGACATATAAATCCATGGGTTTTAAAATTCTTACTTGTCAGGTATATTCCCAGGCGTTGAATATGGGGTGTTGAGTCTATTTCGCTGAGCTAGGAGTAGGTCTTGTCTATTATATATTTGGCTTATGGAACGGTATCTGTGCTAATTTCAATCTCTGTTTTTATGCAGCACCCCAACTCACCTTTCCCCATAAGCAAGTATAAGTTGGTTGTCTCAATTTGAGACCCTTTTCTGTTTTGTAATTCAGTTTATGTGTAGTCAAGTTTACGTTCCGTGTATTAGTGATATCTTATGATGTTTCTTTTTCTGTGTGACTTATTTCTCGTAGAATCAGCGTACTTGAATCCACTCATTATGGCGCTACGGGCCTGATGACGTAGATTTCATTGCTGTGTGATATTCCATTGTACGTACGTAGCACTACTTCTTTATCCATTTTTGGCTTTCTCGGATATTTAACTTGTACCGTAGACGAGGTTCCTGTAAACGGAGCCGTCCCAAACTTTGGGGTGGCTGTGTGTTTTTGATTTTAATTTCCCTAAGCTATAGATCCATAAGTGGAAGTGCCATAGGCTGTGTTGTTTTGTTTCCTACGTGTTTCAGGAAACACCATACACTTCTCCAGAGTGGCTGTTGGCATTTTACATCCTGCCCATCAGCATAACAAGGCTCCCTGTTCTCCATGACCTGTCCTTCCTTTCTGGATTTTACACTTTTTTCAGATAGCCCTTTTGACCGGGGGGCAGTGAGACTTCATTGTAGTGCAGATTTCCTTTACACGCTTGCTTTGTTGACCAAAAAGTGCGTATGCGTTTTTTCCTGAATATATTCAGGAAAAAACACATACGCCCTTTTTGGCCAAGTGCATCATTGTCGACATTCTGCCTCATTTCCTATGCTTTAAGTGCAATTCCAGTCTACCCCCTGAAATCGTTTTCCTGAATTTCTGTCCCGCTTTCAAGTCCTCTTCGAAGACTTACTTCAATACATTTTTGGACGATAGCTGTCATTCATAACTCTGCAGGTTTGTGAATTTCAGTGGCCCTGAGCTCCTTTCTTCAACTCACTTTCTTGTGAGCTGGCTGCAAAACCGCAGGATTGCTTCCGGCCCTAATCTGTTTCCAGCAGGGCACGCTGAGCCTTTGGTTAATTCGTCTTCCTGGTGGGAAATGAGCGTTCCATTTGCCCGTGCAGACACCTACAGCTAATCTCTCATTGGTTCTCCCTATTCCTGTTCATCTTGCGCAGAAATTGCAAACTGTGCGAAACAGGAGTTTAAAGGCACTGACTCTCCAAGTGGGGAGAGTGTTAGTAAAGCGTCTGGAATGGTGAACCCGAGTACCAGCGTTCGAAAACTGAGATGCATTTGAAAACGTTTCCCAATCACACGGTGGACCATACCCTGGGTTTCCCATGCATATTTTAGCTGAAGGAAGAATCCCTTAAACCTGGAGAGTTGGGACCCATGGAATGGGTACCATGCAGTATGACTTCAAAGGGTCTGCGTTTGCTCACCGAACCTCACCAAAGCTATCAGCCCGAAGTGTCCAGCCTTATGTGTCACCCAGCTCTGGGTGTAGATGTGGTAAATCCAGGTTTCATCACAAGCCCTGAATGAATTATTTAAGAATTGCTCTCTATTTCACTGTCATTGTGGTTTTTTTTGACATTTATTTTGATCATGGGATTTATCGGATTTTCGCTGCTGCGTTTATGCCGCTGTACACACGCTTTATTTCCTTGTGGAGACATATAAATCCATGGGTTTTAAGATTCTTACTTGTCAGGTATATTGCCAAGCGTTGAATATGGAGTGTTGAGTCCATTTCGTTGAGCAAGGAGTAGGTCTTGTCTATTATATATTTGGCTTATGGAAAGGTATCTGTGCTAATTTCAATCTCTGGTTTTATACAGCACCACAACTCACCTTTCCCCATAAGCAAGCATAAGTTGGTTTTCTAAATTTGAGACCCTGTTCTGTTGGTATTTCTGTTCATGTGTAGCCAAGTTTACATTCCGTGTATTAGTGATATCTTATGAGGTTTCTTTTTCTGTGTGACTTATTTCTCGTAGAATCATCATACCTAAATCCACTCATTATGCCGCTACGGGCCTGATGACGTAGATTTCATTGCTGAGTGATATTCCATTGTACTTGCATACCACAACTTCTTTATGAATTTTTTGCTTTCTCGGATATTTAACTTGTACCGTAGACGAGGTTCTTGTAAACAGAGACGTCCCAAACATTGGGGTGGCTGTGTGTTTTTGATTTTAATTTCCATAATCTATAGGACCATAAGTGGAAGTGCCATAGGCTGTGTTGCTTTGTTTCCTACGTGTTTCAGGAAACACCATACACTTCTCCAGAGTGGCTGTTGGCAATTTACATCCCGCCCATCAGCATAACAAGGCTCCCTGTTCTCCATGGCCTGTCCTGTGTTTCTGGTTTTTACACTTTTTTCAGATGGCCCTTTTGACGAATGGGAAATGAGACTTCATTGTAGTGCGGATTTCCATTTCTCGAGTGCTTGGTTGGCCAAAAAGGGCATATGTGTTTTTTCCTGAATATATTCAGGAAAAAATGTTTACGCACTTTTGTCCAAGTGCATCACTGTCAAAGATCTGCCGCTTTTCACATGCTTTAAATGCAATTCCAATCTACCTCCTGAAATATGATTCCTGCAATTCTGCCTCGTTTTCAAGTCCTCTTTGCAGACTTACTTCCATATAATTTTGCCAATAACTGTCATTTATAACACTGCAGGTTTGTGAATTACAGTGCCCGTGATTTCCTTTCTTAACTCGTTTCCTTGAAAACTGGCCACAGAACCGCAGGTTTGCTTCAGGCCGTAATCAGGGTCCGGCACGGCACTCTGAGACTTTGGTTCATTCCACTTCCTGGTGGGAAATTAGAGTTAAATGTGCCCCTCCAGACACCTGCCTCACTCCTAGCCCCTTGGTGATGTGTGTCCTGTGGTTTGAGGCCACATGTGCTGGGTTCCTCACCTTTGGCTGATGTGGCCCCACTGGTGTGAGGACACTCCTGCCTGGTTCCCATCCCCTTGGTGATGTGGGCCCTCCAGTGAGAGTCTGATCCTGGTTGGGTTCCTCACACTTCTGTGAGGTGGGCCCTCTTCTCTGAGGTCACTCCTGCCTGGCTGGCACACCCCGCCTTGGCGACGTCGGCTCTCTGGTGGGATTTGGTGCCTGCTGGGTGTCTCCTCCCCTTGGTAATGAGGGCCTTCTGGCGTCAGGCCCTAACTCCTGGGCTCCCAATATTTTCTGATATGCGCCCTGTGGTTCGAGTACACTCCTGCCAGGTTCCCAACCCCATGGGAATGTGGGCCTTCTGCTCTGAGGTCCCAACCGTGGGTTGCTCAGTTTCATGATGAGGGCCCTCTGCTGTGAGTTCTCTCCGGCCTGGATCCCATAGCCTCGCTGCTCCTGGCCACCTGCTGGGAGGTTACAACTGCGGGATTCCTCACCTTTTTTCTTCTATGGACCCTCTGTTTTGAGACTCCTCCTGCCTGCCTCACTCCCAGTCCCTTGGTGATGTGTGTCCTCTGGTGTGAGGCCACGTGTGCTGGGTCCCTCACCTTTCGATGATGTGGCCCCACTGTTGTGAGGACACTCCTGCCTGGTTCCTATCCCCTTGATGATGTGGGCCCTCTGGTGAGAGTCTGATCCTGGCTGGGTTCCTCACCCTTCTGTGAGGGGTGCCCTCTGCTGTGAGGTCACTCCTGCCTGGTTGGCACACCCCACCTGGGCAACATCGGCCCTCTTGTGGCAGTTGGAGCCTGCTGGGAACCTCCCCTCGGTGATGGGGGCCCTCTTGCCTCAGGCCCTAACTGCTGGGTACCCACATTTTCTGATACGTGCTAAGTGGTGCGAGGACACTCCTGCGAGGTTCCCATCCCCATGGGCATGTGGGCCTTCTGCTCTAAGGTCCCAACACCTGTGTTGTTCACCGTTTCATGATGTTGGCTCTCTGGTGTTAGTTCACCCAGGCCTAGATCCCATAGCCTCTGTGCTCTGAGCGGCCTGCTGGGAGGTTCCTACTGCTGGATTCCTTACCTTTTTTATTCTTTGGGTCCTGTGTTTTCATGCTCCTACTTCCTAACTCACTCCCAGCCCATTTGTGATGTAGGTCCTCTGGTTTAAGGCCACATGTACCAGTTTCCTCACCTTTATTGATGTGGCCCCACTGGTGTGAGGACACTCCTGCCTGGTTCCCATCCCCTTGGTGATGGGGGCCCTCTGGTGAGAGTCTGATCCTGTCTGGATTCCTCACACTTCTGGGAGGTGGGCCCTCTGCTGTGAGGTCACTCCTGCCTGGCTGGCACACGTCACCTTGGCGATGTGGGCCCTCAGTTGGGAGTTGGTGCCTGCTGGGAATCTCCTCCCCTCGGTAATGAGGGCTCTCTGGCGTCAGGCCCTAACTCATGGGCTCCCAAAATTTTCTGATGTGCGCCCTGTCGTGCGAGTACACTCCAGCAAGGGTCCCATCCCCATGGGGATGTGGGCTTTCTGCCCTGAGGTCCCAACGGCTGGGTTGCTCACAGTGTCAGAATGTGGGCCCTCTGCTGTGAGTTCACTCCGGCATGGATCCCATAGCCTCGGTGCTCTGGGCCACCTGCTTGGAGCTTCCAACTGCGGGGTTCCTCACCTTTTTTATTCTATGGGCGCTCTGTTGTGAGTCTCCTCCTGCATGCCTCACTCCCAGCCCTTTCGTGATGTGTGTCCCCTTGTTTGAGGCCACATGTGCTGTGTTCCTCAACTTTCGCTGATGTGGCCCCACTGGTGTGAGGACACTCCTGCCTGGTTTCCATCCCCTTGGTGATGTGGGCGCTCTGGTTAGAGTCTGATCCTGTTTGGGCTCCTCACACTTCTGTGAGGTGGGCCCTCTGCTGTGAGGTAACTCGTGCCTGGCTTGCTCCCATTGCCTTGGTGACGTCGGCCCTCTGGTGGCATTTGGAGCCTGCTGGTAGCCTCCTCTCCTCCGTGATGAGGGCCCTCTGGCGCCAGGCCATAACTGCTGGGTTCCCACATTTTCTGATACGTGCTAAGTGGTGCGAGGACACTCCTGCGAGGTTCCCATCCCCATGGGGATGTGGGCCTTCTGCTCTGAGGTCCCACTGGCTGGGTTGCTCACAGTTTCATGATGTGGGCCCTCTGCTGTGAGTTCACTGTGGCCTGGATCCCATAGACTCCATGCTCTGGGCCACCTGCTGGGAGGTTCAAACTGCTGGATTCCTCACATTTTTTATTCTGTGGGCCCTGTGTTGTTAGGCTACTCCTGCCTGCCTCACTCGGAGCACCTTGGAAATGTGGGTCCTCTGGTTTAGGCCACATGTGCTGGGTTCCTCACCTTTCTATAATGTGGCCACACTGGTGTGAGGACACTCCTGCCTTGTTCCGATCCCCTTGGTGATGTGGGCCCTCTGGTGAGAGTCTTATCCTGGCTGGGTTCCTCACCCTTCTGTGAGGTAGGCCCTCTGCTGTGAGGTCACTCCAGCCTGGCTGGCACACGTCAACGTGGCGACGTGGGCCCTCAGTTGGGAGTTGGTGCCTGCTGGGAGTCTCCTCCCCTCGGTAATGAGGGCCCTCTGGCGTCAGACCCTAACTCCTGGGCTCCCAAAATTTTCTGATGTGCGCCCTGTGGTGCGAGTACACTCCTGCCAGGATCCCAACCCCATGGGAATGTGGGCCTTCTGCTCTAAGGTCCCAACGGCTGGGTTGCTCACAGTTTCATAATGAGGGCCCTCTGTTTTGAGTTCAGTCAGGCCTGGATCCCATAGCCTCGCTGCTCCTGGCCACCTGCTGGGAGGTTCCAACTGCGGGATCCCTCACCTTTTTTACGCTATGGGCCCTCTGTTTGGAGGCTCCTCCTGCCTGCCTCACTCCCAGCCCCTTGGTGATGTGTGTCCTGTAGTTTGAGGCCACGTGTGCTGGGTCCGTCACATTTCGGTGATGTGACCACACTGGTGTGAGAACACTCCTGCCTGGTTTCCATTCCCTTGGTGATGTGGGCCCTCCGGTGAGAGTCTGATCCTCTTTGGGTTCCTCACACTTTTGTGTGGTTGGCCCTCTGCTCTGAGGTCACTCCTGCCTGGCTGGCACACCCTGCATTGGCGACGTCGGCCTTCTGGTAGCAGTTGGAGCTTGCTGGGAGCCTCCTCTCCTCAGTGATGAATGCCCTCTGGCGTCCGGCCCTAACTGCTGGGCTCCCCACCTTTTCTGATGTGTGCCCACTGGTGCGATGACACTCCTGCTTGGTTCCCTTCCCCATGGGGATGTGGGCCTTGTGCTCTGAGGTCACAACGGCTGGGTTGCTTACAGTATCACGATGAGGGCCCTCTGTTGTGAGTTCATCACTGCCTGGATCCCATAGCCTCGGTGCTCTGGGCCGCCTGCTGGGATGTTCCAACTGCTGGATTCCTCACCTTTTTTATACAATGGGCCATGTGTTTTGAGGTTAATCCTGCCTGCCTCGCTCCGAGACCCATGGTGATGTGGGTCCTCTGGTTTGAGGCCACATGTGCTGGGTACCTCAACTTTCGATGATGTGGCCCCACGGGTGTGAGGACACTCCTGCCTGGTTCCCAGCCCCTTGCTTATGTGGGCACTCTGGTGAGAGTCTGATCTTGACTGGGTTCCTTACCCTTCTGTGAGGTGGGCCCTCTGATGTGAGGTCACTCCTGCCTGGATGGCTCATGTCGCCTTGGCGACGTAGGCCCTCTGTTGGCCACTGAAGCATGCTGGGAGCCTCCTACCCTCTTTAATAAGGGCCCTGGAAGAAACGCATATGCCCTTTTTGACCAAGTGCATCATTGTCGAGGTTCTGCCTCTTCTCCTATACTTTCAGAGGACTTCCCGTCTACCTCCTGAAATCGTATTCCTGGAATTCTGCCCCGCGTTCAAGTCCTCTTTGCAGCCTTACTTCAATATATTTTTGGACGATAGCTGTCATTTATAACTCTGCAGGTTTGTGAATACAGCGCCCCTGAGCTCCTTTCTTCAACTCGCTTTCTTGTGAGCTGGCCGCAAAACCGCAGGATTGCTTCAGGCCCTAATCTGGTTCCGACACGGCATGCTGAGCCTTTGGCTAATTCCTCTTCCTGGTGGGAAATGAGCGTTAAATTTGTTCGTGCAGACACCTACAGCTAATCTCTCATTGTTTCTCCCTATTCCTGTTCATCTTGCGCAGAAATTCCAAACTGTGCCAAACAGGAGGTTAAATGCACTGACTCTCCAAGTGGGGAGAGTGTTAGTAAAGCGTCTGGAATGGTAAAACCGAGTACAAAGGGACGAAAACTGAGACGCATTTAAAAAGGTTTCCCGGTCACACGGTGGACCATATTCTGGGTTGCCCATGCATGTTTTACCTGAAGGAAGAATCCCTTCAACCTGGAGAGTTGGGACCCATGGAATGGGTACCACGCAGTATGACTTCAAAGGGTTGCCTTTGCTCACCGAACGTCACCAATGCTATCAGCCCGAAGTGTCCAGCCTTATGTCTCACTCAGCTCGGGGTGTAGATGTGGTAAATCCACGTTGCATCACAAGCCCTGAATGAATTATTTAAGAATTACTCTCTATTTCACTGTCATTGTGTTTTGTTTTTGTAATTTATTTTGATAATGGGATTTATCGGATTTTCACTGCTGCGTTTATGCCGCTGTACACATGCTTGATTCTCTTATGGAGACATATAAATCCATGGGTTTTCAGATTCTTACTAGTCAGGTATATTCCTAGGCATTGAATATGGGGTGTTGAGTCCATTTCGTGGAGCAAGGAGTAGGTCCTGACTATTACATATTTGCTTATGGAAAGGTATCTGTGCTAATTTCAATCTCTGGTTTTATGCAGCACCACAACTCACCTTTCCCCTTAAGCAAGCATAAGTTGGTTTTCTAAATTTGAGACCCTTTTCTGTTTTGTAATTGAGTTCATGTGCAGCCATGTTTGCATTCCGTGTATTTGAGATATCTTATGGTGTTTCTTTTTCTGTGTGACTTAGTTAACTTAGAATGATCGTACCTGAATCCACTCATTATGCCGCGACGGGCCTCATGACATAGATTTCATTGCTGAGTGATATTCCATTGTACGTACGTACAACAACTTCTTTATCCATTTTTTGCTTTCTGGGATATTTCACTTGTACCGTAAATGAGGTTCTTGTAAGCAGAGCCGTCCAAAATTTATGGGTGGCTGTGTCTTTTTGATTTTAATTTCCCTAAGCTATAGAACCATAAGTTGAAGTGCCGTAGGCTCCGTTGCTTAGTTTTTTAGGTGTTTGAGGAAACACCATACACTTCTCCAGAGTGGCTGTTGGCAAGTTACATCCCGCCCATCAGCATAACAAGGCTCCCTGTTCTCCATGGCCTGTCCTGCCTTTCTGGATTTTTCACTTTTTTCAGATGTCCCTTTTGACAGGGGGGCAGTGAGACTTCATTGTAATGCAGATTTCTTTACAGGCTTGCTTGTTTGGCCAAAAAGGGCGTATGTGTTTTTTCTTGAATATATTCAGGAAAAAACGCATACGCCCTTTTTGACCAAGTGCATCATTGTCGACTTTCTGTCTCTTTCCTTATGCTTTAAATGCAATTCCAGTCTGCCCCTGAACTCGTTTTCCTGCAATTCTGCCCCGCTTTCAAGTCCTCTACGCAGCCTTACTTCAATACATTTTTGGACAATAGCTGACATTTATAACTCTGCAGGTTTGTGAATGACAGTGCGCCTGAGCTCCTTTCTTCTACTCGCTTTCTTGTGAGCTGGCCGCAAACCCGCAGGATTGCTTCATGCCCTAATCTGGTTCCAGCACAGCATGCTGATCCTTTGGTAAATTCCTCTTCCTGGTGGGAAATGAGTGTTATATTTGAACGTGCAGACACCTAGAGCTAGTCTCTCATTGGTTCTCCCTATTCTTGTTCATCTTGCGCAGAAATTGCAAACTGTGCCAAACAGGAGGTTAAAGGCACTGACTCTCTAAGTGGGGAGAGTATTAGTAAAGGGTCTTCAATCGTGAACCCGAGTAAAAGGGGACGAAAACTGAGATGCATTTGAAAAGGTTTCCCGGTCACACGGTGCACCATACTGTGGGTTTCCCATGCATGTTTTAGCTGAAGGAAGAATCCCTTAAACCTGGAGAGTTGGGACCCATGGAATGGGTACCATGCAGTATGACTTCAAAGGGCCTGCATTTTCTCAACGAACCTCACCAATGCTATCAGGCCGAAGTGTACAGCCTTATGTCTCACTCAGCTCTGGTTGTAGATGTGGTAAATCCAGGTTGCATCACAAGCCCTGAATGAATTATTTAAGAATTGCTCTCTATTTCACTGTCATTGTGTTTGTTTTTGTAATTCATTTTGATAATGGGATTTATCGGATTTTCTCTGCTGCATTCATGCCGCTGTACACACACTTGAGTCTCTTATGGAGACATATAAATCCATGGGTTTGAAGATACTTACTAGTCAGGTGTATTCCTAGGCGTTGAATATGGGGTGTTTAGTCCATTTCGTTGAGCAAGGGCTAGGTCTTGACTATTACATATTTGGCTTATGGAAAGGTATCTGTGCTAATTTCTATCTCTGGTTTTATGCAGCACCCCAACTCACTTTTCCCCTTAAGCAAGCATAAGGTGGTTTTCTAAATTTGAGACCCTGTTCTGTTTTGTAATTCAGTTCATGTGTAGCCAAGTTTACATTCCGTGTATTAGTGATATCTTATGATGTTTCATTTTCTGTGTGACTTATTTCACTTAGAATCATCGTACCTGAATCCACTCATTATGCCACGATGGGCCTGATGACATAGATTTCATTGCTGAGTGATATTCCATTGAATGTGTGTACCACAACTTCTTTATCCATTTTTCACATTCTGGGATATTTCACTTGTACCGTAGACGAGATTCCTGTAAACAGAGCCGTCTGAAACTTTGGGGTGGCTGTCTGTTTTTGATTTTAATTTCCGTGATCTATAAGACCATAAGTGGAAGTGCCGTAGTCTCCATTGCTTTGTTTCTTAGGTGTTTCAGGAAACACCATACACTTCTCCAGAGTGGCTGTTGGCAATTTACATCCCGCCCATCAGCATAACAAGGCTCCCTGTTCTCCATGGCCTATGCTGCCTTTCTGGATTTTACACTTTTTTCAGATGGCCCTTTTGACCTGGGGGCAGTGAGACTTCTTTGTAGTGCAGATTTCTTTAACATGCTGGCTTGGTTGGCCAAAAAGGGCGTATGCGTTTTTTCCTGAATATATTCAGGAAAAAACGCATACGCCCTTTTTGGCCAAGTGCATCATTGTCGACGTTCTGCCTCTTTTCCTATGCTTTAAATGCAATTCCAGTCTACCCCCTGAAATCGTTTTCCTGCAATTCTGCCCCGCTTTCCAGTCCTCTTCGCAGCCTTCCTTCAATATATTTTTGGACGATAGCTGTCATTTATAACTCTGCAGGTTTGTGAATTACAGTGCCCCTGAGCTCCTTTCTTCAACTCGCTTTCTTGTGAGCTGGCCGCAAACCCGCAGGAATGCTTCAGGCCCTAATCTGGTTCCGGCACGGCATGCTGAGCCTTTGGTTAATTCCTCTTCCTGGTGGGAAATGAGCGTTCCATTTGCCCGTCCAGACACCTACAGCTAGTCTCTCATTGGATCTCCCTATTCCTGTTCATCTTGCGCAGAAATTGCAAACTGTGCCAAACAGGAGGTTAAAGGCACTGACTCTCCAAGTGGGGAGAGTGTTAGTAAACGGTCTGGAATGGTGAACCCGAGTAAAAGGGGACGAAAACTGAGATGCATTTGAAAACGTTTCCCGGTCACACAGTGCACTGTACTGTGGGTTTCCCATGCATGTTTTAGCTGAAGGAAGAATCCCTTAAACCTGGAGAGTTGGGACCCATGGAATGGGTACCATGCAGTATGACTTCAAAGGGTCTGCATTTGCTCATCGAACCTCACCAATGCTATCAGCCCGAAGTGTCCAGCCTTATGTCTCACTCAGCTCTGGGTGTAGATGTGGTAAATCCAAGTCGCATCACAAGCCCTGAATGAATTATTTAAGAATTGCTCTCTATTTCACTGTCATTGTGTTTGTTTTTGTAATTCATTTTGATAATGGGTTTTATCGGATTTTCTCTGCTGCATTCATGCCGCTGTACACACACTTGAGTCTCTTACGGAGACATATAAATCCATGGGTTTGAAGGTTCTTACTAGTCATGTGTAATCCTAGGCGTTGAATATGGGGTGTTTAGTCCATTTCGTTGAGCAAGGGCTAGGTCTTGACTATTACATATTTGGCTTATGGAAAGGTATCTGTGCTAATTTCTATCTCTGGTTTTATGCAGCACCACAACTCACCTTTCCCCTTAAGCAAGCATAAGGTGGTTTTCTAAATTTGAGACCCTGTTCTGTTTTGTAATTCAGTTCATGTGTAGCCAAGTTTACATTCCGTGTATTAGTGATATCTTATGATGTTTCATTTTCTGTGTGACTTATTTCACTTAGAATCATCGTACCTGAATCCACTCATTATGCCGCGACGGGCCTGATGACATAGATTTCATTGGTGAGTGATATTCCTTTGTACGTACGTACCACACTTCTTTATCCATTTTTCGCTTTCTGGGATATTTAACTTGTACCGTAGACGAGGTTCTTGTAAACAGAGCCGTAAACAGAAACTTTGCGGTGGCTGTGTGTTTTTGATTTTAATTTCCCTAAGCTATAGGAAAAAAAGTGGTAATGCCGTAGGCTCCGTTGCTTTGTTTTTTAGGTTTCTGAGGAAACACCATACACATCTCCAGAGTGGCTGTTGGCAATTTACATACCGCCCATCAGCATAACAAGGCTCCCTGTTCTCCATGGCCTGTGCTGCCTTTCTGGATTTTACACTTTTTTCAGATGGCCCTTTTGAACGGGGGGCAGTGAGACTTCATTGTAGTGCAGATTTCTTTAACATGCTTGCTTGGTTGGCCAAAAAGGGCGTATGCGTTTTTTCCTGAATATATATATTCAGGAAAAAACGCATACGCCCTTTTTGGCCAAGTGCATCATTGTCGACGTTCTGCCTCTTTTCCTATGCTTTAAATGCAATTCCAGTCTACCCCCTGAAATCGTTTTCTTGCAGTTCTGCCCCGCTTTCAAGTCCTCTTCGCAGCCTTCCTTCAATATATTTTTGGACGATAGCTGTCATTTATAACTCTGCAGGTTTGTGAATTACAGTGTCCCTGAGCTCCTTTCTTCAACTCGCTTTCTTGTGAGCTGGCCGCAAACCCGCAGGATTGCTTCAGGCCCTAATCTGGTTCCGGCACGGCATGCTGAGCCTTTGGTTAATTCCTCTTCCTGGTGGGAAATGAGCGTTAAATTTGCCCGTGTAGACACCTTCACACGAGTCTTCATGGTGCCACTTTGCCCCGGTTATCTCTATGGAGGTTGGAGTTGGAGGGCCTCCTCGCTCAAGGTCAGTGTGCCCATGGAGCCAACCCTGCAACTTCAGGGCATGGTTGGGTGTGAGGATCACCACGTGGGGTCCTTTTCCCTTCGGAGGGAGGTGGCCTTTTGGGCTGCTGATTTCCAGGTTTTCAGATACTGCCAGTATCTTGGCCAGATGTGGCGGTGGGCCAAGCCCCTTGGTGACCGTAGTTTATCCTACCTGGATCGCATTCTTGCATTGTTCCATTTCAAGTGGTCCCAGGTTTTGCACTAATACTCCAATGGCGATTCACCGTTCACCAGGAATGTAAAGGTCAAAGGGTTTAGCTAAATTAGGGAGTTCCAGGGCAAGGGTCTGAATTGACTGCTCTTTCCATTCTTGAAAGGCCACTTCTGCATTCTATTCAAAAGGATCATCATCTTTTCCTTTCAGTGTTTCATATAGAGGCCCAGCTAGTAGACTGTAGTTAGGGATCCAGAAGCAGCAAACCCTGGCCTCCCCAGGAACCCCTAAGCTGTCTTCTAGTTTCAGAAATGGGTAAGGCTGTAAATTGTTTCTTCCCTTTCCTGGGATGGGCTTCTCCGACCTTCTGTGAGAATGAAGCCCAGGCAGGTCACCGTAGTCTGTGATATTTGAGCTTTGTCTTGGACAACTTGTATCCTTTATTGGCTTGGTAGTTCAGAGGTCTCCTTAGTAGGGCTGGCGATCAGAATGTCGTCTGCATATTGAAGGAGTGTTTCCTTTTCCAGAGGTAGAACTTTTAGTTCTTTAGCTGAGCTTTCCCCAAAGATGGTGTGGGAATTTTTGAACCCTTGGGGCAACACGGCCCGGAAGTATTGTTTTAGTTTTATGTTGAGTCCTGCCACTCACAAGCCAAAATTTCTTGTGGCTCTGGGTCTAATAGAATACAAAAGAAGGCATCATTGAAGACTAATACAGAATACCATGTCCTGGTGGTTGGTAGAATGACCAGCAGGGTGTAGGATTTAGGAACTACTGGAGGTATATCCTCGGTGGCTTCACTGACTGTCCTGACATCCTTTACCAGGACTCCAGCAGCCCATGGGGCTCTCGAGGTCAGGCCAATCCCAGGTTATGGAGCTCACCTGGGCAGGTACCCCACCCCCACCCCAGCCCATGGGGCTCTCGTGTTCAGGCCCCTCCCAGGATATGGGGTTCCCTGGGCAGGTCCCCCTGCAGCCCATGGGGCTCTCGTGGTCAGGCCCCTCCCAGGATACAGAGCTACCCTTGCAGGTACCATGGCAGGGCTGGGAACACAGGAACCGTGCATATCGCCCTCATTGCAGAGCACTCCCAGCTCACCTGTCACTCAGATCTGACACAGAGCACCTCAGAGCAGGACTTGAACTAACAAACAGCAGCTCCGACAGGTCTGTGACCCTGGGCATCACTCTGTGTGGCCTCCCTCCACCTGGTCTTCCAGAGACTTCCACTGCACCCGGGGCACCAGGCCTCTGTCTCCACCCACCAGCCACCCCTCCTCTCCCTGACTCCTGGGTTCCTCTCATTAGGAGAGGGTTTTCTTGAAGTTGTCTCCCACTCATGGGCCAGATAATATAATTAGAAAACAAGCCAGAGCTGCAGCCCCTTGTCTATCCTGACTCTCAGGAGCCCACACCTGTTCCTTGGACCTGGCCGATTCAGCAAGTTCCAGTTTCTGCAACTGTGAGCCCCTGAGGGGTGATTATTGGCTGGCCTGGGAAGCCCGACCGTGCCGGCCAGACCTCCCCAGGTGTGCCTGGGTTCAGATCAATATAAACACCGCTCCAGGCAGCAAGAGCCCCTGCAGCTGTGCCTGACGCCATTTTCTCTGCCCTGTCAGCAGTCTTGGGGCTGGACTGGTGGGAGGGAGTGAGAGGCCACGGCTTTGTGGGTGGCCCAGTGTGAGTGGGGCTCTGCTGGACTTTCTGCAGCAGTTGCCAAGATGCCACCTGCTAAAGAAGAGGATGTGTCACCCATACGTGCCGCTGGAATTTCTCCCTGGGCAGAGGTGAGTGAGGAAGAAAGCAGTGGGGGCCGGGACAGCAGGGGTATCTCAGGCAGGGAAATGGAAAGCTTCCAGAAGAGCACCCAGGGCCAGGACCATCCTGGCTGGCCTGCAGGCACCAAGTCGGCTGGCATGCTGTCACTCATGTGGCTCCATGGCCCTTCCTCTAGGCTTTCAAGTCCTTGTACATATTCAGGTGTTTTACCTGGGAAGGGTGGGAACATTTCAGCAGCAGCTGGCCTGGGGCTCAGCCCACGTTTACTCACAGATGCCTCGGCACGGTCCCCCAGCTTTGCAATGAGGACGCTTGTTGCGTGGGGCCTGCTGGCTGAATGGGAGATGATTCCCCACCACTGACCAACTTCAGAATTGTTTACAACTGGAGCAAGTGCCCTGATACGGTTTTCCTCTGTGTAACTGGTGGGTTCTGTTTTTTTTTCTTTTTTTCGTTTTTGGTTCAAGGTAGATTTTATTCCTCTTTTTTGTATTTACAGATATAAGCATGGAAATAATTTATTCATATAAATACATGTATGTGAAGGGAAGAATATTTTTTCTGTTTTAATTTGTAATTTGAATTTTATTTTATTTTTTTATACAGCAGGTTCTTTTTGGTTATCTATTTTATACATATAAATGTATACATGCCAATCCCAATCTCTCAACTCCTCCCACCACCACCCCCCAACAGCTTTCCCCCCTTGGTGTCCATACGTTTGTTGTCTACATCTGTTGCTCTATTTCTGCCTGGCAAAACGGTTCATCTGTACAATTTTTCTAGGTTCCACATATATGCATTAATAGACAAGATTTGTTTTTCTCTTTCTGACTTACTTCACTCTGTATGACAGTCTCTAGATCCATCAACGTCTCTACAAATGACCCAATTTCATTCCTTTTTATGGCTTAGTAATATTCCATTTTATATATGTACCACATCTTTATGCATTCGTCTGTCTGTGGGCATTTAGGTTGCTTCCATTACCTGGATATTGTAAATAGTGATGCAATGAACATTGCGGTGAATGTCTCTTTTTGATTTATGGTTTTGTCTGGGTATATGCCCAGTAGTGGGATTGCTGTATCATATGGTAATTCTATTCTTAGTTTTATAAGAAACTCCATAATGTTCTCCACAGGGACTGTATCAATTTACATTCCCAACAATAGTGGAAGAGGGTTCCTTATCTCCACACCCTTTCCAGCATTTGTTGTTTGTAGATTTTCTGATGATGCCCATTCTAACAGGTGTGAGGTGATACACCATGGATGAGTCTATTTCGTTGAGCAAAGAGTAGGTCTTGTCTATTACATATTTGGCTTATGGAACGGTATGTGTGCTAATTTCAATCTCTGGTTTTATACAGCACCCCAACTCAACTTTCCCCTTAAGCAAGCATAAGTTTTTATCTAAATGTGAGACTCTGTTCGGTTTTGGAATTCAGTTTATGTGTAGCCAAGTTTACACTCTCTCTATTAGTGATATCTTATGATAATTCTCTTTCTCTGTGTGACCTATTTCTCTTAGAATCATCATACTTAAATCCACTCACTTTGCTGCTACAGGCCTGATGACATTGATTTCATTGCTGAGTGATATTCCGTTGTACGTAAGTAGCACAACTCCTTTATCCATTTTTTTTTTCTGGGATATTTAATTTGTACTGGACTCAAGGTTCTTGTAAACACAGCAGCCCTAAATTTTGTGTTGGCTGTGTCTTGTTGATTTTAGTTTTCCTAAGCTATAGGGCCAAAAGTGGAAGTGCCCTAGGGTCTGTAGCTTTGTTTTTCAGATGTTTCAGGATACACCATAAACATCTCCAGAGTGTCTGTTGGCAATTTACATCCCGCCCATCAGCATAACAAGGCTCCCTGTTCTCCATGGCCTGTCCTGTGTTTCTGGTTTTTACACTTTTTTCAGATGGCCCTTTTGACGAATGGGAAATGAGACTTCATTGTAGTGCGGATTTCCATTTCTCGAGTGCTTGGTTGGCCAAAAAGGGCATATGTGTTTTTTCCTGAATATATTCAGGAAAAAATGTTTACGCACTTTTGTCCAAGTGCATCACTGTCAAAGATCTGCCGCTTTTCACATGCTTTAAATGCAATTCCAATCTACCTCCTGAAATATGATTCCTGCAATTCTGCCTCGTTTTCAAGTCCTCTTTGCAGACTTACTTCCATATAATTTTGCCAATAACTGTCATTTATAACACTGCAGGTTTGTGAATTACAGTGCCCGTGATTTCCTTTCTTAACTCGTTTCCTTGAAAACTGGCCACAGAACCGCAGGTTTGCTTCAGGCCGTAATCAGCGTCCTGCAAGGCAATCTGAGACTTTGGTTCATTCCACTTCCTGGTGGGAAATTAGAGTTAAATGTGCCCCTCCAGACACCTGCCTCACTCCTAGCCCCTTGGTGATGTGTGTCCTGTGGTTTGAGGCCACATGTGCTGGGTTCCTCACCTTTGGCTGATGTGGCCCCACTGGTGTGAGGACACTCCTGCCTGGTTCCCATCCCCTTGGTGATGTGGGCCCTCCGGTGAGAGTCTGATCCTGGTTGGGTTCCTCACACTTCTGTGAGGTGGGCCCTCTTCTCTGAGGTCACTCCTGCCTGGCTGGCACACCCCGCCTTGGCGACGTCGGCTCTCTGGTGGGATTTGGTGCCTGCTGGGTGTCTCCTCCCCTTGGTAATGACGGCCCTCTGGCGTCAGGCCCTAACTCCTGGGCTCCCAATATTTTCTGATATGCGCCCTGTGGTTCGAGTACACTCCTGCCAGGTTCCCAACCCCATGGGAATGTGGGCCTTCTGCTCTGAGGTCCCAACCGTGGGTTGCTCAGTTTCATGATGAGGGCCCTCTGCTGTGAGTTCTCTCAGGCCTGGATCCCATAGCCTCGCTGCTCCTGGCCACCTGCTGGGAGGTTACAACTGCGGGATTCCTCACCTTTTTTCTTCTATGGGCCCTCTGTTTTGAGACTCCTCCTGCCTGCCTCACTCCCAGTCCCTTGGTGATGTGTGTCCTCTGGTGTGAGGCCACGTGTGATGGGTCCCTCACCTTTCGATGATGTGGCCCCACTGGTGTGAGGACACTCCTGCCTGCTTCCTATCCCCTTGATGATGTGGGCCCTCTGGTGAGAGTCTGATCCTGGCTGGGTTCCTCACCCTTCTGTGAGGGGGGCCCTCTGCTGTGAGGTCACTCCTGCCTGGCTGGCACACCCCACCTGGGCAACATCGGCCCTCTTGTGGAAGTTGGAGCCTGCTGGGAACCTCCCCTCGGTGATGGGGGCCCTCTTGCCTCAGGCCCTATCTGCTGGGTACCCACATTTTCTGATACGTGCTAAGTGGTGCGAGGACACTCCTGCGAGGTTCCCATCCCCATGGGCATGTGGGCTTTCTGCTCTAAGGTCCCAACACCTGTGTTGTTCACCGTTTCATGATGTTGGCTCTCTGGTGTTAGTTCACCCAGGCCTAGATCCCATAGCCTCTGTGCTCTGAGCGGCCTGCTGGGAGGTTCCTACTGCTGGATTCCTTACCTTTTTTATTCTTTGGGTCCTGTGTTTTCATGCTCCTACTTCCTAACTCACTCCCAGCCCATTTGTGATGTAGGTCCTCTGGTTTAAGGCCACATGTACTAGTTTCCTCACCTTTATTGATGTGGCCCCACTGGTGTGAGGACACTCCTGCCTGGTTCCCATCCCCTTGGTGATGGGGGCCTCTGGTGAGAGTCTGATCCTGTCTGGATTCCTCACACTTCTGGGAGGTGGGCCCTCTGCTGTGAGGTCACTCCTGCCTGGCTGGCACACGTCACCTTGGCGATGTGGGCCCTCAGTTGGGAGTTGGTGCCTGCTCGGAGTCTCCTCCCCTCGGTAATGAGGGCTCTCTGGCGTCAGGCCCTAACTCATGGGCTCCCAAAATTTTCTGATGTGCGCCCTGTCGTGCGAGTACACTCCAGCCAGGGTCCCATCCCCATGGGGATGTGGGCTTTCTGCCCTGAGGTCCCAACGGCTGGGTTGCTCACAGTGTCAGAATGTGGGCCCTCTGCTGTGAGTTCACTCCGGCATGGATCCCATAGCCTCGGTGCTCTGGGCCACCTGCTTGGAGCTTCCAACTGCGGGGTTCCTCACCTTTTTTATTCTATGGGCGCTCTGTTGTGAGTCTCCTCCTGCATGCCTCACTCCCAGCCCTTTCGTGATGTGTGTCCCCTTGTTTGAGGCCACATGTGCTGTGTTCCTCACCTTTCGCTGATGTGGCCCCACTGGTGTGAGGACACTCCTGCCTGGTTTCCATCCCCTTGGTGATGTGGGCGCTCTGGTTAGAGTCTGATCCTGTTTGGGCTCCTCACACTTCTGTGAGGTGGGCCCTCTGCTGTGAGGTAACTCGTGCCTGGCTTGCTCCCATTGCCTTGGTGACGTCGGCCCTCTGGTGGCATTTGGAGCCTGCTGGTAGCCTCCTCTCCTCCGTGATGAGGGCCCTCTGGCGCCAGGCCATAACTGCTGGGTTCCCACATTTTCTGATACGTGCTAAGTTGTGCGAGGACACTCCTGCGAGGTTCCCATCCCCATGGGGATGTGGGCCTTCTGCTCTGAGGTCCCACTGGCTGGGTTGCTCACAGTTTCATGATGTGGGCCCTCTGCTGTGAGTTCACTGTGGCCTGGATCCCATAGACTCCATGCTCTGGGCCACCTGCTGGGAGGTTCAAACTGCTGGATTCCTCACATTTTTTATTCTGTGGGCCCTGTGTTGTTAGGCTACTCCTGCCTGCCTCACTCGGAGCACCTTGGAAATGTGGGTCCTCTGGTTTAGGCCACATGTGCTGGGTTCCTCACCTTTCTATAATGTGGCCACACTGGTGTGAGGACACTCCTGCCTTGTTCCGATCCCCTTGGTGATGTGGGCCCTCTGGTGAGAGTCTTATCCTGGCTGGGTTCCTCACCCTTCTGTGAGGTAGGCCCTCTGCTGTGAGGTCACTCCTGCCTGGCTGGCACACGTCAACGTGGCGACGTGGGCCCTCAGTTGGGAGTTGGTGCCTGCTGGGAGTCTCCTCCCCTCGGTAATGAGGGCCCTCTGGCGTCAGACCCTAACTCCTGGGCTCCCAAAATTTTCTGATGTGCGCCCTGTGGTGCGAGTACACTCCTGCCAGGATCCCAACCCCATGGGGATGTGGGCCTTCTGCTCTAAGGTCCCAACGGCTGGGTTGCTCACAGTTTCATAATGAGGGCCCTCTGTTTTGAGTTCAGTCAGGCCTGGATCCCATAGCCTCGCTGCTCCTGGCCACCTGCTGGGAGGTTCCAACTGCGGGATCCCTCACCTTTTTTACGCTATGGGCCCTCTGTTTGGAGGCTCCTCCTGCCTGCCTCACTCCCAGCCCCTTGGTGATGTGTGTCCTGTAGTTTGAGGCCACGTGTGCTGGGTCCGTCACATTTCGGTGATGTGACCACACTGGTGTGAGAACACTCCTGCCTGGTTTCCATTCCCTTGGTGATGTGGGCCCTCCGGTGAGAGTCTGATCCTCTTTGGGTTCCTCACACTTTTGTGTGGTTGGCCCTCTGCTCTGAGGTCACTCCTGCTTGGCTGGCACACCCTGCATTGGCGACGTCGGCCTTCTGGTAGCAGTTGGAGCTTGCTGGGAGCCTCCTCTCCTCAGTGATGAGGGCCCTCTGGCGTCCGGCCCTAACTGCTGGGATCCCCACCTTTACTGATGTGTGCCCACTGGTGCGATGACACTCCTGCTTGGTTCCCTTCCCCATGGGGATGTGGGCCTTGTGCTCTGAGGTTACAACGGCTGGGTTGCTTACAGTATCACGATGAGGGCCCTCTGTTGTGAGTTCATCACTGCCTGGATCCCATAGCCTCGGTGCTCTGGGCCGCCTGCTGGGATGTTCCAACTGCTGGATTCCTCACCTTTTTTATACAATGGGCCATGTGTTTTGAGGTTAATCCTGCCTGCCTCGCTCCGAGACCCATGGTGATGTGGGTCCTCTGGTTTGAGGCCACATGTGCTGGGTACCTCAACTTTCGATGATGTGGCCCCACGGGTGTGAGGACACTCCTGCCTGGTTCCCAGCCCCTTGCTTATGTGGGCACTCTGGTGAGAGTCTGATCTTGACTGGGTTCCTTACCCTTCTGTGAGGTGGGCCCTCTGATGTGAGGTCACTCCTGCCTGGATGGCTCATGTCGCCTTGGCGACGTAGGCCCTCTGTTGGCCACTGAAACATGCTGGGAGCCTCCTACCCTCTTTAATAAGGGCCCTGGAAGAAACGCATATGCCCTTTTTGACCAAGTGCATCATTGTCGAGGTTCTGCCTCTTCTCCTATACTTTCAGAGGACTTCCCGTCTACCTCCTGAAATCGTATTCCTGGAATTCTGCCCCGCGTTCAAGTCCTCTTTGCAGCCTTACTTCAATATATTTTTGGACGATAGCTGTCATTTATAACTCTGCAGGTTTGTGAATACAGCGCCCCTGAGCTCCTTTCTTCAACTCGCTTTCTTGTGAGCTGGCCGCAAAACCGCAGGATTGCTTCAGGCCCTAATCTGGTTCCGACACGGCATGCTGAGCCTTTGGCTAATTCCTCTTCCTGGTGGGAAATGAGCGTTAAATTTGTTCGTGCAGACACCTACAGCTAATCTCTCATTGGTTCTCCCTATTCCTGTTCATCTTGCGCAGAAATTCCAAACTGTGCCAAACAGGAGGTTAAATGCACTGACTCTCCAAGTGGGGAGAGTGTTAGTAAAGCGTCTGGAATGGTAAAACCGAGTACAAAGGGACGAAAACTGAGACGCATTTAAAAAGTTTTCCCGGTCACACGGTGGACCATATTCTGGGTTGCCCATGCATGTTTTACCTGAAGGAAGAATCCCTTCAACCTGGAGAGTTGGGACCCATGGAATGGGTACCACGCAGTATGACTTCAAAGGGTTGCCTTTGCTCACCGAACGTCACCAATGCTATCAGCCCGAAGTGTCCAGCCTTATGTCTCACTCAGCTCGGGGTGTAGATGTGGTAAATCCACGTTGCATCACAAGCCCTGAATGAATTATTTAAGAATTGCTCTCTATTTCACTGTCATTGTGTTTTGTTTTTGTAATTTATTTTGATAATGGGATTTATCGGATTTTCACTGCTGCGTTTATGCCGCTGTACACATGCTTGATTCTCTTATGGAGACATATAAATCCATGGGTTTTCAGATTCTTACTAGTCAGGTATATTCCTAGGCATTGAATATGGGGTGTTGAGTCCATTTCGTGGAGGAAGGAGTAGGTCCTGACTATTACATATTTGCTTATGGAAAGGTATCTGTGCTAATTTCAATCTCTGGTTTTATGCAGCACCACAACTCACCTTTCCCCTTAAGCAAGCATAAGTTGGTTTTCTAAATTTGAGACCCTTTTCTGTTTTGTAATTGAGTTCATGTGCAGCCATGTTTGCATTCCGTGTATTTGAGATATCTTATGGTGTTTCTTTTTCTGTGTGACTTAGTTAACTTAGAATGATCGTACCTGAATCCACTCATTATGCCGCGACGGGCCTCATGACATAGATTTCATTGCTGAGTGATATTCCATTGTACGTACGTACAACAACTTCTTTATCCATTTTTTGCTTTCTGGGATATTTCACTTGTACCGTAAATGAGGTTCTTGTAAGCAGAGCCGTCCAAAATTTATGGGTGGCTGTGTCTTTTTGATTTTAATTTCCCTAAGCTATAGAACCATAAGTTGAAGTGCCGTAGGCTCCGTTGCTTAGTTTTTTAGGTGTTTGAGGAAACACCATACACTTCTCCAGAGTGGCTGTTGGCAAGTTACATCCCGCCCATCAGCATAACAAGGCTCCCTGTTCTCCATGGCCTGTCCTGCCTTTCTGGATTTTTCACTTTTTTCAGATGTCCCTTTTGACAGGGGGGCAGTGAGACTTCATTGTAATGCAGATTTCTTTACAGGCTTGCTTGTTTGGCCAAAAAGGGCGTATGTGTTTTTTCTTGAATATATTCAGGAAAAAACGCATACGCCCTTTTTGACCAAGTGCATCATTGTCGACTTTCTGTCTCTTTCCTTATGCTTTAAATGCAATTCCAGTCTGCCCCTGAACTCGTTTTCCTGCAATTCTGCCCCGCTTTCAAGTCCTCTACGCAGCCTTACTTCAATACATTTTTGGACAATAGCTGACATTTATAACTCTGCAGGTTTGTGAATGACAGTGCGCCTGAGCTCCTTTCTTCTACTCGCTTTCTTGTGAGCTGGCCGCAAACCCGCAGGATTGCTTCATGCCCTAATCTGGTTCCGGCACAGCATGCTGATCCTTTGGTAAATTCCTCTTCCTGGTGGGAAATGAGTGTTATATTTGAACGTGCAGACACCTAGAGCTAGTCTCTCATTGGTTCTCCCTATTCTTGTTCATCTTGCGCAGAAATTGCAAACTGTGCCAAACAGGAGGTTAAAGGCACTGACTCTCTAAGTGGGGAGAGTATTAGTAAAGGGTCTTCAATCGTGAACCCGAGTAAAAGGGGACGAAAACTGAGATGCATTTGAAAAGGTTTCCCGGTCACACGGTGCACCATACTGTGGGTTTCCCATGCATGTTTTAGCTGAAGGAAGAATCCCTTAAACCTGGAGAGTTGGGACCCATGGAATGGGTACCATGCAGTATGACTTCAAAGGGCCTGCATTTTCTCAACGAACCTCACCAATGCTATCAGGCTGAAGTGTACAGCCTTATGTCTCACTCAGCTCTGGTTGTAGATGTGGTAAATCCAGGTTGCATCACAAGCCCTGAATGAATTATTTAAGAATTGCTCTCTATTTCACTGTCATTGTGTTTGTTTTTGTAATTCATTTTGATAATGGGATTTATCGGATTTTCTCTGCTGCATTCATGCCGCTGTACACACACTTGAGTCTCTTATGGAGACATATAAATCCATGGGTTTGAAGATACTTACTAGTCAGGTGTATTCCTAGGCGTTGAATATGGGGTGTTTAGTCCATTTCGTTGAGCAAGGGCTAGGTCTTGACTATTACATATTTGGCTTATGGAAAGGTATCTGTGCTAATTTCTATCTCTGGTTTTATGCAGCACCCCAACTCACTTTTCCCCTTAAGCAAGCATAAGGTGGTTTTCTAAATTTGAGACCCTGTTCTGTTTTGTAATTCAGTTCATGTGTAGCCAAGTTTACATTCCGTGTATTAGTGATATCTTATGATGTTTCATTTTCTGTGTGACTTATTTCACTTAGAATCATCGTACCTGAATCCACTCATTATGCCACGATGGGCCTGATGACATAGATTTCATTGCTGAGTGATATTCCATTGAATGTGTGTACCACAACTTCTTTATCCATTTTTCACATTCTGGGATATTTAACTTGTACCGTAGACGAGATTCCTGTAAACAGAGCCGTCTGAAACTTTGGGGTGGCTGTCTGTTTTTGATTTTAATTTCCGTGATCTATAAGACCATAAGTGGAAGTGCCGTAGTCTCCGTTGCTTTGTTTCTTAGGTGTTTCAGGAAACACCATACACTTCTCCAGAGTGGCTGTTGGCAATTTACATCCCGCCCATCAGCATAACAAGGCTCCCTGTTCTCCATGGCCTGTGCTGTCTTTCTGGATTTTACACTTTTTTCAGATGGCCCTTTTGACCTGGGGGCAGCGAGACTTCTTTGTAGTGCAGATTTCTTTAACATGCTGGCTTGGTTGGCCAAAAAGGGCGTATGCGTTTTTTCCTGAATATATTCAGGAAAAAACGCATACGCCCTTTTTGGCCAAGTGCATCATTGTCGACGTTCTGCCTCTTTTCCTATGCTTTAAATGCAATTCCAGTCTACCCCCTGAAATCGTTTTCCTGCAATTCTGCCCCGCTTTCCAGTCCTCTTCGCAGCCTTCCTTCAATATATTTTTGGACGATAGCTGTCATTTATAACTCTGCAGGTTTGTGAATTACAGTGTCCCTGAGCTCCTTTCTTCAACTCGCTTTCTTGTGAGCTGGCCGCAAACCCGCAGGAATGCTTCAGGCCCTAATCTGGTTCCGGCACGGCATGCTGAGCCTTTGGTTAATTCCTCTTCCTGGTGGGAAATGAGCGTTCCATTTGCCCGTCCAGACACCTACAGCTAGTCTCTCATTGGTTCTCCCTATTCCTGTTCATCTTGCGCAGAAATTGCAAACTGTGCCAAACAGGAGGTTAAAGGCACTGACTCTCCAAGTGGGGAGAGTGTTAGTAAACGGTCTGGAATGGTGAACCCGAGTAAAAGGGGACGAAAACTGAGATGCATTTGAAAACGTTTCCCGGTCACACAGTGCACTGTACTGTGGGTTTCCCATGCATGTTTTAGCTGAAGGAAGAATCCCTTAAACCTGGAGAGTTGGGACCCATGGAATGGGTACCATGCAGTATGACTTCAAAGGGTCTGCATTTGCTCATCGAACCTCACCAATGCTATCAACCCGAAGTGTCCAGCCTTATGTCTCACTCAGCTCTGGGTGTAGATGTGGTAAATCCAGGTTGCATCACAAGCCCTGAATGAATTATTTAAGAATTGCTCTCTATTTCACTCTCATTGTGTTTGTTTTTGTAATTCATTTTGATAATGGGTTTTATCGGATTTTCTCTGCTGCATTCATGCCGCTGTACACACACTTGAGTCTCTTACGGAGACATATAAATCCATGGGTTTGAAGGTTCTTACTAGTCATGTGTAATCCTAGGCGTTGAATATGGGGTGTTTAGTCCATTTCGTTGAGCAAGGGCTAGGTCTTGACTATTACATATTTGGCTTATGGAAAGGTATCTGTGCTAATTTCTATCTCTGGTTTTATGCAGCACCACAACTCACCTTTCCCCTTAAGCAAGCATAAGTTGGCTTTCTAAATATGAGACCCTGTTCTGTTTTGTAATTCAGTTCATGTGTAGCCACGTTTACATTCCGTGTATTAGTGATATCTTATGATGTTTCATTTTCTGTGTGACTTATTTCACTTAGAATCATCGTACCTGAATCCACTCATTATGCCGCGACGGGCCTGATGACATAGATTTCATTGGTGAGTGATATTCCTTTGTACGTACGTACCACACTTCTTTATCCATTTTTCGCTTTCTGGGATATTTAACTTGTACCGTAGACGAGGTTCTTGTAAACAGAGCCGTAAACAGAAACTTTGCGGTGGCTGTGTGTTTTTGATTTTAATTTCCCTAAGCTATAGGAAAGTAAGTGGTAATGCCGTAGGCTCCGTTGCTTTGTTTTTTAGGTTTTTGAGGAAACACCATACACATCTCCAGAGTGGCTGTTGGCAATTTACATCCCGCCCATCAGCATAACAAGGCTCCCTGTTCTCCATGGCCTGTGCTGCCTTTCTGGATTTTACACTTTTTTCAGATGGCCCTTTTGAACGGGGGGCAGTGAGACTTCATTGTAGTGCAGATTTCTTTAACATGCTTGCTTGGTTGGCCAAATAGGGCGTATGCGTTTTTTCCTCAATATATTCAGGAAAAAACGCATACGCCCTTTTTGGCCAAGTGCATCATTGTCGA
Organism: Delphinapterus leucas; assembly: GCF_059928025.1. NCBI lineage: Eukaryota > Metazoa > Chordata > Mammalia > Artiodactyla > Monodontidae > Delphinapterus > Delphinapterus leucas. The sequence goes on along the minus strand of NW_028322243.1, from coordinate 7,459,015 downwards.
CGTTCTGCCTCTTTTCCTATGCTTTAAATGCAATTCCAGTCTACCCCCTGGAATCGTTTGCTTGCAGTTCTGCCCCGCTTTCAAGTCCTCTTCGCAGCCTTCCTTCAATATATTTTTGGGTGATAGCTGTCATTTATAACTCTGCCGGTTTGTGAATTACAGTGTCCCTGAGCTCCTTTCTTCAACTCGCTTTCTTGTGAGCTGGCCGCAAACCCGCAGGATTGCTTCAGGCCCTAATCTGGTTCCGGCACGGCATGCTGAGCCTTTGGTTAATTCCGCTTCCTGGTGGGAAATGAGCGTTAAATTTGCCCGTGCAGACACCTTCACACGAGTCTTCATGGTGCCACTTTGCCCCGGTTATCTCTATGGAGGTTGGAGTTGGAGGGCCTCCTCGCTCAAGGTCAGTGTGCCCATGGAGCCAACCCTGCAACTTCAGGGCATGGTTGGGTGTTAGGATCACCACGTGGGGTCATTTTCCCTTCGGAGGGAGGTGGCCTTTTGGGCTGCTGATTTCCAGGTTTTCAGATACTGCCAGTATCTTGGCCAGATGTGGCGGTGGGCCAAGCCCCTTGGTGACCGTAGTTTATCCTACCTGGATCGCATTCTTGCATTGTTCCATTTCAAGTGGTCCCAGGTTTTGCACTAATACTCCAATGGCGATTCACCGTTCACCAGGAATGTAAAGGTCAAAGGGTTTAGCTAAATTAGGGAGTTCCAGGGCAAGGGTCTGAATTGACTGCTCTTTCCATACTTGAAAGGCCACTTCTGCATTCTATTCAAAAGGATCATCATCTTTTCCTTTCAGTGTTTCATATAGAGGCCCAGCTAGTAGACTGTAGTTAGGGATCCAGAAGCAGCAAACCCTGGCCTCCCCAGGAGCCCCTAAGCTGTCTTCTAGTTTCAGAAATGGGTAAGGCTGTATATTGTTTCTTCCCTTTCCTGGGATGGGCTTCTCCGACCTTCTGTGAGAATGAAGCCCAGGCAGGTCACCGTAGTCTGTGATATTTGAGCTTTGTCTTGGACAACTTGTATCCTTTATTGGCTTGGTAGTTCAGAGGTCTCCTTAGTAGGGCTGGCGATCAGAATGTCGTCTGCATATTGAAGGAGTGTTTCCTTTTCCAGAGGTAGAACTTGTAGTTCTTTAGCTGAGCTTTCCCCAAAGATGGTGTGGGAATTTTTGAACCCTTGGGGCAACACGGCCCGGAAGTATTGTTTTAGTTGTATGTTGAGTCCTGCCACTCACAAGCCAAAATTTCTTGTGACTCTGGGACTAATAGAATACAAAAGAAGGCATCATTGAAGACTAATACAGAATACCATGTCCTGGTGGTTGGTAGAATGACCAGCAGGGTGTAGGATTTAGGAACTACTGGAGGTATATCCTCGGTGGCTTCACTGACTGTCCTGACATCCTTTACCAGGACTCCAGCAGCCCATGGGGCTCTCGAGGTCAGGCCAATCCCAGGATATGGAGCTCACCTGGGCAGGTACCCCACCCCCACCCCAGCCCATGGGGCTCTCGTGTTCAGGCCCCTCCCAGGATATGGGGTTCCCTGGGCAGGTTCCCCTGCAGCCCATGGGGCTCTCGTGGTCAGGCCCCTCCCAGGATACAGAGCTACCCTTGCAGGTACCATGGCAGGGCTGGGAACACAGGAACCGTGCATATCGCCCTCATTGCAGAGCACTCCCAGCTCACCTGTCACTCAGATCTGACACAGAGCACCTCAGAGCAGGACTTGAACTAACAAACAGCAGCTCCGACAGGTCTGTGACCCTGGGCATCACTCTGTGTGGCCTCCCTCCACCTGGTCTTCCAGAGACTTCCACTGCACCCGGGGCACCAGGCCTCTGTCTCCACCCACCAGCCACCCCTCCTCTCCCTGACTCCTGGGTTCCTCTCATTAGGAGAGGGTTTTCTTGAAGTTGTCTCCCACTCATGGGCCAGATAATATAATTAGAAAACAAGCCAGAGCTGCAGCCCCTTGTCTATCCTGACTCTCAGGAGCCCACACCTGTTCCTTGGACCTGGCCGATTCAGCAAGTTCCAGTTTCTGCAACTGTGAGCCCCTGAGGGGTGATTATTGGCTGGCCTGGGAAGCCCGACCGTGCCGGCCAGACCTCCCCAGGTGTGCCTGGGTTCAGATCAATATAAACACCGCTCCAGGCAGCAAGAGCCCCTGCAGCTGTGCCTGACGCCATTTTCTCTGCCCTGTCAGCAGTCTTGGGGCTGGACTGGTGGGAGGGAGTGAGAGGCCACGGCTTTGTGGGTGGCCCAGTGTGAGTGGGGCTCTGCTGGACTTTCTGCAGCAGTTGCCAAGATGCCACCTGCTAAAGAAGAGGATGTGTCACCCATACCTGCCGCTGGAATTTCTCCCTGGGCAGAGGTGAGTGAGGAAGAAAGCAGTGGGGGCCGGGACAGCAGGGGTATCTCAGGCAGGGAAATGGAAAGCTTCCAGAAGAGCACCCAGGGCCAGGACCATCCTGGCTGGCCTGCAGGCACCAAGTCGGCTGGCATGCTGTCACTCATGTGGCTCCATGGCCCTTCCTCTAGGCTTTCAAGTCCTTGTACATATTCAGGTGTTTTACCTGGGAAGGGTGGGAACATTTCAGCAGCAGCTGGCCTGGGGCTCAGCCCACGTTTACTCACAGATGCCTCGGCACGGTCCCCCAGCTTTGCAATGAGGACGCTTGTTGCGTGGGGCCTGCTGGCTGAATGGGAGATGATTCCCCACCACTGACCAACTTCAGAATTGTTTACAACTGGAGCAAGTGCCCTGATACGGTTTTCCTCTGTGTAACTGGTGGGTTCTGTTTTTTTTTTCTTTTTTTCGTTTTTGGTTCAAGGTAGATTTTATTCCTCTTTTTTGTATTTACAGATATAAGCATGGAAATAATTTATTCATATAAATACATGTATGTGAAGGGAAGAATATTTTTTCTGTTTTACTTTTTGTAATTTGAATTTTATTTTAGTTTTTTATACAGCAGGTTCTTTTTGGTTATCTATTTTATACATATAAATGTATACATGCCAATCCCAATCTCTCAACTCCTCCCACCACCACCCCCCAACAGCTTTCCCCCCTTGGTGTCCATACGTTTGTTGTCTACATCTGTTGCTCTATTTCTGCCTGGCAAAACGGTTCATCTGTACAATTTTTCTAGGTTCCACATATATGCATTAATAGACAAGATTTGTTTTTCTCTTTCTGACTTACTTCACTCTGTATGACAGTCTCTAGATCCATCAACGTCTCTACAAATGACCCAATTTCATTCCTTTTTATGGCTTAGTAATATTCCATTTTATATATGTACCACATCTTTATGCATTCGTCTGTCTGTGGGCATTTAGGTTGCTTCCATTACCTGGATATTGTAAATAGTGATGCAATGAACATTGCGGTGAATGTCTCTTTTTGATTTATGGTTTTGTCTGGGTATATGCCCAGTAGTGGGATTGCTGTATCATATGGTAATTCTATTCTTAGTTTTATAAGAAACTCCATAATGTTCTCCACAGTGACTGTATCAATTTACATTCCCAACAATAGTGGAAGAGGGTTCCTTATCTCCACACCCTTTCCAGCATTTGTTGTTTGTAGATTTTCTGATGATGCCCATTCTAACAGGTGTGAGGTGATACACCATGGATGAGTCTATTTCGTTGAGCAAAGAGTAGGTCTTGTCTATTACATATTTGGCTTATGGAACGGTATGTGTGCTAATTTCAATCTCTGGTTTTATACAGCACCCCAACTCAACTTTCCCCTTAAGCAAGCATAAGTTTTTATCTAAATGTGAGACTCTGTTCGGTTTTGGAATTCAGTTTATGTGTAGCCAAGTTTACACTCTCTCTATTAGTGATATCTTATGATAATTCTCTTTCTCTGTGTGACCTATTTCTCTTAGAATCATCATACTTAAATCCACTCACTTTGCTGCTACAGGCCTGATGACATTGATTTCATTGCTGAGTGATATTCCGTTGTACGTAAGTAGCACAACTCCTTTATCCATTTTTTTCTTTCTGGGATATTTAATTTGTACTGGGCTCAAGGTTCTTGTAAACACAGCAGCCCTAAATTTTGTGTTGGCTGTGTCTTGTTGATTTTAATTTTCCTAAGCTATAGGGCCAAAAGTGGAAGTGCCCTAGGGTCTGTAGCTTTGTTTTTCAGATGTTTCAGGATACACCATAAACATCTCCAGAGTGTCTGTTGGCAATTTACATCCCGCCCATCAGCATAACAAGGCTCCCTGTTCTCCATGGCCTGTCCTGTGTTTCTGGTTTTTACACTTTTTTCAGATGGCCCTTTTGACGAATGGGAAATGAGACTTCATTGTAGTGCGGATTTCCATTTCTCGAGTGCTTGGTTGGCCAAAAAGGGCATATGTGTTTTTTCCTGAATATATTCAGGAAAAGATGTTTACGCACTTTTGTCCAAGTGCATCACTGTCAAAGATCTGCCGCTTTTCACATGCTTTAAATGCAATTCCAATCTACCTCCTGAAATATGATTCCTGCAATTCTGCCTCGTTTTCAAGTCCTCTTTGCAGACTTACTTCCATATAATTTTGCCAATAGCTGTCATTTATAACACTGCAGGTTTGTGAATTACAGTGCCCGTGATTTCCTTTCTTAACTCGTTTCCTTGAAAACTGGCCACAGAACCGCAGGTTTGCTTCAGGCCGTAATCAGGGTCCGGCACGGCACTCTGAGACTTTGGTTCATTCCACTTCCTGGTGGGAAATTAGAGTTAAATGTGCCCCTCCAGACACCTGCCTCACTCCTAGCCCCTTGGTGATGTGTGTCCTGTGGTTTGAGGCCACATGTGCTGGGTTCCTCACCTTTGGCTGATGTGGCCCCACTGGTGTGAGGACACTCCTGCCTGGTTCCCATCCCCTTGGTGATGTGGGCCCTCCGGTGAGAGTCTGATCCTGGTTGGGTTCCTCACAGTTCTGTGAGGTGGGCCCTCTTCTCTGAGGTCACTCCTGCCTGGCTGGCACACCCCGCCTTGGCGACGTCGGCCCTCTGGTGGGATTTGGTGCCTGCTGGGTGTCTCCTCCCCTCGGTAATGAGGGCCCTCTGGCGTCAGACCCTAACTCCTGGGCTCCCAATATTTTCTGATATGCGCCCTGTGGTTCGAGTACACTCCTGCCAGGTTCCCAACCCCATGGGAATGTGGGCCTTCTGCTCTGAGGTCCCAACCGTGGGTTGCTCAGTTTCATGATGAGGGCCCTCTGCTGTGAGTTCTCTCCGGCCTGGATCCCATAACCTCGCTGCTCCTGGCCACCTGCTGGGAGGTTACAACTGCGGGATTCCTCACCTTTTTTCTTCTATGGGCCCTCTGTTTTGAGACTCCTCCTGCCTGCCTCACTCCCAGCCCCTTGGTGATGTGTGTCCTCTGCTTTGAGGCCACGTATGCTGGGTCCCTCGCCTTTCGATGATGTGGCCCCACTGGTGTGAGGACACTCCTGCCTGGTTCCTATCACCTTGGTGATGTGGGCCCTCTGGTGAGAGTCTGATCCTACCTGGGTTCCTCACCCTTCTGTGAGGGGTGCCCTCTGCTGTGAGGTCACTCCTGCCTGGCTGGCACACCCCACCTGGGCAACATCGGCCCTCTTGTGGCAGTTGGAGCCTGCTGGGAACCTCCCCTCGGTGATGGGGGCCCTCTTGCCTCAGGCCCTAACTGCTGGGTACCCACATTTTCTGATACGTGCTAAGTGGTGCGAGGACACTCCTGAGAAGTTCCCATCCCCATGGGCATGTGGGCCTTCTGCTCTAAGGTCCCAACACCTGTGTTGTTCACCGTTTCATGATGTTGGCTCTCTGGTGTTAGTTCACCCAGGCCTAGATCCCATAGCCTCTGTGCTCTGAGCGGCCTGCTGGGAGGTTCCTACTGCTGGATTCCTTACCTTTTTTATTCTTTGGGTCCTGTGTTTTCATGCTCCTACTTCCTGACTCACTCCCAGCCCATTTGTGATGTAGGTCCTCTGGTTTAAGGCCACATGTACCGGTTTCCTCACCTTTATTGATGTGGCCCCACTGGTGTGAGGACACTCCTGCCTGGTTCCCATCCCCTTGGTGATGGGGGCCCTCTGGTGAGAGTCTGATCCTGTCTGGATTCCTCACACTTCTGGGAGGTGGGCCCTCTGCTGTGAGGTAACTCCTGCCTGGCTTGCTCCCATTGCCTTGGTGACGTCGGCCCTCTGGTGGCATTTGGAGCCTGCTGGTAGCCTCCTCTCCTCCGTGATGAGGGCCCTCTGGCGCCAGGCCATAACTGCTGGGTTCCCACATTTTCTGATACGTGCTAAGTTGTGCGAGGACACTCCTGCGAGGTTCCCATCCCCATGGGGATGTGGGCCTTCTGCTCTGAGGTCCCACTGGCTGGGTTGCTCACAGTTTCATGATGTGGGCCCTCTGCTGTGAGTTCACTGTGGCCTGGATCCCATAGACTCCATGCTCTGGGCCACCTGCTGGGAGGTTCAAACTGCTGGATTCCTCACATTTTTTATTCTGTGGGCCCTGTGTTGTTAGGCTACTCCTGCCTGCCTCACTCGGAGCACCTTGGAAATGTGGGTCCTCTGGTTTAGGCCACATGTGCTGGGTTCCTCACCTTTCTATAATGTGGCCACACTGGTGTGAGGACACTCCTGCCTTGTTCCGATCCCCTTGGTGATGTGGGCCCTCTGGTGAGAGTCTTATCCTGGCTGGGTTCCTCACCCTTCTGTGAGGTAGGCCCTCTGCTGTGAGGTCACTCCTGCCTGGCTGGCACACGTCAACGTGGCAACGTGGGCCCTCAGTTGGGAGTTGGTGCCTGCTGGGAGTCTCCTCCCCTCGGTAATGAGGGCCCTCTGGCGTCAGACCCTAACTCCTGGGCTCCCAAAATTTTCTGATGTGCGCCCTGTGGTGCGAGTACACTCCTGCCAGGATCCCAACCCCATGGGAATGTGGGCCTTCTGCTCTAAGGTCCCAACGGCTGGGTTGCTCACAGTTTCATAATGAGGGCCCTCTGTTTTGAGTTCAGTCAGGCCTGGATCCCATAGCCTCGCTGCTCCTGACCACCTGCTGGGAGGTTCCAACTGCGGGATTCCTCACCTTTTTTACGCTATGGGCCCTCTGTTTGGAGGCTCCTCCTGCCTGCCTCACTCCCAGCCCCTTGGTGATGTGTGTCCTGTAGTTTGAGGCCACGTGTGCTGGGTCCGTCACATTTCGGTGATGTGACCACACTGGTGTGAGAACACTCCTGCCTGGTTTCCATTCCCTTGGTGATGTGGGCCCTCCGGTGAGAGTCTGATCCTCTTTGGGTTCCTCACACTTTTGTGTGGTTGGCCCTCTGCTCTGAGGTCACTCCTGCCTGGCTGGCACACCCTGCATTGGCGACGTCGGCCTTCTGGTAGCAGTTGGAGCTTGCTGGGAGCCTCCTCTCCTCAGTGATGAGGGCCCTCTGGCGTCCGGCCCTAACTGCTGGGCTCCCCACCTTTTCTGATGTGTGCCCACTGGTGCGATGACACTCCTGCTTGGTTCCCTTCCCCATGGGGATGTGGGCCTTGTGCTCTGAGGTTACAACGGCTGGGTTGCTTACAGTATCACGATGAGGGCCCTCTGTTGTGAGTTCATCACTGCCTGGATCCCATAGCCTCGGTGCTCTGGGCCGCCTGCTGGGATGTTCCAACTGCTGGATTCCTCACCTTTTTTATACAATGGGCCATGTGTTTTGAGGTTAATCCTGCCTGCCTCGCTCCGAGACCCATGGTGATGTGGGTCCTCTGGTTTGAGGCCACATGTGCTGGGTACCTCAACTTTCGATGATGTGGCCCCACGGGTGTGAGGACACTCCTGCCTGGTTCCCAGCCCCTTGCTTATGTGGGCACTCTGGTGAGAGTCTGATCTTGACTGGGTTCCTTACCCTTCTGTGAGGTGGGCCCTCTGATGTGAGGTCACTCCTGCCTGGATGGCTCATGTCGCCTTGGCGACGTAGGCCCTCTGTTGGCCACTGAAGCATGCTGGGAGCCTCCTACCCTCTTTAATAAGGGCCCTGGAAGAAACGCATATGCCCTTTTTGACCAAGTGCATCATTGTCGAGGTTCTGCCTCTTCTCCTATACTTTCAGAGGACTTCCCGTCTACCTCCTGAAATCGTATTCCTGGAATTCTGCCCCGCGTTCAAGTCCTCTTTGCAGCCTTACTTCAATATATTTTTGGACGATAGCTGTCATTTATAACTCTGCAGGTTTGTGAATTACAGTGCCCCTGAGCTCCTTTCTTCAACTCGCTTTCTTGTGAGCTGGCCGCAAAACCGGCGGATTGCTTCAGGCCCTAATCTGGTTCCGGCACGGCATGCTGAGCCTTTGGCTAATTCCTCTTCCTGGTGGGAAATGAGCGTTAAGTTTGCCCGTGCAGACACCTTCACACGAGTCTTCATGGTGCCACTTTGCCCCGGTTATCTCTATGGAGGTTGGAGTTGGAGGGCCTCCTCGCTCAAGGTCAGTGTGCCCATGGAGCCAACCCTGCAACTTCAGGGCATGGTTGGGTGTTAGGATCACCACGTGGGGTCCTTTTCCCTTAGGAGGGAGGTGGCCTTTTGGGCTGCTGATTTCCAGGTTTTCAGATACTGCCAGTATCTTGGCCAGATGTGGCGGTGGGCCAAGCCCCTTGGTGACCATAGTTTATCCTACCTGGATCGCATTCTTGCATTGTTCCATTTCAAGTGGTCCCAGGTTTTGCACTAATACTCCAATGGCGATTCACCGTTCACCAGGAATGTAAAGGTCAAAGGGTTTAGCTAAATTAGGGAGTTCCAGGGCAAGGGTCTAAATTGACTGCTCTTTCCATTCTTGAAAGGCCACTTCTGCATTCTATTCAAAAGGATCATCATCTTTTCCTTTCAGTGTTTCATATAGAGGCCCAGCTAGTAGACTGTAGTTAGGCATCCAGAAGCAGCAATCCCTGGTCTCCCCAGGAACCCCTAAGCTGTCTTCTAGTTTCAGAAATGGGTAAGGCTGTAAATTGTTTCTTCCCTTTCCTGGGATGGGCTTCTCCGACCTTCTGTGAGAATGAAGCCCAGGCAGGTCACCGTAGTCTGTGATATTTGAGCTTTTTCTTGGACAACTTGTATCCTTTATTGGCTTGGTAGTTCAGAGGTCTCCTGAGTAGGGCTGGCGATCAGAATGTCGTCTGCATATTGAAGGAGTGTTTCCTTTTCCAGAGGTAGAACTTTCAGTTCTTTAGCTGAGCTTTCCCCAAAGATGGTGTGGGAATTTTTGAACCCTTGGGGCAACACGGCCCGGAAGTATTGTTTTAGTTGTATGTTGAGTCCTGCCACTCACAAGCCAAAATTTCTTGTGACTCTGGGACTAATAGAATACAAAAGAAGGCATCATTGAAGACTAATACAGAATACCATGTCCTGGTGGTTGGTAGAATGACCAGCAGGGTGTAGGATTTAGGAACTACTGGAGGTATATCCTCGGTGGCTTCACTGACTGTCCTGACATCCTTTACCAGGACTCCAGCAGCCCATGGGGCTCTCGAGGTCAGGCCAATCCCAGGATATGGAGCTCACCAGGGCAGGTACCCCACCCCCACCCCAGCCCATGGGGCTCTCGTGTTCAGGCCCCTCCCAGGATATGGGGTTCCCTGGGCAGGTTCCCCTGCAGCCCATGGGGCTCTCGTGGTCAGGCCCCTCCCAGGATACAGAGCTACCCTTGCAGGTACCATGGCAGGGCTGGGAACACAGGAACCCTGCATATCGCCCTCATTGCAGAGCACTCCCAGCTCACCTGTCACTCAGATCTGACACAGAGCACCTCAGAGCAGGACTTGAACTAACAAACAGCAGCTCCGACAGGTCTGTGACCCTGGGCATCACTCTGTGTGGCCTCCCTCCACCTGGTCTTCCAGAGACTTCCACTGCACCCGGGGCACCAGGCCTCTGTCTCCACCCACCAGCCACCCCTCCTCTCCCTGACTCCTGGGTTCCTCTCATTAGGAGAGGGTTTTCTTGAAGTTGTCTCCCACTCATGGGCCAGATAATATAATTAGAAAACAAGCCAGAGCTGCAGCCCCTTGTCTATCCTGACTCTCAGGAGCCCACACCTGTTCCTTGGACCTGGCCGATTCAGCAAGTTCCAGTTTCTGCAACTGTGAGCCCCTGAGGGGTGATTATTGGCTGGCCTGGGAAGCCCGACCTTGCCGGCCAGACCTCCCCAGGTGTGCCTGGGTTCAGATCAATATAAACACCGCTCCAGGCAGCAAGAGCCCCTGCAGCTGTGCCTGACGCCATTTTCTCTGCCCTGTCAGCAGTCTTGGGGCTGGACTGGTGGGAGGGAGTGAGAGGCCACGGCTTTGTGGGTGGCCCAGTGTGAGTGGGGCTCTGCTGGACTTTCTGCAGCAGTTGCCAAGATGCCACCTGCTAAAGAAGAGGATGTGTCACCCATACCTGCCGCTGGAATTTCTCCCTGGGCAGAGGTGAGTGAGGAAGAAAGCAGTGGGGGCCGGGACAGCAGGGGTATCTCAGGCAGGGAAATGGAAAGCTTCCAGAAGAGCACCCAGGGCCAGGACCATCCTGGCTGGCCTGCAGGCACCAAGTCGGCTGGCATGCTGTCACTCATGTGGCTCCATGGCCCTTCCTCTAGGCTTTCAAGTCCTTGTACATATTCAGGTGTTTTACCTGGGAAGGGTGGGAACATTTCAGCAGCAGCTGGCCTGGGGCTCAGCCCACGTTTACTCACAGATGCCTCGGCACGGTCCCCCAGCTTTGCAATGAGGACGCTTGTTGCGTGGGGCCTGCTGGCTGAATGGGAGATGATTCCCCACCACTGACCAACTTCAGAATTGTTTACAACTGGAGCAAGTGCCCTGATACGGTTTTCCTCTGTGTAACTGGTGAGTTCTGTTTTTTTTTCTTTTTTTCGTTTTTGGTTCAAGGTAGATTTTATTCCTCTTTTTTGTATTTACAGATATAAGCATGGAAATAATTTATTCATATAAATACATGTATGTGAAGGGAAGAATATTTTTTCTGTTTTACTTTTTGTAATTTGAATTTTATTTTATTTTTTTATACAGCAGGTTCTTTTTAGTTATCTATTTTATACATATAAATGTATATATGCCAATCCCAATCTCTCAACTCCTCCCACCACCAGCCCCCAACAGCTTTCCCCCCTTGGTGTCCATACGTTTGTTGTCTACATCTGTTGCTCTATTTCTGCCTGGCAAAACGGTTCATCTGTACAATTTTTCTAGGTTCCACATATATGCATTAATAGACAAGATTTGTTTTTCTCTTTCTGACTTACTTCACTCTGTATGACAGTCTCTAGATCCATCAACGTCTCTACAAATGACCCAATTTCATTCCTTTTTATGGCTTAGTAATATTTCATTTTATATATGTACCACATCTTTATGCATTCGTCTGTCTGTGGGCATTTAGGTTGCTTCCATTACCTGGATATTGTAAATAGTGATGCAATGAACATTGCGGTGAATGTCTCTTTTTGATTTATGGTTTTGTCTGGGTATATGCCCAGTAGTGGGATTGCTGTATCATATGGTAATTCTATTCTTAGTTTTATAAGAAACTCCATAATGTTCTCCACAGTGACTGTATCAATTTACATTCCCAACAATAGTGGAAGAGGGTTCCTTATCTCCACACCCTTTCCAGCATTTGTTGTTTGTAGATTTTCTGATGATGCCCATTCTAACAGGTGTGAGGTGATACACCATGGATGAGTCTATTTCGTTGAGCAAAGAGTAGGTCTTGTCTATTACATATTTGGCTTATGGAACGGTATGTGTGCTAATTTCAATCTCTGGTTTTATACAGCACCCCAACTCAACTTTCCCCTTAAGCAAGCATAAGTTTTTATCTAAATGTGAGACTCTGTTCGGTTTTGGAATTCAGTTTATGTGTAGCCAAGTTTACACTCTCTCTATTAGTGATATCTTATGATAATTCTCTTTCTCTGTGTGACCTATTTCTCTTAGAATCATCATACTTAAATCCACTCAATTTGCTGCTACAGGCCTGATGACATTGATTTCATTGCTGAGTGATATTCCGTTGTACGTAAGTAGCACAACTCCTTTATCCATTTTTTTCTTTCTGGGATATTTAATTTGTACTGGGCTCAAGGTTCTTGTAAACACAGCAGCCCTAAATTTTGTGTTGGCTGTGTCTTGTTGATTTTAATTTTCCTAAGCTATAGGGCCAAAAGTGGAAGTGCCCTAGGGTCTGTAGCTTTGTTTTTCAGATGTTTCAGGATACACCATAAACATCTCCAGAGTGTCTGTTGGCAATTTACATCCCGCCCATCAGCATAACAAGGCTCCCTGTTCTCCATGGCCTGTCCTGTGTTTCTGGTTTTTACACTTTTTTCAGATGGCCCTTTTGACGAATGGGAAATGAGACTTCATTGTAGTGCGGATTTCCATTTCTCGAGTGCTTGGTTGGCCAAAAAGGGCATATGTGTTTTTTCCTGAATATATTCAGGAAAAAATGTTTACGCACTTTTGTCCAAGTGCATCACTGTCAAAGATCTGCCGCTTTTCACATGCTTTAAATGCAATTCCAATCTACCTCCTGAAATATGATTCCTGCAATTCTGCCTCGTTTTCAAGTCCTGTTTGCAGACTTACTTCCATATAATTTTGCCAATAGCTGTCATTTATAACACTGCAGGTTTGTGAATTACAGTGCCCGTGATTTCCTTTCTTAACTCGTTTCCTTGAAAACTGGCCACAGAACCGCAGGTTTGCTTCAGGCCGTAATCAGGGTCTGGCACGGCACTCTGAGACTTTGGTTCATTCCACTTCCTGGTGGGAAATTAGAGTTAAATGTGCCCCTCCAGACACCTGCCTCACTCCTAGCCCCTTGGTGATGTGTGTCCTGTGGTTTGAGGCCACATGTGCTGGGTTCCTCACCTTTGGCTGATGTGGCCCCACTGGTGTGAGGACACTCCTGCCTGGTTCCCATCCCCTTGGTGATGTGGGCCCTCCGGTGAGAGTCTGATCCTGGTTGGGTTCCTCACACTTCTGTGAGGTGGGCCCTCTTCTCTGAGGTCACTCCTGCCTGGCTGGCACACCCCGCCTTGGCGACGTCGGCCCTCTGGTGGGATTTGGTGCCTGCTGGGTGTCTCCTCCCCTCGGTAATGAGGGCCCTCTGGCGTCAGACCCTAACTCCTGGGCTCCCAATATTTTCTGATATGCGCCCTGTGGTTCGAGTACACTCCTGCCAGGTTCCCAACCCCATGGGAATGTGGGCCTTCTGCTCTGAGGTCCCAACCGTGGGTTGCTCAGTTTCATGATGAGGGCCCTCTGCTGTGAGTTCTCTCCGGCCTGGATCCCATAGCCTCGCTGCTCCTGGCCACCTGCTGGGAGGTTACAACTGCGGGATTCCTCACCTTTTTTCTTCTATGGGCCCTCTGTTTTGAGACTCCTCCTGCCTGCCTCACTCCCAGCCCCTTGGTGATGTGTGTCCTCTGGTTTGAGGCCACGTATGCTGGGTCCCTCGCCTTTCGATGATGTGGCCCCACTGGTGTGAGGACACTCCTGCCTGCTTCCTATCCCCTTGATGATGTGGGCCCTCTGGTGAGAGTCTGATCCTGCCTGGGTTCCTCACCCTTCTGTGAGGGGTGCCCTCTGCTGTGAGGTCACTCCTGCCTGGCTGGCACACCCCACCTGGGCAACATCGGCCCTCTTGTGGCAGTTGGAGCCTGCTGGGAACCTCCCCTCGGTGATGGGGGCCCTCTTGCCTCAGGCCCTAACTGCTGGGTACCCACATTTTCTGATACGTGCTAAGTGGTGCGAGGACACTCCTGCGAGGTTCCCATCCCCATGGGCATGTGGGCCTTCTGCTCTAAGGTCCCAACACCTGTGTTGTTCACCGTTTCATGATGTTGGCTCTCTGGTGTTAGTTCACCCAGGCCTAGATCCCATAGCCTCTGTGCTATGAGCGGCCTGCTGGGAGGTTCCTACTGCTGGATTCCTTACCTTTTTTATTCTTTGGGTCCTGTGTTTTCATGCTCCTACTTCCTGACTCACTCCCAGCCCATTTGTGATGTAGGTCCTCTGGTTTAAGGCCACATGTACCGGTTTCCTCACCTTTATTGATGTGGCCCCACTGGTGTGAGGACACTCCTGCCTGGTTCCCATCCCCTTGGTGATGGGGGCCCTCTGGTGAGAGTCTGATCCTGTCTGGATTCCTCACACTTCTGGGAGTGGGCCCTCTGCTGTGAGGTAACTCCTGCCTGGCTTGCTCCCATTGCCTTGGTGACGTCGGCCCTCTGGTGGCATTTGGAGCCTGCTGGTAGCCTCCTCTCCTCCGTGATGAGGGCCCTCTGGCGCCAGGCCATAACTGCTGGGTTCCCACATTTTCTGATACGTGCTAAGTTGTGCGAGGACACTCCTGCGAGGTTCCCATCCCCATGGGGATGTGGGTCTTCTGCTCTGAGGTCCCACTGGCTGGGTTGCTCACAGTTTCATGATGTGGGCCCTCTGCTGTGAGTTCACTGTGGCCTGGATCTCATAGACTCCATGCTCTGGACCACCTGCTGGGAGGTTCAAACTGCTGGATTCCTCACATTTTTTATTCTGTGGGCCCTGTGTTGTTAGGCTACTCCTGCCTGCCTCACTCGGAGCACCTTGGAAATGTGGGTCCTCTGGTTTAGGCCACATGTGCTGGGTTCCTCACCTTTCTATAATGTGGCCACACTGGTGTGAGGACACTCCTGCCTTGTTCCGATCCCCTTGGTGATGTGGGCCCTCTGGTGAGAGTCTTATCCTGGCTGGGTTCCTCACCCTTCTGTGAGGTAGGCCCTCTGCTGTGAGGTCACTCCTGCCTGGCTGGCACACGTCAACGTGGCGACGTGGGCCCTCAGTTGGGAGTTGGTGCCTGCTGGGAGTCTCCTCCCCTCGGTAATGAGGGCCCTCTGGCGTCAGACCCTAACTCCTGGGCTCCCAAAAGTTTCTGATGTGCGCCCTGTGGTGCGAGTACACTCCTGCCAGGATCCCAACCCCATGGGGATGTGGGCCTTCTGCTCTAAGGTCCCAACGGCTTGGTTGCTCACAGTTTCATAATGAGGGCCCTCTGTTTTGAGTTCAGTCAGGCCTGCACCCCATAGCCTCGCTGCTCCTGGCCACCTGCTGGGAGGTTCCAACTGCGGGATTCCTCACCTTTTTTACGCTATGGGCCCTCTGTTTGGAGGCTCCTCCTGCCTGCCTCACTCCCAGCCCCTTGGTGATGTGTGTCCTGTAGTTTGAGGCCACGTGTGCTGGGTCCGTCACATTTCGGTGATGTGACCACACTGGTGTGAGAACACTCCTGCCTGGTTTCCATTCCCTTGGTGATGTGGGCCCTCCGGTGAGAGTCTGATCCTCTTTGGGTTCCTCACACTTTTGTGTGGTTGGCCCTCTGCTCTGAGGTCACTCCTGCCTGGCTGGCACACCCTGCATTGGCGACGTCGGCCTTCTGGTAGCAGTTGGAGCTTGCTGGGAGCCTCCTCTCCTCAGTGATGAGGGCCCTCTGGCGTCCGGCCCTAACTGCTGGGCTCCCCACCTTTTCTGATGTGTGCCCACTGGTGCGATGACACTCCTGCTTGGTTCCCTTCCCCATGGGGATGTGGGCCTTGTGCTCTGAGGTTACAACGGCTGGGTTGCTTACAGTATCACGATGAGGGCCCTCTGTTGTGAGTTCATCACTGCCTGGATCCCATAGCCTCAGTGCTCTGGGCCGCCTGCTGGGATGTTCCAACTGCTGGATTCCTCACCTTTTTTATACAATGGGCCATGTGTTTTGAGGTTAATCCTGCCTGCCTCGCTCCGAGACCCATGGTGATGTGGGTCCTCTGGTTTGAGGCCACATGTGCTGGGTACCTCAACTTTCGATGATGTGGCCCCACGGGTGTGAGGACACTCCTGCCTGGTTCCCAGCCCCTTGCTTATGTGGGCACTCTGGTGAGAGTCTGATCTTGACTGGGTTCCTTACCCTTCTGTGAGGTGGGCCCTCTGATGTGAGGTCACTCCTGCCTGGATGGCTCATGTCGCCTTGGCGACGTAGGCCCTCTGTTGGCCACTGAAGCATGCTGGGAGCCTCCTACCCTCTTTAATAAGGGCCCTGGAAGAAACGCATATGCCCTTTTTGACCAAGTGCATCATTGTCGAGGTTCTGCCTCTTCTCCTATACTTTCAGAGGACTTCCCGTCTACCTCCTGAAATCGTATTCCTGGAATTCTGCCCCGCGTTCAAGTCCTCTTTGCAGCCTTACTTCAATATATTTTTGGACGATAGCTGTCATTTATAACTCTGCAGGTTTGTGAATTACAGTGCCCCTGAGCTCCTTTCTTCAACTCGCTTTCTTGTGAGCTGGCCGCAAAACCGCAGGATTGCTTCAGGCCCTAATCTGGTTCCGACACGGCATGCTGAGCCTTTGGCTAATTCCTCTTCCTGGTGGGAAATGAGCGTTAAATTTGTTCGTGCAGACACCTACAGCTAATCTCTCATTGGTTCTCCCTATTCCTGTTCATCTTGCGCAGAAATTCCAAACTGTGCCAAACAGGAGGTTAAAGGCACTGACTCTCCAAGTGGGGAGAGTGTTAGTAAAGCGTCTGGAATGGTAAAACCGAGTACGAGGGGACGAAAACTGAGACGCATTTAAAAAGTTTTCCCGGTCACACGGTGGACCATATTCTGGGTTGCCCATGCATGTTTTACCTGAAGGAAGAATCCCTTCAACCTGGAGAGTTGGGACCCATGGAATGGGTACCACGCAGTATGACTTCAAAGGGTTGGCTTTGCTCACCGAACGTCACCAATGCTATCAGCCCGAAGTGTCCAGCCTTATGTCTCACTCAGCTCGGGGTGTAGATGTGGTAAATCCACGTTGCATCACAAGCCCTGAATGAATTATTTAAGAATTGGTCTCTATTTCACTGTCATTGTGTTTTGTTTTTGTAATTTATTTTGATAATGGGATTTATCGGATTTTCACTGCTGCGTTTATGCCGCCGTACACATGCTTGATTCTCTTATGGAGACATATAAATCCATGGGTTTTCAGATTCTTACTATTCAGGTATATTCCTAGGCATTGAATATGGGGTGTTGAGTCCATTTCGTGGAGCAAGGAGTAGATCCTGACTATTACATATTTGCTTATGGAAAGGTATTTGTGCTAATTTCAATCTCTGGTTTTATGCAGCACCACAACTCACCTTTCCCCTTAAGCAAGCATAAGTTGGTTTTCTAAATTTGAGACCCTTTTCTGTTTTGTAATTGAGTTCATGTGCAGCCATGTTTGCATTCCGTGTATTTGAGATATCTTATGGTGTTTCTTTTTCTGTGTGACTTAGTTAACTTAGAATGATCGTACCTGAATCCACTCATTATGCCGCGACGGGCCTCATGACATAGATTTCATTGCTGAGTGATATTCCATTGTACGTACGTACAACAACTTCTTTATCCATTTTTTGCTTTCTGGGATATTTCACTTGTACCGTAAATGAGGTTCTTGTAAGCAGAGCCGTCCAAAATTTATGGGTGGCTGTGTCTTTTTGATTTTAATTTCCCTAAGCTATAGAACCATAAGTTGAAGTGCCGTAGGCTCCGTTGCTTAGTTTTTTAGGTGTTTGAGGAAACACCATACACTTCTCCAGAGTGGCTGTTGGCAAGTTACATCCCGCCCATCAGCATAACAAGGCTCCCTGTTCTCCATGGCCTGTCCTGCCTTTCTGGATTTTTCACTTTTTTCAGATGTCCCTTTTGACAGGGGGGCAGTGAGACTTCATTGTAATGCAGATTTCTTTACAGGCTTGCTTGTTTGGCCAAAAAGGGCGTATGTGTTTTTTCTTGAATATATTCAGGAAAAAACGCATACGCCCTTTTTGACCAAGTGCATCATTGTCGACTTTCTGTCTCTTTCCTTATGCTTTAAATGCAATTCCAGTCTGCCCCTGAACTCGTTTTCCTGCAATTCTGCCCCGCTTTCCAGTCCTCTTCGCAGCCTTCCTTCAATATATTTTTGGACGATAGCTGTCATTTATAACTCTGCAGGTTTGTGAATTACAGTGCCCCTGAGCTCCTTTCTTCAACTCGCTTTCTTGTGAGCTGGCCGCAAACCCGCAGGAATGCTTCAGGCCCTTATCTGGTTCCGGCACGGCATGCTGAGCCTTTGGTTAATTCCTCTTCCTGGTGGGAAATGAGCGTTCCATTTGCCCGTCCAGACACCTACAGCTAGTCTCTCATTGGTTCTCCCTATTCCTGTTCATCTTGCGCAGAAATTGCAAACTGTGCCAAACAGGAGGTTAAAGGCACTGACTCTCCAAGTGGGGAGAGTGTTAGTAAACGGTCTGGAATGGTGAACCCGAGTAAAAGGGGACGAAAACTGAGATGCATTTGAAAACGTTTCCCGGTCACACAGTGCACTGTACTGTGGGTTTCCCATGCATGTTTTAGCTGAAGGAAGAATCCCTTAAACCTGGAGAGTTGGGACCCATGGAATGGGTACCATGCAGTATGACTTCAAAGGGTCTGCATTTGCTCATCGAACCTCACCAATGCTATCAGCCCGAAGTGTCCAGCCTTATGTCTCACTCAGCTCTGGGTGTAGATGTGGTAAATCCCGGTTGCATCACAAGCCCTGAATGAATTATTTAAGAATTGCTCTCTATTTCACTGTCATTGTGTTTGTTTTTGTAATTCATTTTGATAATGGGTTTTATCGGATTTTCTCTGCTGCATTCATGCCGCTGTACACACACTTGAGTCTCTTACGGAGACATATAAATCCATGGGTTTGAAGGTTCTTACTAGTCATGTGTAATCCTAGGCGTTGAATATGGGGTGTTTAGTCCATTTCGTTGAGCAAGGGCTAGGTCTTGACTATTACATATTTGGCTTATGGAAAGGTATCTGTGCTAATTTCTATCTCTGGTTTTATGCAGCACCACAACTCACCTTTCCCCTTAAGCAAGCATAAGTTGGTTTTCTAAATTTGAGACCCTGTTCTGTTATTCAGTTCATGTGTAGCCAAGTTTACATTCCGTGTATTAGTGATATCTTATGATGTTTCATTTTCTGTGTGACTTATTTCACTTAGAATCATCGTACCTGAATCCACTCATTATGACGTGACAGGCCTGATGACATAGATTTCATTGGTGAGTGATATTCCTTTGTACGTACGTACCACACTTCTTTATCCATTTTTCGCTTTCTGGGATATTTAACTTGTACCGTAGACGAGGTTCTTGTAAACAGAGCTGTAAACAGAAACTTTGCGGTGGCTGTGTGTTTTTGATTTTAATTTCCCTAAGCTATAGGAAAATAAGTGTTAATGCCGTAGGCTCCGTTGCTTTGTTTTTTAGGTTTTTGAGGAAACACCATACACATCTCCAGAGTGGCTGTTGGCAATTTACATCCCGCCCATCAGAATAACAAGGCTCTCTGTTCTCCATGGCCTGGGCTGCCTTTCTGGATTTTACACTTTTTTCAGATGGCCCTTTTGATCGGGGGGTAGTGAGACTTCATTGTAGTGCAGATTACTTTAACATGCTTGCTTGGTTGGCCAAAAAGGACGTATGCGTTTTTTCCTGAATATATTCAGGAAAAAACGCATACGCCCTTTTTGGCCAAGTGCATCATTGTCGACGTTCTGCCTCTTTTCCTATGCTTTAAATGCAATTCCAGTCTACCCCCTGAAATCGTTTTCTTGCAATTCTGCCCCGCTTTCAAGTCCTCTTCGCAGCCTTCCTTCAATATATTTTTGGGTGATAGCTGTCATTTATAACTCTGCAGGTTTGTGAATTACAGTGTCCCTGAGCTCCTTTCTTCAACTCGCTTTCTTGTGAGCTGGCCGCAAACCCGCAGGATTGCTTCAGGCCCTAATCTGGTTCCGGCAGGGCATGCTGAGCCTTTGGTTAATTCCTCTTCCTGGTGGGAAATGAGCGTTAAATTTGCCCGTGCAGACACCTTCACACGAGTCTTCATGGTGCCACTTTGCCCCGGTTATCTCTATGGAGGTTGGAGTTGGAGGGCCTCCTCGCTCAAGGTCAGTGTGCCCATGGAGCCAACCCTGCAACTTCAGGGCATGGTTGGGTGTGAGGATCACCACGTGGGGTCCTTTTCCCTTCGGAGGGAGGTGGCCTTTTGGGCTGCTGATTTCCAGGTTTTCAGATAATGCCAGTATCTTGGCCAGATGTGGCGGTGGGCCAAGCCCCTTGGTGACCGTAGTTTATCCTACCTGGATCGCATTCTTGCATTGTTCCATTTCAAGTGGTCCCAGGTTTTGCACTAATACTCCAATGGCGATTCACCGTTCACCAGGAATGTAAAGGTCAAAGGGTTTAGCTAAATTAGGGAGTTCCAGGGCAAGGGTCTGAATTGACTGCTCTTTCCATTCTTGAAAGGCCACTTCTGCATTCTATTCAAAAGGATCATCATCTTTTCCTTTCAGTGTTTCATATAGAGGCCCAGCTAGTAGACTGTAGTTAGGGATCCAGAAGCAGCAAACCCTGGCCTCCCCAGGAGCCCCTAAGCTGTCTTCTAGTTTCAGAAATGGGTAAGGCTGTAAATTGTTTCTTCCCTTTCCTGGGATGGGCTTCTCCGACCTTCTGTGAGAATGAAGCCCAGGCAGGTCACCGTAGTCTGTGATATTTGAGCTTTTTCTTGGACAACTTGTATCCTTTATTGGCTTGGTAGTTCAGAGGTCTCCTTAGTAGGGCTGGCGATCAGAATGTCGTCTGCATATTGAAGGAGTGTTTCCTTTTCCAGAGGTAGAACTTTTAGTTCTTTAGCTGAGCTTTCCCCAAAGATGGTGTGGGAATTTTTGAACCCTTGGGGCAACACGGCCCGGAAGTATTGTTTTAGTTGTATGTTGAGTCCTGCCACTCACAAGCCAAAATTTCTTGTGACTCCGGGACTAATAGAATACAAAAGAAGGCATCATTGAAGACTAATACAGAATACCATGTCCTGGTGGTTGGTAGAATGACCAGCAGGGTGTAGGATTTAGGAACTACTGGAGGTATATCCTCGGTGGCTTCACTGACTGTCCTGACATCCTTTACCAGGACTCCAGCAGCCCATGGGGCTCTCGAGGTCAGGCCAATCCCAGGATATGGAGCTCACCTGGGCAGGTACCCCACCCCCACCCCAGCCCATGGGGCTCTCGTGTTCAGGCCCCTCCCAGGATATGGGGTTCCCTGGGCAGGTTCCCCTGCAGCCCATGGGGCTCTCGTGGTCAGGCCCCTCCCAGGATACAGAGCTACCCTTGCAGGTACCATGGCAGGGCTGGGAACACAGGAACCCTGCATATCGCCCTCATTGCAGAGCACTCCCATCTCATCTGTCACTCAGATCTGACACAGAGCACCTCAGAGCAGGACTTGAACTAACAAACAGCAGCTCCGACAGGTCTGTGACCCTGGGCATCACTCTGTGTGGCCTCCCTCCACCTGGTCTTCCAGAGACTTCCACTGCACCCGGGGCACCAGGCCTCTGTCTCCACCCACCAGCCACCCCTCCTCTCCCTGACTCCTGGGTTCCTCTCATTAGGAGAGGGTTTTCTTGAAGTTGTCTCCCACTCATGGGCCAGATAATATAATTAGAAAACAAGCCAGAGCTGCAGCCCCTTGTCTATCCTGACTCTCAGGAGCCCACACCTGTTCCTTGGACCTGGCCGATTCAGCAAGTTCCAGTTTCTGCAACTGTGAGCCCCTGAGGGGTGATTATTGGCTGGCCTGGGAAGCCCGACCTTGCCGGCCAGACCTCCCCAGGTGTGCCTGGGTTCAGATCAATATAAACACCGCTCCAGGCAGCAAGAGCCCCTGCAGCTGTGCCTGACGCCATTTTCTCTGCCCTGTCAGCAGTCTTGGGGCTGGACTGGTGGGAGGGAGTGAGAGGCCACGGCTTTGTGGGTGGCCCAGTGTGAGTGGGGCTCTGCTGGACTTTCTGCAGCAGTTGCCAAGATGCCACCTGCTAAAGAAGAGGATGTGTCACCCATACCTGCCGCTGGAATTTCTCCCTGGGCAGAGGTGAGTGAGGAAGAAAGCAGTGGGGGCCGGGACAGCAGGGGTATCTCAGGCAGGGAAATGGAAAGCTTCCAGAAGAGCACCCAGGGCCAGGACCATCCTGGCTGGCCTGCAGGCACCAAGTCGGCTGGCATGCTGTCACTCATGTGGCTCCATGGCCCTTCCTCTAGGCTTTCAAGTCCTTGTACATATTCAGGTGTTTTACCTGGGAAGGGTGGGAACATTTCAGCAGCAGCTGGCCTGGGGCTCAGCCCACGTTTACTCACAGATGCCTCGGCACGGTCCCCCAGCTTTGCAATGAGGACGCTTGTTGCGTGGGGCCTGCTGGCTGAATGGGAGATGATTCCCCACCACTGACCAACTTCAGAATTGTTTACAACTGGAGCAAGTGCCCTGATACGGTTTTCCTCTGTGTAACTGGTGGGTTCTGTTTTTTTTTTCTTTTTTTCGTTTTTGGTTCAAGGTAGATTTTATTCCTCTTTTTTGTATTTACAGATATAAGCATGGAAATAATTTATTCATATAAATACATGTATGTGAAGGGAAGAATATTTTTTCTGTTTTACTTTTTGTAATTTGAATTTTATTTTAGTTTTTTATACAGCAGGTTCTTTTTGGTTATCTATTTTATACATATAAATGTATACATGCCAATCCCAATCTCTCAACTCCTCCCACCACCACCCCCCAACAGCTTTCCCCCCTTGGTGTCCATACGTTTGTTGTCTACATCTGTTGCTCTATTTCTGCCTGGCAAAACGGTTCATCTGTACAATTTTTCTAGGTTCCACATATATGCATTAATAGACAAGATTTGTTTTTCTCTTTCTGACTTACTTCACTCTGTATGACAGTCTCTAGATCCATCAACGTCTCTACAAATGACCCAATTTCATTCCTTTTTATGGCTTAGTAATATTCCATTTTATATATGTACCACATCTTTATGCATTCGTCTGTCTGTGGGCATTTAGGTTGCTTCCATTACCTGGATATTGTAAATAGTGATGCAATGAACATTGCGGTGAATGTCTCTTTTTGATTTATGGTTTTGTCTGGGTATATGCCCAGTAGTGGGATTGCTGTATCATATGGTAATTCTATTCTTAGTTTTATAAGAAACTCCATAATGTTCTCCACAGTGACTGTATCAATTTACATTCCCAACAATAGTGGAAGAGGGTTCCTTATCTCCACACCCTTTCCAGCATTTGTTGTTTGTAGATTTTCTGATGATGCCCATTCTAACAGGTGTGAGGTGATACACCATGGATGAGTCTATTTCGTTGAGCAAAGAGTAGGTCTTGTCTATTACATATTTGGCTTATGGAACGGTATGTGTGCTAATTTCAATCTCTGGTTTTATACAGCACCCCAACTCAACTTTCCCCTTAAGCAAGCATAAGTTTTTATCTAAATGTGAGACTCTGTTCGGTTTTGGAATTCAGTTTATGTGTAGCCAAGTTTACACTCTCTCTATTAGTGATATCTTATGATAATTCTCTTTCTCTGTGTGACCTATTTCTCTTAGAATCATCATACTTAAATCCACTCAATTTGCTGCTACAGGCCTGATGACATTGATTTCATTGCTGAGTGATATTCCGTTGTACGTAAGTAGCACAACTCCTTTATCCATTTTTTTCTTTCTGGGATATTTAATTTGTACTGGACTCAAGGTTCTTGTAAACACAGCAGCCCTAAATTTTGTGTTGGCTGTGTCTTGTTGATTTTAATTTTCCTAAGCTATAGGGCCAAAAGTGGAAGTGCCCTAGGGATACACCATAAACATCTCCAGAGTGTCTGTTGGCAATTTACATCCCGCCCATCAGCATAACAAGGCTCCCTGTTCTCCATGGCCTGTCCTGTGTTTCTGGTTTTTACACTTTTTTCAGATGGCCCTTTTGACGAATGGGAAATGAGACTTCACTGTAGTGCGGATTTCCATTTCTCCAGTGCTTGGTTGGCCAAAAAGGGCATATGTGTTTTTTCCTGAATATATTCAGGAAAAAATGTTTACGCACTTTTGTCCAAGTGCATCACTGTCAAAGATCTGCCGCTTTTCACATGCTTTAAATGCAATTCCAATCTACCTCCTGAAATATGATTCCTGCAATTCTGCCTCGTTTTCAAGTCCTCTTTGCAGACTTACTTCCATATAATTTTGCCAATAGCTGTCATTTATAACACTGCAGGTTTGTGAATTACAGTGCCCGTGATTTCCTTTCTTAACTCGTTTCCTTGAAAACTGGCCACAGAACCGCAGGTTTGCTTCAGGCCGTAATCAGGGTCCGGCACGGCACTCTGAGACTTTGGTTCATTCCACTTCCTGGTGGGAAATTAGAGTTAAATGTGCCCTTCCAGACACCTGCCTCACTCCTAGCCCCTTGGTGATGTGTGTCCTGTGGTTTGAGGCCACATGTGCTGGGTTCCTCACCTTTGGCTGATGTGGCCCCACTGGTGTGAGGACACTCCTGCCTGGTTCCCATCCCCTTGGTGATGTGGGCCCTCCGGTGAGAGTCTGATCCTGGTTGGGTTCCTCACACTTCTGTGAGGTGGGCCCTCTTCTCTGAGGTCACTCCTGCCTGGCTGGCACACCCCGCCTTGGCGACGTCGGCCCTCTGGTGGGATTTGGTGCCTGCTGGGTGTCTCCTCCCCTGGTAATGAGGGCCCTCTGGCGTCAGACCCTAACTCCTGGGCTCCCAATATTTTCTGATATGCGCCCTGTGGTTCGAGTACACTCCTGCCAGGTTCCCAACCCCATGGGAATGTGGGCCTTCTGCTCTGAGGTCCCAACCATGGGTTGCTCAGTTTCATGATGAGGGCCCTCTGCTGTGAGTTCTCTCCGGCCTGGATCCCATAGCCTCGCTGCTCCTGGCCACCTGCTGGGAGGTTACAACTGCGGGATTCCTCACCTTTTTTCTTCTATGGGCCCTCTGTTTTGAGACTCCTCCGGCCTGCCTCACTCCCAGCCCCTTGGTGATGTGTGTCCTCTGGTTTGAGGCCACGTATGCTGGGTCCCTCGCCTTTCGATGATGTGGCCCCACTGGTGTGAGGACACTCCTGCCTGGTTCCTATCCCCTTGATGATGTGGGCCCTCTGGTGAGAGTCTGATCCTGCCTGGGTTCCTCACCCTTCTGTGAGGGGTGCCCTCTGCTGTGAGGTCACTCCTGCCTGGCTGGCACACCCCACCTGGGCAACATCGGCCCTCTTGTGGCAGTTGGAGCCTGCTGGGAACCTCCCCTCGGTGATGGGGGCCCTCTTGCCTCAGGCCCTAACTGCTGGGTACCCACATTTTCTGATACGTGCTAAGTGGTGCGAGGACACTCCTGCGAGGTTCCCATCCCCATGGGCATGTGGGCCTTCTGCTCTAAGGTCCCAACACCTGTGTTGTTCACCGTTTCATGATGTTGGCTCTCTGGTGTTAGTTCACCCAGGCGTAGATCCCATAGCCTCTGTGCTCTGAGCGGCCTGCTGGGAGGTTCCTACTGCTGGATTCCTTACCTTTTTTATTCTTTGTGTCCTGTGTTTTCATGCTCCTACTTCCTGACTCACTCCCAGCCCATTTGTGATGTAGGTCCTCTTGTTTAAGGCCACATGTACCAGTTTCCTCACCTTTATTGATGTGGCCCCACTGGTGTGAGGACACTCCTGCCTGGTTCCCATCCCCTTGGTGATGTGGGCCCTCTGGTGAGAGTCTGATCCTGTCTGGATTCCTCACACTTCTGTGAGGTGGGCCCTCTGCTGTGAGGTCACTCCTGCCTGGCTGGCACACGTCACCTTGGCGATGTGGGCCCTCAGTTGGGAGTTGGTGCCTGCTGGGAGTCTCCTCCCCTCGGTAATGAGGGCCCTCTGGCGTCAGGCCCTAATTCATGGGCTCCCAAAATTTTCTGATGTGCGCCCTGTCGTGCGAGTACACTCCAGCCAGGGTCCCATTCCCATGGGGATGTGGGCTTTCTGCCCTGAGGTCCCAACGGCTGGGTTGCTCACAGTGTCAGAATGTGGGCCCTCTGCTGTGAGTTCACTCCGGCATGGATCCCATAGCCTCGGTGCTCTGGGCCACCTGCTTGGAGCTTCCAACTGCGGGGTTCCTCACCTTTTTTATTCTATGGGCGCTCTGTTGTGAGTCTCCTCCTGCATGCCTCACTCCCAGCCCTTTCGTGATGTGTGTCCCCTTGTTTGAGGCCACATGTGCTGTGTTCCTCACCTTTCGCTGATGTGGCGCCACTGGTGTGAGGACACTCCTGCCTGGTTTCCATCCCCTTGGTGATGTGGGCGCTCTGGTTAGAGTCTGATCCTGTTTGGGCTCCTCACACTTCTGTGAGGTGGGCCCTCTGCTGTGAGGTAACTCCTGCCTGGCTTGCTCCCATTGCCTTGGTGACGTCGGCCCTCTGTTGGAATTTGGAGCCTGCTGGTAGCCTCCTCTCCTCCGTGATGAGGGCCCTCTGGCGTCAGGCCATAACTGCTGGTTTCCCACATTTTCTGATACGTGCTAAGTTGTGCGAGGACACTCCTGCGAGGTTCCCATCCCCATGGGGATGTGGGCCTTCTGCTCTGAGGTCCCACTGGCTGGGTTGCTCACAGTTTCATGATGTGGGCCCTCTGCTGTGAGTTCACTGTGGCCTGGATCTCATAGACTCCATGCTCTGGACCACCTGCTGGGAGGTTCAAACTGCTGGATTCCTCACATTTTTTATTCTGTGGGCCCTGTGTTGTTAGGCTACTCCTGCCTGCCTCACTCGGAGCACCTTGGAAATGTGGGTCCTCTGGTTTAGGCCACATGTGCTGGGTTCCTCACCTTTCTATAATGTGGCCACACTGGTGTGAGGACACTCCTGCCTTGTTCCGATCCCCTTGGTGATGTGGGCCCTCTGGTGAGAGTCTTATCCTGGCTGGGTTCCTCACCCTTCTGTGAGGTAGGCCCTCTGCTGTGAGGTCACTCCTGCCTGGCTGGCACACGTCAATGTGGCGACGTGGGCCCTCAGTTGGGAGTTGGTGCCTGCTGGGAGTCTCCTCCCCTCGGTAATGAGGGCCCTCTGGCGTCAGACCCTAACTCCTGGGCTCCCAAAAGTTTCTGATGTGCGCCCTGTGGTGCGAGTACACTCCTGCCAGGATCCCAACCCCTTGGGGATGTGGGCCTTCTGCTCTAAGGTCCCAACGGCTGTGTTGCTCACAGTTTCATAATGAGGGCCCTCTGTTTTGAGTTCAGTCAGGCCTGCACCCCATAGCCTCGCTGCTCCTGGCCACCTGCTGGGAGGTTCCAACTGCGGGATTCCTCACCTTTTTTACACTATGGGCCCTCTGTTTGGAGGCTCCTCCTGCCTGCCTCACTCCCAGCCCCTTGGTGATGTGTGTCCTGTAGTTTGAGGCCACGTGTGCTGGGTCCGTCACATTTCGGTGATGTGACCACACTGGTGTGAGAACACTCCTGCCTGGTTTCCATTCCCTTGGTGATGTGGGCCCTCCGGTGAGAGTCTGATCCTCTTTGGGTTCCTCACACTTTTGTGTGGTTGGCCCTCTGCTCTGAGGTCACTCCTGCCTGGCTGGCACACCCTGCATTGGCGACGTCGGCCTTCTGGTAGCAGTTGGAGCTTGCTGGGAGCCTCCTCTCCTCAGTGATGAGGGCCCTCTGGCGTCCGGCCCTAACTGCTGGGCTCCCCACCTTTTCTGATGTGTGCCCACTGGTGCGATGACACTCCTGCTTGGTTCCCTTCCCCATGGGGATGTGGGCCTTGTGCTCTGAGGTTACAACGGCTGGGTTGCTTACAGTATCACGATGAGGGCCCTCTGTTGTGAGTTCATCACTGCCTGGATCCCATAGCCTCGGTGCTCTGGGCCGCCTGCTGGGATGTTCCAACTGCTGGATTCCTCACCTTTTTTATACAATGGGCCATGTGTTTTGAGGTTAATCCTGCCTGCCTCGCTCCGAGACCCATGGTGATGTGGGTCCTCTGGTTTGAGGCCACATGTGCTGGGTACCTCAACTTTCGATGATGTGGCCCCACGGGTGTGAGGACACTCCTGCCTGGTTCCCAGCCCCTTGCTTATGTGGGCACTCTGGTGAGAGTCTGATCTTGACTGGGTTCCTTACCCTTCTGTGAGGTGGGCCCTCTGATGTGAGGTCACTCCTGCCTGGCTGGCTCACGTCGCCTTGATGATGTGGGCCCTCTGTTGGCCACTAAAGCATTCTGGGAGCCTCCTACCCTCTTTAATGAGGGCCCTGGAAAAAACACATATGCACATTTTGACCAAGTGCATCATTGTCCAGGATCTGCCTCTTCTCCTATGCTTTCAGAGCACTTCCCGTCTACGTCCTGAAATCATATTCCAGGAATACTGCCCCGCTTTCAAGTCCTCCTCGCAGCCTTACTTCAATATATTTTTGTATGATACCTGTCATTAATAACTCTGCAGGTTTGTTAAATACAGTGTCCCTGAGCTCCTTTCTTCAACATGCTTTCTTGTGAGCTGGCCGCAAAACCGCAGGATTGCTTCAGGCCGTAATCTGGTTTCGGCACGGCACGCTGAGCCTTTGGTAAATTCCTCTTTCTGGTGAGAAATGAGCATTCAATTTGCCCGTGGAGACACCTACAGCTAGTCTCTCATTGGTTCTCCCTATTCCTGTTCATCTTGTGCAGAAATTGCAAACTGTGCCAAACAGGAGGTTAAAGGCACTGACTCTCCAAGTGGGTAGAGGGTTAGTAAAGCATCAGGAATGGTGAACCCGAGTACCAGGGAACGAAACCTGAGAGCCATTTAAAATGGTTTCCCAGTCTCACAGTGGACAATACTCTGGGTTTCCCATGCATGTTTTAGCTGAAGGAAGAATTCCTTAAACCTGGAGATTATTGACCCATGGAATGGGTACCATGCAGTATGACTAAAAAGGGTCTGAATTTGCTCACCGAACCTCACCAATGCTATCAGTTCAAAGTGTCCAGCCTTATGCCTCACCCAGCTCTGGGTGTAGATGTGGTAAATCCAGGTTTCATCACAAGCCCTGAATCAATTATTTAAGAATTGCTGTCTCTTTCACTGTCATTGTGTTTTGTTTTTGTAATTTAGTTTGATAATGGGATTTATCAGATTTTCACTGCTGCGTTCATGCCGCTGTACAAACGCTTGATTCTCCTACAGAGAAATATAAATCCACGGGTTTTAAGATTCTTACTAGTCAGGTATATTCCTAGGCGTTGAATATGTGGTGTTGAGTCCATGTCGTTGAACAAGGAGTAGATCTTGACTATTACATATTTGGCTTATGGAACGGTATCTGTGCTATTTTCAATCTCTGGTTTTATGCAGCACCCCAACTCACCTTTGCCCTTAAGCAAGCATAAGTTGGTTTTCTAAATTTGAGTCCCTGTTCTGTTTTGTAATTCAGTTCATGTGTAGCCAAGTTTACATTCCGTGTATTAGTGATATCTTCTGATGTTTCATTTTCTGTGTGACTTATTTCACTTAGAATCACTGTAGCTGAATCCACTCATTATGCCGTGATGGGCCTGATGACATAGATTTCATTGCTGAGTGATATTCCATTGTACGTACGAACCACAACTTCTTTATCCATTTTTCACATTCTGGGATATTTAACTTGTACCGTAGATGAGGTTCTTGTAAACAGAGCCGTCCGAAAATTTGGGGTGGCTGTGTGTTTTTGATTTTAATTTCCCTAAGCTATAGGACCATAACTGGAAGTGCCGTAGGCTCCGTTGCTTTGTTTTTTAGGTGTATCAGGAAACACCATACACTTCTCCAGGGTGGCTGTTGGCAATTTACATCCCGCCCATCAGCATGACAAGGCTCCCTCTTCTCCATGGTCTGTGCTGCCTTTCTGGATTTTACACTTTTTTCAGATGGCCCTTTGACCGGGGGGCAGTGAGACTTCATTGTAGTGCAGATTTCCTTTACATGCTTGCTTGGTTGTCCAAAAAGGGCGTATGCGTTTTTTCCTGAATATATTCAGGAAAAAACGCATACGCCCTTTTTGGCCAAGTGCATCATTGTCGTCGTTCTGCCTCTTTTCCTATGGTTTAAATGCAATTCCAGTCTACCCCCTGAAATCGTTTTCCTGAAATTCTGCCCCAATTTCAAGTCCTCTTCGCAGCCTTCCTTCAATATATTTTTAGACCATAGCTGTCATTTATAACTCTGCAGGTTTGTGAATTACAGTGCCCCTGAGCTCCTTTCTTCAACTCGCTTTCTTGTGAGCTGGCCGCAAACCCGCAGGAATGCTTCAGGCCCTAATCTGGTTCCGGCACGGCATGCTGAGCCTTTGGTTAATTCCTCTTCCTGGTGGGAAATGAGCGTTAAATTTGCCCGTGCAGACACCTTCACACAAGTCGTCATGGTGCCCGTTTGCCCCGGTTATCTCTATGGAGGTTGGAGTTGGAGGGCCTCCTCACTCAAGGTCAGTGTGCCCACGGAGCCAACCCTGCAACTTCAGGGCATTTTTGGTGGTTAGGATCACCACGTGGGGTCCTTTCACCTTAGGAGGGAGGTGGCCTTTTGGGCTCCTGATTTCCAGGTTTTCGGATACTGCCAGTATCTTGGCCAGATGTGGCGGTGGGCCAAGCCCCTTGGTGACCGTAGTTTATCCTACCTGGATCGCATTCTTGCATTGTTCCATTTCAAGTGGTCCCAGGTTTTGCACTAATACTCCAATGGCGATTCACCGTTCACCAGGAATGTAAAGGTCAAAGGGTTTAGCTAAATTAGGGAGTTCCTGTTCAAGGGTCTGAATTGACTGCTCTTTCCATTCTTGAAAGGCCACTTCTGCATTCTATTCAAAAGGATCATCACCTTTTCCTTTCAGTGTTTCATATAGAGGCCCAGCTAGTAGACTGTAGTTAGGGATCCAGAAGCAGAAAACCCTGGCCTCCCCAGGAACCCCTAAGCTGTCTTCTAGTTTTAGAAATGGGTAAGGCTGTAAATTGTTTCTTCCCTTTCCTGGGATGGGCTTCTCCGACCTTCTGTGAGAATGAAGCCCAGGCAGGTCACCGTAGTCTGTGATATTTGAGCTTTTTCTTGGACAACTTGTATCCTTTATTGGCTTCGTAGTTCAGAGGTCTCCTTAGTAGGGCTGGCGATCAGAATGTCGTCTGCATATTGAATGAGTGTTTCCTTTTCCAGAGGTAGAACTTTTAGGTCTTTAGCTGAGCTTTCCCCAAAGATGGTGTGGGAATTTTTGAACCCTTGGGGCAACACGGCCCGGAAGTATTGTTTTAGTTGTATGTTGAGTCCTGCCACTCACAAGCCAAAATTTCTTGTGACTCTGGGACTAATAGAATACAAAAGAAGGCATCATTGAAGACTAATACAGAATACCATGTCCTGGTGGTTGGTAGAATGACCAGCAGGGTGTAGGGTTTAGGAACTACTGGAGGTATATCCTCAGTGGCTTAACTGACTGTCCTGACATCCTTTACCAGGACTCCAGCAGCCCATGGGGCTCTCGAGGTCAGGCCAATCCCAGGATATGGAGCTCACCTGGGCAGGTACCCCACCCCAGCCCACGGGGCTCTCATGTTCAGGACCCTCCCAGGATATGGTGTTCCCTGGGCAGGTCCCCCTGCAGCCCATGGGGCTCTCGTGGTCAGGCCCCTCCCAGGATACAGAGCTACCCTTGCAGGTACCATGGCAGGGCTGGGAACACAGGAACCGTGCATATCGCCTTCATTGCAGAGCACTCCCAGCTCACCTGTCACTCAGATCTGACACAGAGCACCTCAGAGCAGGACTTGAACTAACAAACAGCAGCTCCGACAGGTCTGTGACCCTGGGCATCACCCTGTGTGGCCTCCCTCCACCTGGTCTTCCAGAGACTTCCACTGCACCCGGGGCACCAGGCCTCTGTCTCCACCCACCAGCCACCCCTCCTCTCCCTGACTCCTGGGTTCCTCTCATTAGGAGAGGGTTTTCTTGAAGTTGTCTCCCACTCATGGGCCAGATAATATAATTAGAAAACAAGCCAGAGCTGCAGCCCCTTGTCTATCCTGACTCTCAGGAGCCCACACCTGTTCCTTGGACCTGGCCGATTCAGCAAGTTCCAGTTTCTGCAACTGTGAGCCCCTGAGGGGTGATTATTGGCTGGCCTGGGAAGCCTGACCGTGCCGGCCAGCCCTCCCCAGGTGTGCCTGGGTTCAGATCAATATAAACACCGCTCCAGGCAGCAAGAGCCCCTGCAGCTGTGCCTGACGCCATTTTCTCTGCCCTGTCAGCAGTCTTGGGGCTGGACTGGTGGGAGGGAGTGAGAGGCCACGGCTTTGTGGGTGGCCCAGTGTGAGTGGGGCTCTGCTGGACTTTCTGCAGCAGTTGCCAAGATGCCACCTGCTAAAGAAGAGGATGTGTCACCCATACCTGCCGCTGGAATTTCTCCCTGGGCAGAGGTGAGTGAGGAAGAAAGCAGTGGGGGCCGGGACAGCAGGGGTATCTCAGGCAGGGAAATGGAAAGCTTCCAGAAGAGCACCCAGGGCCAGGACCACCCTGGCTGGCCTGCAGGCACCAAGTCGGCTGGCATGCTGTCGCTCATGTGGCTCCATGGCCCTTCCTCTAGGCTTTCAAGTCCTTGTACATATTCAGGTGTTTTACCTGGGAAGGGTGGGAACATTTCAGCAGCAGCTGGCCTGGGGCTCAGCCCACGTTTACTCACAGATGCCTCGGCACGGTCCCCCAGCTTTGCAATGAGGACGCTTGTTGCGTGGGGCCTGCTGGCTGAATGGGAGATGATTCCCCACCACTGACCAACTTCAGAATTGCTTACAACTGGAGCAAGTGCCCTGATACGGTTTTCCTCTGTGTAACTGGTGGGTTCTGTTTTTTTTTCTTTTTTTCGTTTTTGGTTCAAGGTAGATTTTATTCCTCTTTTTTGTATTTACAGATATAAGCATGGAAATAATTTATTCATATAAATACATGTATGTGAAGGGAAGAATATTTTCTCTGTTTTACTTTTTGTAATTTGAATTTTATTTTATTTTTTTATACAGCAGGTTCTTTTTGGTTATCTCTTTTATACATATAAATGTATATATGCCAATCCCAATCTCTCAACTCCTCCCACCACCACCCCCCAACAGCTTTCCCCCCTTGGTGTCCATACGTTTGTTGTCTACATCTGTTGCTCTATTTCTGCCTTGCAAAACGGTTCATCTGTAAAATTTGTCTAGGTTCCACATATAGGCATTAATATACAAGATTTGTTTTTCTATTTCTGACTTACTTCACTCTGTATGACAGTCTCTAGATCCTTCAACGTCTCTACAAATGACCCAATTTCATTCCTTTTTATGGCTTAGTAATATTCCATTTTATATATGTACCACTTCTTTATGCATTCGTCTGTCTGTGGGCATTTAGGTTGCTTCCATTACCTGGATATTGTAAATAGTGATGCAATGAACATTGCGGTGAATGTCTCTTTTTGATTTATGGTTTTGTCTGGGTATATGCCCAGTAGTGGGATTGCTGTATCATATGGTAATTCTATTCTTAATTTTATAAGAAACTCCATAATGTTCTCCACAGTGACTGTATCAATTTACATTCCCAACAATAGTGGAAGAGGGTTCCTTATCTCCACACCCTTTCCAGCATTTGTTGTTTGTAGATTTTCTGATGATGCCCATTCTAACAGGTGTGAGGTGATACACCATGGATGAGTCTATTTCGTTGAGCAAAGAGTAGGTCTTGTCTATTACATATTTGGCTTATGGAACGGTATGTGTGCTAATTTCAATCTCTGGTTTTATACAGCACCGCAACTCAACTTTCCCCTTAAGCAAGCATAAGTTTTTATCTAAATGTGAGACTCTGTTCGGTTTTGGAATTCAGTTTATGTGTAGCCAAGTTTACACTCTCTCTATTAGTGATATCTTATGATAATTCTCTTTCTCTGTGTGACCTATTTCTCTTAGAATCATCATACTTAAATCCACTCAATTTGCTGCTACAGGCCTGATGACATTGATTTCATTGCTGAGTGATATTCCGTTGTACGTAAGTAGCACAACTCCTTTATCCATTTTTTTCTTTCTGGGATATTTAATTTGTACTGGACTCAAGGTTCTTGTAAACACAGCAGCCCTAAATTTGGTGTTGGCTGTGTCTTGTTGATTTTAATTTTCCTAAGCTATAGGGCCAAAAGTGGAAGTGCCCTAGGGTCTGTAGCTTTGTTTTTCAGATGTTTCAGGATACACCATAAACATCTCCAGAGTGTCTGTTGGCAATTTACATCCCGCCCATCAGCATAACAAGGCTCCCTGTTCTCCATGGCCTGTCCTGTGTTTCTGGTTTTTACACTTTTTTCAGATGGCCCTTTTGACGAATGGGAAATGAGACTTCATTGTAGTGCGGATTTCCATTGCTCGAGTGCTTGGTTGGCCAAAAAGGGCATATGTGTTTTTTCCTGAATATATTCAGGAAAAAATGTTTACGCACTTTTGTCCAAGTGCATCACTGTCAAAGATCTGCCGCTTTTCACATGCTTTAAACGCAATTCCAATCTACCTCCTGAAATATGATTCCTGCAATTCTGCCTCGTTTTGAAGTCCTCTTTGCAGACTTACTTCAGTATATTTTTGCCAATAGCTGTCATTTATAAATCTGCAGGTTTGTGAATTACAGTGCCTGTGATTTCCTTTCTTAACTCGTTTCCTTGAAAGCTGGCCACAGAACCGCAGGTTTGCTTTAGGCCATAATCAGGGTCTGGCACGGCACTCTGAGCCTTTGGTTAATTCCTCTTCCTGGTGGGAAATTAGAGTTAAATGTGCCCCTCCGGACACCTGCCTCACTCCCAGCCCCTTGGTGATGTGTGTCCTGTGGTTTGAGGCCACATGTGCTGGGTTCCTCACCTTTGGCTGATGTGGCCCCACTGGTGTGAGGACACTCCTGCCTGGTTCCCATCCCCTTGGTGATGTGGGCCATCCGCTGAGAGTCTGATCCTGGTTGGGTTCCTCACACTTCTGTGAGGTGGGCCCTCTTCTCTGACGTCACTCCTGCCTGGCTGGCACACCCCGCCTTGGCGAAGTCGGCCCTCTGGTGGGATTTGGTGCCTGCTGGGGGTCTCCTGCCCTCGGTAATGAGGGCCCTCTGGCGTCAGGCCCTAATTCCTGGGCTCCCAATATTTTCTGATATGCGCCCTGTGGTTCGAGTACACTCCTGCCAGGTTCCCAACCCCATGGGAATGTGGGCCTTCTGCTCTGAGGTCCCAACCGTGGGTTGCTCAGTTTCATGATGAGGGCCCTCTGCAGTGAGTTCTCTCCGGCCTGGATCCCATAGCCTCGCTGCTCCTGGCCACCTGCTGGGAGGTTCCAACTGCGGGATTCCTCACCTTTTTTCTTCTATGGGCCCTCTGTTTTGAGACTCCTCCTGCCTGCCTCACTCCCAGTCCCTTGGTGATGTGTGTCCTCTGGTGTGAGGCCACGTGTGCTGGGTCCCTCGCCTTTGGATGATGTGGCCACACTGGTGTGAGGACACTCCTGCCTGCTTCCTATCCCCTTGATGATGTGGGCCCTCTGGTGAGAGTCTGATCCTGGTTGGGTTCCTCACCCTTCTGTGAGGTGGGCCCTCTGCTGTGAGGTCACTCCTGCCTGGCTGGCACACCCCACCTGGGCAACATCGGCCCTCTTGTGGCACTTGGAGCCTGCTGGGAGCCTCCTCCCCTCGGTGATGGGGGCCCTCTAGCGTCAGGCCCTAACTGCTGGGTACCCACATTTTCTGATACGTGCTAAGTGGTGCGAGGACACTCCTGCGAGGTTCCCATCCCCATGGGCATGTGGGCCTTCTGCTCTAAGGTCCCAACACCTGTGTTGTTCACCGTTTCATGATGTTGTCTCTCTGGTGTTAGTTCACTCAGGCCTAGATCCCATAGACTCTGTGCTCTGAGCCGACTGCTGGGAGGTTCCTACTGCTGGATTCCTTACCTTTTTTATTCTTTGGGTCCTGTGTTTTTATGCTCCTACTTCCTGACTCACTCTCAGCCCCTTTGTGATGTAGGTCCTCTGGTTTAAGGCCACATGTACCGGTTTCCTCACCTTTATTGATGTGGCCCCACTGGTGTGAGGACACTCCTGCCTGGTTCCCATCCCCTTGGTGATTGGGGCCCTCTTGTGAGAGTCTGATCCTGTCTGGATTCCTCACACTTCTGGGAGGTGGACCCTCTGCTGTGAGGTCACTCCTGCCTGGCTGGCACACGTCACGTTGGCGATGTGGGCCCTCAGTTGGGAGTTGGTGCCTGCTGGGAGTCTCCTCCCCTCAGTAATGAGGGCCCTCTGGCGTCAGGCCCTAACTCATGGGCTCCCAAAATTTTCTGATGTGCGCCCTGTCGTGTGAGTACACTCCAGCCAGGGTCCCTTCCCTAGGGGATGTGGGCTTTCTGCTCTGTGGTCCCAACGGCTGGGTTGCTCACAGTGTCAGAATGTGGGCCCTCTGTTTTGAGTTCAGTCAGGCCTGGATCCCATAGCCTCGCTGCTCCTGGCCGCCTGCTGGGAGGTTCCAACTGCGGGATTCCTCACCTTTTTATACAATGGGCCATGTGTTTTGAGGTTAATCCTGCCTGCCTCGCTCTGAGACCCATGGTGATGTGGGTCTTCTGGTTTGAGGCCACATGTGCTGGGTACCTCAAATTTCGATGATGTGGCCCCACGGGTGTGAGGACTCTCGTGCCTGATTCCCAGCCCCTTGCTTATGTGGGCACTCTGGTGAGAGTCTGATCATGACTGGGTTCCTTACCCTTCTGTGAGGTGGGCGCTCTGATGTGAGGTCACTCCTGCCTGGATGGCTCACGTCGCCTTGGCGACGTAGGCCCTCTGTTGGCCACTGAAGCATGCTGGGAGCCTCCTACCCTCTTTAATGAGGGCCCTGGAAGAAACGCATATGCCCTTTTTGACCAAGTGCATCATTGTCGAAGTTCTGCCTCTTCTCCTATACTTTCAGAGGACTTCCCATCTACCTCCTGAAATCGTATTCCTGGAATTCTGCCCCGCGTTCAAGTCCTCTTTGCAGCCTTACTTCAATATATTTTTGGACGATAGCTGTCATTTATAACTCTGCAGGTTTGTGAATTACAGTGCCCCTGAGCTCCATTCTTCAACTCGCTTTCTTGTGAGCTGGCCGCAAAACCGCAGGATTGCTTCAGGCCCTAATCTGGTTCCGGCACGGCATGTTGAGCCTTTGGCTAATTCCTCTTCCTGATGGGAAATGAGCGTTAAATTTGCTCGTGCAGACACCTACAGCTAATCTCTCATTGGTTCTCCCTATTCCTGTTCATCTTGCTCAGAAATTCCAAACTGTGCCAAACAGGAGGTTAAAGGCACTGACTCTCCAATTGGGGAAAGAGTTAGTAAAGCGTCTGGAATGGTAAAACCGAGTATGAGGGGAAGAAAACTGAGATGCATTTAAAAAGGTTTCCCGGTCACACGGTGGACCATATTCTGGGTTTCCCATGCGTGTTTTACCTGAAGGAAGAATCCCTTAAACCTGGAGAGGTGGGACCCATGCAATGGGTACCATGCAGTATGACTTCAAATGGCCTGCATTTTCTCACCGAACCTCACCAATGCTATCAGCCCAAAGTGTCGAACCTTATGTCTCACTCAGCTCTAGGTGTAGATGTGGTAAATCCAGGTTGCATCACAAGCCCTGAATGAATTATTTAAGAATTGCTCTCTATTTCACTGTCATTGTGTTTGTTTTTGTAGTTTATTTTGATAATGGGATTTATCGGATTTTCTCTGCTGCCTTCATGCAGCTGTACACACACTTGATTCTCTTACGGAGACATATAAATCCATGGGTTTGAAGATTCTTACTAGTCATGTGTAATCCTAGGAGTTGAATATGGTGTGTTTAGTCCATTTCGTTGAGCAAGGTGTAAGTCTTGACTATTACATATTTGGCTTATGGAAAGGTATGTGTGCTAATTTCTATCTCTGGTTTTATGCAGCACCCCACCTCACCTTTCCCCATAAGCAAGCATAAGTTGGTGTTCTAAATTTGAGACCCTGTTCTGTTTTGTAATTCAGTTCATGTGTAGCCAAGTTTACATTCCGTGTATTAGTGATATCTTATGATGTTTCATTTTCTGTGTGACTTATTTCACTTAGAATCATCGAACCTGGATCCACTCAATATGCCACGACAGGCCTGATGACATAGATTTCATTGGTGAGTGATATTCCATTGTACGTGCGTACCACAACTTCTTTAACCATTTTTCACATTCTGGGATATTTAACTTGGACCGTAGATGACGTTCTTGTAAACAGAGCTGTCCCAAACTTTGGGGTGGCTGTGTGTTTTTGATTTTAATTTCCGTAAGCTATAGGACCATAAGTGGAAGTGACATAGGCTCTGTTGCTTTGTTTCCTACGTGTTTCAGGAAACCCCATAAATTTCTCCAGAGTGGCTGTTTGCAATTTACATCCCCCCCATCAGCATAACAAGTCTCCCTGTTCTCCATGACCTGTCCTGCCTTTCTGGATTTTACACTTTTTCAGATGCCCCTTTTGACCGCGGGGCAGTGAGACTTCATTGTAGTGCAGATTTCATTTACCTGCTTGCTTGCTTGGCCAAAAATGGCGTATGCGTTTTTTCCTGAATATATTCAGGAAAAAACGCATACGCACTTTTTGGCCAGTGCATCATTGTCGACATTCTGCCTCTTTTCCTATGCTTTAAGTGCAATTCCAGCCTACCCCCTGAAATCGTTTTCCTGAAATTCTGCCCCGCTTTCAAGTCCTCTTGGAAGACTTACTTCAATACATTTTTGGACGATAGCTGTCATTCATAACTCTGCAGGTTTGTGAATTACAGTGCCCCTGAGCTCGTTTCCTCAACTCGCTTTCTTGTGAGCTGGCCGCAAAACCGCAGGATTGCTGCAGGCCCTAATCTCTTTCCGTCAGGGCACACTGAGCCTTTGGTGAATTCCTCTTCCTGGTGGGAAATGAGCGTTCCATTTGCCCGTGCAGACACCTACAGCTAGTCTCTCATTGTTTCCCCCTATTCCTGTTAATCTTGCGTAGAAATTGCAAACTGTGCCAAACAGGAGGTTAAAGGCACTGACTCTCCAAGTGGGGAGAATGTTAGTAAAGTGTCTGGAATGGTGAACCCGAGTACCAGGGTTCGAAAACTGAGATATATTTGAAAACGTTTCCCAATCAGACGGTGGACAATACTCTGGGTTTCCCATGCATGTCTTACCTGAAGGAAAAATCCCTTAAACCTGGAGAGCTGGGAACCATGGAATGGGTACCATGCAGTATGACTACAAAGGGTCTGCGTTTGCTCACCGAACCTCACAAATGCTATCAGCCCGAAGTGTCCAGCCGTATATCTCACCCAGCTCTGGGTGTAGATGTGGTAAATCCAGGTTGCATCACAAGCCCTGAATGAATTATTTAAAAATTGCTCTCTATTTCACTGTCATTGTGTTTTGTTTTTGAAATTCATTTTTATAATGGGATTTATCGGATTTTCACTGCTGCTTTTAGGCCACTGTACACACGCTTGATTTCCTTATAGAGACATATAAATCCATGGGTTTTAAGATTCTTACTTGTCAGGTATCTTTCCAGGCGTTGAATATAGGGTGTTGAGTCCATTTCGTTGAGCAAGGAGTAGGTTTTGTCTATTATATATTTGGCTTATGGAACGGTATCTGTGCTAATTTCAATCTCTGGTTTTATGCAGCATCCCAACTGACCTTTCCCCATAAGCAAGCATAAGTTGGTTTGCTAAATTTGAAACCCTGTTCTGTTTTGTAATTCAGTTCATGGGTAGCCAAGTTTACATTCCGTGTATTAGTGATAACTTATGATGTTTCTTTTTCTGTCTGACTTATTTCTCATAGAATCATCGTACCTGAATCCACTCATTATGCCGCTACGGTCCTGATGACGTAGATTTCATTGCTGAGTGATATTCCATTGTACGTGCGTACCACAACTTCTTTATCCATTTTATGCTTTCTCGGATATTTAACTTCTACCGTAGATGAGGTTCTTGTAAACAGAGCCATCCCAAACTTTGGGGTGGCTGTGTGTTTTTGATTTTAATTTCCCTAAGCTATAGGACCATAAGTGGAAGTGCCATAGGCTGTGTTGCTTTGTTTCCTACGTGTTTCTGGAAACACCATACACATCTCCAGAGCGGTTGTTGGCAATTAACATCCCGCCCATCAGCATAACAAGGCTCCCTGTTCTCCATGACCTGTCCTGCCTTTCTGGATTTTACACTTTTTTCAGATGGCCCTTTTGACCGGGGGCCAGTGAGACTTCATTGTAGTGCAGATTTCCTTTACACGGTTGCTTGGTTGGCCAAAAAGGGCGTATGCGTTTTTTCCTGAATATATTCAGGAAAAAACGCATACGCCCTTTTTGGCCAACTGCATCATTGTCGACATTGTGCCTCTTTTCCTATGCTTAAAGTGCAATTCCAGTCTATCCCCTGAAATCGTATTCCTGAAATTCTGCCCCGCTTTCAAGTCCTCTTCGAAGACTTACTTCAATACATTTTTGGACGATAGCTGTCATTCATAACTCTGCAGGTTTCTGAATTACACTGCCCCTGAGCTCCTTTCTTCAACTCGCTTTCTTGTGAGCTGGCCGCAAAACCGCAGGATTGCTTCACGCCATAATCTCTTTCTGGCAGGGCACGCTGAGCCTTTGGTTAATTCCTCTTCCTGGTGGGAAATGCGCGTTCCATTTGCCCGTGCAGACACCTACAGCTATTCTCTCATTGGTTCTCCCCATTCCTGTTCATCTTGCGCAGAAATTGCAAACTGTGCCAAACAGGAGGTTAAAGGCACTGACTCTCCAAGTGGGGAGAGTGTTTGTAAAGCGCCTGGAATGGTGAACCCGAGTACCAGGGGCGAAAACTGAGATGCATTTGAAAACGTTTCCCAATCACACGGTGGACCATACTCTGGGTTTCCCATGAATGTTTTAGCTGAAGGAAGAATCCCTTAAACCTAGAGAGTTGGGACCCATGGAATGGGTACCATGCAGTATGACTTCAAAGGGTCTGCGTTTGCTCACCGAACCTCACCAATGCTATCACCCCGAAGAGTCCAGCCTTATGTCTCACCCAGATCTGGGTGTAGATGTGGGAAATCCAGGTTGCATCACAAGCCCTGAATGAATTATTTAAGAATTGCTCTCTATTTCACTGTCATTGTGTTTTGTTTTTGATATTTATTTTGATAATGGGATTTATCGGATTTTCACTGCTGCGTTTAGGCCGCTCTACACATGCCTGATTTCCTTATGGAGACATATAAATCCATGGGTTTTAAGATTCTTACTTGTCAGGTATCTTCCCAGGCGTTGAATAAGGGGTGTTGAGTCCATTTCGTTGAGCAAGGAGTAGGTCTTGTCTATTATATATTTGGCTTATGGAACAATATCTTGCTAATTTCAATCTCTGGTTTTATGCAGCACCCCAACTCACCTTTCCCCGTAAGCAAGCATAAGTTTGTTTTCTAAATTTGAGACCCTGTTGTGTTTTGTAATTCAGTTCATGTGTAGCCAAGTTTATATTCCGTGTATTAGTGATATCTTATGATGTTTCTTTTTCTGTGTGACTTATTTCTCGTAGAATCATCGTACCTGAATCCACTCATTATGCTGCTAGAGACCTGATGACGTAGATTTCATTGCTGAGTGATATTCCATTGTACGTGCGTACCACAACTTCTTTATCCATTTTTTGCTTTCTCGGATATTTAACTTGTACCGTAGACGAGGTTCTTGTAAACAGAGCCGTCCCAAATTTTGGGGTGGCTGTGTCTTTTTGATTTTAATTTCCCTAAGCTATAGGAACATAAGTGGAAATGCCATAGGCTGTGTTGCTTTGTTTCCTACGTGTTTCAGGAAACACCATACACTTCTCCAGAGTGGTTGTTGGCAATTTACATCCCGCCCATCAGCATAACAATGCTCCCTGTTCTCCATGACCTGTCCTGCCTTTCTGGATTTTACACTTTTTTCAGATGGCCCTTTTGACCGGGGGGCAGTGAGACTTCATTGTAGTGCAGATTTCCTTTACATGTTTGCTTGGTTGGCCAAAAAGGGCGTATGCGTTTTTT
This sequence comes from Delphinapterus leucas, assembly GCF_059928025.1. Lineage (NCBI taxonomy): Eukaryota > Metazoa > Chordata > Mammalia > Artiodactyla > Monodontidae > Delphinapterus > Delphinapterus leucas. Next base: position 7,416,892 of record NW_028322243.1, on the reverse strand, counting down.
CCTGAATGTATTCAGGAAAAAACGCATACGCCCTTTTTGGCCAAGTGCATCATTGTCGACATTCTGCCTCTTTTCCTATGCGTTAAGTGCAATTCCAGTCTACCTCGTGAAATCGTTTTCCTGAAATTTTGCCACGCTTTCAAGTCCTCTTCAAAGACTTACTTCAATATATTTTTGGACGATAGCTGTTATTCATAACTCTGCAGGTTTCTGAATTACACTGGCCCTGAGCTCCTTTGTTCAACTCGCTTTCTTGTGAGCGGGCCGCAAAACCGCAGGATTGCTTCAGGCCATAATCTCTTTCTGGCAGGGCACGCTAAGCTTTTGGTTAATTCCTCTTCCTGTTGGGAAATGAGTGTTCCATTTGCCCGTGCAGACACGTACAGCTAGTCTCTCATTGGTTCTCCCTATTCGTGTTCATCTTGCGCAGAAATTGCAAATTGTGCCAAACAGGAGGTTAAAGGCACTGACTCTCCAAGTGGGGATAGTGTTAGTAAAGCGTCTGGAATGGTGAACCCGAGTACCAGGGGACGAAAACTGAGATGCATTTGAAAACGTTTCCCGGTCACACAGTGCACTGTACTGTGGGTTTCCCATGCATGTTTTAGCTGAAGGAAGAATCCCTTAAACCTGGAGAGTTGGGACCCATGGAATGGATACCATGCAGGATGACTTCAATGGGTCTGCCTTTGCTCACCGAACCTCACCAATGCTATCAGCCCGAAGTGTCCAGCGTTATGTCTCACGCAGCTCTGTGTGTAGATGTGGTAAATCCAGGTTGCATCACAAGCTCTGAATGAGTTATTTAAAAATTGCTCTCTATTTCACTGTCATTGTTTTGTTTTTGAAATTTATTTTGATAATGGGATTTATCGGATTTTCTCTGCTGCGTTCAGGCCGTTGTACACACGCTTGATTTCCTTATGGAGACATATAAATCCATGGCTTTTAAGATTCTTACTTGTCAGGTATCTTCCCAGGCGTTGAATATGGGGTGTTGAGTCCATTTCGTTGAGCAAGGAGTAGGTCTTGTCTATTATATATTTGGCTTATGGAACGGTATCTGTGCTAATTTCAATCTCTGGTTTTATGCAGCACCCCAACTCACCTTTCCCCATAAGCAAGCATAAGTTGGTTTTCTAAATTTGAGACCCTGTTCTGTTTTGTATTTCAGTTCATGTGTAGCCAAGGTTATATTCCGTGTATTAGTGATATCTTATGATGTTTCTTTATCTGTGTGACTTATTTCTCATAGAATCATCGTACCTGAATCCACTAATTATGCCGCTACGGGCCTGATGACGTAGATTTCATTGCTGAGTTATATTCCATTGTACGTGCGTACCACAATTTCTTTATCCATTTTTTGCTTTCTCGGATATTTAACTTGTACTGTAGACGAGGTTCTTGTAAACAGAGCCGTCCCAAACTTTGGGGTGGCTGTGTGTTTTTGATTTTAATTTCCCTAAGCTATAGGACCATATGTGGAAGTGCCATAGGCTGTGTTGCTTTGTTTCCTACGTGTTTCAGGATACACCATACATTTCTCCAGAGTGGCTGTTGGCAATTTACATCCCGCCCATCAGCATAACAAGGCTCCCTGTTCTCCATGACCTGTCCTGCCTTTCTGGATTTTACACTTTTTTCAGATGGCCCTTTTGACCGGGGGGCAGTGAGACTTAATTGTAGTGCAGATTTCCTTTACACGCTTGCTTGGTTGGCCAAAAAGTGCGTATGCATTTATTCCTGAATATATTCAGGAAAAAACGCATACGCCCTTTTTCGCCAAGTGCATCATTGTCTACATTCTGCCTCTTTTCCTATGCTTTAAGTGCAATTCCAGTCTACCCCCTGAAATCGTTTTCCTGAAATTCTGCCCCGCTTTCAAGTCCTCTTCGAAGACTTACTTCAGTAGATTTTTGGACGATACGTGTCATTCATAATTCTGCATGTTTGTGAATTACAGTGCTCCTGAGCTCCTTTCTTCAACTCGCTTTCTTGTGAGCTGGCCGCAAAACCGGAGGATTGCTTCAGGCCCTAATCTGTTTCCGGCAGGGCATGCTGAGCCTTTGGTTAATTCCTCTTCCTGGTGGGAAATGAGCGTTCCATTTGCCCTTGCAGACACCTACAGCTAGTCTCTCATTGGTTCTCCCTATTCCTGTTCATCTTGCGCAGAAATTGCAAACTGTGCCAAACAGGAGGTTAAAGGCACTGACTCTCCAAGTGGTGAGAGGGTTAGTAAAGCTTCTGGAATGGTGAACCCGAGTACCAGGTTTCGAAAATTGAGATGCATTTGAAAACGTTTCCCAATCACACGGCGGAAAATAATCTGGGTTTCCCATGCATGTTTTAGCTGAAGGAAGAATCCCTTAAACCTGGAGAGTTAGGACCCATGGAATGGGTACCATGCACTATGACTTCAAAGGGTCTGCGTTTGCTCCCCGAACCTCACCAATGCTATCAGCCCGAAGTGTCCAGCCTTATGTCTCACCCAGCTCTGGGTGTAGATGTGGTAAATCCAGGTTGCATCACAAGCCCTGAAAGAATGATTTAAGAATTGCTCTCTATTTCACTGTCATTGTGTTTTGTTTTTGAAATTTATTTTGATAATGGGATTTATCAGATGTTCACTGCTGCGTTTAGGCCGCTGTACACATGCTTGATTTCCTTATGGAGACATATAAATCCATGGGTTTTAAGATTCTTACATGTCAAGTATCTTGCAAGGCGTTGAATATGCGGTGTTGAGTCCATTTCGTTGAGCAAGGAGTAGGTCTTGTCTATTATATATTTGGCTTATGGAATGGTATCTGTGCTAATTTCAATATCTGGTTTTATGCATCACCCCAACTCACCTTTCCTCATAAGCAAGCATAAGTTGGTTTTCTAAATTTGAGACCCTGTTCTGTTTTGTAATTCAGTTCATGTGCAGCCAACTTTACATTCCGTGTATTAGTGATATCTTATGATGTTTCTTTTTCTGTGTGACTTATTTCTCGTAGAATCATCGTACCTGAATCCACTCATTATGCCACTATGGGCCTGATGACGTAGATTTCATTGCTGAGTGATATTCCATTGTACGTGCGTACCACAACTTCTTTATCCATTTTTCACATTCTGGGATATTTAACTTGTACCGTAGGCGAAGTTCTTGTAAACAGAGCGGTCCCAAACTTTGGGGTGGCTGTGTCTTTTTGATTTTAATTTCCCTAAGCTATAGGGCCATAAGTGGAAGTGCCATAGGCTGTGTTGCTTTGTTTCCTACGTGTTTCAGGATACACCATACATTTCTCCAGAGTGGCTGTTGGCAATTTTCATCCCGCCCATCAGCATAACAAGGCTCCCTGTTTTCCATGACCTGTCCTTCCTTTCTGGATTTTGCACTTTTTTCAGATGGCCCTTTTGACCGGGGGGCAGTGAGACTTCATTGTAGTGCAGATTTCCTTTACACACTTGCTTGGTTGGCCAAAAAGTGCGTATGCTTTTTTTCCTGAATATATTCAGGAAAAAACGCATACGCCCTTTATGGCCAAGTGCATCATTGTCGACATTCTGCCTCTTTTCCTATGCTTTAAGTGCAATTCAAGTCTACCCCCTGAAATCGTTTTCCTGAAATTCTGCCCCGCTATCAAGTCCTCTTCGAATCCTTACTTCAGTACATTTTTGGACGATAGCTGTCATTCATAACTCTGCAAGTTTGTGAATTACAGTGCCCCTGAGCTCCTTTTTTCAACTCGCTTTCTTGTGAGCTGGCCGTAAAACCGCAGGATTGCTTCAGGCCGTAATCTCTTTCCGGCAGGGCACGCTGAGCCTTTGGTTAATTCCTCTTCCTGGTGGGAAATGGGCGTTCCATTTACCCGTGCACACACCTACAGCTAGTCTCTCATTGGTTCTCCCTATTCCTGTTCATCTTGCGCAGAAATTGCAAACTGTGCCAAACAGGAGGTTAATGGCACTGACTCTCCAAGTGGGGAGAGTTTTAGTAAAGCATTGAAATGGTGAACCCGAGTACCAGGGGACGAAAACTGAGATGCATTTGAAAACGTTTCCCAATCACACGGTGGACCATACTCTGGGTTTCCCATGCATGTTTTAGCTGAAGGAAGAATCCCTTAAACCTGGAGAGTTCGGCCCCATGGAATGGGTACCATGCAGTATGACTTCAAAGGGTCTGCGTTTGCTCACCGAACCTCACCAATGCTATCAGCCCGAAGTGTCCAGCCCTATGTCTCATCCAGCTCTGGGTGTAGATGTGGTAAATACAGGTTGCATCACAAGCCCTGAATGAATTATTTAAGAATTGCTCTCTATTTCACTGTCATTGTGTTTTGTTTTTGAAATTCATTTTGATAATGGGATTTATCGGATTTTCACTGCTGCGTTTAGGCCGCTGTACACACGCTTGATTTCCTTATGGAGACATATAAATCCATGGGTTTTAAGATTCTTACTTGTCAGGTATCTTGCCAGGCGTTGAATATGGCGTGTTGAGTCCATTTCGTTGAGCAAGGAGTAGGGCTTGTCTATTATATATTTGGCTTATGGAACGGTATCTGTGCTAATTTCAATCTCTGGTTTTATGCAGCACCCCAACTCACCTTTCCCCATAAGCAAGCATAAGTTGGTTTTCTAAATTTGAGACCCTGTTCTGTTTTGTAATTCAGTTTATGTGTAGCCAAGTTTACATTCCGTGTATTACTGATATATTATGATGTTTCTTTTTCTGTGTGACTTATTTCTCGTAGAATCATCGTACCTGAATCCACTCAGTATGCCGCTATGGGCCTGAAGACGTAGATTTCATTGCTGAGTGATATTCCATTGTCCGTGCGTACCAGAACTTCTTTATTCATTTTTTGCTTTCTCGGATATTTAACTTGTACCGTAGAAAAGGTTTTGTAAACAGAGCCATCCCAAACTTTGGGGTGGCTGTGTGTTTTTGATTTTAATTTCCCTAAGCTATAGGACCATAAGTGGAAGTGACATAGGCTGTGTTGTGTTGTTTCCTACGTGTTTCAGGATACATCATACATTTCTCCAGAGTGGCTGTTGGCAATTTACATTCCGCCCATCAGCATAACAAGGCGCCCTGTTCTCCATGACCTGTCCTGTCTTTCTGGATTTTACACTTTTTTCAGATTGCCCTTTTGACTGGGGGCAGTGAGACTTCATTGTAGTGCAGATTTCCTTTACACGCTTGCTTGGTTGTCCAAAAAGGGCGTATGCGTTTTTTCCTGAATATATTAAGGAAAAAACGCATACGCCCTTTTTGGCCAAGTGCATCATTGTTGACATTCTGCCTCTTTTCCTACGCTTTAAGTGCAATTCCAGTCTACCCCCTGAAATCGTTTTCCTGAAATTCTGCCCCGCTTTCAAGTCCTCTTTGAAGACTTACTTCAGTACATTTTTGGACAATAGCTGTCATTCATAACTCTGCAGGTTTGTGAATTACAGTGCCCCTGAGCTCCTTTCTTCAACTCATTTTCTTGTGAGCTAGTCGCAAAACCGCAGGATTGCTTCAGGCCCTAATATGTTTCCGGCCGGGCACGCTGAGCCTTTGGTTAATTCCTCTTCCTGATGGGAAATGATCGTTCCATTTGCCGGTGAAGACACCAACAGCTAGTCTCTCATTGGTTCTCCCTATGCCTGTTCATCTTGCGCAGAAATTGCAAACTGTGCCAAACAGGAGGTTAAAGGCACTGACTCTCCAAGTGAGGAGAGTGTTAGTAAAGCGTCTGGAATGGTGAACCCGAGTACCAGGGGACGAAAACTGAGATGCATTTGAAAACGTTTCCCAATCACACGGTGGACCATACTATGGGTTTCCCATGCATGTTTTAGCTGAAGGAAGAATCCCTTAAACCTGTAGAGTTGGGACCCCTGGAATGGGTACCATGCAGTATGACTTCAAAGGGTCTGCGTTTGCTCACCGAACCTCACCAATGCTATCAGCCCGAAGTGTCCAGCCTTATGTCTCACCCAGCTCTGGGTGTAGATGTGGGAAAGCCAGGTTGCATCACAAGCCCTGAATGAATTATTTAAGAATTGCTCTCTATTTCACTCTCATTGTGTTTTCTTTTTGAAATTTATTTTGATAATGGGATTTATCGGATTTTCACTGCTGCGTTTAGGCCGCTGTACACACACTTGATTTCCTTATGGAGACATATAAATCCATGGGTTTTAAGATTCTTACTTGTCAGGTATCTTGCCAGGCGTTGAATATGGGGTGTTGAGTCCATTTCGTTGAGCAAGGAGTAGGTCTTGTCTATTATATATTTGGCTTATGGAACGGTATCTGTGCTAATTTCAATATCTGGTTTTATGCAGCACCCCAACTCACCTTTCCCCATAAGCAAGCATAAGTTGGTTTTCTAAATTTGAGACCCTGTTCTGTTTTGTAATTCAGTTCATGGGTAGCCAAGCTTACATTCCGTGTATTAGTGATATCTTATGATGTTTCTTTTTCTGTGTGACTTATTTCTCGTAGAATCATCATAGCTGAATCCACTCATTATGCCGCTACGGGCCTGATGACGTAGATTTCATTGCTGAGTGATATTCCATTGTACGTGCGTACCACAACTTCTTTATCCATTTTTTACTTTCTGGGATATTTTACTTGTACCGTAGACGAGGTTCTTGTAAAAAGAGCCGTCCCAAACTCTGGGGTGGCTGTGTGTTTTTGATTTTAATTTCCCTAAGCTATAGGACCATAAGTGGAAGTGCCATAAGCTGTGTTGCTTTGTTTCCTACGTGTTTCTGGAAACACCATACACTTCTCCAGAGTGGTTGTTGGCAATTTACATCTCGCCCATCAGTATGACAAGGCTCCCTGTTCTCCATGACCTCTCCTGACTTTCTGGATTTTACACTTTTTTCAGATGGCCCTTTTGACCGGGGGGCAGTGAGACTTCATTGTAGTGCAGATTTCCTTTACACGCTTTCTTGGTTGGCCAAAAAGAGCGTATGCGTTTTTTCCTGAATATATTCAGGAAAAAACCCATACGCCCTTTTTGGCCAAGTGCATCATTGTCAACATTCTGCCTCTTTTCCTATGCTTTAAGTGCAATTCCAGTCTACCCCCTGAAATCGTTTTCCTGAATTTCTGCCCCGCTTTCAAGTCCTCTTCGAAGACTTACTTCTATACATTTTTGGACGATAGGTGTCATTCATAACTCTGCAGGTTTGTGAATTACAGTGCCCCTGAGCTCCTTTCTTCAACTCGCTTTCTTGTGAGCTGGCCGCAAAACCGCAAGATTGCTTCAGGCCCTAATCTGTTTCCGTCAGGGCACGCTGAGCCTTTGGTTAATTCCTCTTCCTGGTGGGAAATGAGCGTTCCATTTGCCCGTGCAGACACCTACAGCTAGTCTCTCATTGCTTCTCCCTATGCCTGTTCATCTTGCGCAGAAATTTCCAAGTGTGCCAAACAGGAGGTTAAATGCACTGACTCTCCAAGTGGGGAGAGTGTTAGTAAAGCATCTGGAATGGTGAACCCGAGTACCAGGGGACGAAAACTGAGATGCATTTGAAAACGTTTCCCAATCACACGGTGGACCACACTATGGGTTTCCCATGCATGTTTTAGCTGAAGGAAGAATCCCTTAAACCTGGAAATTTGGGACGCATGGAATGGGTACCATGCAGTATGACTTCAAAGGGTCTGCGTTTGCTCACCGAACCTCACCAATGCTATCAGCCCGAAGTGTCCAGCCTTATGTCTCACCCAGCTCTGGGTGTAGATGTGGTAAATCCAGGTTGCATCACAAGCCCTGAATGAATTATTTAAGAATTGCTCTCTATTTCACTGTCATTTTGTTTTGTTTTTGAAATTTATTTTGATAATGGGATTTATCGGATGTTCACTGCTGCGTTTAGGCCGCTGTACACACGCTTGATTTCCTTATGGAGACATATAAATCCATGGGTTTTAAGATTCTTACTTGTCAGGTATCTTGCCAGGCGTTGAATATGGGGTGTTGTGTCCATTTCGTTGAGCAAGGAGTAGGTCTTGTCTATTATATATTTGGCTTATGGAACGATATCTGTGCTAATTTCAATCTCTGGTTTTATGCAGCACCCCAACTCACCTTTCCCCATAAGCAAGCATAAGTTGGTTTTCTAAATTTGAGACCCTGTTCTGTTTTGTAATTCAGTTCATGTGTATCCAAGTTTACATTCCGTGTATTAGTGATATCTTATGATGTTTCTTTTTCTGTGTGACTTATTTCTCGTAGAATCATCGTACCTGAATCCACTCATTATGCCACTACGGGCCTGAAGACGTAGATTTCATTGCTGAGTGATATTCCATTGTACGTGCGTACCAGATATTCTTTATCCATTTTTTCCTTTCTCGGATATTTAACTTGTACCGTAGAAAAGGTTCTTGTAAACAGAGCCATCCCAAACTTTGGGGTGGCTGTGTGTTTGTGATTTTAATTACCCTAAGCTATAGGACCATAGTGGAAGTGACATAGGCTGTGTTGCTTTGTTTCCTACGTGTTTCAGGATACACAATACATTTCTCCAGAGTGGCTGTTGGCAATTTACATCCCGCCCATCAGCATAACAAGGCTCCCTGTTCTCCAAGACCTGTCCTGCCTTTCTGGATTTTACACTTTTTTCAGATGGCCCTTTTGACCGGGGGGCAGTGAGACTTCATTGTAGTGCAGATTTCCTTTACATGCTTGCTTGGTTGGCCAAAAAGGGCGTATGCGTTTTTTCCTGAATATATTCAGGAAAAAACGCATACGCCCTTTTTGGCCAAGTGCATCATTGTCGACATTCTGCCTCTTTTCCTATGCTTTAAGTGCAATTCCAGTCTACCCCCTGAAATCGTTTTCCTGAAATTCTGCCCCGCTTTCAAGTCCTCTTTGAAGACTTACTTCAGTACATTTTTGGACGATAGCTGTCATTCATAACTCTGCATGTTTGTGAATTACAGTGCCCCTGAGCTCCTTTCTTCAACTCCTTTTCTTGTGAGCTGGCTGCAAAACCGCAGGATTGCTTCAGGCCCTAATATGTTTCCGGCCGGGCACGCTGAGCCTTTGGTTAATTCCTCTTCCTGGTGGGAAATGAGCGTTCAATTTGCCCGTGCAGACACCAACAGCTAGTCTCTCATTGCTTCTCCCTATTCCTGTTCATCTTGCGCAGAAATTGCAAACTGTGCCAAACAGGAGGTTAATGGCACTGACTCTCCAAGTGGGGAGAGTGTTAGTAAAGCGTCTGGAATGGTGAACCCGAGTACCAGGGGACGAAAACTGAGATGCATTTGAAAACGTTTCCCAATCACACGGTGGACCATACTCTGGGTTTCCCATGCATGTTTTAGCTGAAGGAAGAATCCCTTAAACCTGGAAATTTGGAACCCATGGAATGGGTACCATGCAGTATGACTTCAAAGGGTCTGCGTTTGCTCACCGAACCTCACCAATGCTATCAGCCCGAAGTGTCCAGCCTTATGTCTCACCCAGCTCTGGGTGTAGATGTGGGAAATCCAGGTTGCATCACAAGCCCTGAATGAATTATTTAAGAATTGCTCTCTATTTCACTGTCATTTTGTTTTGTTTTTGAAATTTATTTTGATAATGGGATTTATCGGATTTTCACTGCTGCGTTTAGGCCGCTGTACACACACTTGATTTCCTTATGGAGACATATAAATCCATGGGTTTTAAGATTCTTACTTGTCAGGTATCTTGCCAGGCGTTGAATATGGGGTGTTGAGTCCATTTCGTTGAGCAAGGAGTAGGTCTTGTCTATTATATATTTGGCTTATGGAACGGTATCTGTGCTAATTTCAATCTCTGGTTTTATGCAACACCCCAACTCACCTTTCCCCATAAGCAAGCATAAGTTGGTTTTCTAAATTTGAGACCCTGTTCTGTTTTGTAATTCAGTTCATGGGTAGCCAAGTTTACATTCCGTGTATTAGTGATATCTTATGATGTTTCTTTTTCTGTGTGACTTATTTCTCGTAGAATCATCATACCTGAATCCACTCATTATGCCGCTACAGGCCTGATGACGTAGATTTCATTGCTGAGTGATATTCCATTGTACGTGCGTACCACAACTTCTTTATCCATTTTTTACTTTCTGGGATATTTTACTTGTACCGTAGACGAGGTTCTTGTGAACAGAGCCAACCCAAACTCTGGGGTGGCTGTGTGGTTTTGATTTTAATTTCCCTAAGCTATAGGACCATAAGTGGAAGTGCCATAGGCTGTGTTACTTTGTTTCCTACGTGTTTCTGGAAACACCATACACTTCTCCAGAGTGGTTGTTGGCAATTTACATCCCGCCCATCAGCATGACAAGGCTCCCTGTTCTCCATGACCTGTCCTGCCTTTCTGGATTTTACACTTTTTTCAGATGGCTCTTTTGGCCGGGGGGGCAGTGAGACTTCATTGTAGTGCGGATTTCCTTTACACGCTTGCTTGGTTGGCCAAAAAGGGCGTATGCGTTTTTTCCTGAATATATTCAGGAAAAAACGCATACGCCCTTTTTGGCCAAGTGCACCGTTGTCGACATTCTGCCTCTTTTCCTATGCTTTTAGTACAATTCCAGTCTACCCCCTGAAATCGTTTTCCTGAAATTCTGCCCCGCTTTCAAGTCCTCTTGGAAGACTTACTTCAATACATTTTTGGACGATAGCTGTCATTCATAACTCTGCATGTTTGTGAATTACAGTGCCCCTGAGCTCATGTCTTCAACTCGATTTCTTGTGAGCTGGCCGCAAAACCGCAGGATTGCTTCAGGCCAAAGTCTCTTTCCAGCTGGGCACGCTGAGCCTTTGTTTAATTCCTCTTCCTGGTCGGAAATGAGTGTTCCATTTGCCCGTGCAGACACCTACAGCTAGTCTCTCATTGCTTCTCCCTATTCCTGTTCATCTTGCGCAGAAATTGCAAAGTGTGCCAAACAGGAGGTTAAATGCACTGACTCTCCAAGTGGGGAGAGTGTTAGTAAAGCGTCTGGAATGGTGAACCCGAGTACCAGGGGACGAAAACTGAGATGCATTTGAAAACGTTTCCCAATCACACGGTGGACCATACTATGGGTTTCCCATGCATGTTTTAGCTGAAGGAAGAATCCCTTAAACCTGGAAATTTGGAACCCATGGAATGGGTACCATGCAGTATGACTTCAAAGGGTCTGCGTTTGCTCACCGAACCTCACCAATGCTATCAGCCCGAAGTGTCCAGCCTTATGTCTCACCCAGCTCTGGGTGTAGATGTGGTAAATCCAGGTTGCATCACAAGCCCTGAATGAATGATTTAAGAATTGCTCTCTATTTCACTGTCATTGTGTTTTGTTTTTGAAATTTATTTTGATAATGGGATTTATCGGATTTTCACTGCTGCGTTTAGGCCACTGTACACACGCTTGATTTCCTTATGGAGACATATAAATCCATGGGTTTTAAGATTCTTACTTCTCAGGTATCTTGCCAGGCGTTGAATATGGGGTGTTGAGTCCATTTCGTTGAGCAAGGAGTAGGGCTTGTCTATTATATATTTGTCTTATGGAACGGTATCTGTGCTAATTTCAATCTCTGGTTTTATGCAGCATCCCAACTGACCTTTCCCCATAAGCAAGCATAAGTTGGTTTGCTAAATTTGAGACCCTGTTCTGTTTTGTAATTCAGTTCATGGGTAGCCAAGTTTTCATTCCGTGTATTAGTGATAACTTATGATGTTTCTTTTTCTGTCTGACTTATTTCTCATAGAATCATCGTACCTGAATCCACTCATTATGCCGCTACGGTCCTGATGACGTAGATTTCATTGCTGAGAGATATTCCATTGTACGTGCGTACCACAACTTCTTTATCCATTTTATGCTTTCTCGGATATTTAATTTCTACCGTAGATGAGGTTCTTGTAAACAGAGCCATCCCAAACTTTGGGGTGGCTGTGTGTTTTTGATTTTAATTTCCCTAAGCTATAGGACCATAAGTGGATGTGCCATAGGCTGTGTTGCTTTGTTTCCTACGTGTTTCAGGAAACACCATACACTTTTCCAGAGTGGCTGTTGGCAATTTAAATCCGCCCATCAGCATAACAAGGCTCCCTGTTCTCCATGACCTGTCCTGCCTTTCTGGATTTTACACTTTTTTCAGATGGCCCTTTTGACCGGGGGGCAGTGAGACTTCATTGTAGTGCAGATTTCCTTTACACGCTTGCTTGGTTGGCCAAAAAGGGCGTATGCGTTTTTTCCTGAATATATTCAGGAAAAAACGCATACGCCCTTTTTGGCCAAGTGCATCGTTGTCGACATTCTGCCTCTTTTCCTATGCTTTAAGTGCAATTCCAGTCTACCCCCTGAAATCGTTTTCCTGAAATTCTGCCCCACTTTCAAGTCCTCTTCGAAGACTTACTTCTATACATTTTTGGACGATAGCTGTCATTCATAACTCTGCAGGTTTGTGAATTACAGTGCCCCTGAGCTCCTTTCTTCAACTCGCTTTCTTGTGAGCTGGCCGCAAAACCGCAGGATTGCTTCATGCCCTAATCTCTTTCCGGCAGGGCACGCTGAGCCTTTGGTTAATTCCTCTTCCTGGTGGGAAATGAGCGTTCCATTTGCCCGTGCAGACACCAACAGCTAGTCTCTCATTGCTTCTCCCTATTCCTGTTCATCTTGCGCAGAAATTGCAAAGTGTGCCAAACAGGAGGTTAAATGCACTGACTCTCCAAGTGGGGAGAGTGTTAGTAAAGTGTCTGGAATGGTGAACCCGAGTACCAGGGGACGAAAACTGAGATGCATTTGAAAACGTTTCCCAATCACACGGTGGACCATACTATGGGTTTCCCATGCATGTTTTAGCTGAAGGAAGAATCCCTTAAACCTGGAAATTTTTAACCCATGGAATGGGTACCATGCAGTATGACTTCAAAGGGTCTGCGTTTGCTCACCGAACCTCACCAATGCTATTAGCCCGAAGTGCCCAGCCTTATGTCTCACCCAGCTCTGGGTGTAGATGTGGGAAATCTAGGTTGCATCACAAGCCCTGAATGAATTATTTAAGAATTGCTCTCTATTTCACTGTCATTTTGTTTTGTTTTTGAAATTTATTTTGATAATGGGATTTATCGGATTTTCACTGCTGCGTTTAGGCCGCTGTACACACGCTTGATTTCCTTATGGAGACATATAAATCCATGGGTTTTAAGATTCTTACTTGTCAGGTATCTTGCCAGGCGTTGAATATGGGGTGTTGACTCCATTTCGTTGAGCAAGGAGTAGGTCTTTTCTATTATATATTTGGCTTATGGAACGGTATCTGTGCTAATTTCAATCTCTGGTTTTATGCAGCACCCCAACTCACCTTTCCCCATAAGCAAGCATAAGTTGGTTTTCTAAATTTGAGACCCTGTTCTGTTTTGTAATTCAGTTCATGGGTAGCCAAGTTTACATTCCGTGTATTAGTGATATCTTATGATGTTTCTTTTTCTGTGTGACTTATTTCTCGTAGAATCATCATACCTGAATCCACTCATTATGCCGCTACGGGCCTGAAGACGTAGATTTCATTGCTGAGTGATATTCCATTGTACGTGCGTACCACAACTTCTTTATCCATTTTTTACTTTCTGGGATATTTTACTTGTACCGTAGACGAGGTTCTTGTAAACAGAGCCGTCCCAAACCCTGGGGTGGCTGTTTGTTTTTGATTTTAATTTCCCTAAGCTATAGGACCATAAGTGGAAGTGCCATAGGCTGTGTTGCTTTGTTTCCTACGTGTTTCTGGAAACACCATACACTTCTCCAGAGTGGTTGTTGGCAATTTACATCCCGCCCATCAGCATGACAAGGCTCCCTGTTCTCCATGACCTGTCCTGCCTTTCTGGATTTTACACTTTTTTCAGATGGCTCTTTTGACCGGGGGGGCAGTGAGACTTCATTGTAGTGCAGATTTCCTTTACACGCTTGCTTGGTTGGCCAAAAAGTGCGTATGCGTTTTTTCCTGAATATATTCAGGAAAAAACGCATACGCCCTTTTGGGCCAAGTGCATCGTTGTCGACATTCTGCCTCTTTTCCTATGCTTTTAGAACAATTCCAGTCTACCCCCTGAAATCGTTTTCCTGAAATTCTGCCCCGCTTTCAAGTCCTCTTGGAAGACTTACTTCAATACATTTTTGGACGATAGCTGTCATTCATAACTCTGCATGTTTGTGAATTACAGTGCCCCTGAGCTCATGTCTTCAACTTGCTTTCTTGTGAGCTGGCCGCAAAACCGCAGGATTGCTTCAGGCCAAAGTCTCTTTCCAGCAGGGCACGCTGAGCCTTTGTTTAATTCCTCTTCCTGGTCGGAAATGAGTGTTCCATTTGCCCGTGCAGACACCTACAGCTAGTCTCTCATTGCTTCTCCCTATGCCTGTTCATCTTGCGCAGAAATTGCAAAGTGTGCCAAACAGGAGGTTAAATGCACTGACTCTCCAAGTGGGGAGAGTGTTAGTAAAGCGTCTGGAATGGTGAACCCGAGTACCAGGGGACGAAAACTGAGATGCATTTGAAAACGTTTCCCAATCACACGGTGGACCATACTATGGGTTTCCCATGCATGTTTTAGCTGAAGGAAGAATCCCTTAAACCTGGAAATTTGGAACCCTTGAAATGGGTACCATGCAGTATGACTTCAAAGGGTCTGCGTTTGCTCACCGAACCTAACCAATGCTATCAGCCCGAAGTGTCCAGCCTTATGTCTCACCCAGCTCTGGGTGTAGATGTGGGAAATCCAGGTTGCATCACAAGCCCTGAATGAATTATTTAAGAATTGATCTCTATTTCACTGTCATTGTGTTTTGTTTTTGAAATTTATTTTGATAATGGGATTTATCGGATTTTCACTGCTGCGTTTAGGGTGCTGTACACACGCTTGATTTCCTTATGGAGACATATAAATCCATGGGTTTTAAGATTCTTACTTGTCAGGTATCTTGCCAGGCGTTGAATATGGGTTGTTGAGTCCATTTCGTTGAGCAAGGAGTAGGTCTTGTCTATTATATATTTTGCTTATGGAACGGTATCTGTGCTAATTTCAATCTCTGGTTTTATGCAGCACCCCAACTCACCTTTCCCCATAAGCAAGCATAAGTTGGTTTTCTAAATTTGAGACCCTGTTCTGTTTTGTAATTCAGTTCATGGGTAGCCAAGTTTACATTCCGTGTATTAGTGATATCTTATGATGTTTCTTTTTCTGTGTGACTTATTTCTCGTAGAATCATCATACCTGAATCCACTCATTATGCCGCTACGGGCCTGATGACGTAGATTTCATTGCTGAGTGATATTCCATTGTACGTGCGTACCACAACTTCTTTATCCATTTTTTACTTTCTGGGATATTTTACTTGTACCGTAGACGAGGTTCTTGTAAACAGAGCCATCCCAAACTCTGGGGTGGCTGTGTGTTTTTGATTTTAATTTCCCTAAGCTATAGGACCATAAGTGGAAGTGCCATAGGCTGTGTTGCTTTGTTTCCTACGTGTTTCTGGAAACACCATACACTTCTCCAGAGTGGTTGTTGGCAATTTACATCCCAGCCATCAGCATGACAAGGCTCCCTGTTCTCCATGACCTGTCCTGCCTTTCTGGATTTTACACTTTTTTCAGATGGCTCTTTTGACCGGGGGGGCAGTGAGACTTCATTGTAGTGCAGATTTCCTTTACACGCTTGCTTGGTTGGCCAAAAAGGGCGTATACGTTTTTTCCTGAATATATTCAGGAAAAAAGGCATACGCCCTTTTTGGCCAAGTGCATCGTTGTCGACATTCTGCCTCTTTTCCTATGCTTTAAGTGCAATTCCAGTCTACCCCCTGAAATCGTTTTCCTGAAATTCTGCCCCGCTTTCAAGTCCTCTTTGAAGACTTACTTCAGTACATTTTTGGACGATAGCTGTCATTCATAACTCTGCATGTTTGTGAATTACAGTGCCCCTGAGCTCCTTTCTTCAACTCCTTTTCTTGTGAGCTGGCTGCAAAACCGCAGGATTGCTTCAGGCCCTAATATGTTTCCGGCCGGGCACGCTGAGCCTTTGGTTAATTCCTCTTCCTGGTGGGAAATGAGCGTTCAATTTGCCCGTGCAGACACCAACAGCTAGTCTCTCATTGCTTCTCCCTATTCCTGTTCATCTTGCGCAGAAATTGCAAACTGTGCCAAACAGGAGGTTAATGGCACTGACTCTCCAAGTGGGGAGAGTGTTAGTAAAGCGTCTGGAATGGTGAACCCGAGTACCAGGGGACGAAAACTGAGATGCATTTGAAAACGTTTCCCAATCACACGGTGGACCATACTCTGGGTTTCCCATGCATGTTTTAGCTGAAGGAAGAATCCCTTAAACCTGGAAATTTGGAACCCATGGAATGGGTACCATGCAGTATGACTTCAAAGGGTCTGCGTTTGCTCACCGAACCTCACCAATGCTATCAGCCCGAAGTGTCCAGCCTTATGTCTCACCCAGCTCTGGGTGTAGATGTGGGAAATCCAGGTTGCATCACAAGCCCTGAATGAATTATTTAAGAATTGCTCTCTATTTCACTGTCATTTTGTTTTGTTTTTGAAATTTATTTTGATAATGGGATTTATCGGATTTTCACTGCTGCGTTTAGGCCGCTGTACACACACTTGATTTCCTTATGGAGACATATAAATCCATGGGTTTTAAGATTCTTACTTGTCAGGTATCTTGCCAGGCGTTGAATATGGGGTGTTGAGTCCATTTCGTTGAGCAAGGAGTAGGTCTTGTCTATTATATATTTGGCTTATGGAACGGTATCTGTGCTAATTTCAATCTCTGGTTTTATGCAACACCCCAACTCACCTTTCCCCATAAGCAAGCATAAGTTGGTTTTCTAAATTTGAGACCCTGTTCTGTTTTGTAATTCAGTTCATGGGTAGCCAAGTTTACATTCCGTGTATTAGTGATATCTTATGTTGTTTCTTTTTCTGTGTGACTTATTTCTCGTAGAATCATCATACCTGAATCCACTCATTATGCCGCTACAGGCCTGATGACGTAGATTTCATTGCTGAGTGATATTCCATTGTACGTGCGTACCACAACTTCTTTATCCATTTTTTACTTTCTGGGATATTTTACTTGTACCGTAGACGAGGTTCTTGTGAACAGAGCCAACCCAAACTCTGGGGTGGCTGTGTGGTTTTGATTTTAATTTCCCTAAGCTATAGGACCATAAGTGGAAGTGCCATAGGCTGTGTTACTTTGTTTCCTACGTGTTTCTGGAAACACCATACACTTCTCCAGAGTGGTTGTTGGCAATTTACATCCCGCCCATCAGCATGACAAGGCTCCCTGTTCTCCATGACCTGTCCTGCCTTTCTGGATTTTACACTTTTTTCAGATGGCTCTTTTGGCCGGGGGGGCAGTGAGACTTCATTGTAGTGCAGATTTCCTTTACACGCTTGCTTGGTTGGCCAAAAAGGGCGTATGCGTTTTTTCCTGAATATATTCAGGAAAAAACGCATACGCCCTTTTTGGCCAAGTGCACCGTTGTCGACATTCTGCCTCTTTTCCTATGCTTTTAGTACAATTCCAGTCTACCCCCTGAAATCGTTTTCCTGAAATTCTGCCCCGCTTTCAAGTCCTCTTGGAAGACTTACTTCAATACATTTTTGGACGATAGCTGTCATTCATAACTCTGCATGTTTGTGAATTACAGTGCCCCTGAGCTCATGTCTTCAACTCGATTTCTTGTGAGCTGGCCGCAAAACCGCAGGATTGCTTCAGGCCAAAGTCTCTTTCCAGCAGGGCACGCTGAGCCTTTGTTTAATTCCTCTTCCTGGTCGGAAATGAGTGTTCCATTTGCCCGTGCAGACACCTACAGCTAGTCTCTCATTGCTTCTCCCTATTCCTGTTCATCTTGCGCAGAAATTGCAAAGTGTGCCAAACAGGAGGTTAAATGCACTGACTCTCCAAGTGGGGAGAGTGTTAGTAAAGCGTCTGGAATGGTGAACCCGAGTACCAGGGGACGAAAACTGAGATGCATTTGAAAACGTTTACCGGTCACACAGTGCACTGTACTGTGGGTTTACCATGCATGTTTTAGCTGAAGGAAGAATCCCTTAAACCTGGAGAGTTGGGACCCATGGAATGGGTACCATGCAGTATGACTTCAAAGGGTCTGCGTTTGCTCACCGAACCTCACCAATGCTATCAGCCCGAAGTGTCCAGCCTTATGTCTCACCCAGCTCTGGGTGTAGATGTGGTAAATCCAGGTTGCATCACAAGCCCTGAATGAATGATTTAAGAATTGCTCTCTATTTCACTGTCATTGTGTTTTGTTTTTGAAATTTATTTTGATAATGGGATTTATCGGATTTTCACTGCTGCGTTTAGGCCGCTGTACACACGCTTGATTTCCTTATGGAGACATATAAATCCATGGGTTTTATGATTCTTACTTCTCAGGTATCTTGCCAGGCGTTGAATATGGGGTGTTGAGTCCATTTCGTTGAGCAAGGAGTAGGGCTTGTCTATTATATATTTGTCTTATGGAACGGTATCTGTGCTAATTTCAATCTCTGGTTTTATGCAGCATCCCAACTGACCTTTCCCCATAAGCAAGCATAAGTTGGTTTGCTAAATTTGAGACCCTGTTCTGTTTTGTAATTCAGTTCATGGGTAGCCAAGTTTTCATTCCGTGTATTAGTGATAACTTATGATGTTTCTTTTTCTGTCTGACTTATTTCTCATAGAATCATCGTACCTGAATCCACTCATTATGCCGCTACGGTCCTGATGACGTAGATTTCATTGCTGAGAGATATTCCATTGTACGTGCGTACCACAACTTCTTTATCCATTTTATGCTTTCTCGGATATTTAATTTCTACCGTAGATGAGGTTCTTGTAAACAGAGCCATCCCAAACTTTGCGGTGGCTGTGTGTTTTTGATTTTAATTTCCCTAAGCTATAGGACCATAAGTGGATGTGCCATAGGCTGTGTTGCTTTGTTTCCTACGTGTTTCAGGAAACACCATACACTTTTCCAGAGTGGCTGTTGGCAATTTAAATCCGCCCATCAGCATAACAAGGCTCCCTGTTCTCCATGACCTGTCCTGCCTTTCTGGATTTTACACTTTTTTCAGATGGCCCTTTTGACCGGGGGGCAGTGAGACTTCATTGTAGTGCAGATTTCCTTTACACGCTTGCTTGGTTGGCCAAAAAGGGCGTATGCGTTTTTTCCTGAATATATTCAGGAAAAAACGCATACGCCCTTTTTGGCCAAGTGCATCGTTGTCGACATTCTGCCTCTTTTCCTATTTTAAGTGCAATTCCAGTCTACCCCCTGAAATCGTTTTCCTGAAATTCTGCCCCACTTTCAAGTCCTCTTCGAAGACTTACTTCTATACATTTTTGGACGATAGCTGTCATTCATAACTCTGCAGGTTTGTGAATTACAGTGCCCCTGAGCTCCTTTCTTCAACTCGCTTTCTTGTGAGCTGGCCGCAAAACCGCAGGATTGCTTCATGCCCTAATCTCTTTCCGGCAGGGCACGCTGAGCCTTTGGTTAATTCCTCTTCCTGGTGGGAAATGAGCGTTCCATTTGCCCGTGCAGACACCTACAGCTAGTCTCTCATTGCTTCTCCCTATTCCTGTTCATCTTGCGCAGAAATTGCAAAGTGTGCCAAACAGGAGGTTAAATGCACTGACTCTCCAAGTGGGGAGAGTGTTAGTAAAGTGTCTGGAATGGTGAACCCGAGTACCAGGGGACGAAAACTGAGATGCATTTGAAAACGTTTCCCAATCACACGGTGGACCATACTATGGGTTTCCCATGCATGTTTTAGCTGAAGGAAGAATCCCTTAAACCTGGAAATTTTTAACCCATGGAATGGGTACCATGCAGTATGACTTCAAAGGGTCTGCGTTTGCTCACCGAACCTCACCAATGCTATTAGCCCGAAGTGGCCAGCCTTATGTCTCACCCAGCTCTGGGTGTAGATGTGGGAAATCTAGGTTGCATCACAAGCCCTGAATGAATTATTTAAGAATTGCTCTCTATTTCACTGTCATTTTGTTTTGTTTTTGAAATTTATTTTGATAATGGGATTTATCGGATTTTCACTGCTGCGTTTAGGCCGCTGTACACACGCTTGATTTCCTTATGGAGACATATAAATCCATGGGTTTTAAGATTCTTACTTGTCAGGTATCTTGCCAGGCGTTGAATATGGGGTGTTGACTCCATTTCGTTGAGCAAGGAGTAGGTCTTTTCTATTATGTATTTGGCTTATGGAACGGTATCTGTGCTAATTTCAATCTCTGGTTTTATGCAGCACCCCAACTCACCTTTCCCCATAAGCAAGCATAAGTTGGTTTTCTAAATTTGAGACCCTGTTCTGTTTTGTAATTCAGTTCATGGGTAGCCAAGTTTACATTCCGTGTATTAGTGATATCTTATGATGTTTCTTTTTCTGTGTGACTTATTTCTCGTAGAATCATCATACCTGAATCCACTCATTATGCCGCTACGGGCCTGAAGACGTAGATTTCATTGCTGAGTGATATTCCATTGTACGTGCGTACCACAACTTCTTTATCCATTTTTTACTTTCTGGGATATTTTACTTGTACCGTAGACGAGGTTCTTGTAAACAGAGCCGTCCCAAACCCTGGGGTGGCTGTTTGTTTTTGATTTTAATTTCCCTAAGCTATAGGACCATAAGTGGAAGTGCCATAGGCTGTGTTGCTTTGTTTCCTACGTGTTTCTGGAAACACCATACACTTCTCCAGAGTGGTTGTTGGCAATTTACATCCCGCCCATCAGCATGACAAGGCTCCCTGTTCTCCATGACCTGTCCTGCCTTTCTGGATTTTACACTTTTTTCAGATGGCTCTTTTGACCGGGGGGGCAGTGAGACTTCATTGTAGTGCAGATTTCCTTTACACGCTTGCTTGGTTGGCCAAAAAGGGCGTATGCGTTTTTTCCTGAATATATTCAGGAAAAAACGCATACGCCCTTTTGGGCCAAGTGCATCGTTGTCGACATTCTGCCTCTTTTCCTATGCTTTTAGAACAATTCCAGTCTACCCCCTGAAATCGTTTTCCTGAAATTCTGCCCCGCTTTCAAGTCCTCTTGGAAGACTTACTTCAATACATTTTTGGACGATAGCTGTCATTCATAACTCTGCATGTTTGTGAATTACAGTGCCCCTGAGCTCATGTCTTCAACTTGCTTTCTTGTGAGCTGGCCGCAAAACCGCAGGATTGCTTCAGGCCAAAGTCTCTTTCCAGCAGGGCACGCTGAGCCTTTGTTTAATTCCTCTTCCTGGTCGGAAATGAGTGTTCCATTTGCCCGTGCAGACACCTACAGCTAGTCTCTCATTGCTTCTCCCTATGCCTGTTCATCTTGCGCAGAAATTGCAAAGTGTGCCAAACAGGAGGTTAAATGCACTGACTCTCCAAGTGGGGAGAGTGTTAGTAAAGCGTCTGGAATGGTGAACCCGAGTACCAGGGGACGAAAACTGAGATGCATTTGAAAACGTTTCCCAATCACACGGTGGACCATACTATGGGTTTCCCATGCATGTTTTAGCTGAAGGAAGAATCCCTTAAACCTGGAAATTTGGAACCCTTGAAATGGGTACCATGCAGTATGACTTCAAAGGGTCTGCGTTTGCTCACCGAACCTAACCAATGCTATCAGCCCGAAGTGTCCAGCCTTATGTCTCACCCAGCTCTGGGTGTAGATGTGGGAAATCCAGGTTGCATCACAAGCCCTGAATGAATTATTTAAGAATTGATGTCTATTTCACTGTCATTGTGTTTTGTTTTTGAAATTTATTTTGATAATGGGATTTATCGGATTTTCACTGCTGCGTTTAGGGTGCTGTACACACGCTTGATTTCCTTATGGAGACATATAAATCCATGGGTTTTAAGATTCTTACTTGTCAGGTATCTTGCCAGGCGTTGAATATGGGTTGTTGAGTCCATTTCGTTGAGCAAGGAGTAGGTCTTGTCTATTATATATTTTGCTTATGGAACGGTATCTGTGCTAATTTCAATCTCTGGTTTTATGCAGCACCCCAACTCACCTTTCCCCATAAGCAAGCATAAGTTGGTTTTCTAAATTTGAGACCCTGTTCTGTTTTGTAATTCAGTTCATGGGTAGCCAAGTTTACATTCCGTGTATTAGTGATATCTTATGATGTTTCTTTTTCTGTGTGACTTATTTCTCGTAGAATCATCATACCTGAATCCACTCATTATGCCGCTACGGGCCTGATGACGTAGATTTCATTGCTGAGTGATATTCCATTGTACGTGCGTACCACAACTTCTTTATCCATTTTTTACTTTCTGGGATATTTTACTTGTACCGTAGACGAGGTTCTTGTAAACCCAGCCATCCCAAACTCTGGGGTGGCTGTGTGTTTTTGATTTTAATTTCCCTAAGCTATAGGACCATAAGTGGAAGTGCCATAGGCTGTGTTGCTTTGTTTCCTACGTGTTTCTGGAAACACCATACACTTCTCCAGAGTGGTTGTTGGCAATTTACATCCCAGCCATCAGCATGACAAGGCTCCCTGTTCTCCATGACCTGTCCTGCCTTTCTGGATTTTACACTTTTTTCAGATGGCTCTTTTGACCGGGGGGGCAGTGAGACTTCATTGTAGTGCAGATTTCCTTTACACGCTTGCTTGGTTGGCCAAAAAGGGCGTATACGTTTTTTCCTGAATATATTCAGGAAAAAAGGCATACGCCCTTTTTGGCCAAGTGCATCGTTGTCGACATTCTGCCTCTTTTCCTATGCTTTTAGTACAATTCCCGTCTACCCCCTGAAATCGTTTTCCTGAAATTCTGCCCCGCTTTCAAGTCCTCTTGGAAGACTTACTTCAATACATTTTTGGACGATAGCTGTCATTCATAACTCTGCAGGTTTGTGAATTACAGTGCCCCTGAGCTCATGTCTTCAACTCGCTTTCTTGTGAGCTGGCCGCAAAACCGCTGGATTGCTTCAGGCCATAATCTCTTTCCGGCAGGGCATGCTGAGCCTTTGTTTAATTCCTCTTCCTGGTCGGAAATGAGCGCTACTTTTGCCCGTGCAGGCACCTACAGCTAGTCTCTCATTGGTTCTCCCTATTCCTGTACATCTTGCGCAGAAATTGCAAACTGTGCCAAACAGGAGGTTAATGGCACTGACTCTCCAAGTGGGGAGAGTGTTAGTAAAGCATCTGGAATGGTGAACCCGAGTACCAGGGGACGAAAACTGAGATGCATTTGAAAACGTTTACCGGTCACACAGTGCACTGTACTGTGGGTTTACCATGCATGTTTTAGCTGAAGGAAGAATCCCTTAAACCTGGAGAGTTGGGACCCATGGAATGGGTACCATGCAGTATGACTTCAAAGGGTCTGCGTTTGCTCACCGAACCTCACCAATGCTATCAGCCCAAAGTGTCCAGCCTTATGTCTCACCCATCTCTGGGTGTAGATGTGGTAAATCCAGGTTGCATCACAAGCCCTGAATGAATTATTTAAGAATTGCTCTCTATTTCACTGTCATTGTGTTTTGTTTTTGAAATTTATTTTGATAATGGGATTTATCGGATTTTCACTTCTGCCTTTAGGCCGCTGTACACACGCTTGATTTCCTTATGGAGACATATAAATCCATGGGTTTTAAGATTCTTACTTGTCAGGTATCTTGCCAGGCGTTGAATATGGGGTGTTGAGTCCATTTCGTTGAGCAAGGAGTAGGTCTTGTCTATTATATATTTGGCTTATGGAACGGTATCTGTGCTAATTTCAATCTCTGGTTTTATGCAGCACCCCAACTCACCTTTCCCCATATGCAAGCATAAGTTGGTTTGCTAAATTTGAGACCCTGTTCTGTTTTGTAATTCAGTTTATGTGTAGCCAACTTTACATTCCGTGTATTAGTGATAACTTATGATGTTTCTTTTTCTGTCTGACTTATTTCTCATAGAATCATCGTACCTGAATCCACTCATTATGCCGCTTTGGGCCTGAAGACGTAGATTTCATTGCTGAGTGATATTCCATTGTACGTGCGTACCACAACTTCTTTATCCATTTTTTCTTTCTCGGATATTTAACTTGTACCGTAGACAAGGTTCTTGTAAACAGAGCCATCCCAAACTTTGGGGTGGCTGTGTGTTTTTGATTTTAATTTCCCTAAGCTATAGGACCATAAGTGGAAGTGACACAGGCTGTGTTGCTTTGTTTCCTACGTGTTTCAGGATACACCATACATTTCTCCAGAGTGGCTGTTGGCAATTTACATCCCGCCCATCAGCATAACAAGGCTCCCTGTTCTCCATGACCTGTCCTGTCTTTCTGGATTTTACTCTTTTTTCAGATGGCCCTTTTGACCGGGGGGCAGTGAGACTTCATTGTAGTGCGGATTTCCTTTACACGCTTGCTTGGTTGGCCAAAAAGGGCGTATGCGTTTTTTCCTGAATATATTCAGGAAAAAACGCATACGCTCTTTTTGGCCAAGTGCATCATTGTCGACATTCTGCCTCTTTTCCTATGCTTTAAGTGCAATTCCAGTCTACCCCCTGAAATCGTTTTCCTGAAATTCTGCCCCGCTTTCAAGTCCTCTTTGAAGACTTACTTCAGTACATTTTTGGACGATAGCTGTCATTCATAACTCTGCAGGTTTGTGAATTACAGTGCCCCTTATCCCCTTTCTTCAACTCGTTTTATTGTGAGCTGGCCGCAAAACCGCAGGATTGCTTCAGGCCCTAATCTGTTTCCGGCATGGCATGATGAGCCTTTGGTTAATTCCTCTTCCTGGTGGGAAATGAGCGTTCAATTTGCCCGTGCAGAAACCAACAGCTAGTCTCTCATTGGTTCTCCCTATGCCTGTTCATCTTGCGCAGAAATTGCAAACTGTGCCAAACAGGAGGTTAAAGGCACTGACTCTCCAAGTGGGGAGAGTGTTAGTAAAGCGTCTGGAATGATGAAACCAAGTACCAGGGGACGAAAACTGAGATGCATTTGAAAACGTTTCCCAATCACACAGCGGACGATAGTCTGGGTTTCCCATGCATGTTTTAGCTGAAGGAAGAATCCCTTAAACCTGGAGAGTTGGGACCCATGGAATGGGTACCATGAAGTATGACTTCAAAGGGTCTGCGTTTGCTCACCGAACCTCACCAATGCTATCAGCCTGAAGTGCCCAGCCTTACGTCTCACCCAGCTCTGGGTGTAGATGTGGAAAATCCAGGTTGCATCACAAGCCCTGAATGAATTATTTAAGAATTGCTCTCTATTTCACTGTCATTGTGTTTTGTTTTTGAAATTTATTTTGATAATGGGATTTATCGGATTTTCACTGCTGGTTTAGGCCGCTGTACACATGCTTGATTTCCTTATGGAGACATATAAATCCATGGGTTTTAAGATTCTTACTTGTCAGGTATCTTGCCAGGCGTTGAATATGGGGTGTTGAGTCCATTTCGTTGAGCAAGGAGTAGGGCTTGTCTATTATATATTTGGCTTATGGAACGGTATCTGTGCTAATTTCAATCTCTGGTTTTATGCAGCACCCCAACTCACCTTTCCCCATAAGCAAGCATAAGTTGGTTTTCTAAATTTGAGACCCTGTTCTGTTTTGTAATTCAGTTCATGGGTAGCCAAGTTTACATTCCGTGTATTAGTGATATCTTATGATGTTTCTTTTTCTGTGTGACTTAGTTCTCGTGGAATCATCGTACCTGAATCCACTCAATATGCCGCTACGGGCCTGATGACGTAGATTTCATTGCTGAGTGATATTCCATTGTACGTGCGTACCACAACTTCTTTATCCATTTTTTGTTTTATCGGATATTTAACTTGTACCGTACACGAGGTTCTTGTAAACAGACCCACCCAAACTTTGGGGTGGGTTGTGTTTTTGACTTTAATTTCCCTAAGCTATAGGACCATAAGTGGAAGTGCCAAAGGCTGTGTTGCTTTGTTTCCTACGTGTTTCAGGAAACCCCATACACTTCTCCAGAGTGGCTGTTGGCAATTTACATTCCGCCCATCAGCGTAACAAAGTTCCCTATTCTCCATGACCTGTCCTGCCTTTCTGGATTTTACACTTTTTTCAGATGGCCCTTTTGACCGGGGGGCTGTGAGACTTCATTGTAGTGCAGATTTCCTTTACACGCTTGCTTGGTTGGCCAAAAAGTGCGTATGCGTTTTTTCCTGAATATATTCAGGAAAAAACGCATACGCCCTTTTTGGCCAAGTGCATCATTGTCGACATTCTGCCTCTTTTCCTATGCTTTAAGTGCAATTCCAGTCTACCCCCTGAAATCGTTTTCCTGAAATTCTGCCCCGCTTTCAAGTCCTCTTCGAAGACTTACTTCAATACATTTTTGGACGATAGCTGTCATTCATAACTCTGCAGGTTTGTGAATTACAGTGCCCCTGAACTCCTTTCTTCAACTCGCTTTCTCGTGAGCTGGCTGCAGAACCGCAGGATTGCTTCAGGCCCTAATCTGTTTCCGGCAGGACATGCTGAGCCTTTGTTTAATTCCTCTTCCTGGTGGGAAATGAGCATTCCATTTGCCCGTGCAGACACCTACAGCTAGTCTCTCATTGGTTCTCCCTATTCCTGTTCATCTTGTGCAGAAATTGCAAACTGTGCCATACAGGAGGTTAAAGGCACTGACTCTCCAAGTGGGGAGAGTGTTAGTAAAGCGTCTGGAATGTTGAACCCGTGTAAAAGGGGACGAAACCTGAGATGCATTGGAAAACGTTTCTCGGTCACATGGTGCAGCATACTGTGGGTTTCAAAGGCATGTTTTAGCTGAAGGAAGAATCCCTTATACCTGGAGAGTTGAGACCCATGGAATGGGTACTTCAAGGGGTCTGCATTTGCTCACCGAACCTCACCAGTGCTATCAGCCTGGTGTCCAGCCTTATGTCTCACTCATCTCTAGGTGTAGATATGGTAAATCCAGGTTGCATCACAGGCCCTGAATGAATTATTTAAGAATTGCTCTCTATTTCATTGTCATTGTGTTTTGTTTCTGTAATTTATTTTGATAATGGGATTTATCGTATTTTCACTGCTGTGTTCATGCCGCTGTACACACGCTTGATTGTCTTTCAGAGACATATAAACCCATAGGTTTGAACATTCTTACTAGTCAGGTATATTCCTAGGCGTTGAATATGTGGTGTTGAGTCCATTTTGTTGAGCAAGCAGTAGGTCTTGACTATTACATATTTGTCTTATGGAACAGTATCTGTGCTAATTTTAATCTCTGGTTTTTTGCAGCACCCCAACTCACCTTTATCCTTAAGCAAGAATAAGTTGGTTTTCTAAATATGAGACCCTGTTCTGTTTTGTAATTCAGTTCATGTGTAGCCAAGTTTACATTCCATGTATTAGTGATATAGTATGTCTTTTACTTTTTGAATTCTGTGACTTTGTATGATCATATGTAACTCCTCTGGAGTTGTTACAAGTGGCCATATTGCATTGATTTCCAGGCTGAGTCATATTCCACTCTACATGAGCACCACATCTGTATCCATTTTTTCCCTCCAGAGACATTTAAGTTATATCCTATTCGAGGATCTTTTAAACAGTGAGGCGGTATACATTGGGGTGCCTGTGTCCTCTCGATTTTTGTTTTTCCCAAGATATACGTCCATGAGTGCAAGTGCCCTGTGCTCTGTAGCTCATTTTTTAGATGCTTTAGTAAACACAATACACTTCTCCAGAGTGACCATTGGTAATATACATTTCCAGTATAAGCCTCACAGGGCTCCCTTTTCTCCTTGCCCTGTCCTGCATTTCTGGTGTTTACACTTTATGAGGACGGCTCTTCTGACTGATGCGAAGTGACATGTTTTGTAGTATTGATTTCCAGTGCCCACCTGTTTGGTTGGCTAAAAACGTGTATGCTCTTTTCTTGAATATATACAGAAAAAGACGCATACACCCTTTTTGGCCAACTGCAATGTTGGCAATGTTCAGCCCCTTTTCTTGTGCTTAATGGCGAGTCCTTTCTACCTCTTCCAATCCCTTTCCTGCCATTCTCCGTTGCTTACAAGTCCTTTTCTCTGACTTTCCTCAGGACATTTTTCAGTGATAGATATTTTCAACTCTGCAGTTTCGTGAATTTTAGTGCCACTGAGCTCCATTTTTCAACTTGTGTTTATGGGAACTGGCCACAAAGCAGCGGGATTTCCTCAAGCCCTATTCTGTTTCCATGGGCAACCCTAGCCTTTGGTCAATTCGTCTTCCTGATTGGAAATTAGAGTGACATGTGCCTGTCCGAACCCCTAGGACTTGTCTCTCATTGTTCCTCCTCCTTCTGCTTCATCCTCTGGACAAATTCCAAACTGTATGCAACAGGATGTTGACAGTGCTGACATCTCCAAGTGGGGAGACTGTTAGTAAAGACGCTGGAGGGGTGAACCCGAGCACCAGGAGATGAGGAGATGAGATGCCTTTTCCAAACTCTTCCCGATCAGACGGTATACCATCCTCTGGGTGTGACAGGCATGCTTTAGCTGTAGGAAGGGTCCCATTCATGTGAGGAGAACACCAGGGCTTTTTCAAAATCAGTGTCTCTCCGCAACCCAAACTGGCGAATTTTTTAAGCTACGGCTACACATATGTTCATTAAGGGCCTTGGGAAGTAGGCAGAGTCCAAACTTTAGATGATTGAAGTCTTCAGGGTCAGAAGCACTCACCACCGGCTTCCCTTAGGTTCCATTTTAACTGTCATTAATAGATGATGTCAATAAAAATATCTATTCTTTTTCAGATTATTTCCCCTTATAGGTTATTGCAAAATATTGAGTGTAGTTCCCTGTGCTATACAGCAGTTCCTTGTTGATGATCGATTTTATACATAGCAGTGTGTATGTGTTAATCCCAAACTGTTAATTTATCCCTCCTCTCACATTTCCCCTTTGGCAATAATAAATTATAAGACTTTATACTTCTCAGAAATGGGGGAGCTGAAAGAGAGGTATCATTTTCAATGGAAAAGCATTTAAAACAAGATTGAAGCTTTAACCAAGATTATTAGATGTACATCCTTGGAAAGAAATCACTTCGTTTCTCTAATATTGACCTGACAAATAAGACAAACCTTTTCACTGAACTTGCTTATAATAAAGTGATGGAAATATCAAATGGAAGTGTTAGAAACATCTTATTTTACCCGAGCCTTATACACTGTTCTATGTTAATTACAGTTTGGCTCACACATCTGTTCATTGAAGTTACAATGTTCTCAATTTCTGTTACTGATCCTCCAGAGTGGACCCCAACAAGTGTCCCCCTGCCCAGTGTCATTGGAGCCAACAGATCGAGACTGAGTTTGGTTCAGAAGCAAAGGAAACTTTATATTTTGATCAGAGAGTGGAGAGGTGAGAGCATGTGCTACCCCGTGGGCTGTGGGCTGGGCTGCTGTGTAGATATCCTGTCAGAGTTGGCTGCAGCTCAGGCTCTATATCACGGAGTGTGCACTGTGCCCCAGGAGCTGAGGTGTCGACCCAGACATTCTGCACTAGGAACTCTGGTCTGAAGTGCTGGGTGTGGAACCTCTGTATGCGGGACCCTAGGAGCATGTGAAATTAGACAAAGCACAAAGGATAAAAAAGGTTAGACTTTATTTTATTGCCCAGATTCTATTTTTATCTCCCAGGGATTTTTAAGGGGCTTTGCCTGGGACAAAACCCTCTTCTGCCTTTTGTCCCCTTCCTCATTCTTGGAGTGCTGAGGGTGCAGACCCTTCTTCTGTAACTGCTGAGTGCTGAGTTAGGAGCCCTCATACCCGTGGGCGAGGGTCAGAACTTCTCCCCAGCAGCCTCCAGGTGACGTTGATTGTCCCCAGGCCTCCTGCCTCTCTGCTCGTCCGCCTGAGCACCAGTATTGGAAGTGTTATAGATTCTAATGACCTTTAAGGGTCCAGGAAGGAGATGTGCAGTGACGCTGTGAGGTCCAGTTTCACCCCGCCCCACATTTGTTCGGCCACCTTAGGCTGACCGTTTCTGCCAGCCTAGATGCTCTGACCAGTAGTCTGCGCTTTCTTCAATTAGGCCGCTGAATTAACATAAAAACAGCACCAGGTGTCAGGACCCTGTCCGCTCAACTCCCAGACAGTCCAGGGTCACTGGTGATGAAGGACCATGATGGCCACTGAGTCAACAGCCTTTTGAAGTAAACAGGAGTCCAGCCGGTCTTATTGGCCACCATTATCACAGTGTCTGTAGGCTTTTCTATGGTGACAGCGTGATATACGGTTCCCCCGCCAAGATTATTAGGTCCGCTCTGGGTGCAGTAAGTCCTGCAAGCAGTAGTCTACTCTTTTGGGACACACTCTTGTTGTTTTATGAGAGAAACTCCAGGTCAAGTGATGGTCACATGAGTCGTCATGGTGCCCCATTGCCCCCGGTTATCTCTCTGGAGGTTGGAGTTGGAGGGCCTCCTCACTCGAGGTCAGTGTGCCCACGGAGCAAACCCTGCAACTTCAGGGCATGGTTGGGGGTTAGGATCACCACGTGGGGTCCTTTTCCCTTAGGAGGGAGGTGGCCTTTTGGGCTGCTGATTTCCAGGTTTTTAGATACCGCCAGTATCTTGGCCAGATGTGGCAGTGGGCCAAGCCCCTTGGTGACTGTAGTTTATCCTACCTGGATGGCATTCTTGCATTGTTCCATTTCAAGTGGTCCCAGGTTTTGCACTAATACTCCAATGGCGATTCACTTTTCACCAGGAATGTAAAGATCAAAGGGTTTAGCTAAATTAGGGAGTTCCAGGGCAAGGGTCTGAATTGACTGCTCTTTCCATTCTTGAAAGGCCACTTCTGGATTCTATTCAAAAGGATCATCATCTTTTCCTTTCAGTGTTTCATATAGAGGCCCAGCTAGTAGACTGTAGTTAGGGATCAAGAAGCAGCAAACCCTGGCCTCCCCAGGAACCCCTAAGCTGTCTTCTAGTTTTAGATATGGGTAAGACTGTAAATTGTTTCTTCCCTTTCCTGGGATGGGCTTCTCCGACCTTCTGTGAGAATGAAGCCCAGGCAGGTCACCGTAGTCTGTGATATTTGAGCTTTTTCTTGGACAACCTGTATCCTTTATTGGCTTGGTAGTTCAGAGGTCTCCTTAGTAGGGCTGGCAATCAGAATGTCATCTGCAAATTGAAGGAGTGTTTCCTTTTCCAGAGGTAGAACTTTTAGGTCTTTAGCTGAGCTTTCCCCAAAGATGGTGTGGGAATTTTTGAACCCTTGGGGCAAGACGGCCCAGAAGTATTGATTTAGTTGTATGTTGAGTCCTGCCACTCACAAGCCAAAATTTCTTGTGACTCTGGGACTAATAGAATACAAAAGAAGGCATCATTGAAGACTAATACAGAATACCATGTCCTGGTGGTTGGTAGAATGACCAGCAGGGTGTAGAATTTAGGAACTACTGGAGGTATATCCTCGGTGGCTTCACTGACTGTCCTGACATCATTTACCAGGACTCCAGCAGTCCGTGGGGCTCTCGAGGTCAGGCCAATCCCAGGATATGGAGATCACCTGCGCAGGTACCCTACCCGAACCCCATACCACGGGGTTCTCGTGGTCAGGCCCCTCCCAGGATATGGGGTTCCCTTGGCAGGTTCCCCTGCAGCTCATGGGGCTCTCGTGGTCAGGCCCCTCCCAGGATACAGAGCTACCCATGCAGGTACCATGGCAGGGCTGGGAACACAGGAACCGTGCATATCGCCCTCATTGCAGAGCACTCCCAGCTCACCTGTCACTCAGATCTGACACAGAGCACCTCAGAGCAGGACTTGAACTAACAAACAGCAGCTCCGACAGGTCTGTGACCCTGGGCATCACTCTGTGTGGCCTCCCTCCACCTGGCCTTTCAGAGACTTCCACTGTACCCGGGGCACCAGGCCTCTGTCTCCACCCACCAGCCACTCCTTCTCTCCCTGACTCCTGGGTTCCTCTCATTAGGAGAGGGTTTTCTTGAAGTTGTCTCCCACTCATGGGCCAGATAATATAATTAGAAAACAAGCCAGAGCTGCAGCCCCTTGTCTATCCTGACTCTCAGGAGCCCACACCTGTTCCTTGGACCTGGCCGATTCAGCAAGTTCCAGTTTCTGCAACTGTGAGCCCCTGAGGGGTGATTATTGGCTGGCCTGGGAAGCCCGACCATGCCGGCCAGACCTCCCCAGGTGTGCCTGGGTTCAGATCAATATAAACACCGCTCCAGGCAGCAAGAGCCCCTGCAGCTGTGCCTGACGCCATTTTCTCTGCCCTGTCAGCAGTCTTGGGGCTGGACTGGTGGGAGGGAGTGAGAGGCCACGGCTTTGTGGGTGGCCCAGTGTGAGTGGGGCTCTGCTGGACTTTCTGCAGCAGTTGCCAAGATGCCACCTGCTAAAGAAGAGGATGTGTCACCCATACCTGCCGCTGGAATTTCTCCCTGGGCAGAGGTGAGTGAGGAAGAAAGCAGTGGGGGCCGGGACAGCAGGGGTATCTCAGGCAGGGAAATGGAAAGCTTCCAGAAGAGCACCCAGGACCAGGACCATCCTGGCTGGCCTGCAGGCACCAAGTCGGCTGGCATGCTGTCGCTCATGTGGCTCCATGGCCCTTCCTCTAGGCTTTCAAGTCCTTGTACATATTCAGGTGTTTTACCTGTGAAGGGTGGGAACATTTCAGCAGCAGCTGGCCTGGGGCTCAGCCCACGTTTACTCACAGATGCCTCGGCACTGTCCCCCAGCTTTGCAATGAGGAAGCTTGTTGCGTGGGGCCTGCTGGCTGAATGGGAGATGATTCCCCACCACTGACCAACTTCAGAATTGTTTACAACTGGAGCAAGTGCCCTGATACGGTTTTCCTCTGTGTAGCTGGTGGGTTCTGTTTTTTTTTCTTTTTTGGTTCAAGGTAGATTTTATTCCTCTTTTTTGTATTTACAGATATAAGCATGGAAATAATTTATTCATATAAATACATGTATGTGAAGGGAAGAATATTTTTTCTGTTTTACTTTTTGTAATTTGAATTTTATTTTATTTTTTTATACAGCAGGTTCTTTTTGGTTATCTATTTTATACATATAAATGTATACATGCCAATCCCAATCTCTCAACTCCTCCCACCACCACCCCCCAACAGCTTTCCCCCCTTGGTGTCCATACGTTTGTTGTCTACGTCTGTTGCTCTATTTCTGCCTTGCAAAACGGTTCATCTGTACAATTTTTCTAGGTTCCACATATATGCATTAATAGACAAGATTTGTTTTTCTCTTTCTGACTTACTTCACTCTGTATGACAGTCTCTAGATCCATCAAAGTCTCTACAAATGACCCAATTTCATTCCTTTTTATGGCTTAGTAATATTCCATTTCATATATGTACCACATCTTTATGCATTCGTCTGTCTGTGGGCATTTAGGTTGCTTCCATTACATGGATATTGTAAATAGTGATGCAATGAACATTGCAGTGAATGTCTCTTTTTGATTTATGGTTTTGTCTGGGTATATGCCCAGTAGTGGGATTGCTGTATCATATGGTAATTCTATTCTTAGTTTTATAAGAAACTCCATAATGTTCTCCACAGTGACTGTATCAATTTACATTCCCAACAATAGCGGAAGAGGGTTCCTTATCTCCACACCCTTTCCAGCATTTGTTGTTTGTAGATTTTCTGATGATGCCCATTCTAACAGGTGTGAGGTGATACACCATGGATGAGTCTATTTCGTTGAGCAAAGAGTAGGTCTTGTCTATTACATATTTGGCTTATGGAACGGTATGTGTGCTAATTTCAATCTCTGGTTTTATACAGCACCCCAACTCAACTTTCCCCTTAAGCAAGCATAAGTTTTTATCTAAATGTGAGACTCTGTTCGGTTTTGGAATTCAGTTTATGTGTAGCCAAGTTTACACTCTCTCTATTAGTGATATCTTATGATAATTATCTTTCTCTGTGTGACCTATTTCTCTTAGAATCATCATACTTAAATCCACTCAATTTGCTGCTACAGGCCTGATGACATTGATTTCATTGCTGAGTGATATTCCGTTGTACGTAAGTAGCACAACTCCTTTATCCATTTTTTTCTTTCTGGGATATTTAATTTGTACTGGACTCAAGGTTCTTGTAAACACAGCAGCCCTAAATTTTGTGTTGGCTGTGTCTTGTTGATTTTAATTTTCCTAAGCTATAGGGCCAAAAGTGGAAGTGCCCTAGGGTTTGTAGCTTTGTTTTTCAGATGTTTCAGGATACACCATAAACATCTCCAGAGTGTCTGTTGGCAATTTACATCCCGCCCATCAGCATAACAAGGCTCCCTGTTCTCCATGGCCTGTCCTGTGTTTCTGGTTTTTACACTTTTTTCAGATGGCCCTTTTGACGAATGGGAAATGAGACTTCATTGTAGTGCGGATTTCCATTTCTCAAGTGCTTGGTTGGCCAAAAAGGCATATGTGTTTTTTCCTGAATATATTCAGGAAAAAATGTTTACGCACTTTTGTCCAAGTGCATCACTGTCAAAGATCTGCCGCTTTTCACATGCTTTAAATGCAATTCCAATCTACCTCCTGAAATATGATTCCTGCAATTCTGCCTCGTTTTCAAGTCCTCTTTGCAGACTTACTTCCATATATTTTTGCCAATAGCTGTCATTTATAACTCTGCAGGTTTGTGAATTACAGTGCCCGTGATTTCCTTTCTTAACACGTTTCCTTGAAAACTGGCCACCGAACCGCAGGTTTGCTTCAGGCCATAATCAGGGTCCGGCACGGCACTCTGAGACTTTGGTTCATTCCATTTCCTGGTGGGAAATTAGAGTTAAATGTGCCCCTCCAGACACCTGCCTCACTCCTAGCCCCTTGGTGATGTGTGTCCTCTGGTTTGAGGCCACATGTGCTGGGTTCCTCACCTTTGGCTGATGTGGCCCCACTGGTGTGAGGACACTCCTGCCTGGTTCCCATCCCCTTGGTGATGTGGGCCCTCCGGTGAGAGTCTGATCCTGGTTGGGTTCCTCACACTTCTGTGAGGTGGGCCCTCTTCTCTGAGGTCACTCCTGCCTGGCTGGCACACCCCGCCTTGGCGACGTCGGCCCTCTGGTGGGATTTGGTGCCTGCTGGGTGTCTCCTGCCCTCGGTAATGAGGGCCCTCTGGCGTCAGGCCCTAACTCCTGGGCTCCCAATATTTTCTGATATGTGCCCTGTGGTTCGAGTACACTCGTGCCAGGTTCCCAACCCCATGGGAATGTGGGCCTTCTGCTCTGAGGTCCCAACCGTGGGTTGCTCAGTTTCATGATGAGGGCCCTCTGCTGTGAGTTCTCTCTGGCCTGGATCCCATAAGCTCGCTGCTCCTGGCCACCTGCTGGGAGGTTACAACTGCGGGATTCCTCACCTTTTTTCTTCTATGGGCCCTCTGTTTTGAGACTCCTCCTGCCTGCCTCACTCCCAGCCCCTTGGTGATGTGTGTCCTCTGGTTTGAGGCCACGTATGCTGGGTCCCTCGCCTTTCGATGATGTGGCCCCACAGGTGTGAGGACACTCCTGCCTGGTTCCTATCCCCTTGATGATGTGGGCCCTCTGGTGAGAGTCTGATCCTGGCTGGGTTCCTCACCCTTCTGTGAGGGGGGCCCTCTGCTGTGAGGTCACTCCTGCCTGGCTGGCACACCCCACCTGAGTAACATCGGCCCTCTTGTGGCAGTTGGAGCCTGCTGGGAACCTCCCCTCGGTGATGGGGGCCCTCTTGCGTCAGGCCCTAACTGCTGGGTACCCACATTTTCTGATACGTGCTAAGTGGTGCGAGGACACTCCTGCGAGGTTCCCATCCCCATGGGCATGCGGGCCTTCTGCTCTAAGGTCCCAACACCTGTGTTGTTCACCGTTTCATGATGTTGGCTCTCTGGTGTTAGTTCACTCAGGCCTAGATCCCATAGACTCTGTGCTCTGAGCGGCCTGCTGGGAGGTTCCTACTGCTGGATTCCTTACCTTTTTTTATTCTTTTGGTCGTGTGTTTTCATGCTCCTACTTCCTGACTCACTCCCAGCCCATTTGTGATGTAGGTCCTCTGGTTTAAGGCCACATGTACCGGTTTCCTCACCTTTATTGATGTGGCCCCACTGGTATGAGAACACTCCTGCCTGGTTCCCATCCCCTTGTTGATGGGGGCCCTCTGGTGAGAGTCTGATCCTGTCTGGATTCCTCACACTTCTGGGAGGTGGGCCCTCTGCTGTGAGGTCACTCCTGCCTGGCTGGCACACGTCACGTTGGCGATGTGGGCCCTCAGTTGGGAGTTGGTGCCTGCTGGGAGTCTCCTCCCCTCGGTAATGAGGGCCCTCTGGCGTCAGGCCCTAACTCTTGGGCTCCCAAAATTTTCTGATGTGCGCCCTGTCGTGCGAGTACACTCCAGCCAGGGTCCCATCCCCATGGGGATGTGGGCTTTCTGCTCTGAGGTCCCAACGCCTGGGTTGCTCACAGTGTCAGAATGTGGGCCCTCTGCTGTGAGTTCACTCCGGCATGGATCCCATAGCCTCGGTGCTCTGGGCCACCTGCTTGGAGCTTCCATCTGCGGGGTTCCTCACCTTTTTTATTCTATGGGCGCTCTGTTGTGAGTCTCCTCCTGCATGCCTCACTCCCAGCCCTTTCGTGATGTGTGTCCGCTTGTTTGAGGCCACATGTGCTGTGTTCCTCACCTTTCGCTGATGTGGCCCCACTGGTGTGAGGACACTCCTGCCTGGTTTCCATCCCCTTGGTGATGTGGGCGCACTGGTTAGAGTCTGATCCTGTTTGGGCTCCTCACACTTCTGTGAGGTGGGCCCTCTGCTGTGAGGTAACTCCTGCCTGGCTTGCTCCCATTGCCTTGGTGACGTCGGCCCTCTGGTGGCATTTGGAGCCTGCTGGTAGCCTCCTCTCCTCCGTGATGAGGGCCCTCTGGCGTCAGGCCATAACTGCTGGGTTACCACATTTTCTGATACGTGCTAAGTTGTGCGTGGACACTCCTGCGAGGTTCCCATCCCCATGGGGATGTGGGCCTTCTGCTCTGAGGTCCCAACGCCTGGGATGCTCACAGTTTCATGATGTGGGCCCTCTGCTGTGAGTTCACCTTGGCCTGGATCACATAGACTCGGTGCTCTGGGCCGCCTGCTGGGAGGTTCCCACTGCAGGATTCCTCAGCTTTTTTATTCTATTGGCCCTGTGTTGTGAGGCTACTCTTGCCTGCCTCACTCCGAGCCCCTTGGAGATCTGGATCCTCTGGTTTAGGCCACATGTGCTGGGTTCCTCACCTTTCTATGATGTGGCCACCCTGGTGTGAAGACAGTCCTGCCTGGTTCTGATGCCCTTGGTGATGTGGGCCCTCTGGTGAGAGTCTTACCCTGGCTGGGTTCCTCACCATTCTGTGAGGTAGGCCCTCAGCTGTGAGGTCACTCCTGCCTGGCTGTTGCACGTCACCTTGGCGACATGGGCCCTCAGTTGGGAGTTGGTGCCTGCTTGGGGTCTCCTCCCCTTGGTAATGAGGGCTCTCTGGCGTCAGGCCCTAACTTCTGGGCTCCCAAAATTCTCTGATGTGCGCCCTGTGGTGCGAGTACACTTCTGCCAGGTTCCCAACCACATGGGAATGTGGGCCTTCTGCTCTAAGGTCCCAACGGCTGGGTTGCTCACAGTTTCAGGATGAGGGCCCTCTGTTTTGAGTTCAGTCAGGCCTGGATCCCATAGCCTCGCTGCTCCTGGCCACCTGCTGGGAGGTTCCAACTGCGGGATTCCTCACCTTTTTTACGCTATGGGCCCTCTGTTTGGAGGCTCCTCCTGCCTGCCTCACTCCCAGCCCCTTGGTGATGTATGTCCTGTAGTTTGAGGCCACGTGTGCTGGGTCCGTCACATTTCGGTGATGTGGCCCCACTGGTGTGAGGACACTCCTGCCTGGTTTCCATTCCCTTGGTGATGTGGGCCCTCCGGTGAGTGTCTGATCCTCTTTGATTTCCTCACACTTTTGTGTGGTTGGCCCTCTGCTGTGAGGTCACTCCTGCCTGGCTGGCACACCCCGCATTGGCGACATCAGCCTTCTGGTAGCAGTTGGAGCTTGCTGGGAGCCTCCTCTCCTCAGTGATGAGGGCCCTCTGGCGTCCGGCCCTAACTGCTGGGCTCCCCACATTTTCTGATGTGTGCCCACTGGTGCGATGACACTCCTGCTTGGTTCCCTTCCCCATGGGGATGTGGGCCTTGTGCTCTGAGGTTACAACGGCTGGGTTGCTTACAGTATCACGATGAGGGCCCTCTGTTGTGAGTTCATCACTGCCTGGATCCCATAGCCTCGGTGCTCTGGGCCGCCTGCTGGGATGTTCCAACTGCTGGATTCCTCACCTTTTTTATACAATGGGCCATGTGTTTTGAGGTTAATCCTGCCTGCCTTGCTCCGAGACCCATGGTGATGTGGGTCCTCTGGTTTGAGGCCACATGTGCTGGGTACCTCAACTTTCGATGATGTGGCCCCACGGGTGTGAGGACACTCCTGCCTGGTTCCCAGCCCCTTGCTTATGTGGGCACCCTGGTGAGAGTCTGATCCTGACTGGGTTCCTTACCCTTCTGTGAGGTGGGCCCTCTGATGTGAGGTCACTCTTGCCTGGATGGCTCAGGTCGCCTTGGCGACGTAGGCCCTCTGTTGGCCACTGAAGCATGCTGGGAGCCTCCTACCCTCTTTAATAAGGGCCCTGGAAGAAACGCATATGCACTTTTTGAGCAAGTGCATCATTGTCGATGTTCTGCCTCTTCTCCTATACTTTCAGAGGACTTCCCGTCTACCTCCTGAAATCGTATTCCTGGAATTCTGCCCCGCGTTCAAGTCCTCTTTGCAGCCTTACTTCAATATATTTTTGGACGATAGCTGTCATTTATAACTCTGCAGGTTTGTGAATTACAGTGCCCCTGAGCTCCTTTCTTCAACTCGCTTTCTTGGGAGCTGGCCGCAAAACCGCAGGATTGCTTCAGGCCCTAATCTGGTTCCGGCACGGCATGCTGAGCCTTTGGCTAATTCCTCTTCCTGGTGGGAAATGAGTGTTAAATTTGTTCGTGCAGACACCTACAGCTAATGTCTCATTGGTTCTCCCTATTCCTGTTCATCTTGCGCAGAAATTCCAAACTGTGCCAAACAGGAGGTTAAAGGCACTGACTCTCCAAGTGGGGAGAGTGTTAGTAAAGCGTCTGGAATCGTAAAACCGAGTACGAGGGGACGAAAACTGAGATGCATTTAAAAAGGTTTCCCGGTCATACGGTGGACCATATTCTGGGTTGCCCATGCATGTTTTACCTGAAGGAAGAATCCCTTCAACCTGGAGAGTTGGGACCCATGGAATGGGTACCATGCAGTATGACTTCAAAGGGTTGCCTTTGCTCACCGAACGTCACCAATGCTATCAGCCCGAAGTGTCCAGCCTTATGTCTCACACAGCTCTGCGTGTAGATGTGGTAAATCCAGGTTGCATCACAAGCCCTGAATGAATTATTTAAGAATTGCTCTCTATTTCACTATCATTGTGTTTTGTTTTTGAAATTTATTTTTGATAATGGGATTTATCGGATTTTCACTGCTGCGTTTAGGCCGCTGTACACACGCTTGATTTCCTTATGGAGACATATAAATCCATGGGTTTTAAGATTCTTACTTGTCAGGTATCTTGCCAGGCGTTGAATATGGGGTGTTGAGTCCATTTCGTTGAGCAAGGAGTAGGGCTTGTCTATTATATATTTGGCTTATGGAACGGTATCTGTGCTAATTTCAATCTCTGGTTTTATGCAGCACCCCAACTCACCTTTCCCCATAAGCAAGCATAAGTTGGTTTTCTAAATTTGAGGCACTGTTCTGTTTTGTAATTCAGTTCATGTGTAGCCAAGTTTACATTCCGTGTATTAGTGATATCTTATGATGTTTCTTTTTCTGTGTGACTTATTTCTCGTAGAATCATCGTACCTGAATCCACTCATTATGCCGCTACGGGCCTGATGACGTACATTTCATTGCTGAGTGATATTCCATTGTACGTGCGTACCACAACTTCTTTATCCATTTTTTGCTTTCTGGGATAGTTTACTTGTACAGTAGACGAGGTTCTTGTAAACAGAGCCGTCCCAAACTCTGGGGTGGCTGTGTGTTTTTGATTTTAATTTCCCTAAGCTATAGGACTATAAGTGGAAGTGCCATAGGCTGTGTTGCTTTGTTTCCTACGTGTTTCTGGAAACACCATACACTTCTCCAGAGTGGTTGTTGGCAATTTACATCCCGCCCATCAGCATGACAAGGCTCCCTGTTCTCCATGACCTGTCCTGACTTTCTGGATTTTACATTTTTTTCAGATGGCCCTTTTGACCGGGGGGCAGTGAGACTTCATTGTAGTGCAGATTTCCATTACACGCTTGCTTGGTTGGCCAAAAAGGGCGTATGCGTTTTTTCCTGAATATATTCAGGAAAAAACGCATACGCCCTTTTTGGCCAAGTGCATCATTGTCGACATTCTGCCTCTTTTCCTATGCTTTTAGTACAATTCCAGTCTCCCCCCTGAAATCGTTTTCCTGAAATTCTGCCCCGCTTTCAAGTCCTCTTCGAAGACTTACTTAAATATATTTTTGGACGTTAGCTGTCATTCATAACTCTGCAAGTTTGTGAATTACAGTGCCCCTGAGCTCATTTCTTCAACTCGCTTTCTTTTGAGCTGGCCGCAAAACCACAGGATTGCTTCAGGCCCTAATCTGTTTCCGGCAGGGCATGCTGAGCCTTTGGTTAATTCCTCTTCCTGGTGGGAAATGAGCGTTCCATTTGCCCGTGCAGACACCTACAGCTAGTCTCTCATTGCTTCTCCCTATGCCTGTTCATCTTGCACAGAAATTGCAAACTGTGCCAAACAGGAGGTTAATGGCACTGACTCTCCAAGTGGGGAGAGTGTTAGTAAAGCGTTCAAATGTTGAACCCGAGTACCAGGGGACGAAAACTGAGATGCATTTGAAAACGTTTCCCAATCACACGGTGGACCATACTCTAGGTTTCCCATGCATGTTTTAGCTGAAGGAAGAATCCCTTAAACCTGGAGAGTTGGGACCCATGGAATGGGTACCATGCAGTATGACTTCAAAGGGTCTGCGTTTGCTCACCGAACCTCACCAATGCTATCAGCCCGAATTGTCCAGCCTTATGTCTCATCCAGCTCTGGGTGTAGATGTGGTAAATCCAGGTTGCATCACAAGCCCTGAATGAATTATTTAAGAATTGCTCTCTATTTCACTGTCATTTTGTTTTGTTTTTGAAATTAATTTTGATAATGGGATTTATCGGATTTTCACTGCTGCTTTTAGGCCACTGTACACACGCTTGATTTCCTTATGGAGACATATAAATCCATGGGTTTTAAGATTCTTACTTGTCAGGTATCTTCCCAGGCTTTGAATATAGGGTGTTGAGTACATTTCGTTGAGCAAGGAGTAGGTATTTTCTATTATATATTTGGCTTATGGAACGGTATCTGTGCTAATTTCAATCTCTGGTTTTATGCAGCATCCCAACTGACATTTCCCCATAAGCAAGCATAAGTTGGTTTGGTAAATTTGAGACCCTGTTCTGTTTTGTAATTCAGTTCATGGGTAGCCAAGTTTACATTCCGTGTATTAGTGATAACTTATGATGTGTGTTTTTCTGTCTGACTTATTTCTCATAGAATCATCGTACCTGAATCCACTCATTATGCCGCTACGGTCCTGATGACGTAGATTTCATTGCTGAGTGATATTCCATTGTACGTGCGTACCACAACTTCTTTATCCATTTTATGCTTTCTGGGATATTTAACTGCTACCGTAGATGAGGTTCTTGTAAACAGAGCCATCCAAAACTTTGGGGTGGCTGTGTGTTTTTGATTTTAATTTCCCTAAGCTATAGGACCATAAGTGGAAGTGCCATAGGCTGTGTTGCTTTGTTTCCTACGTGTTTCAGGAAACACCATACACTTTTCCAGAGTGGCTGTTGGCAATTTAAATCCGCCCATCAGCATAACAAGGCTCCCTCTTCTCCATGACCTGTCCTGCCTTTCTGGATTTTACACTTTTTTCAGATGGCCCTTTTGACCGGGGGGCAGTGAGACTTCATTGTAGTGCAGATTTCCTTTACACGCTTGCTTGGTTGGCCAAAAAGTGCGTATGCGTTTTTTCCTGAATATATTCAGGAAAAAACGCATACGCCCTTTTTGGCCAAGTGCATCATTGTCAACATTCTGCCTCTTTTCCTATGCTTTAAGTGCAATTCCAGTCTACCCCCTGAAATCGTTTTCCTGAAATTCTGCCCCACTTTCAAGTCCTCTTCGAAGACTTACTTCTATACAATTTTGGACGATAGGTGTCATTCATAACTCTGCAGGTTTGTGAATTACAGTGCCCCTGAGCTCCTTCAACACGCTTTCTTGTGAGCTGGCCGCAAAACCGCAGGATTGCTTCAGGCCCTAATCTCTTTCCGCCAGGGCATGCTGAGCCTTTGTTTAATTCCTCTTCCTGGTCAGAAATGAGCGTTCCTTTTGCCCGTGCAGACACCTACAGCTAGTCTCTCATTTCTTCTCCCTATTCCTGTACATCTTGCGCAGAAATTGCAAACTGTGCCAAACAGGAGGTTAATGGCACTGACTCTCCAAGTAGGGAGAGTGTTAGTAAAGCGTCTGGAATGGTGAACCCGAGTACCAGGGGACGATAACTGAGATGCATTTGAAAACGTTTCCCGGTCACACAGTGCACTGTACTGTGGGTTTCCCATGCATGTCTTAGCTGAAGGAAGAATTCCTTAAACCTGGAGAGTTGGGACCCATGGAATGGTTACCCTGCAGTATGAATTCAAAGGGTCTGCATTTGCTCACCGAACCTCACTAATGCTATCAGCCCGAAGTGTCCAGCCTTATGTCTCACCCAAATCTGGGTGTAGATGTGGTAAATCCAGGTTGCATCACAAGCCCTGAATGAATTATTTAAGAATTGCTCTCTATTTCACTGTCATTGTGTTTTGTTTTTGAAATTTATTTTGATAAGGGGATTTATCGGATTTTCACTGCTGCGTTTAGGCTGCTGTACACACGCTTGATTTCCTTATGGAGACATATAAATCCATGGGTTTTAAGATTCTTACCTGTCAGGTATCTGGCCAGGCGTTGAATATGGGGTGTTGAGTCCATGTCGTTGAGCAAGGAGTAGGTCTTGTCTATTATATATTTGGCTTATGGAACGGTATCTGTGCTAATTTCAATCTCTTGTTTTATGCAGCACCCCAACTCACCTTTCCCCATAAGCAAGCATAAGTTGGTTTTCTAAATTTGAGACCCTGTTCTGTTTTGTAATTCAGTTCATGGGTAGCCAAGTTTACATTCCGTGTATTAGTGATATCTTATGATGTTTCTTTTTCTGTGTGACTTATTTCTCGTAGAATCATCATACCTGAATCCACTCATTATGCCGCTACGGGCCTGATGACGTAGATTTCATTGCTGAGTGATATTCCATTGTACGTGCGTACCACAACTTCTTTATCCATTTCTTACTTTCTGGGATATTTTACTTGTACCGTAGACGAGGTTCTTGTAAACAGAGCCGTCCCAAACTCTGGGGTGGCTGTGTGTTTTTGATTTTAATTTCCCTAAGCTATAGGACCATAAGTGGAAGTGCCATAGGCTGTGTTGCTTTGTTTCCTACGTGTTTCTGGAAACACCATACACTTCTCCAGAGTGGTTGTTGGCAATTTACATCCCGCCCATCAGCATGACAAGGCTCCCTGTTCTCCATGACCTGTCCTGCCTTTCTGGATTTTACACTTTTTTCAGATGGCCCTTTTGACCAGGGGGCAGTGAGACTTCATTGTAGTGCAGATTTCCTTTACACGCTTGCTTGGTTGGCCAAAAAGGGCGTATGCGTTTTTCTCTGAATATATTCAGGAAAAAACGCATACGCCCTTTTTGGCCAAGTGCATCGTTGTCGACATTCTGCCTCTTTTCCTATGCTTTTAGTACAATTCCAGTCTACCCCCTGAAATCGTTTTCCTGAAATTCTGCCCCGCTTACAAGTCCTCTTGGAAGACTTACTTCAATACAGTTTTGGACGATAGCTGTCATTCATAACTCTGCAGGTTTGTGAATTACAGTGCCCCTGAGCTCCTTTCTTCAACTCGCTTTCTTGTGAGCTGGCCGCAAAACCGCAGGATTGCTTCAGCCCAAAGT
The DNA here is from genome assembly GCF_059928025.1 of Delphinapterus leucas. Lineage (NCBI taxonomy): Eukaryota > Metazoa > Chordata > Mammalia > Artiodactyla > Monodontidae > Delphinapterus > Delphinapterus leucas. Next base: position 7,372,688 of record NW_028322243.1, on the reverse strand, counting down.
CTCTTTCCGGCAGGGCACGCTGAGCCTTTGTTTAATTCCTCTTCCTGGTCGGAAATGAGCATTCCATTTGCCCGTGCAGACACCTACAGCTAGTCTCTCATTGCTTCTCCCTATTCCTGTTCATCTTGCGCAGAAATTGCAAAGTGTGCCAAACAGGAGGTTAAATGCACTGACTCTCCAAGTGGGGAGAGTGTTAGTAAAGCGTCTGGAATGGTGAACCCGAGTACCAGGGGACGAAAACTGAGATGCATTTGAAAACGTTTCCCAATCACACGGTGGACCATACTATGGGTTTCCCATGCATGTTTTAGCTGAAGGAAGAATCCCTTAAACCTGGAAATTTGGAACCCATAGAATGGGTACCATGCAGTATGACTTCAAAGGGTCTGCGTTTGCTCACCGAACCTCACCAATGCTATCAGCCCGAAGTGTCCAGCCTTATGTCTCACCCAGCTCTGGGTGTAGATGTGGTAAATCCAGGTTGCATCACAAGCCCTGAATGAATTATTTAAGAATTGCTCTCTATTTCACTGTCATTGTGTTTTGTTTTTGAAATTTATTTTGATAAGGGGATTTATCGGATTTTCACTGCTGCGTTTAGGCTGCTGTACACACGCTTGATTTCCTTATGGAGACATATAAATCCATGGGTTTTAAGATTCTTACCTGTCAGGTATCTGGCCAGGCGTTGAATATGGGGTGTTGAGTCCATGTCGTTGAGCAAGGAGTAGGTCTTGTCTATTATATATTTGGCTTATGGAACGGTATCTGTGCTAATTTCAATCTCTTGTTTTATGCAGCACCCCAACTCACCTTTCCCCATAAGCAAGCATAAGTTGGTTTTCTAAATTTGAGACCCTGTTCTGTTTTGTAATTCAGTTCATGGGTAGCCAAGTTTACATTCCGTGTATTAGTGATATCTTATGATGTTTCTTTTTCTGTGTGACTTATTTCTCGTAGAATCATCATACCTGAATCCACTCATTATGCCGCTACGGGCCTGATGACGTAGATTTCATTGCTGAGTGATATTCCATTGTACGTGCGTACCACAACTTCTTTATCCATTTCTTACTTTCTGGGATATTTTACTTGTACCGTAGACGAGGTTCTTGTAAACAGAGCCGTGCCAAACTCTGGGGTGGCTGTGTGTTTTTGATTTTAATTTCCCTAAGCTATAGGACCATAAGTGGAAGTGCCATAGGCTGTGTTGCTTTGTTTCCTACGTGTTTCTGGAAACACCATACACTTCTCCAGAGTGGTTGTTGGCAATTTACATCCCGCCCATCAGCATGACAAGGCTCCCTGTTCTCCATGACCTGTCCTGCCTTTCTGGATTTTACACTTTTTTCAGATGGCCCTTTTGACCGGGGGGCAGTGAGACTTCATTGTAGTGCAGATTTCCTTTACACGCTTGCTTGGTTGGCCAAAAAGGGCGTATGCGTTTTTCCCTGAATATATTCAGGAAAAAACGCATACGCCCTTTTTGGCCAAGTGCATCGTTGTCGACATTCTGCCTCTTTTCCTATGCTTTTAGTACAATTCCAGTCTACCCCCTGAAATCGTTTTCCTGAAATTCTGCCCCGCTTACAAGTCCTCTTGGAAGACTTACTTCAATACAGTTTTGGACGATAGCTGTCATTCATAACTCTGCAGGTTTGTGAATTACAGTGCCCTGAGCTCATGTCTTCAACTCGCTTTCTTGTGAGCTGGCCGCAAAACCGCAGGATTGCTTCAGGCCCTAATCTGTTTCCGGCATGGCACGCTGAGCCTTTGGTTAATTCCTTTCCTGGTGGGAAATGAGCGTTCAATTTGCCCGTGCAGACACCAACAGCTAGTCTCTCATTGGTTCTCCCTATGCCTGTTCATCTTGCGCAGAAATTGCAAACTGTGCCAAACAGGAGGTTAAATGCACTGACTCTCCAAGTGGGGAGAGTGTTAGTAAAGCGTCTGGAATGGTGAAACCAAGTACCAGGGGACGAAAACTGAGATGCATTTGAAAACGTTTCCCAAACACACAGCGGACGATAGTCTGGGTTTCCCATGCATGTTTTAGCTGAAGGAAGAATCCCTTAAACCTGGAGAGTTGGGACCTATGGAATGGGTACCATGCAGTATGAATTCAAAGGGTCTGCGTTTGCTCACCGAACCTCACCAATGCTATCAGCCCGAAGTGCCCAGCCTTATGTCTCACCCAGCTCTGGGTGTAGATGTGGAAATTCCAGGTTGCATCACAAGCCCTGAATGAATTATTTAAGAATTGCTCTCTATTTCACTGTCATTGTGTTTTGTTTTTGAAATTTATTTTGATAATGGGATTTATCGGATTTTCACTGCTTCGTTTAGGCCGCTGTACACACGCTTGATTTCCTTATGGAGACATATAAATCCATGGGTTTTAAGATTCTTACTTGTCAGGTATCTTGCCAGGCGTTGAATATGGGGTGTTGAGTCCATTTCGTTGAGCAAGGAGTAGGGCTTGTCTATTATATATTTGGCTTATGGAACGGTATCTGTGCTAATTTCAATCTCTGGTTTTATGCAACACCCCAACTCACCTTTCCCCATAAGCAAGAATAAGTTGGTTTTCTAAATTTGAGACCCTGTTCTGTTTTGTAATTCAGTTCATGCGTAGCCAACTTTACATTCCGTGTATTAGTGATATCTTATGATGTTTCTTTTTCTGTGTGACTTATTTCTCGTAGAATCATCGTACATGAATCCATTCATTATGCCGCTACGGGCCTGATGACGTAGATTTCATTGCTGAGTGATATTCCATTGTACGTGCGTACCACAACTTCTTTATCCATTTTTTGCTTTCTGGGATATTTTACTTGTACCATAGACGAGGTTCTTGTAAACAGAGCCGTCCCAAACACTGGGGTGGCTGTGTGTTTTTGATTTTAATTTCCCTAAGCTATAGGACCATAAGTGGAAGTGCCATAGGCTGTGTTGCTTTGTTTCCTACGTGTTTCTGGAAACACCATACACTTCTCCAGAGTGGTTGTTGGCAATTTACATCCCGCCCATCAGCATGACAAGGCTCCCTGTTCTCCATGACCTGTCTTGACTTTCTGGATTTTACATTTTTTTCAGATGGCCCTTTTCACTGGGGGGCAGTGAGACTTCATTGTAGTGCAGATTTCCATTACACGCTTGCTTGGTTGGCCAAAAATTGCGTATGCGTTTTTTCCTGAATATATTCAGGAAAAAACGCCTACACCCTTTTTGGCCAAGTGCATCATTGTCGACATTCTGCCTCTTTTCCTATGCTGTTAGTACAATTCCAGTCTACCCCCTGAAATCGTTTTCCTGAAATTCTTCCCCGCTTTCAAGTCCTCTTCGAAGACTTACTTCAATACATTTTTGGACGATAGCTGTCATTCATAACTCTGCAGGTTTGTGAATTACAGTGCCCCTGAGCTCATTTCTTCAACTCGCTTTCTTGTGAGCTGGCCGCAAAACCGCAGGATTGCTTCAGGCCCTAATCTGTTTCCGGCAGGGCACGCTGAGCGTTTGTTTAATTTCTCTTCCTGGTGGGAAATGAGCGTTCCATTTACCCGTGCAGACACCTACAGCTAGTCTCTCATTGCTTCTCCCTATTCCTGTTCATCTTGCGCAGAAATTGCAAACTGTGCCAAACAGGAGGTTAATGGAACTGACTCTCCAAGTGGGGAGAGTGTTAGTAAAGCGTTCAAATGTTGAACCCGAGTACCAGGGGACGAAAACTGAGATGCATTTGAAAACGACTCCCAATCACATGGTGGACCATAGTCTGGGTTTCCCATGCATGTTTTAGCTGAAGGAAGAATCCCTTAAACCTGGAGAGTTGGGACCCATGGAATGGGTACCATGCAGTATGACTTCAAAGGGTCTGCGTTTGTTCACCGAACCTCACCAATGCTATCAGCCCGAAGTGTCCAGCCTTATGTCTCATCCAGCTCTGGGTGTAGATGTGGTAAATCCAGGTTGCATCACAAGCCCTGAATGAATTATTTAAGAATTGCTCTCTATTTCACTGTCATTGTGTTTTGTTTTTAAAATTCATTTTGATAATGGGATTTATCGGATTTTCACTGCTGCTTTTAGGCCACTGTACACACGCTTGATTTCCTTATAGAGACATATAAATCCATGGGTTTTAAGATTCTTACTTGTCAGGTATCTTGCCAGGCGTTGAATATGGGGTGTTGAGTCCATTTCGTTGAGCAAGGAGTAGGGCTTGTCTATTATATATTTGGCTTATGGAACGCTATCTGTGCTAATTTCAATCTCTGGTTTTATGCAACACCCCAACTCACCTTTCCCCATAAGCAAGCAAAAGTTGGTTTTCTTAATTTGAGACCCTGTTCTGTTTTGTAATTCAGTTCATGTGTAGCCAACTTTACATTCCGTGTATTAGTGATATCTTATGATGTTTCTTTTTCTGTGTGACTTATTTCTCGTACAATCATCGTGCCTGAATCCACTCATTATGCCGCTACGGCCCTGATGACGTACATTTCATTGCTGAGTGATATTCCATTGTATGTGCGTACCACAACTTCTTTATCCATTTTTTGCTTTCTGGGATATTTTACTTGTACCATAGACGAGGTTCTTGTAAACAGAGCCGTCCCAAACACTGGGGTGGCTGTGTGTTTTTGATTTTAATTTCCCTAAGCTATAGGACCATAAGGGGAAGTGACATAGGCTGTGTTGCTTTGTTTCCTACGTGTTTCTGGAAACACCATACACTTCTCCAGAGTGGTTGTTGGCAATTTACATCCCGCCCATCAGCATGACAAGGCTCCCTGTTCTCCATGACCTGTCTTGACTTTCTGGATTTTACATTTTTTTCAGATGGCCCTTTTGACCGGGGGGCAGTGAGACTTCATTGTAGTGCAGATTTCCATTACACGCTTGCTTGGTTGGCCAAAAAGGGCGTATGCGTTTTTTCCTGAATATATTCAGGAAAAAACGCATACGCCCTTTTTGGCCAAGTGCATCATTGTCGACATTCTGCCTCTTTTCCTATGCTGTTAGTACAATTCCAGTCTACCCCCTGAAATCGTTTTCCTGAAATTCTTCCCCGCTTTCAAGTCCTCTTCGAAGACTTACTTCAATACATTTTTGGACGATAGCTGTCATTCATAACTCTGCAGGTTTGTGAATTACAGTGCCCCTGAGCTCATTTCTTCAACTCGCTTTCTTGTGAGCTGGCCGCAAAACCGCAGGATTGCTTCAGGCCCTAATCTGTTTCCGGCAGGGCACGCTGAGCCTTTGTTTAATTTCTCTTCCTGGTGGGAAATGAGCGTTCCTTTTGCCCGTGCAGACACCTACAGCTAGTCTCTCATTGCTTCTCCCTATTCCTGTTCATCTTTCGCAGAAATTGCAAACTGTGCCAAACAGGAGGTTAATGGCACTGACTCTCCAAGTGGGGAGAGTGTTAGTAAAGCGTCTGGAATGGTGAACCCGAGTACCAGGGGACGATAACTGAGATGCATTTGAAAACGTTTCCCGGTCACACAGTGCACTGTACTGTGGGTTTCCCATGCATGTTTTAGCTGAAGGAAGAATTCCTTAAACCTGGAGAGTTGGGACCCATGGAATGGTTACCATGCAGTATGACTTCAAAGGGTCTGCGTTTGCTCACCGAACCTCACCAATGCTATCAGCCCGAAGTGTCCAGCCTTATGTCTCACCCAGCTCTAGGTGTAGATGTGGTAAATCCAGGTTGCATCACAAGCCCTGAATGAATTATTTAAGAATTGCTCTCTATTTCACTGTCATTTTGTTTTGTTTTTGAAATTTATTTTGATAATGGGATTTATCGGATTTTCACTGCTGCGTTTAGGCCGCTGTACACACGCTTGATTTCCTTATGGAGACATATAAATCCATGGGTTTTAAGATTCTTACTTGTCAGGTATCTTGCCAGGCGTTGAATATGGGGTGTTGAGTCCATTTCGTTGAGCAAGGAGTAGGTCTTGTCTATTATATATTTGGCTTATGGAACGGTATCTGTGCTAATTTCAATCTCTGGTTTTATGCAGCACCGCAACTCACCTTTCACCATAAGCAAGCATAAGTTGGTTTTCTAAATTTGAGACCCTGTTCTGTTTTGGAATTCAGTTTATGTGTAGCCAAGTTTACATTCCGTGTATTACTGATATATTATGATGTTTCTTTTTCTGTGTGACTTATTTCTCGTAGAATCATCGTACCTGAATCTACTCATTATGCCGCTACGGGCCTGATGACGTAGATTTCATTGCTGAGTGATATTCCATTGTACGTGCGTACCAGAACTTCTTTATTCATTTTTTGCTTTCTCGGATATTTAACTTGTACCGTAGACAAGGTTCTTGTAAACAGAGCCATCCCAAACTTTGGTTTGGCTGTGTGTTTCTGATTTTAATTTCCCTAAGCTATAGGACCTTAAGTGGAAGTGACATAGGCTGTGTTGCTTTGTTTCCTACGTGTTTCAGGATACATCATACATTTCTCCAGAGTGGCTGTTGGCAATTTACATCCCGCCCATCAGCATAACAAGGCTCCCTGTTCTCCATGACCTGTCCTGTCTTTCTGGATTTTACACTTTTTTCAGATGGCCCTTTTGACCGGGGGGCAGTGAGACTTCATTGTAGTGCAGATTTCCTTTACACGCTTGCTTGGTTGGCCAAAAAGGGTGTATGCGTTTTTTCCTGAATATATTCAGGAAAAAACGCATACGCGCTTTTTGGCCAAGTGCATCATTGTTGACATTCTGCCTCTTTTCCTACGCTTTGAGTGCAATTCCAGTCTACCCCCTGAAATCGTTTTCCTGAAATTCTGCCCCGCTTTCAAGTCCTCTTTGAAGACTTACTACAGTACATTTTTGGACGATAGCTGTCATTCATAGCTCTGCAGGTTTGTGAATTACAGTGCCCCTGAGCTCCTTTCTTCAACTCCTTTTCTTGTGAGCTGGTCGCAAAACCGCAGGATTGCTTCAGGCCCTAATATGTTTCCGGCCGGGCATGCTGAGCCTTTGGTTAATTCCTCTTCCTGGTGGGAAATGATCGTTCAATTTGCCGGTGCAGACACCAACAGCTAGTCTCTCATTGGTTCTCCCTATGCCTGTTCATCTTGCGCAGAAATTGCAAACTGTGCCAAACAGGAGGTTAAATGCACTGACTCTCCAAGTGGGGAGAGTGTTAGTAAAGCGTTCAAATGTTGAACCCGAGTACCAGGGGACGAAAACTGAGATGCATTTGAAAACGTTTCCCAATCACACGGTGGACCATACTCTGGGTTTCCCATGCATGTTTTAGCTGAAGGAAGAATCCCTTAAACCTGGAAATTTGGGACCCATGGAATGGGTACCATGCAGTATGACTTCAAAGGGTCTGCGTTTGCTCACCGAACCTCACCAATGCTATCAGCCCGAAGTGTCCAGCCTTATGTCTCATCCAGCTCTGGGTGTAGATGTGGTAAATACAGGTTGCATCACAAGCCCTGAATGAATTATTTAAGAATTGCTCTCTATTTCACTGTCATTGTGTTTTGTTTTTGAAATTCATTTTGATAATGGGATTTATCGGATTTTCACTGCTGCTTTTAGGCCACTGTACACACGCTTGATTTCCTTATGGAGACATATAAATCCATGGGTTTTAAGATTCCTACTTGTCAGGTATCTTCCCAGGCGTTGAATATAGGGTGTTGAGTCCATTTCGTTGAGCAAGGAGTAGGTTTTGTCTATTATATATTTGGCTTATGGAACGGTATCTGTGCTAATTTCAATCTCTGGTTTTATGCAGCATCCCAACTGACCTTTCCCCATAAGCAAGCATAAGTTGGTTTGCTAAATTTGAGACCCTGTTCTGTTTTGTAATTCAGTTCATGGGTAGCCAAGTTTACATTCCGTGTATTAGTGATAACTTATGATGTTTCTTTTTCTGTCTAAATTATTTCTCATAGAATCATCGTACCTGAATCCACTCATTATGCCGCTACGGTCCTGATGACGTAGATTTCATTGCTGAGTGATATTCCATTGTACGTGCGTACCACAACTTCTTTATCCATTTTATGCTTTCTGGGATATTTAACTGCTACCATAGATGAGGTTCTTGTAAACAGAGCCATCCCAAACTTTGGGGTGGCTGTGTGTTTTTGATTATAATTTCCCTAAGCTATAGGACCATTAGTGGAAGTGCCATAGGCTGTGTTGCTTTGTTTCCTACATGTTTCAGGAAACACCATACACTTTTCCAGAGTGGCTGTTGGCAATTTAAATCCGCCCATCAGCATAACAAGGCTCCCTGTTCTCCATGACCTGTCCTGCCTTTCTGGATTTTACACTTTTTTCAGATGGGCCTTTTGACCGGGGGGCAGTGAGACTTCATTGTAGTGCAGATTTCCTTTACACGCTTGCTTGGTTGGCCAAAAAGGGCGTATGCGTTTTTTCCTGAATATATTCAGGAAAAAACGCATACGCCCTTTTTGGCCAAGTGCATCATTGTCAACATTCTGCCTCTTTTCCTATGCTTTAAGTGCAATTCCAGTCTACCCCCTGAAATCGTTTTCCTAAAATTCTGCCCCGCTTTCAAGTCCTCTTCGAAGACTTACTTCTATACATTTTTGGACGATAGGTGTCATTCATAACTCTGCAGGTTTGTGAATTACAGTGCCCCTGAGCTCCTTTCTTCAACTCGCTTTCTTGTGAGCTGGCCGCAAAACCGCAGGATTGCTTCAGGCCCTAGTCTCTTTCCCGCAGGGCACGCTGAGCCTTTGGTTAATTCCACTTCCTGGTGGGAAATGAGCGTTCCATTTGCCCGTGCAGACACCTACAGCTAGTCTCTCATTGCTTCTCCCTATGCCTGTTCATCTTGCGCAGAAATTGCAAAGTGTGCCAAACAGGAGGTTAAATGCACTGACTCTCCAAGTGGGGAGAGTGTTAGTAAAGCGTCTGGAATGGTGAACCCGAGTACCAGGGTAGAAAACTGAGATGCATTTGAAAACGTTTCCCAATCACACGGTGGACCATACTATGGGTTTCCCATGCATGTTTTAGCTGAAGGAAGAATCCCTTAAACCTGGAAATTTGGGACCCATGGAATGGGTACCATGCAGTATGACTTCAAAGGGTCTGCGTTTGCTCACCGAACCTCACCAATGCTATCAGCCCGAAGTGTCCAGCCTTATGTCTCACCCAGCTCTGGGTGTAGATGTGGTAAATCCAGGTTGCATCACAAGCCCTGAATGAAATATTTAAGAATTGCTCTCTATTTCACTGTCATTTTGTTTTGTTTTTGAAATTTATTTTGATAATGGGATTTATCGGATTTTCACTGCTGCGTTTAGGCCGCTGTACACACGCTTGATTTCCTTATGGAGACATATAAATCCATGGGTTTTAAGATTCTTACTTGTCAGGTATCTTGCCAGGCGTTGAATATGGGGTGTTGAGTCCATTTCGTTGAGCAAGGAGTAGGTCTTGTCTATTATATATTTGGCTTATGGAATGGTATCTGTGCTAATTTCAATCTCTGGTTTTATGCAGCACCCCAACTCACCTTTCCCCATAAGCAAGCATAAGTTGGTTTTCTAAATTTGAGACCCTGTTGTGTTTTGTAATTCAGTTCATGGGTAGCCAAGTTTACATTCCGTGTATTAGTCATATCTTATGATGTTTCTTTTTCTGTGTGACATATTTCTCGTAGAATCATCGTACCTGAATCCACTCATTATGCCGCTATGGAGCTGATGACGTAGATTTCATTGCTGAGTGATATTCCATTGTACGTGCGTACCACAACTTCTTTATCCATTTTTTACTTTCTGGGATATTTTACTTGTACCGTAGACGAGGTTCTTGTAAACAGAGCCGTCCCAAACTCTGGGGTGGCTGTGTGTTTTTGATTTTAATTTGCCTAAGCTATAGGACCATAAGTGGAAGTGCCATAGGCTGTGTTGCTTTGTTTCCTACGTGTTTCTGGAAACACCATACACTTCTCCAGAGTGGTTGTTGGAAATTTACATCCCGCCCATCAACATGACAAGGCTCCCTGTTCTCCATGACCTGTCCTGCCTTTCTGGATTTTACACTTTTTTCAGATGGCCCTTTTGACCGGGGGGCAGTGAGACTTCATTGTAGTGCAGATTTCCTTTACACGCTTGCTTGGTTGGCCAAATAGGGCGTATGCGTTTTTTTCTGAATATATTCAGGAAAAAACGCATACGCCCTTTTTGGCCAAGTGCATCGTTGTCGACATTCTGCCTCTTTTCCTATGCTTTTAGTACAATTCCAGTCTACCCCCTGAAATCGTTTTCCTGAAATTCTGCCCCGCTTACAAGTCCTCTTCGAAGACTTACTTCAATACATTTTTGGACGATAGGTGTCATTCATAACTCTGCAGGTTTGTGAATTACAGTGCCCCTGAGCTCCTTTCTTCAACTCGCTTTCTTGTGAGCTGGCCGCAAAACCGCAGGATTGCTTCAGGCCATAATCTCTTTCCGGCAGGGCATGCTGAGCCTTTGTTTAATTCCTCTTCCTGGTCGGAAATGAGTGTTCTTTTGCCCGTGCAGGCACCTACAGCTAGTCTCTCATTGGTTCTCCCTATTCCTGTACATCTTGCGCAGAAATTGCAAACTGTGCCAAACAGGAGGTTAATGGCACTGACTCTCCAAGTGGGGAGAGTGTTAGTAAAGCGTCTAAAATGGTGAACCCGAGTACCAGGGGACGATAACTGAGATGCATTTGAAAACGTTTCCCGGTCACACAGTGCACTGTACTGTGGGTTTCCCATGCATGTTTTAGCTGAAGGAAGAATTCCTTAAACCTGGAGAGTTGGGACCCATGGAATGGTTACCATGCAGTATGACTTCAAAGGGTCTGCGTTTGCTCACCGAACCTCACCAATGCTATCAGCCCGAAGTGTCCAGCCTTATGTCTCACCCCGCTCTGGGTGTAGATGTGGTAAATCCAGGTTGCATCACAAACCCTGAATGAATTATTTAAGAATTGCTCTCTATTTCACTGTCATTTTGTTTTGTTTTTGAATTTTATTTTGATAATGGGATTTATCGGATTTTCACTGCTGCATTTAGGCCGCTGTACACACGCTTGATTTCCTTATGGAGACATATAAATCCATGGGTTTTAAGATTCTTACTTGTCAGGTATCTTGCCAGGCGTTGAATATGGGGTGTTGAGTCCATTTCGTTGAGCAAGGAGTAGGTCTTGTCTATTATATATTTGGCTTATGGAATTGTATCTGTGCTAATTTCAATCTCTGGTTTTATGCAGCACCGCAACTCACCTTTCCGCATAAGCAAGCATAAGTTGGTTTTCTAAATTTGAGACCCTGTTCTGTTTTGTAATTCAGTTTATGTGTAGCCAAGTTTACATTCCGTGTGTTACTGATATATTATGATGTTTCTTTTTCTGTGTGACTTATTTCTCGTAGAATCATCGTACCTGAATCTACTCATTATGCCGCTACGGGCCTGATGACGTAGATTTCATTGCTGAGTGATATTCCATTGTACGTGCGTACCAGAACTTCTTTATTCATTTTTTGCTTTCTCGGATATTTAACTTGTACCGTACACAAGGTTCTTGTAAACAGAGCCATCCCAAACTTTGGTTTGGCTGTGTGTTTTTGATTTTAATTTCCCTAAGCTATAGGACCATAAGTGGAAGTGACATAGGCTGTGTTGCTTTGTTTCCTACGTGTTTCAGGATACATCATATATTTCTCCAGAGTGGCTGTTGGCAATTTACATCCCGCCCATCAGCATAACAAGGCTCCCTGTTCTCCATGACCTGTCCTGTCTTTCTGGATTTTACACTTTTTTCAGATGGCCCTTTTGACCGGGGGGCAGTGAGACTTCATTGTAGTGCAGATTTCCTTTACACGCTTGCTTGGTTGGCCCAAAAGGGCGTATGCGTTTTTTCCTGAATATATTCAGGAAAAAACGCATACGCCCTTTTTGGCCAAGTGCATCATTGTTGACATTCTGCCTCTTTTCCTACGCTTTAAGTGCAATTCCAGTCTACCCCCTGAAATCGTTTTCCTGAAATTCTGCCCCGCTTTCAAGTCCTCTTTGAAGACTTACTTCAGTACATTTTTGGACGATAGCTGTCATTCATAACTCTGCAGGTTTGTGAATTACAGTGCCCCTGAGCTCCTTTCTTCAACTCCTTTTTTGTGAGCTGGTCGCAAAACCGCAGGATTGCTTCAGGCCCTAATATGTTTCCGGCCGGGCACGCTGAGCCTTTGGTTAATTCCTCTTCCTGGTGGGAAATGATCGTTCAATTTGCCGGTGCAGACACCAACAGCTAGTCTCTCATTGGTTCTCCCTATGCCTGTTCATCTTGCGCAGAAATTGCAAACTGTGCCAAACAGGAGGTTAAATGCACTGACTCTCCAAGTGGAGAGAGTGTTAGTAAAGCGTCTGGAATGGTGAACCCGAGTACCAGGGGACGAAAACTGAGATGCATTTGAAAACGTTTCCCAATCACACGGTGGACGATAGTCTGGGTTTCCCATGCATGTTTTAGCTGAAGGAAGAATCCCTTAAACCTGGAGAGTTGGGACCCATGGAATGGGTACCATGCAGTATGACTTCAAAGGGTCTGCGTTTGCTCACCGAACCTCACCAATGCTATCAGCCCGAAGTGTCCAGCCTTATGTCTCACCCAGCTCTGGGTGTAGATGTGGTAAATCCAGGTTGCATCACAAGCCCTGAATGAATTATTTAAGAATTGCTCTCTATTTCACTGCCATTTTGTTTTGTTTTTGAAATTTATTTTGATAATGGGATTTATCGGATTTTCACTGCTGCGTTTAGGCCGCTGTACACACGCTTGATTTCCTTAAGGAGACATATAAATCCATGGCTTTTAAGATTCTTACTTGTCAGGTATCTTGCCAGGCGTTGAATATGGGGTGTTGAGTCCATTTCGTTGAGCAAGGAGTAGGTCTTGTCTATTATATATTTGGCTTATGGAAAGGTATCTGTGCTAATTTCAATCTCTGGTTTTATGCAGCACCCCAACTCACCTTTCCCCATAAGCAAGCATAAGTTGGTTTTCTAAATTTGAGACCCTGTTCTGTTTTGTAATTCAGTTCATGTGTAGCCAAGTTTACATTCCGTGTATTAGTGATATCTTATGATGTTTCTTTTTCTGTGTGACTTATTTCTCGTAGAATCATCGTACCTGAATCCACTCATTATGCCGCTACGGGCCTGATGACGTAGATTTCATTGCTGAGTGATATTCCATTGTACGTGCGTACCACAACTTCTTTATCCATTTTTTGCTTTCTGGGATATTTTACTTGTACCGTAGACGAGGTTCTTGTAAACAGAGCCGTCGCAAACACTGGGGTGGCTGTGTGTTTTTGAATTTAATTTCCCTAAGCTATAGGACCATAAGTGGAAGTGCCATAGGCTGTGTTGCTTTGTTTCCTACGTGTTTCTGGAAACACCATACACTTCTCCAGAGTGGTTGTTGGCAATTTACATCCCGCCCATCAGCATGACAAGGCTCCCTGTTCTCCATGACCTGTCCTGGCTTTCTGGATTTTACATTTTTTTCAGATGGCCCTTTTGACCAGGGGGCAGTGAGACTTCATTGTAGTGCAGATTTCCTTTACACGCTTGCTTGGTTGGCCAAAAAGTGCGTATGCGTTTTTTCCTGAATATATTCAGGAAAAAACGCATACGCCCTTTTTGGCCAAGTGCATCATTGTCTACATTCTCCCTCTTTTCCTATGCTTTTAGTACAATTCCAGTCTACCCCCTAAAATCGTATTCCTGAAATTCTGCCCCGCTTTCAAGTCCTCTTCGAAGACTTACTTCAATACATTTTTGGATGATAGCTGTCATTCATAACTCTGCAGGTTTGTGAATTACAGTGCCCCTGAGCTCATTTCTTCAACTCGCTTTCTTGTGAGCTGGCCGCAAAACCGCAGGATTGCTTCAGGCCCTAATCTGTTTCCGGCAGGGCACGCTGAGCCTTTGGATAATTCCTCTTCCTGGTGGGCAATGAGCGTTCCATTTGCCCGTGCAGACACCTACAGCTAGTCTCTCATTGCTTCTCCCTATTCCTGTTCATCTTGCACAGAAATTGCAAACTGTGCCAAACAGGAGGTTAATGGCACTGACTCTCCAAGTGGGGAGAGTGTTAGTAAAGCGTTCAAATGTTGAACCCGAGTACCAGGGGACGAAAACTGAGATGCATTTGAAAACGTTTCCCAATCACATGGTGGACCATACTCTGGGTTTCCCATGCATGTTTTAGCTGAAGGAAGAATCCCTTAAACCTGGAGAGTTGGGACCTATGGAATGGGTACCATGCAGTATGACTTCAAAGGGTCTGCGTTTGCTCACCGAACCTCACCAATGCTATCAGCCTGAAGTGTCCAGCCTTATGTCTCATCCAGCTCTGGGTGTAGATGTGGTAAATACAGGTTGCATCACAAGCCCTGAATGAATTATTTAAGAATTGCTCTCTATTTCAATGTCATTGTGTTTTGTTTTTGAAATTCATTTTGATAATGGGATTTATCGGATTTTCACTGCTGCTTTTAGGCCACTGTACACACGCTTGATTTCCTTATGGAGACATATAAATCCATGGGTTTTAAGAGTCTGACTTGTCAGGTATCTTCCCAGGCGTTGAATATTGGGTGTTGAGTCCATTTCGTTGAGCAAGGAGTAGGTTTTGTCTATTATATATTTGGCTTATGGAACGGTATCTGTGCTAATTTCAATCTCTGGTTTTATGCAGCATCCCAACTGACCTTTCCCCATAAGCAAGCATAAGTTGGTTTGCTAAATTTGAGACCCTGTTCTGTTTTGTAATTCAGTTCATGGGTAGCCAAGTTTACATTCCGTGTATTAGTGATAACTTATGATGTTTCGTTTTCTGTCTGACTTATTTCTCATAGAATCATCGTACCTGAATCCACTCATTATGCCGCTACGGGCCTGATGACGTAGATTTCATTGCTGAGAGATATTCCATTGTACGTGCGTACCACAACTTCTTTATCCATTTTATGCTTTCTCGGATATTTAACTTCTACCGTAGATGAGGTTCTTGTAAACAGAGCCATCCCAAACTCTGGGGTGGCTGTGTGTTTTTGATTTTAATTTCCCTAAGCTATAGGACCAAAAGTGGAAGTGCCATAAGCTGTGTTGCTTTGTTTCCTACGTGTTTCTGGAAACACCATACACTTCTCCAGAGTGGTTGTTGGCAATTTACATCCCGCCCATCAGCATGACAAGGCTCCCTGTTCTCCATGACCTGTCCTGCATTTCTGGATTTTACACTTTTTTCAGATGGCTCTTTTGACCGGGGGGGCAGTGAGACTTCATTGTAGTGCAGATTTCCTTTACATGCTTGCTTGGTTCGCCAAAAACAGCGTATGCGTTTTTTCCTGAATATATTCAGGAAAAAACGCATACGCCCTTTTTGGCCAAGTGCATCGTTGTCGACATTCTGCCTCTTTTCCTATGCTTTTAGTACAATTCCAGTCTACCCCCTGAAATCGTTTTCCTGAAATTCTGCCCCGCTTTCAAGTCCTCTTGGAAGACTTAATTCAATACATTTTTGGACGATAGCTGTCATTCATAACTCTGCAGGTTTGTGAATTACAGTGCCCCTGAGCTCCTTTCTTCAACTCGCTTTCTTGTGAGCTGGCCGCAAAACCGCAGGATTGCTTCAGGCCCTAATCTCTTTCCGGCCGGGCACGCTGAGCCTTTGTTTAATTCCTCTTCCTGGTCGGAAATGAGTGTTCCATTTGCCCGTGCAGACACCTACAGCTAGTCTCTCATTTCTTCTCCCTATTCCTGTTCATCTTGCGCAGAAATTGCATAGTGTGCCAAACAGGAGGTTAAATGCACTGACTCTCCAAGTGGGGAGAGTGTTAGTAAAGCGTCTGGAATGGTGAACCCGAGTACCAGGGGACGAAAACTGAGATGCATTTGAAAACGTTTCCCAATCACACGGTGGACCATACTATGGGTTTCCCATGCATGTTTTAGCTGAAGGAAGAATCCCTTAAACCTGGAAATTTGGAACCCATGGAATGGGTACCATGCAGTATGTCTTCAAAAGGTCTGCGTTTGCTCACCGAACCTCACCAGTGCTATCAGCCCGAAGTGTCCAGCCTTATGTCTCACCCAGCTCTGGGTGTAGATGTGGGAAATCCAGGTTGCATCACAAGCCCTGAATGAATTATTTAAGAATTGCTCTCTATTTCACTGTCATTGTGTTTTGTTTTTGAAATTTATTTTGATAATGGGATTTATCGGATTTTCACTGCTGCGTTTAGGCCGCTGTACACACGCTTGATTTCCTTATGGAGACATATAAATCCATGGGTTTTAAGATTCTTACTTGTCAGGTATCTTGCCAGGCGTTGAATATGGGGTGTTGAGTCCATTTCGTTGAGCAAGGAGTAGGTCTTGTCTATTATATATTTGGCTTATGGAACGGTATCTGTGCTAATTTCAATCTCTGGTTTTATGCAGCACCCCAACTCACCTTTCCCCATAAGCAAGCATAAGTTGGTTTTCTAAATTTGAGACCCTGTTCTATTTTGTAATTCAGTTCATGGGTAGCCAAGTTTACATTCCGTGTATTAGTGATATCTTATGATGTTTCTTTTTCTGTGTGACTTATTTCTCGTAGAATCATCATACCTGAATCCACTCATTATGCCGCTACGGGCCTGAAGACGTAGATTTCATTGCTGAGTGATATTCCATTGTACGTGCGTACCAGATATTCTTTATCCATTTTTTCCTTTCTCGGATATTTAACTTGTACCGTAGAAAAGGTTCTTGTAAACAGAGCCATCCCAAAGTTTGGGGTGGCTGTGTGTTTGTGATTTTAATTACCCTAAGCTATAGGACCATAGTGGAAGTGACATAGGCTGTGTTGCTTTGTTTCCTACGTGTTTCAGGATACACCATACATTTCTCCAGTGTGGCTGTTGGCAATTTACATCCCGCCCATCAGCATAACAAGGCTCCCTGTTCTCCAAGTCCTGTTCTGCCTTTCTGGATTTTACACTTTTTTCAGATGGCCCTTTTGACCGGGGGGCAGTGAGACTTCATTGTAGTGCAGATTTCCTTTACACGCTTGCTTGGTTGGCCAAAAAGGGCGTATGCGTTTTTTCCTGAATATATTCAGGAAAAATTGCATACGCCCTTTTTGGCCAAGTGCATCATTTTCGACATTCTGCCTCTTTTCCTATGCTTTAAGTGCAATTCCAGTCTACCCCCTGAAATCGTTTTCCTGAAATTCTGCCCCGCTTTCAAGTCCTCTTCGAAGACTTACTTCTATACATTTTTGGACGATAGGTGTCATTCATAACTCTGCAGGTTTGTGAATTACAGTGCCCCTGAGCTCCTTTCTTCAACTCGCTTTCTTGTGAGCTGGCCGCAAAACCGCAGGATTGCTTCAGGCCCTAGTCTCTTTCCGGCAGGGCACGCTGAGCCTTTGGTTAATTCCTCTTCCTGGTGGGAAATGAGCGTTCCATTTGCCCGTGCAGACACCTACAGCTAGTCTCTCATTGCTTCTCCCTATGCCTGTTCATCTTGCGCAGAAATTGCAAAGTGTGCCAAACAGGAGGTTAAATGCACTGACTCTCCAAGTGGGGAGAGTGTTAGTAAAGCGTCTGGAATGGTGAACCCGAGTACCAGGGGACGAAAACTGAGATGCATTTGAAAACGTTTCCCAATCACATGGTGGACCATACTATGGGTTTCCCATGCATGTTTTAGCTGAAGGAAGAATCCCTTAAACCTGGAAATTTGGGACCCATGGAATGGGTACCATGCAGTATGACTTCAAAGGGTCTGCGTTTGCTCACCGAACCTCACCAATGCTATCAGCCCGAAGTGTCCAGCCTTATGTCTCACCCAGCTCTGGGTGTAGATGTGGTAAATCCAGGTTGCATCACAAGCCCTGAATGAATTATTTAAGAATTGCTCTCTATTTCACTGTCATTTTGTTTTGTTTTTGAAATTTATTTTGATAATGGGATTTATCGGATTTTCACTGGTGCGTTTAGGCCGCTGTACACACGCTTGATTTCCTTATGGAGACATATAAATCCATGGGTTTTAAGATTCTTACTTGTCAGGTATCTTGCCAGGCGTTGAATATGGGGTGTTGAGTCCATTTCATTGAGCAAGGAGTAGGGCTTGTCTATTATATATTTGGCTTATGGAACGGTATCTGTGCTAATTTCAATCTCTGGTTTTATGCAGCACCCCATCTCACCTTTCCCCATAAGCAAGCATAAGTTGGTTTTCTAAATTTGAGACCCTGTTCTGTTTTGTAATTCAGTTCATGTGTCGCCAACTTTACATTCCGTGTATTAGTCATATCTTATGATGTTTCTTTTTCTGTGTGACTTATTTCTCGTAGAATCATCATACCTGAATCCACTCATTATGCCGCTACGGGCCTGATGAAGTAGATTTCATTGCTGAGTGATATTCCATTGTACGTGCGTACCACAACTTCTTTATCCATTTTTTGCTTTCTGGGATATTTTACTTGTACCGTAGACGATGTTCTTGTAAACAGCGCCGTTCCAAATTCTGGGGTGGCTGTGTGTTTTCGAATTTAATTTCCCTAAGCTATAGGACCATAAGTGGAAGTGCCATAGGCTGTGTTGCTTTGTTTCCTACGTGTTTCTGGAAACACCATACACTTCTCCAGAGTGGTTGTTGGCAATTTACATCCCGCCCATCAGCATGACAAGGCTCCCTGTTCTCCATGACCTGTCCTGACTTTCTGGATTTTACATTTTTTTCAGATGGCCCTTTTGACCAGGGGGCAGTGAGACTTCATTGTAGTGCAGATTTCATTTACACGCTTGCTTGGTTGGCCAAAAAGTGCGTATGCGTTTTTTCCTGAATATATTCAGGAAAAAACGCATACGCCCTTTTTGGCCAAGTGCATCATTGTCTACATTCTCCCTCTTTTCCTATGCTTTTAGTACAATTCCAGTCTACCCCCTGAAATCGTTTTCCTGAAATTCTGCCCCGCTTTCAAGTCCTCTTTGAAGACTTACTTCAGTACATTTTTGGACGATAGCTGTCATTCTTAACTCTGCAGGTTTGTGAATTACAGTGCCCCTGAGCTCATGTCTTCAACTCGCTTTCTTGTGAGCTGGCCGCAAAACCGCAGGATTGCTTCAGGCCATAATCTCTTTCCAGGGGGGGAACGCTGAGCCTTTGCTTAATTCCTCTTCCTGGTGGGAAATGAGCGTTCCATTTGCCCGTGCAGACACCTACAGCTAGTCTCTCATTGCTTCTCCCTATTCCTGTTCATCTTGCGCAGAAATTGCAAAGTGTGCCAAACAGGAGGTTAAATGCACTGACTCTCCAAGTGGGGAGAGTGTTAGTAAAGCGTCTGGAATGGTGAACCCGAGTACCAGGGGACGAAAACTCAGATGCATTTGAAAACGTTTCCCAATCACACGGTGGACCATACTATGAGTTTCCCATGCATGTTTTAGCTGAAGGAAGAATCCCTTAAACCTGGAAATTTGGAACCCGTGGAATGGGTACCATGCAGTATGACTTCAAAGGGTCTGCGTTTGCTCACCGAACCTCACCAATGCTATCAGCCCGAAGTGTCCAGCCTTATGTCTCACCCAGCTCTGGGTGTAGATGTGGGAAATCCAGGTTGCATCACAAGCCCTGAATGAATTATTTAAGAATTGCTCTCTATTTCACTGTCATTGTGTTTTGTTTTTGAAATTTATTTTGATAATGGGATTTATCGGATTTTCACTGCTGCGTTTAGGCCGCTGTTCACACGCTTGATTTCCTTATGGAGACATATAAATCCATGGGTTTTAAGATTCTTACTTGTCAGGTATCTTGCCAGGCGTTGAATATGGGGTGTTCAGGCCATTTTGTTGAGCAAGGAGTAGGGCTTGTCTATTATATATTTGGCTTATGGAACGGTATGTGTGCTAATTTCAATCTCTGATTTTATGCAGCACCCCAACTCACCTTTCCCCATAAGCAAGCATAAGTTGGTTTTCTAAATTTGAGACCCTGTTCTGTTTTGGAATTCAGTTTATGTGTAGCCAAGTTTACATTCCGTGTATTACTGATATATTATGATGTTTCTTTTTCTGTGTGACTTATTTCTCGTAGAATCATCGTACCTGAATCCACTCATTATGCCGCTACGGGCCTGAAGACGTAGATTTCATTGCTGAGTGATATTCCATTGTACGTGCGTACCAGATATTCTTTATCTATTTTTTACTTTCTCGGATATTTAACTTGTACCGTAGAAAAGGTTCTTGTAAACAGAGCCATCCCAAACTTTGTGGTGGCTGTGTGTTTGTGATTTTAATTACCCTAAGCTATAGGACCATAGTGGAAGTGACATAGGCTGTGTTGCTTTGTTTCCTACGTGTTTCAGGAAACACCATACACTTCTCCAGAGTGGCTGTCCTGCCTTTATGGATTTTACACTTTTTTCAGATGGCCCTTTTGACCGGGGGGCAGTGAGACTTCATTGTAGTGCAGATTTCCTTTACACGCTTGCTTGGTTGGCAAAAAGGGCGTATGCGTTTTTTCCTGAATATATTCAGGAAAAAACGCATACGCCCTTTTTGGCCAAGTGCATCATTGTTGACATTCTGCCTCTTTTCCTACGCTTTAAGTGCAATTCCAGTCTACCCCCTGAAATCGTTTTCCTGAAATTCTGCCCCGCATTCAAGTCCTCTTTGAAGACTTACTTCAGTACATTTTTGGACGATAGCTGTCATTCATAACTCTGCAGGTTTGTGAATTACAGTGCCCCTGAGCCCCTTTCTTCAACTCGTTTTCTTGTGAGCTGACGGCAAAACCGCAGGATTGCTTCAGGCCCTAATCTCTTTCCAGCAGGGCACGCTGAGGCTTTGGTTAATTCCTCTTCCTGGTGGGAAATGAGCGTTCCATTTGCCCGTGCAGACACCAACAGCTAGTCTCTCATTGGTTCTCCCTATGCCTGTTCATCTTGCGCAGAAATTGCAAACTGTGCCAAACAGGAGGTTAAAGGCACTGACTCTCCAAGTGGGGAGAGTGTTAGTACAGCGTCTGGAATGGTGAACCCGAGTACCTGGGGACGAAAACTGAGATGCATTTGAAAACGTTTCCCAATCACACGGCGGACGATAGTCTGCGTTTCCCATGCATGTTTTAGCTGAAGGAAGAATCCCTTAAACCTGGAGAGTTGGGACCCATGGAATGGGTACCATGAATTTGACTTCAAAGGGTCTGCGTTTGCTCACCGAACCTCACCAATGCTATCAGCCCGAAGTGGCCAGCCTTATGTCTCACCCAGCTCTGGGTGTAGATGTGGTAAATCCAGGTTGCATCACAAGCTCTCAATGAATTATTTAAGAATTGCTCTCTATTTCACTGTCATTGTGTTTTGTTTTTGAAATTTATTTTGATAATGGGATTTATCGGATTTTCACTGCTGCGTTTAGGCCGCTGTACACACGCTTGATTTCCTTATGGAGACATATAAATCCATGGGTTTTAAGATTCTTACTTGTCAGGTATCTTGCCAGGCGTTGAATATGGGGTGTTGAGTCCATTTCGTTGAGCAAGGAGTAGGGCTTGTCTATTATATATTTGGCTTATGGAACGGTATCTGTGCTAATTTCAATCTCTGGTTTTATGCAGCACCCCAACTCACCTTTCCCCATAAGCAAGCATAAGTTGGTTTTCTAAATTTGAGACCCTGTTCTGTTTTGTAATTCAGTTCATGTGTAGCCAACTTTACATTCCGTGTATTAGTGATATCTTATGATGTTTCTTTTTCTGTGTGACTTATTTCTTGTAGAATCATCGTACCTGAATCCACTCATTATGCCGCTACGGGCCTGATGCCGTAGATTTCATTGCTGAGTGATATTCCATTGTACGTGCGTACCACAACTTCTTTATCCATTTTTTGCTTTCTGGGATATTTTACTTGTACCGTAGACGAAGTTCTTGTAAACAGAGCCGTCCCAAACACTGGGGTGGCTGTGTGTTTTTGAATTTAATTTCCCTAAGCTATAGGACAATAAGTGGAAGTGCCATAGGCTGTGTTGCTTTGTTTCCTATGTGTTTCTGGAAAAACCATACACTTCTCCAGAGTGGTTGTTGGCAAGTTACATCCCGCCCATCAGCATGACAAGGCTCCCTGTTCTCCATGACCTGTCCTGTCTTTCTGGATTTTACACTTTTTTCAGATGGCCCTTTTGACCGGGGGGCAGTGAGACTTCATTGTAGTGCAGATTTCCTTTACACGCTTGCTTGGTTGGCCAAAAAGGGCGTATGCGTTTATTCCTGAATATATTCAGGAAAAAACGCATACGCCTTTTTTCGCCAAGTGCATCATTGTCGACATTCTGCCTCTTTTCCTATGTTTTAAGTGCAATTCTAGTCTACCCCCTGAAATCGTTTTCCTGAAATTCTGCCCCGCTTTCAAGTCCTCTTCGAAGAATTACTTCAGTATATTTTTGGACGATACCTGTCATTCATAACTCTGCAGGTTTGTGAATTACAGTGCCCCTGAGCTCCTTTCTTCAACTCGCTTTCTTGTGAGCTGGCCGCAAAACCGCAGGATTGCTTCAGGCCCTAATCTGTTTCCGGCCAGGCACGCTGAGCCTTTGGTTAATTCCTCTTCCTGGTGGGAAATGAGCGTTCCATTTGCCCGTGCAGACACCAACAGCTAGTCTCTCATTGGTTCTCCCTATTCCTGTTCATCTTGCGCAGAAATTGCAAACTGTGCCAAACAGGAGGTTAAAGGCAATGACTCTCCAAGTGGGGAGAGTGTTAGTGAAGCGTCTGGAATGCTGAACGCGAGTACCAGGGGACGAAAACTGAGATGCATTGGAAAACATTTCCCAATCACACGTCGGTCAATAGTCTGTGTTTCCCATGCATGTTTTAGCTGAAGGAAGAATCCCTTAAACCTGGAGAGTTGGGACCCATTGAATGGGTACCATGGAGTATGACTTCAAAGGTTCTGCGTCTGGTCACCGAACCTCACCAATGCTATCAGCCCGAAGTGTCCAGCCTTATGTCTCACCCAGCTCTGGGTGTAGATGTGGTAAATCCAGGTTGCATCACAAGCCCTGAATCAATTATTTAAGAATTGCTCTCTATTTCACTGTCATTGTGTTTTGTTTTTGAAATTTATTTTGATAATGGGATTTATCGGATTTTCACTGCTGCGTTTAGGCCGCTGTACACACGCTTGATTTCCTTATGGAGACATATAAATCCATGGGTTTTAAGATTCTTACTTGTCAGGTATCTTGCCAGGCGTTGAATATGGGGTGTTGAGTCCATTTCGTTGAGCAAGGAGTAGGGCTTGTCTATTATATATTTGGCTTATGGAATGGTATCTGTGCTAATTTCAATCTCTGGTTTTATACAGCACCCAAATTCACCTTTCCCCATAAGCAAGCATAAGTTGGTTTTCTAAATTTGAGACCCTGTTCTGTTTTGTAATTCAGTTCATGTGTAGTCAAGTTTACATTCCGTGTATTAGTGATATCTTATGATGTTTCTTATTCTGTGTGACTTATAACCCGCAGAATCATCGTACTTGAATCCACTCATTAT
Organism: Delphinapterus leucas; assembly: GCF_059928025.1. NCBI lineage: Eukaryota > Metazoa > Chordata > Mammalia > Artiodactyla > Monodontidae > Delphinapterus > Delphinapterus leucas. The sequence continues at coordinate 7,349,057 of NW_028322243.1, read as the reverse complement.
GCTGCTACGGGCCTGATGACGGAGATTTCATTGCTGAGGGATATTACATTGTACGTGCGTATCAGAACTTCTTTATCCATTTTTTGCTTTCTCGGATACTTAACTTGTACCGTAGATGAGGTTCTTGTAAACAGAGCCATCCCAAACTTTGGGGTGGCTGTGTGTTTTTGATTTTAATTTCCCTATGCTATAGGACCATAAGTGGAAGTGCCATAGGCTGTTTTGCTTGGTTCCTACGTGTTTCAGGAAACACCATACACTTTTCCAGAGTGGCTGTTGGAAATTTAAATCCGCCCATCAGCGTAACAAGGCTCCCAGTTCTCCATGACCTGTCCTGCCTTTCTGGATTTTACACTTTTTTCAGATGGCCCTTTTGACCGGGGGGCAGTGAGACTTCATTGTAGTGCAGATTTCCTTTACACGCTTGCTTGGTTGGCCAAAAAGTGCGTATGCGTTTTTTCCTGAATATATTCAGGAAAAAACGCATACGCCCTTTTTGGCCAAGTGCATCATTGTCAACATTCTGCATCTTTTCCTATGCTTTAAGTGCAATTCCAGTCTACCCCCTGAAATCGTTTTCCTGAAATTCTGCCCCGCTTTCAAGTCCTCTTCGAAGACTTACTTCTATACATTTTTGGACGATAGCTGTCATTCATAACTCTGCAGGTTTGTGAATTACAGTGCCCCTGAGCTCCTTTCTTCAACTCGCTTTCCTGTGAGCTGGCCGCAAACCCGCAGGATTGCTTCAGGCCCTTATCTGTTTCCGGCAGGGCACGCTGAGCCTTTGGTTAATTCCTCTTCCTGGTGGGAAATGAGCGTTCCATTTGCCCGTGAAGACACCTACAGCTAGTCTCTCATTGCTTCTCCCTATTCCTGTTCATCTTGCGCAGAAATTGCAAAGTGTGCCAAACAGGAGGTTAAATGCACTGACTCTCCAAGTGGGGAGAGTGTTAGTAAAGCGTCTGGAATGGTGAACCCGAGTACCAGGGTTCGAAAACTGAGATGCATTTGAAAAAATTTCCCAATCACACGGTGGACCATAAACTGGGTTTCCCATGCATGTTTTAGCTGAAGGAAGAATCCCTTAAACCTGGAGAGTTGGGACCCATGGAATGGGTACCATGCAGTATGACTTCAAAGGGTCTGCGTTTGCTCTCCGAACCTCACCAATGCTATCAGCCTGAAGTGTGCAGCCTTATGTCTCACCCAGCTCTGGATGTAGATGTGGTAAATCCAGGTTGCATCACAAGCCCTGAATGAATTATTTAAGAATTGCTCTCTATTTCACTGTCATTGTGTTTTGTTTTTGAAATTTATTTTGATAATGGGATTTATCAGATTTTCACTGCTGCATTTAGGCCGCTGTACACACGCTTGATTTCCTTATGGAGACATATAAATCCATGGGTGTTAAGATTCTTCCCTGTTAGGTATCTTCCCAGGCGTTGAATATGGGGTGTTGAGTCCATTTCGGTGAGCAAGGAGTAGGTCTTGTCTATTATATATTTGGCTTATGGAACAGTATCTGTGCTAATTTCAATCTCTGGTTTTATGCAGCACCCCAACTCACCTTTCCCCATAAGCAAGCATAAGTTGGTTTTCTAAATTTGGGACCCTGTTCTGTTTTGTAATTCAGTTCATGTGTAGCCAAGTTTACATTCCGTGTGTTAATGATATCTTATGATGTTTCTTTTTCTGTGTGACTTATTTCTCATAGAATCATCGTACCTGAATCCACTCATTATGCCGCTACGGGCCTGATGACGTAGATTTCATTGCTGAGTGATATTCCATTGTACGTGCGTACCAAAACTTCTTTATGCATTTTTTGCTTTCTTGGATATTTAACTTGTACCGTAGACGAGGTTCTTGTAAACAGAGCCGTCCGAAAGTTTGGGGTGGCTGTGTGTTTTTGATTTTAATTTCCGTAAGCTATCCGACCATAAGTTGAAGTGCCATAGGCTGTGTTGCTTTGTTTCCTACATGTTTCAGGAAACACCATACACTTCTCCAGAGTGGCTGTTGGCAAATTACAGCCCGCCCATCAGCATAACAAGGCTCCCTGTTCTCCATGACCTGTCCTGCCTTTCTGGATTTTACACTTTTTTCAGATGGCCCTTTTGACCGGGGGGCAGTGAGACTTCATTGTAGTGCAGATTTCCTTTACACGCTTGCTTGGTTAGCCAAAAAGGGCGTATGCGTTTTTTCCGGAATATATTCAGTAAAAAACGCATACGCCCTTTTTGGCCAAGTGCATCATTGTCGACATTCTGCCTCTTTTCCTATGCTTTAAGTGCAATTCCAGTCTACCCCCTGAAATCGTTTTCCTGAAATTCTGCCCCGCTTTCCAGTCCTCTTCGAAGACTTACTTCAATACATTTTTGGACGTTAGCTGTCATTCATAACTCTGCAGGTTTGTGAAATTCCGTGCCCCTGAACTACTTTCTTCAACACGCTTTCTTGTGAGCTGGCCGCAAAAGCGCAGGATTGCTTCAGGCCCTAATCTGTTTACGGCAGGGCACGCTGAGCATTTGGTTAATTCCTCTTCCTGGTGGGAAATGAGCGTTCCATTTGCCCGTGAAGACACCTACAGCTAGTCTCTCATTGCTTCTCCCTATTCCTGTTCATCTTGCGCAGAAATTGCAAACTGTGCCAAAGAGGAGGTTAAAGGCACTGACTCTCCAAGTGGGGAGAGTGTTAGTAAAGCGTCTGGAATGGTGAACCCGAGTACCAGGGTTCGAAAACTGAGATGCATTTTAAAACGTTTCCCAATCACATGGTGGACCATACTCTGGGTTTCCCATGCATGTTTTAGCTGAAGGAAGAATCCCTTAAACCTGGAGAGTTGGGACCCATGGAATGGGTACCATGCAGTATGACTTCAAAGGGTCTGCGTTTGCTCACCGAACCTCACCAATGCTATCAGCACAAAGTGTCCAGCCTTATGTCTCACCCAGCTCTGGGTGTAGATGTGGTAAATCCAGGTTGCATCACAAGCCCTGAATGAATTATTTAAGAATTGCTCTCTATTTCACTGTCATTGTGTTTTGTTTTTGAAATTTATTTTGATAATGGGATTTATCGGATTTTCACTGCTGCATTTAGGCCGCTGTACACACGCTTGATTTCCTTATGGAGACATAGAAATCCATGGGTTTTAAGATTCTTACTTGTCAGGTATATTCCCAGGCGTTTAATATGGGGTGTTGAGTCCATTTCGTTGAGCAAGGAGTAGGTCTTGTCTATTATATATTTGGCTTATGGAACGGTATCTGTGCTAATTTCAATCTCTGGTTTTATGCAGCACCCCAACTCACCTTTCCCCATAAGCAAGCATAAGTTGGTTTTCTATATTTGGGACACTGTTCTGTTTTGTAATTGAGTTCATGTGCAGCCATGTTTGCATTCCGTGTATTTGAGATATCTTATGGTGTTTCTTTTTCTGTGTGACTTAGTTAACTTAGAATGATCGTACCTGAATCCACTCATTATGCCGCGACGGGCCTCATGACATAGATTTCATTGCTGAGTGATATTCCATTGTACGTACGTACAACAACTTCTTTATCCATTTTTTGCTTTCTGGGATATTTCACTTGTACCGTAAATGAGGTTCTTGTAAGCAGAGCCGTCCAAAATTTATGGGTGGCTGTGTCTTTTTGATTTTAATTTCCCTAAGCTATAGAACCATAAGTGGAAGTGCCGTAGGCTCCGTTGCTTAGTTTTTTAGGTGTTTGAGGAAACACCATACACTTCTCCAGAGTGGCTGTTGGCAAGTTACATCCCGCCCATCAGCATAACAAGGCTCCCTGTTCTCCATGGCCTGTCCTGCCTTTCTGGATTTTTCACTTTTTTCAGATGTCCCTTTTGACAGGGGGGCAGTGAGACTTCATTGTAATGCAGATTTCTTTACAGGCTTGCTTGTTTGGCCAAAAAGGGCGTATGTGTTTTTTCTTGAATATATTCAGGAAAAAACGCATACGCCCTTTTTGACCAAGTGCATCATTGTCGACTTTCTGTCTCTTTCCTTATGCTTTAAATGCAATTCCAGTCTGCCCCTGAACTCGTTTTCCTGCAATTCTGCCCCGCTTTCAAGTCCTCTACGCAGCCTTACTTCAATACATTTTTGGACAATAGCTGACATTTATAACTCTGCAGGTTTGTGAATGACAGTGCGCCTGAGCTCCTTTCTTCTACTCGCTTTCTTGTGAGCTGGCCGCAAACCCGCAGGATTGCTTCATGCCCTAATCTGGTTCCGGCACAGCATGCTGATCCTTTGGTAAATTCCTCTTCCTGGTGGGAAATGAGTGTTATATTTGAACGTGCAGACACCTAGAGCTAGTCTCTCATTGGTTCTCCCTATTCTTGTTCATCTTGCGCAGAAATTGCAAACTGTGCCAAACAGGAGGTTAAAGGCACTGACTCTCTAAGTGGGGAGAGTATTAGTAAAGGGTCTTCAATCGTGAACCCGAGTAAAAGGGGACGAAAACTGAGATGCATTTGAAAAGGTTTCCCGGTCACACGGTGCACCATACTGTGGGTTTCCCATGCATGTTTTAGCTGAAGGAAGAATCCCTTAAACCTGGAGAGTTGGGACCCATGGAATGGGTACCATGCAGTATGACTTCAAAGGGCCTGCATTTTCTCAACGAACCTCACCAATGCTATCAGGCCGAAGTGTACAGCCTTATGTCTCACTCAGCTCTGGTTGTAGATGTGGTAAATCCAGGTTGCATCACAAGCCCTGAATGAATTATTTAAGAATTGCTCTCTATTTCACTGTCATTGTGTTTGTTTTTGTAATTCATTTTGATAATGGGATTTATCGGATTTTCTCTGCTGCATTCATGCCGCTGTACACACACTTGAGTCTCTTACGGAGACATATAAATCCATGGGTTTGAAGATACTTACTCGTCAGGTGTATTCCTAGGCGTTGAATATGGGGTGTTTAGTCCATTTCGTTGAGCAAGGGCTAGGTCTTGACTATTACATATTTGGCTTATGGAAAGGTATCTGTGCTAATTTCTATCTCTGGTTTTATGCAGCACTCCAACTCACTTTTCCCCTTAAGCAAGCATAAGGTGGTTTTCTAAATTTGAGACCCTGTTCTGTTTTGTAATTCAGTTCATGTGTAGCCAAGTTTACATTCCGTGTATTAGTGATATCTTATGATGTTTCATTTTCTGTGTGACTTATTTCACTTAGAATCATCGTACCTGAATCCACTCATTATGCCGCGACGGGCCTGATGACATAGATTTCATTGCTGAGTGAGATTCCATTTTACGTACGTACCACAACTTCTTTATCCATTTTTCACATTCTGGGATATTTAACTTGTACCGTAGACGAGGTTCTTGTAAACAGAGCCGTCCAAAATTTTGGGGTGGCTGTGTGTTTTTGATGTTAATTTCCCTAATCTATAGGACCATAAGTGGCAGTGCTATAGGCTCCGTTGCTTTGTTTTTTAGGTTTTTGAGGAAACACCATACACTTCTCCAGAGTGGCTGTTGGCAATTTACATCTCGCCCATCAGCATAACACGGCTCCATGTTCTCCATGGCCTGTGCTGTCTTTCTGGATTTTACACTTTTTTCAGATTGCGCTTTTGACCGGGGGGCAGTGAGACTTCATTGTAGTGCAGATTTCTTTAACATGCTTGCTTGGTTGGCCAAAAAGGGCGTATGCGTTTTTTCCTGAATATATTCAAGAAAAATCGCATATGCCCTTTTTGGCCAACTGAATCATTGTCGACGTTCTGCCTCTTTTCCTATGCTTTAAATGCAATTCCAGTCTACCCCCTGAAATCGTTTTCCTGTAAATCTGCCCCGCTTTCAAGTCCTCTTCACAGCCTTCCTTCAATATATTTTTGGACGATAGCTGTCATTTATAACTCTGCAGGTTTGTGAATTACAGTGCCCCTGAGCTCCTTTCTTCAACTTGCTTTCTTGTGAGCTGGCCGCAAACCCGCAGGATTGCTTCAGGCCCTAATCAGGTTCCGGCACGGCATGCTGAGCCATTGGTTAATTCCTCTTCCTTGTGGGAAATGAGCATTAAATTTCCAGTGCAGACACCTACAGCTAGTCTCTCATTGGTTCTCCCTATTCCTGTTCATCTTGCGCAGAAATTGCAAACTGTGCCAAACAGGAGGTTAAAGGCACTGACTCTCAAAGTGGGGAGAGGGTTAGTAAAGGTCTGGAATGGTGAACCCGAGTAAAAGGGGACGAAAACTGAGATGCATTTGAAAACGTTTCCTGGTCACACGGTGCACCATACTGTGGGTTTCCCATGCACGTTTTAGCTGAAGGAAGAATCCCTTAAAACTGGAGATTTGGGACCCATGGAATGGGTACCATGCAGTATGACTTCAAAGGGTCTGCATTTGCTCATCGAACCTCACCAATGCTATCAGCCCGAAGTGTCTAACCTTATGTCTCACGCAGCTCTGGGTGTAGATGTGGTAAATCCAGGTTGCATCACATGCCCTGAATGAATTATTTAAGAATTGCTCTCTATTTCACTGTCATTGTGTTTTGTTTTTGTAATTCATTTTGATAATGGGATTTATTGGATTTTCTCTGCTGCGTTCATGCAGCTGTACACACGTTTGATTGTCTTATGGAGACATATAAATCCATGGGTTTGAAGATTCTTACTAGTCAGGTGTATTCCTAGGTGTTGAATATGAGGCGTTTAGTCCATTTCGTTGAGCAAGGGGTAGGTCTTGACTATTACATATTTGGCTTATAAAGGTATCTGTGCTAATTTCTATCTGTGCTTTTATGCAGCACCCCAACTCACTTTTCCCCTTAAGCAAGCATAAGGTGGTTTTCTAAATTTGAGACCCTGTTCTGTTTTGTAATTCAGTTCATGTGTAGCCAAGTTTACATTCCGTGTATTAGTGATAACTTATGATGTTTCATTTTCTGTGTGACTTATTTCACTTAGAATCATCGTACCTGAATCCACTCATTATGCCGCGACGGGCCTGATGAAATAGATTTCATTGGTGAGTGATATTCCTTTGTACGTACGTACCACACTTCTTTATCCATTTTTCGCTTTCTGGGATATTTAACTTGTACCGTAGACGAGGTTCTTGTAAACAGAGCCGTAAACAGAAACTTTGGGGTGGCTGTGTGTTTTGATTTTAATTTCCCTAAGCTATAGGAAAATAAGTGGTAATGCCGTAGGCTCCGTTGCTTTGTTTTTTAGGTTTTTGAGGAAACACCATACACATCTCCAGAGTGGCTGTTGGCAATTTACATCCCGCCCATCAGCATAACAAGGCTCCCTGTTCTCCATGGCCTGTACTGCCTTTCTGGATTTTACACTTTTTTCAGATGGCCCTTTTGAACGGGGGGCAGTGAGACTTCATTGTAGTGAAGATTTCTTTAACATGCTTGCTTGGTTGGCCAAAAAGGGCGTATGCGTTTTTTCCTGAATATATTCAGGAAAAAACGCATACGCCCTTTTTGGCCAAGTGCATCATTGTCGACGTTCTGCCTCTTTTCCTATGCTTTAAATGCAATTCCAGTCTACCCCCTGAAATCGTTTTCTTGCCATTCTGCCCCGCTTTCAAGTCCTTTTCGCAGCCTTCCTTCAATATATTTTTGGGTGATAGCTGTCATTTATAACTCTGCAGGTTTGTGAATTACAGTGTCCCTGAGCTCCTTTCTTCAACTCGCTTTCTTGTGAGCTGGCCGCAAACCCGCAGGATTGCTTCAGGCCCTAATCTTGTTCCGGCACGGCATGCTGAGCCTTTGGTTAATTCCTCTTCCTGGTGGGAAATGAGCGTTAAATTTGCCCGTGCAGACACCTTCACACGAGTCGTCATGGTGCCACTTTGCCCCGGTTATCTCTATGGAGGTTGGAGTTGGAGGGCCTCCTCGCTCAAGGTCAGTGTGCCCATGGAGCAAACCCTGCAACTTCAGGGCATGGTTGGGTGTTAGGATCACCACGTGGGGTCCTTTTCCCTTAGGAGGGAGGTGGCCTTTTGGGCTGCTGATTTCCAGGTTTTCAGATACTGCCAGTATCTTGGCCAGATGTGGCGGTGGGCCAAGCCCCTTGGTGACCGTAGTTTATCCTACCTGGATCGCATTCTTGCATTGTTCCATTTCAAGTGGTCCCAGGTTTTGCACTAATACTCCAATGGCGATTCACCGTTCACCAGGAATGTAAAGGTCAAAGGGTTTAGCTAAATTAGGGAGTTCCAGGGCAAGGGTCTGAATTGACTGCTCTTTCCATTCTTGAAAGGCCTCTTCTGCATTCTATTCAAAAGGATCATCATCTTTTCCTTTCAGTGTTTCATATAGAGGCCCAGCTAGTAGACTGTAGTTAGGGATCCAGAAGCAGCAAACACTGGCCTCCCCAGGAACCCCTAAGCTGTCTTCTAGTTTCAGAAATGGGTAAGGCTGTAAATTGTTCCTTCCCTTTCCTGGGATGGGCTTCTCCGACCTTCTGTGAGAATGAAGCCCAGGCAGGTCACCGTAGTCTGTGATATTTGAGCTTTTTCTTGGACAACTTGTATCCTTTATTGGCTTGGTAGTTCAGAGGTCTCCTTAGTAGGGCTGGCGATCAGAATGTCGTCTGCATATTGAAGGAGTGTTTCCTTTTCCAGAGGTAGAACTTTTAGGTCTTTAGCTGAGCTTTCCCCAAAGATGGTGTGGGAATTTTTGAACCCTTGGGGCAACACGGCCCGGAAGTATTGTTTTAGTTGTATGTTGAGTCCTGCCACTCACAAGCCAAAATTTCTTGTGACTCTGGGACTAATAGAATACAAAAGAAGGCATCATTGAAGACTAATACAGAATACCATGTCCTGGTGGTTGGTAGAATGACCAGCAGGGTGTAGGATTTAGGAACTACTGGAGGTATATCCTCGGTGGCTTCACTGACTGTCCTGACATTCTTTACCAGGACTCCAGCAGCCCATGGGGCTCTCGAGGTCAGGCCAATCCCAGGATATGGAGCTCAACTGGGCAGGTACCCCACCCCCACCCCAGCCCACGGGGCTCTCGTGTTCAGGCCCCTCCCAGGATATGGGGTTCCCTGGGCAGGTTCCCCTGCAGCCCATGGGGCTCTCGTGGTCAGGCCCCTCCCAGGATACAGAGCTACCCTTGCAGGTACCATGGCAGGGCTGGGAACACAGGAACCGTGCATATCGCCCTCATTGCAGAGCACTCCCAGCTCACCTGTCACTCAGATCTGACACAGAGCACCTCAGAGCAGGACTTGAACTAACAAACAGCAGCTCCGACAGGTCTGTGACCCTGGGCATCACTCTGTGTGGCCTCCCTCCACCTGGTCTTCCAGAGACTTCCACTGCACCTGGGGCACCAGGCCTCTGTCTCCACCCACCAGCCACCCCTCCTCTCCCTGACCCCTGGGTTCCTCTCATTAGGAGAGGGTTTTCTTGAAGTTGTCTCCCACTCATGGGCCAGATAATATAATTAGAAAACAAGCCAGAGCTGCAGCCCCTTGTCTATCCTGACTCTCAGGAGCCCACACCTGTTCCTTGGACCTGGCCGATTCAGCAAGTTCCAGTTTCTGCAACTGTGAGCCCCTGAGGGGTGATTATTGGCTGGCCTGGGAAGCCCGACCGTGCCGGCCAGCCCTCCCCAGGTGTGCCTGGGTTCAGATCAATATAAACACCGCTCCAGGCAGCAAGAGCCCCTGCAGCTGTGCCTGACGCCATTTTCTCTGCCCTGTCAGCAGTCTTGGGGCTGGACTGGTGGGAGGGAGTGAGAGGCCACGGCTTTGTGGGTGGCCCAGTGTGAGTGGGGCTCTGCTGGACTTTCTGCAGCAGTTGCCAAGATGCCACCTGCTAAAGAAGAGGATGTGTCACCCATACCTGCCGCTGGAATTTCTCCCTGGGCAGAGGTGAGTGAGGAAGAAAGCAGTGGGGGCCGGGACAGCAGGGGTATCTCAGGCAGGGAAATGGAAAGCTTCCAGAAGAGCACCCAGGGCCAGGACCACCCTGGCTGGCCTGCAGGCACCAAGTCGGCTGGCATGCTGTCGCTCATGTGGCTCCATGGCCCTTCCTCTAGGCTTTCAAGTCCTTGTACATATTCAGGTGTTTTACCTGGGAAGGGTGGGAACATTTCAGCAGCAGCTGGCCTGGGGCTCAGCCCACGTTTACTCACAGATGCCTCGGCACGGTCCCCCAGCTTTGCAATGAGGACGCTTGTTGCGTGGGGCCTGCTGGCTGAATGGGAGATGATTCCCCACCACTGACCAACTTCAGAATTGCTTACAACTGGAGCAAGTGCCCTGATACGGTTTTCCTCTGTGTAACTGGTGGGTTCTGTTTTTTTTTCTTTTTTTCGTTTTTGGTTCAAGGTAGATTTTATTCCTCTTTTTTGTATTTACAGATATAAGCATGGAAATAATTTATTCATATAAATACATGTATGTGAAGGGAAGAATATTTTCTCTGTTTTACTTTTTGTAATTTGAATTTTATTTTATTTTTTTATACAGCAGGTTCTTTTTGGTTATCTCTTTTATACATATAAATGTATATATGCCAATCCCAATCTCTCAACTCCTCCCACCACCACCCCCCAACAGCTTTCCCCCCTTGGTGTCCATACGTTTGTTGTCTACATCTGTTGCTCTATTTCTGCCTTGCAAAACGGTTCATCTGTAAAATTTGTCTAGGTTCCACATATAGGCATTAATATACAAGATTTGTTTTTCTATTTCTGACTTACTTCACTCTGTATGACAGTCTCTAGATCCATCAACGTCTCTACAAATGACCCAATTTCATTCCTTTTTATGGCTTAGTAATATTCCATTTTATATATGTACCACTTCTTTATGCATTCGTCTGTCTGTGGGCATTTAGGTTGCTTCCATTACCTGGATATTGTAAATAGTGATGCAATGAACATTGCGGTGAATGTCTCTTTTTGATTTATGGTTTTGTCTGGGTATATGCCCAGTAGTGGGATTGCTGTATCATATGGTAATTCTATTCTTAGTTTTATAAGAAACTCCATAATGTTCTCCACAGTGACTGTATCAATTTACATTCCCAACAATAGTGGAAGAGGGTTCCTTATCTCCACACCCTTTCCAGCATTTGTTGTTTGTAGATTTTCTGATGATGCCCATTCTAACATGTGTGAGGTGATACACCATGGATGAGTCTATTTCGTTGAGCAAAGAGTAGGTCTTGTCTAGTACATATTTGGCTTATGGAACGGTATGTGTGCTAATTTCAATCTCTGGTTTTATACAGCACCCCAACTCAACATTCCCCTTAAGCAAGCATAAGTTTTTATCTAAATGTGAGACTCTGTTCGGTTTTGTATTTCAGTTTATGTGTAGCCAAGTTTACACTCCCTCTATTAGTGATATCTTATGATACTTATCTTTCTCTGTGTGACGTATTTCTCTTAGAATCATCATATTTAAATCCACTCAATTTGCTGCTACAGGCCTGATGACATTGATTTCATTGCTGAGTGATATTCCGTTGTACGTAAGTAGCACAACTCCTTTATCCATTTTTTTCTTTCTGGGATATTTAATTTGTACTGGACTCGAGTTTCTTGTAAACACAGCAGCCCTAAATTTTGTGCTGGCTGTGTCTTGTTGATTTTAATTTTCCTAAGCTATAGGGCTAAAAGTGGAAGTACCCTAGGCTCTGTAGCTTTGTTTTTCAGATGTTTCAGGATACACCATAAACATCTCCAGAGTGTCTGTTGGCAATTTACATCCCACCCATCAGCATAACAAGGCTCCCTGTTCTCCATGGCCTGTCCTGTGTTTCTGGTTTTTACACTTTTTTCAGATGGCCCTTTTGACGAATGGGAAATGAGACTTCATTGTAGTGCGGATTTCCATTGCTGGAGTGCTTGGTTGGCCAAAAAGGGCATATGCGTTTTTTCCTGAATATATTCAGGAAAAAATGTTTACGCACTTTTGTCCAAGTGCATCAGTGTCAAAGATCTGCTGCTTTTCACATGCTTTAAATGCAATTCCAATCTACCTCCTGAAATATGATTCCTGCAATTCTGCCTCGTTTTCAAGTCCTCTTTGCAGACTTACTTCAATATATTTTTGCCAATAGCTGTCATTTATATCTCTGCAGGTTTGTGAATTACAGTGCCCGTGATTTCCTTTCTTAACTCGTTTCCTTGAAAGCTGGCCACAGAACCGCAGGTTTGCTTTAGGCCATAATCAGGGTCCGACACGGCACTCTGAGCCTTTGGTTAATTCCTCTTCCTGGTGGGAAATTAGAGTTAAATGTGCCCCTCCGGACACCTGCCTCACTCCCAGCCCCTTGGTTATGTGTGTCCTGTAGTTTGAGGCCACATGTGCTGGGTTCCTCACCTTTGGCTGATGTGGCCCCACTGGTGTGAGGACACTCCTGCCTGGTTCCCATCCCCTTGGTGATGTGGACCCTCCGGTGAGAGTCTGATCCTGGCTGGGTTCCTCACACTTCTGAGAGGTGGGCCCTCTTCTCTGAGGTCACTCCTGCCTGGCTGGCCCACCCCGCCTTGACGACGTCGGCTCTCTCGTGGGAGTTGGTGCCTGCTGCGAGTCTCCTCCCCTTGGTAATGAGGGCCCTCTGGCGTCAGGCCCTAACTCCTGGCCTCCCAAAATTTTCTGATGTGCGCCCTGTGGTGCGAGTACACTCCTGCCAGGTTCCCAACACCATGGGAATGTGGGCCTTCTGCTCTGAGGTCCCAACGGTGGGTTGCTCAGTTTCATGATGAGGGCCCTCTGGTGTGAGTTCACTCCGGCCTGGATCCCATAGCCTCGCTGCTCCTGGCCACCTGCGGGGAGGTTACAACTGCGGGATTCCTCACCTTTTTTCTTCTATGGGCCCTCTGTTTTGAGACTCCTCCTGCCTGCCTCACTCCCAGCCCCTTGGTGATGTGTGTCCTCTGGTTTGAGGCCACGTGTGCTGGGTCCCTCACCTTTCGATGATGTGGCCCCACTGGTGTGAGGACACTCTTGCCTGGTTCCTATCCCCTTGAAGATGTGGGCTCTCTGGTGAGAGTCTGATCCTGGCTGGGTTCCTCACCCTTCTGTGAGGTGGGCCCTCTGCTGTGAGGTCACTCCTGCCTGGCTGGCACACCCCGCCTGGGCAACATCGGCCCTCTTGTGGCAGTTGGAGCATGCTGGGAGCCTCCTCCCCTCGGTGATGAGGGCCCTCTTTCGTCAGGCCCTAACTGCTGGGTACCCACATTTTCTGATACGTGCTAAGTGGTGCGAGGACACTCCTGCGAGGTTCCCATCCCCATGGGGATGTGGGCCTTCTGCTCTGAGGTCCCAATGGCTGGGTTGCTCACAGTTTCATGATGTGGGCCCTCTGCTGTGAGTTCACTGCAGCCTGGATCACATAGACTCGGTGCTCTGGGCCGCCTGCTGGGAGGTTCCCACTGCAGGATTCCTCACCTTTTTTATTCTATTGGCCCTGTGTTGTGAGGCTACTCATGCCTGCCTCAATCCGAGCCCCTTGGAGATGTGGGTCCTCTGGTTTAGGCCTCATGTGCTGGTTTCCTCACCTTTCTATGATGTGGTCACCCTGGTGTGAAGACAGTCCTGCCTGGTTCTGATCCCCTTGGTGATGTGGGCCCTCTGGTGAGAGTCTTATCCTGGCTGGGTTCCTCACCCTTCTGTGAGGTAGGCCCTCTGCTGTGAGGTCACTCCTGCCTGGCTGTCACACGTCACCTTGTCGACATGGGCCCTCAGTTGGGAGTTGGTGCCTGCTTGGAGTCTCCTCCCCTTGGTAATGAGGGCCCTCTGGCGTCAGACCCTAACTTCTGGGCTCCCAAAATTCCCTGATGTGTGCCCTGAGGTGCGAGTACACTTATGCCATGTTCCCAACCACATAGGAATGTGGGCCTTCTGCTCTGAGGTCCCAAAGCCTGGGTTGCTCACAGTTTCATGATGAGGGCCCTCTGTTTTGAGATCAGTCAGGTCTGGATCCCATAGCCTCGCTGCTCCTGGCCGCCTGCTGGGAGGTTCCAACTGCGGGATTCCTCACCTTTTTTCTTCTATGGGTCCTCTGTTTTGAGACTCCTCCTGCCTGCCTCACTCCCAGCCCCTTGGTGATGTGTGTCCTCTGGTTTGAGGCCACGTGTGCTGGGTCACTCACATTTCGTTGATGAGGTCCCACTGGTGTGAGGACACTCCAGCCTGGTTCCCATTCTCTTGGTGATGTGGGCCCTCTGGTGAGAGTCTGATCCTCCTTGGGTTCCTCACACTTTTGTGAGGTGGGCCCTCTGCTCTGAGGTCACTCTTGCCTGGCTGGCACATCCCGCATTGGCGACGGCGGCCCACTGGTAGCAGTTGGAGCCTGCTGGGAGCCTCCTCTCCTCGGTGATGAGAGCCCTCTGGTGTCAGGCCCTAACTGCTGGGCTCCCCACCTTTTCTGATGTGTGCCCACTGGTGCGATGACACTCCTACTTGGTTCCCTTCCCCATGGGGATGTGGGCCTTGTGCTCTGAGGTCACAACGGCTGGTTTGCTCACAGTTTCATGATGAGGGCCCTCTGTTGTGAGTTCATCACTGCCTGGATCCCATAGCCTCGGTGCTCTGGGCCGCCTGCTGGGATGTTCCAACTGCTGGATTCCTCACCTTTTTTATACAATGGGCCATGTGTTGTGAGGTTAATCCTGCCTGCCTCGCTCCAAGACCCATGGTGATGTGGGTCCTCTGGTTTGAGGCCACATTTTCTTGTTACCTCAACTTTTGATGATATGGCCCCACGGGTGTGATGACACTCCTGCCTGGTTCACAGCCCCTTGCTGATGTGGGCACTCTGGTGAGAGTCTGATCCTGGCTGGGTTCCTTACCCTTCTGTGAGGTGGGCCCTCTGATGTGAGCTCACTCCTGCCTGGCTGGCTCACGTCGCCTTGATGATGTGGGCCCTCTGTTGGCCACTAAAGCATTCTGGGAGCCTCCTACCCTCTTTAATGAGGGCCCTGGAAAAAACGCATATGCACATTTTGACCAAGTGCATCATTGTCCAGGATCTGCCTCTTCTCCTATGCTTTCAGAGCACTTCCCGTCTACGTCCTGAAATCATATTCCAGGAATACTGCCCCGCTTTCAAGTCCTCCTCGCAGCCTTACTTCAATATATTTTTGTATGATACCTGTCATTAATAACTCTGCAGGTTTGTTAAATACAGTGTCCCTGAGCTCCTTTCTTCAACATGCTTTCTTGTGAGCTGGCCGCAAAACCGCAGGATTGCTTCAGGCCGTAATCTGGTTTCGGCACGGCACGCTGAGCCTTTGGTAAATTCCTCTTTCTGGTGAGAAATGAGCATTCAATTTGCCCGTGGAGACACCTACAGCTAGTCTCTCATTGGTTCTCCCTATTCCTGTTCATCTTGTGCAGAAATTGCAAACTGTGCCAAACAGGAGGTTAAAGACACTGACTCTCCAAGTGGGTAGAGGGTTAGTAAAGCATCTGGAATGGTGAACCCGAGTACCAGGGAATGAAACCTGAGAGCCATTTAAAATGGTTTCCCAGTCTCACAGTGGACAATACTCTGGGTTTCCCATGCATGTTTTAGCTGAAGGAAGAATTCCTTAAACCTGGAGATTATTGACCCATGGAATGGGTACCATGCAGTATGACTAAAAAGGGTCTGAATTTGCTCACCGAACCTCACCAATGCTATCAGTTCGAAGTGTCCAGCCTTATGCCTCACCCAGCTCTGGGTGTAGATGTGGTAAATCCAGGTTTCATCACAAGCCCTGAATCAATTATTTAAGAATTGCTGTCTCTTTCACTGTCATTGTGTTTTGTTTTTGTAATTTAGTTTGATAATGGGATTTATCGGATTTTCACTGCTGCGTTCATGCCGCTGTACAAACGCTTGATTCTCCTACAGAGAAATATAAATCCACGGGTTTTAATATTCTTACTAGTCAGGTATATTCCTAGGCGTTGAATATGTGGTGTTGAGTCCATGTCGTTGAACAAGGAGTAGATCTTGACTATTACATATTTGGCTTATGGAACGGTATCTGTGCTATTTTCAATCTCTGGTTTTATGCAGCACCCCAACTCACCTTTGCCCTTAAGCAAGCATAAGTTGGTTTTCTAAATTTGAGTCCCTGTTCTGTTTTGTAATTCAGTTCATGTGTAGCCAAGTTTACATTCCGTGTATTAGTGATATCTTATGATGTTTCATTTTCTGTGTGACTTATTTCACTTAGAATCACTGTAGCTGAATCCACTCATTATGCCGTGATGGGCCTGATGACATAGATTTCATTGCTGAGTGATATTCCATTGTACGTACGAACCACAACTTCTTTATCCATTTTTCACATTCTGGGATATTTAACTTGTACCGTAGACGAGGTTCTTGTAAACAGAGCCGTCCGAAAATTTGGGGTGGCTGTGTGTTTTTGATTTTAATTTCCCTAAGCTATAGGACCATAACTGGAAGTGCCGTAGGCTCCGTTGCTTTGTTTTTTAGGTGTTTCAGGAAACACCATACACTTCTCCAGGGTGGCTGTTGGCAATTTACATCCCGCCCATCCCCATGACAAGGCTCCCTCTTCTCCATGGTCTGTGCTGCCTTTCTGGATTTTACACTTTTTTCAGATGGCCCTTTTGACCGGGGGGCAGTGAGACTTCATTGTAGTGCAGATTTCCTTTACATGCTTGCTTGGTTGTCCAAAAAGGGCGTATGCGTTTTTTCCTGAATATATTCAGGAAAAAACGCATACGCCCTTTTTGGCCAAGTGCATCATTGTCGACGTTCTGCCTCTTTTCCTATGCTTTAAATGCAATTCCAGTCTACCCACTGAAATCGTTTTCCTGAAATTCTGCCCCACTTTCAAGTCCTCTTCGCAGCCTTCCTTCAATATATTTTTAGACCATAGCTGTCATTTATAACTCTGCAGGTTTGTGAATTACAGTGCCCCTGAGCTCCTTTCTTCAACTCGCTTTCTTGTGAGCTGGCCGCAAACCCGCAGGAATGCTTCAGGCCCTAATCTGGTTCCAGCACGGCATGCTGAGCCTTTGGTTAATTCCTCTTCCTGGTGGGAAATGAGCGTTAAATTTGCCCGTGCAGACACCTTCACACGAGTCGTCATGGTGCCCCTTTGCCCCGGTTATCTCTATGGAGGTTGGAGTTGGAGGGCCTCCTCACTCAAGGTCAGTGTGCCCACGGAGCCAACCCTGCAACTTCAGGGCATGTTTGGTGGTTAGGATCACCACGTGGGGTCCTTTCACCTTAGGAGGGAGGTGGCCTTTTGGGCTGCTGATTTCCAGGTTTTCGGATACTGCCAGTATCTTGGCCAGATGTGGCGGTGGGCCAAGCCCCTTGGTGACCGTAGTTTATCCTACCTGGATCGCATTCTTGCATTGTTCCATTTCAAGTGGTCCCAGGTTTTGCACTAATACTCCAATGGCGATTCACCGTTCACCAGGAATGTAAAGGTCAAAGGGATTAGCTAAATTAGGGAGTTCCTGTTCAAGGGTCTGAATTGACTGCTCTTTCCATTCTTGAAAGGCCACTTCTGCATTCTATTCAAAAGGATCATCACCTTTTCCTTTCAGTGTTTCATATAGAGGCCGAGCTAGTAGACTGTAGTTAGGGATCCAGAAGCAGCAAACCCTGGCCTCCCCAGGAACCCCTAAGCTGTCTTCTAGTTTTAGAAATGGGTAAGGCTGTAAATTGTTTCTTCCCTTTCCTGGGATGGGCTTCTCCGACCTTCTGTGAGAATGAAGCCCAGGCAGGTCACCGTAGTCTGTGATATTTGAGCTTTTTCTTGGACAACTTGTATCCTTTATTGGCTTCGTAGTTCAGAGGTCTCCTTAGTAGGGCTGGCGATCAGAATGTCGTCTGCATATTGAATGAGTGTTTCCTTTTCCAGAGGTAGAACTTTTAGGTCTTTAGCTGAGCTTTCCCCAAAGATGGTGTGGGAATTTTTGAACCCTTGGGGCAACACGGCCCGGAAGTATTGTTTTAGTTGTATGTTGAGTCCTGCCACTCACAAGCCAAAATTTCTTGTGACTCTGGGACTAATAGAATACAAAAGAAGGCATCATTGAAGACTAATACAGAATACCATGTCCTGGTGGTTGGTAGAATGACCAGCAGGGTGTAGGGTTTAGGAACTACTGGAGGTATATCCTCAGTGGCTTAACTGACTGTCCTGACATCCTTTACCAGGACTCCAGCAGCCCATGGGGCTCTCGAGGTCAGGCCAATCCCAGGATATGGAGCTCACCTGGGCAGGTACCCCAACCCAGCCCACGGGGCTCTCATGTTCAGGACCCTCCCAGGATATGGTGTTCCCTGGGCAGGTCCCCCTGCAGCCCATGGGGCTCTCATGGTCAGGCCCCTCCCAGGATACAGAGCTACCCTTTCAGGTACCATGGCAGGGCTGGGAACACAGGAACCGTGCATATCGCCCTCATTGCAGAGCACTCCCAGCTCACCTGTCACTCAGATCTGACACAGAGCACCTCAGAGCAGGACTTGAACTAACAAACAGCAGCTCCGACAGGTCTGTGACCCTGGGCATCACTCTGTGTGGCCTCCCTCCACCTGGTCTTCCAGAGACTTCCACTGCACCCGGGGCACCAGGCCTCTGTCTCCACCCACCAGCCACCCCTCCTCTCCCTGACTCCTGGGTTCCTCTCATTAGGAGAGGGTTTTCTTGAAGTTGTCTCCCACTCATGGGCCAGATAATATAATTAGAAAACAAGCCAGAGCTGCAGCCCCTTGTCTATCCTGACTCTCAGGAGCCCACACCTGTTCCTTGGACCTGGCCGTTTCAGCAAGTTCCAGTTTCTGCAACTGTGAGCCCCTGAGGGGTGATTATTGGCTGGCCTGGGAAGCCTGACCGTGCCGGCCAGCCCTCCCCAGGTGTGCCTGGGTTCAGATCAATATAAACACCGCTCCAGGCAGCAAGAGCCCCTGCAGCTGTGCCTGACGCCATTTTCTCTGCCCTGTCAGCAGTCTTGGGGCTGGACTGGTGGGAGGGAGTGAGAGGCCACGGCTTTGTGGGTGGCCCAGTGTGAGTGGGGCTCTGCTGGACTTTCTGCAGCAGTTGCCAAGATGCCACCTGCTAAAGAAGAGGATGTGTCACCCATACCTGCCGCTGGAATTTCTCCCTGGGCAGAGGTGAGTGAGGAAGAAAGCAGTGGGGGCCGGGACAGCAGGGGTATCTCAGGCAGGGAAATGGAAAGCTTCCAGAAGAGCACCCAGGGCCAGGACCACCCTGGCTGGCCTGCAGGCACCAAGTCGGCTGGCATGCTGTCGCTCATGTGGCTCCATGGCCCTTCCTCTAGGCTTTCAAGTCCTTGTACATATTCAGGTGTTTTACCTGGGAAGGGTGGGAACATTTCAGCAGCAGCTGGCCTGGGGCTCAGCCCACGTTTACTCACAGATGCCTCGGCACGGTCCCCCAGCTTTGCAATGAGGACGCTTGTTGCGTGGGGCCTGCTGGCTGAATGGGAGATGATTCCCCACCACTGACCAACTTCAGAATTGCTTACAACTGGAGCAAGTGCCCTGATACGGTTTTCCTCTGTGTAACTGGTGGGTTCTGTTTTTTTTTCTTTTTTTCGTTTTTGGTTCAAGGTAGATTTTATTCCTCTTTTTTGTATTTACAGATATAAGCATGGAAATAATTTATTCATATAAATACATGTATGTGAAGGGAAGAATATTTTCTCTGTTTTACTTTTTGTAATTTGAATTTTATTTTATTTTTTTATACAGCAGGTTCTTTTTGGTTATCTCTTTTATACATATAAATGTATATATGCCAATCCCAATCTCTCAACTCCTCCCACCACCACCCCCCAACAGCTTTCCCCCCTTGGTGTCCATACGTTTGTTGTCTACATCTGTTGCTCTATTTCTGCCTTGCAAAACGGTTCATCTGTAAAATTTGTCTAGGTTCCACATATAGGCATTAATATACAAGATTTGTTTTTCTATTTCTGACTTACTTCACTCTGTATGACAGTCTCTAGATCCATCAACGTCTCTACAAATGACCCAATTTCATTCCTTTTTATGGCTTAGTAATATTCCATTTTATATATGTACCACTTCTTTATGCATTCGTCTGTCTGTGGGCATTTAGGTTGCTTCCATTACCTGGATATTGTAAATAGTGATGCAATGAACATTGCGGTGAATGTCTCTTTTTGATTTATGGTTTTGTCTGGGTATATGCCCAGTAGTGGGATTGCTGTATCATATGGTAATTCTATTCTTAATTTTATAAGAAACTCCATAATGTTCTCCACAGTGACTGTATCAATTTACATTCCCAACAATAGTGGAAGAGGGTTCCTTATCTCCACACCCTTTCCAGCATTTGTTGTTTGTAGATTTTCTGATGATGCCCATTCTAACATGTGTGAGGTGATACACCATGGATGAGTCTATTTCGTTGAGCAAAGAGTAGGTCTTGTCTAGTACATATTTGGCTTATGGAACGGTATGTGTGCTAATTTCAATCTCTGGTTTTATACAGCACCCCAACTCAACATTCCCCTTAAGCAAGCATAAGTTTTTATCTAAATGTGAGACTCTGTTCGGTTTTGTATTTCAGTTTATGTGTAGCCAAGTTTACACTCCCTCTATTAGTGATATCTTATGATACTTATCTTTCTCTGTGTGACGTATTTCTCTTAGAATCATCATATTTAAATCCACTCAATTTGCTGCTACAGGCCTGATGACATTGATTTCATTGCTGAGTGATATTCCGTTGTACGTAAGTAGCACAACTCCTTTATCCATTTTTTTCTTTCTGGGATATTTAATTTGTACTGGACTCGAGTTTCTTGTAAACACAGCAGCCCTAAATTTTGTGCTGGCTGTGTCTTGTTGATTTTAATTTTCCTAAGCTATAGGGCTAAAAGTGGAAGTACCCTAGGCTCTGTAGCTTTGTTTTTCAGATGTTTCAGGATACACCATAAACATCTCCAGAGTGTCTGTTGGCAATTTACATCCCACCCATCAGCATAACAAGGCTCCCTGTTCTCCATGGCCTGTCCTGTGTTTCTGGTTTTTACACTTTTTTCAGATGGCCCTTTTGACGAATGGGAAATGAGACTTCATTGTAGTGCGGATTTCCATTGCTGGAGTGCTTGGTTGGCCAAAAAGGGCATATGCGTTTTTTCCTGAATATATTCAGGAAAAAATGTTTACGCACTTTTGTCCAAGTGCATCAGTGTCAAAGATCTGCTGCTTTTCACATGCTTTAAATGCAATTCCAATCTACCTCCTGAAATATGATTCCTGCAATTCTGCCTCGTTTTCAAGTCCTCTTTGCAGACTTACTTCAATATATTTTTGCCAATAGCTGTCATTTATATCTCTGCAGGTTTGTGAATTACAGTGCCCGTGATTTCCTTTCTTAACTCGTTTCCTTGAAAGCTGGCCACAGAACCGCAGGTTTGCTTTAGGCCATAATCAGGGTCCGACACGGCACTCTGAGCCTTTGGTTAATTCCTCTTCCTGGTGGGAAATTAGAGTTAAATGTGCCCCTCCGGACACCTGCCTCACTCCCAGCCCCTTGGTTATGTGTGTCCTGTAGTTTGAGGCCACATGTGCTGGGTTCCTCACCTTTGGCTGATGTGGCCCCACTGGTGTGAGGACACTCCTGCCTGGTTCCCATCCCCTTGGTGATGTGGACCCTCCGGTGAGAGTCTGATCCTGGCTGGGTTCCTCACACTTCTGAGAGGTGGGCCCTCTTCTCTGAGGTCACTCCTGCCTGGCTGGCCCACCCCGCCTTGACGACGTCGGCTCTCTCGTGGGAGTTGGTGCCTGCTGCGAGTCTCCTCCCCTTGGTAATGAGGGCCCTCTGGCGTCAGGCCCTAACTCCTGGCCTCCCAAAATTTTCTGATGTGCGCCCTGTGGTGCGAGTACACTCCTGCCAGGTTCCCAACACCATGGGAATGTGGGCCTTCTGCTCTGAGGTCCCAACGGTGGGTTGCTCAGTTTCATGATGAGGGCCCTCTGGTGTGAGTTCACTCCGGCCTGGATCCCATAGCCTCGCTGCTCCTGGCCACCTGCGGGGAGGTTACAACTGCGGGATTCCTCACCTTTTTTCTTCTATGGGCCCTCTGTTTTGAGACTCCTCCTGCCTGCCTCACTCCCAGCCCCTTGGTGATGTGTGTCCTCTGGTTTGAGGCCACGTGTGCTGGGTCCCTCACCTTTCGATGATGTGGCCCCACTGGTGTGAGGACACTCTTGCCTGGTTCCTATCCCCTTGAAGATGTGGGCTCTCTGGTGAGAGTCTGATCCTGGCTGGGTTCCTCACCCTTCTGTGAGGTGGGCCCTCTGCTGTGAGGTCACTCCTGCCTGGCTGGCACACCCCGCCTGGGCAACATCGGCCCTCTTGTGGCAGTTGGAGCATGCTGGGAGCCTCCTCCCCTCGGTGATGAGGGCCCTCTTTCGTCAGGCCCTAACTGCTGGGTACCCACATTTTCTGATACGTGCTAAGTGGTGCGAGGACACTCCTGCGAGGTTCCCATCCCCATGGGGATGTGGGCCTTCTGCTCTGAGGTCCCAATGGCTGGGTTGCTCACAGTTTCATGATGTGGGCCCTCTGCTGTGAGTTCACTGCAGCCTGGATCACATAGACTCGGTGCTCTGGGCCGCCTGCTGGGAGGTTCCCACTGCAGGATTCCTCACCTTTTTTATTCTATTGGCCCTGTGTTGTGAGGCTACTCATGCCTGCCTCAATCCGAGCCCCTTGGAGATGTGGGTCCTCTGGTTTAGGCCTCATGTGCTGGTTTCCTCACCTTTCTATGATGTGGTCACCCTGGTGTGAAGACAGTCCTGCCTGGTTCTGATCCCCTTGGTGATGTGGGCCCTCTGGTGAGAGTCTTATCCTGGCTGGGTTCCTCACCCTTCTGTGAGGTAGGCCCTCTGCTGTGAGGTCACTCCTGCCTGGCTGTCACACGTCACCTTGTCGACATGGGCCCTCAGTTGGGAGTTGGTGCCTGCTTGGAGTCTCCTCCCCTTGGTAATGAGGGCCCTCTGGCGTCAGACCCTAACTTCTGGGCTCCCAAAATTCCCTGATGTGTGCCCTGAGGTGCGAGTACACTTATGCCATGTTCCCAACCACATAGGAATGTGGGCCTTCTGCTCTGAGGTCCCAAAGCCTGGGTTGCTCACAGTTTCATGATGAGGGCCCTCTGTTTTGAGTTCAGTCAGGTCTGGATCCCATAGCCTCGCTGCTCCTGGCCGCCTGCTGGGAGGTTCCAACTGCGGGATTCCTCACCTTTTTTCTTCTATGGGCCCTCTGTTTTGAGACTCCTCCTGCCTGCCTCACTCCCAGCCCCTTGGTGATGTGTGTCCTCTGGTTTGAGGCCACGTGTGCTGGGTCACTCACATTTCGTTGATGAGGTCCCACTGGTGTGAGGACACTCCAGCCTGGTTCCCATTCTCTTGGTGATGTGGGCCCTCTGGTGAGAGTCTGATCCTCCTTGGGTTCCTCACACTTTTGTGAGGTGGGCCCTCTGCTCTGAGGTCACTCTTGCCTGGCTGGCACACCCCGCATTGGCGACGGCGGCCCACTGGTAGCAGTTGGAGCCTGCTGGGAGCCTCCTCTCCTCGGTGATGAGAGCCCTCTGGTGTCAGGCCCTAACTGCTGGGCTCCCCACATTTTCTGATGTGTGCCCACTGGTGCGATGACACTCCTACTTGGTTCCCTTCCCCATGGGGATGTGGGCCTTGTGCTCTGAGGTCACAACGGCTGGTTTGCTCACAGTTTCATGATGAGGGCCCTCTGTTGTGAGTTCATCACTGCCTGGATCCCATAGCCTCGGTGCTCTGGGCCGCCTGCTGGGATGCTGCAACTGCTGGATTCCTCACCTTTTTTATACAATGGGCCATGTGTTGTGAGGTTAATCCTGCCTGCCTCGCTCCAAGACCCATGGTGATGTGGGTCCTCTGGTTTGAGGCCACATTTTCTTGTTACCTCAACTTTTGATGATATGGCCCCACGGGTGTGATGACACTCCTGCCTGGTTCACAGCCCCTTGCTGATGTGGGCACTCTGGTGAGAGTCTGATCCTGGCTGGGTTCCTTACCCTTCTGTGAGGTGGGCCCTCTGATGTGAGGTCACTCCTGCCTGGCTGGCTCACGTCGCCTTGATGATGTGGGCCCTCTGTTGGCCACTAAAGCATTCTGGGAGCCTCCTACCCTCTTTAATGAGGGCCCTGGAAAAAACGCATATGCACATTTTGACCAAGTGCATCATTGTCCAGGATCTGCCTCTTCTCCTATGCTTTCAGAGCACTTCTCGTCTACGTCCTGAAATCATATTCCAGGAATACTGCCCCGCTTTCAAGTCCTCCTCGCAGCCTTACTTCAATATATTTTTGTATGATACCTGTCATTAATAACTCTGCAGGTTTGTTAAATACAGTGTCCCTGAGCTCCTTTCTTCAACATGCTTTCTTGTGAGCTGGCCGCAAAACCGCAGGATTGCTTCAGGCCGTAATCTGGTTTCGGCACAGCACGCTGAGCCTTTGGTAAATTCCTCTTTCTGGTGAGAAATGAGCATTCAATTTGCCCGTGGAGACACCTACAGCTAGTCTCTCATTGGTTCTCCCTATTCCTGTTCATCTTGTGCAGAAATTGCAAACTGTGCCAAACAGGAGGTTAAAGGCACTGACTCTCCAAGTGGGTAGAGGGTTAGTAAAGCATCTGGAATGGTGAACCCGAGTACCAGGGAACGAAACCTGAGAGCCATTTAAAATGGTTTCCCAGTCTCACAGTGGACAATACTCTGGGTTTCCCATGCATGTTTTAGCTGAAGGAAGAATTCCTTAAACCTGGAGATTATTGACCCATGGAATGGGTACCATGCAGTATGACTAAAAAGGGTCTGAATTTGCTCACCGAACCTCACCAATGCTATCAGTTCGAAGTGTCCAGCCTTATGCCTCACCCAGCTCTGGGTGTAGATGTGGTAAATCCAGGTTTCATCACAAGCCCTGAATCAATTATTTAAGAATTGCTGTCTCTTTCACTGTCATTGTGTTTTGTTTCCGTAATTTAGTTTGATAATGGGATTTATCGGATTTTCACTGCTGCGTTCATGCCGCTGTACAAACGCTTGATTCTCCTACAGAGAAATATAAATCCACGGGTTTTAAGATTCTTACTAGTCAGGTATATTCCTAGGCGTTGAATATGTGGTGTTGAGTCCATGTCGTTGAACAAGGAGTAGGTCTTGACTATTACATATTTGGCTTATGGAACGGTATCTGTGCTATTTTCAATCTCTGGTTTTATGCAGCACCCCAACTCACCTTTGCCCTTAAGCAAGCATAAGTTGGTTTTCTAAATTTGAGTCCCTGTTCTGTTTTGTAATTCAGTTCATGTGTAGCCAAGTTTACATTCCGTGTATTAGTGATATCTTATGATGTTTCATTTTCTGTGTGACTTATTTCACTTAGAATCACTGTAGCTGAATCCACTCATTATGCCGTGATGGGCCTGATGACATAGATTTCATTGCTGAGTGATATTCCATTGTACGTACGAACCACAACTTCTTTATCCATTTTTCACATTCTGGGATATTTAACTTGTACCGTAGATGAGGTTCTTGTAAACAGAGCCGTCCGAAAATTTGGGGTGGCTGTGTGTTTTTGATTTTAATTTCCCTAAGCTATAGGACCATAACTGGAAGTGCCGTAGGCTCCGTTGCTTTGTTTTTTAGGTGTTTCAGGAAACACCATACACTTCTCCAGGGTGGCTGTTGGCAATTTACATCCCGCCCATCAGCATGACAAGGCTCCCTGTTCTCCATGGCCTGTGCTGTCTTTCTGGATTTTACACTTTTTTTAGATGGCCCTTTTGACCAGGGGGCTGTGAGACTTCATTGTAGTGCATAATTCTTTAACATGCTTGCATGGTTGGCCAAAAAGGGCGTATGCGTTTTTTCCTGAATATATTCAGGAAAAAACGCATACGCCCTTTTTGGCCAAGTGCATCATTGTCGTCGTTCTGCCTCTTTTCCTATGCTTTAAATGCAATTCCAGTCTACCCCCTGAAATCGTTTTCCTGAAATTCTGCCCCACTTTCAAGTCCTCTTCGCAGCCTCCCTTCAATATATTTTTAGACCATAGCTGTCATTTATAACTCTGCAGGTTTGTGAATTACAGTGCCCCTGAGCGCCTTTCTTCAACTCGCTTTCTTGTGAGCTGGCCGCAAACCCGCAGGAATGCTTCAGGCCCTAATCTGGTTCCGGCACGGCATGCTGAGCCTTTGGTTAATTCCTCTTCCTGGTGGGAAATGAGCGTTAAATTTGCCCGTGCAGACACCTTCACACGAGTCGTCATGGTGCCCCTTTGCCCCGGTTATCTCTATGGAGGTTGGAGTTGGAGGGCCTCCTCACTCAAGGTCAGTGTGCCCACGGAGCCAACCCTGCAACTTCAGGGCATGTTTGGTGGTTAGGATCACCACGTGGGGTCCTTTCACCTTAGGAGGGAGGTGGCCTTTTGGGCTGCTGATTTCCAGGTTTTCGGATACTGCCAGTATCTTGGCCAGATGTGGCGGTGGGCCAAGCCCCTTGGTGACCGTAGTTTATCCTACCTGGATCGCATTCTTGCATTGTTCCATTTCAAGTGGTCCCAGGTTTTGCACTAATACTCCAATGGCGATTCACCGTTCACCAGGAATGTAAAGGTCAAAGGGTTTAGCTAAATTAGGGAGTTCCTGTGCAAGGGTCTGAATTGACTGCTCTTTCCATTCTTGAAAGGCCACTTCTGCATTCTATTCAAAAGGATCATCACCTTTTCCTTTCAGTGTTTCATATAGAGGCCCAGCTAGTAGACTGTAGTTAGGGATCCAGAAGCAGCAAACCCTGGCCTCCCCAGGAACCCCTAAGCTGTCTTCTAGTTTTAGAAATGGGTAAGGCTGTAAATTGTTTCTTCCCTTTCCTGGGATGGGCTTCTCCGACCTTCTGTGAGAATGAAGCCCAGGCAGGTCACCGTAGTCTGTGATATTTGAGCTTTTTCTTGGACAACTTGTATCCTTTATTGGCTTCGTAGTTCAGAGGTCTCCTTAGTAGGGCTGGCGATCAGAATGTCGTCTGCATATTGAAGGAGTGTTCCCTTTTCCAGAGGTAGAACTTTTAGGTCTTTAGCTGAGCTTTCCCCAAAGATGGT
Source organism: Delphinapterus leucas (assembly GCF_059928025.1). Classification (NCBI taxonomy): domain Eukaryota; kingdom Metazoa; phylum Chordata; class Mammalia; order Artiodactyla; family Monodontidae; genus Delphinapterus; species Delphinapterus leucas. The sequence continues at coordinate 7,321,907 of NW_028322243.1, read as the reverse complement.
GTGGGAATTTTTGAACCCTTGGGACAACACGGCCCGGAAGTATTGTTTTAGTTGTATGTTGAGTCCTGCCACTCACAAGCCAAAATTTCTTGTGACTCTGGGACTAATAGAATACAAAAGAAGGCATCATTGAAGACTAATACAGAATACCATGTCCTGGTGGTTGGTAGAATGACCAGCAGGGTGTAGGGTTTAGGAACTACTGGAGGTATATCCTCAGTGGCTTAACTGACTGTCCTGACATCCTTTACCAGGACTCCAGCAGCCCATGGGGCTCTCGAGGTCAGGCCAATCCCAGGATATGGAGCTCACCTGGGCAGGTACCCCAACCCAGCCCACGGGGCTCTCATGTTCAGGACCCTCCCAGGATATGGTGTTCCCTGGGCAGGTCCCCCTGCAGCCCATGGGGCTCTCGTGGTCAGGCCCCTCCCAGGATACAGAGCTACCCTTTCAGGTACCATGGCAGGGCTGGGAACACAGGAACCTTGCATATCGCCCTCATTGCAGAGCACTCCCAGCTCACCTGTCACTCAGATCTGACACAGAGCACCTCAGAGCAGGACTTGAACTAACAAACAGCAGCTCCGACAGTTCTGTGACCCTGGGCATCACTCTGTGTGGCCTCCCTCCACCTGGTCTTCCAGAGACTTCCACTGCACCCGGGGCACCAGGCCTCTGTCTCCACCCACCAGCCACCCCTCCTCTCCCTGACTCCTGGGTTCCTCTCATTAGGAGAGGGTTTTCTTGAAGTTGTCTCCCACTCATGGGCCAGATAATATAATTAGAAAACAAGCCAGAGCTGCAGCCCCTTGTCTATCCTGACTCTCAGGAGCCCACACCTGTTCCTTGGACCTGGCCGATTCAGCAAGTTCCAGTTTCTGCAACTGTGAGCCCCTGAGGGGTGATTATTGGCTGGCCTGGGAAGCCTGACCGTGCCGGCCAGCCCTCCCCAGGTGTGCCTGGGTTCAGATCAATATAAACACCGCTCCAGGCAGCAAGAGCCCCTGCAGCTGTGCCTGACGCCATTTTCTCTGCCCTGTCAGCAGTCTTGGGGCTGGACTGGTGGGAGGGAGTGAGAGGCCACGGCTTTGTGGGTGGCCCAGTGTGAGTGGGGCTCTGCTGGACTTTCTGCAGCAGTTGCCAAGATGCCACCTGCTAAAGAAGAGGATGTGTCACCCATACCTGCCGCTGGAATTTCTCCCTGGGCAGAGGTGAGTGAGGAAGAAAGCAGTGGGGGCCGGGACAGCAGGGGTATCTCAGGCAGGGAAATGGAAAGCTTCCAGAAGAGCACCCAGGGCCAGGACCACCCTGGCTGGCCTGCAGGCACCAAGTCGGCTGGCATGCTGTCGCTCATGTGGCTCCATGGCCCTTCCTCTAGGCTTTCAAGTCCTTGTACATATTCAGGTGTTTTACCTGGGAAGGGTGGGAACATTTCAGCAGCAGCTGGCCTGGGGCTCAGCCCACGTTTACTCACAGATGCCTCGGCACGGTCCCCCAGCTTTGCAATGAGGACGCTTGTTGCGTGGGGCCTGCTGGCTGAATGGGAGATGATTCCCCACCACTGACCAACTTCAGAATTGCTTACAACTGGAGCAAGTGCCCTGATACGGTTTTCCTCTGTGTAACTGGTGGGTTCTGTTTTTTTTTCTTTTTTTCGTTTTTGGTTCAAGGTAGATTTTATTCCTCTTTTTTGTATTTACAGATATAAGCATGGAAATAATTTATTCATATAAATACATGTATGTGAAGGGAAGAATATTTTCTCTGTTTTACTTTTTGTAATTTGAATTTTATTTTATTTTTTTATACAGCAGGTTCTTTTTGGTTATCTCTTTTATACATATAAATGTATATATGCCAATCCCAATCTCTCAACTCCTCCCACCACCACCCCCCAACAGCTTTCCCCCCTTGGTGTCCATACGTTTGTTGTCTACATCTGTTGCTCTATTTCTGCCTTGCAAAACGGTTCATCTGTAAAATTTGTCTAGGTTCCACATATAGGCATTAATAGACAAGATTTGTTTTTCTCTTTCTGACTTACTTCACTCTGTATGACAGTCTCTAGATCCATCAACGTCTCTACAAATGACCCAATTTCATTCCTTTTTATGGCTTAGTAATATTCCATTTTATATATGTACCACTTCTTTATGCATTCGTCTGTCTGTGGGCATTTAGGTTGCTTCCATTACCTGGATATTGTAAATAGTGATGCAATGAACATTGCGGTGAATGTCTCTTTTTGATTTATGGTTTTGTCTGGGTATATGCCCAGTAGTGGGATTGCTGTATCATATGGTAATTCTATTCTTAGTTTTATAAGAAACTCCATAATGTTCTCCACAGTGACTGTATCAATTTACATTCCCAACAATAGTGGAAGAGGGTTCCTTATCTCCACACCCTTTCCAGCATTTGTTGTTTGTAGATTTTCTGATGATGCCCATTCTAACATGTGTGAGGTGATACACCATGGATGAGTCTATTTCGTTGAGCAAAGAGTAGGTCTTGTCTAGTACATATTTGGCTTATGGAACGGTATGTGTGCTAATTTCAATCTCTGGTTTTATACAGCACCCCAACTCAACATTCCCCTTAAGCAAGCATAAGTTTTTATCTAAATGTGAGACTCTGTTCGGTTTTGTATTTCAGTTTATGTGTAACCAAGTTTACACTCCCTCTATTAGTGATATCTTATGATACTTATCTTTCTCTGTGTGACGTATTTCTCTTAGAATCATCATATTTAAATCCACTCAATTTGCTGCTACAGGCCTGATGACATTGATTTCATTGCTGAGTGATATTCCGTTGTACGTAAGTAGCACAACTCCTTTATCCATTTTTTTCTTTCTGAGATATTTAATTTGTACTGGACTCGAGTTTCTTGTAAACACAGCAGCCCTAAATTTTGTGCTGGCTGTGTCTTGTTGATTTTAATTTTCCTAAGCTATAGGGCTAAAAGTGGAAGTGCCCTAGGGTCTGTAGCTTTGTTTTTCAGATGTTTCAGGATACACCATAAACATCTCCAGAGTGTCTGTTGGCAATTTACATCCCGCCCATCAGCATAACAAGGCTCCCTGTTCTCCATGGCCTGTCCTGTGTTTCTGGTTTTTACACTTTTTTCAGATGGCCCTTTTGACGAATGGGAATTGAGACTTCATTGTAGTGCGGATTTCCATTGCTGGAGTGCTTGGTTGGCCAAAAAGGGCATATGCGTTTTTTCCTGAATATATTCAGGAAAAAATGTTTACGCACTTTTGTCCAAGTGCATCAGTGTCAAAGATCTGCCGCTTTTCACATGCTTTAAATGCAATTCCAATCTACCTCCTGAAATATGATTCCTGCAATTCTGCCTCGTTTTCAAGTCCTCTTTGCAGACTTACTTCAATATATTTTTGCCAATAGCTGTCATTTATATCTCTGCAGGTTTGTGAATTACAGTGCCCGTGATTTCCTTTCTTAACTCGTTTCCTTGAAAGCTGGCCACAGAACCGCAGGTTTGCTTTAGGCCATAATCAGGGTCCGACACGGCACTCTGAGCCTTTGGTTAATTCCTCTTCCTGATGGGAAATTAGAGTTAAATGTGCCCCTCCGGACACCTGCCTCACTCCCAGCCCCTTGGTTATGTGTGTCCTGTAGTTTGAGGCCACATGTGCTGGGTTCCTCACCTTTGGCTGATGTGGCCCCACTGGTGTGAGGACACTCCTGCCTGGTTCCCATCCCCTTGGTGATGTGGACCCTCCGGTGAGAGTCTGATCCTGGCTGGGTTCCTCACACTTCTGAGAGGTGGGCCCTCTTCTCTGAGGTCACTCCTGCCTGGCTGGCCCACCCCGCCTTGACGACGTCGGCTCTCTCGTGGGAGTTGGTGCCTGCTGCGAGTCTCCTCCCCTTGGTAATGAGGGCCCTCTGGCGTCAGGCCCTAACTCCTGGCCTCCCAAAATTTTCTGATGTGCGCCCTGTGGTGCGAGTACACTCCTGCCAGGTTCCCAACACCATGGGAATGTGGGCCTTCTGCTCTGAGGTCCCAACGATGGGTTGCTCAGTTTCATGATGAGGGCCCTCTGGTGTGAGTTCACTCCGGCCTGGATCCCATAGCCTCGCTGCTCCTGGCCACCTGCGGGGAGGTTACAACTGCGGGATTCCTCACCTTTTTTCTTCTATGGGCCCTCTGTTTTGAGACTCCTCCTGCCTGCCTCACTCCCAGCCCCTTGGTGATGTGTGTCCTCTGGTTTGAGGCCACGTGTGCTGGGTCCCTCACCTTTCGATGATGTGGCCCCACTGGTGTGAGGACACTCTTGCCTGGTTCCTATCCCCTTGAAGATGTGGGCTCTCTGGTGAGAGTCTGATCCTGGCTGGGTTCCTCACCCTTCTGTGAGGTGGGCCCTCTGCTGTGAGGTCACTCCTGCCTGGCTGGCACACCCCGCCTGGGCAACATCGGCCCTCTTGTGGCAGTTGGAGCATGCTGGGAGCCTCCTCCCCTCGGTGATGAGGGCCCTCTTTCGTCAGGCCCTAACTGCTGGGTACCCACATTTTCTGATACGTGCTAAGTGGTGCGAGGACACTCCTGCGAGGTTCCCATCCCCATGGGGATGTGGGCCTTCTGCTCTGAGGTCCCAATGGCTGGGTTGCTCACAGTTTCATGATGTGGGCCCTCTGCTGTGAGTTCACTGCAGCCTGGAACACATAGACTCGGTGCTCTGGGCCGCCTGCTGGGAGGTTCCCACTGCAGGATTCCTCACCTTTTTTATTCTATTGGCCCTGTGTTGTGAGGCTACTCATGCCTGCCTCAATCCGAGCCCCTTGGAGATGTGGGTCCTCTGGTTTAGGCCTCATGTGCTGGTTTCCTCACCTTTCTATGATGTGGTCACCCTGGTGTGAAGACAGTCCTGCCTGGTTCTGATCCCCTTGGTGATGTGGGCCCTCTGGTGAGAGTCTTATCCTGGCTGGGTTCCTCACCCTTCTGTGAGGTAGGCCCTCTGCTGTGAGGTCACTCCTGCCTGGCTGTCACACGTCACCTTGTCGACATGGGCCCTCAGTTGGGAGTTGGTGCCTGCTTGGAGTCTCCTCCCCTTGGTAATGAGGGCCCTCTGGCGTCAGACCCTAACTTCTGGGCTCCCAAAATTCCCTGATGTGTGCCCTGAGGTGCGAGTACACTTATGCCATGTTCCCAACCACATAGGAATGTGGGCCTTCTGCTCTGAGGTCCCAAAGCCTGGGTTGCTCACAGTTTCATGATGAGGGCCCTCTGTTTTGAGTTCAGTCAGGTCTGGATCCCATAGCCTCGCTGCTCCTGGCCGCCTGCTGGGAGGTTCCAACTGCGGGATTCCTCACCTTTTTTCTTCTATGGGCCCTCTGTTTTGAGACTCCTCCTGCCTGCCTCACTCCCAGCCCCTTGGTGATGTGTGTCCTCTGGTTTGAGGCCACGTGTGCTGGGTCACTCACATTTCGTTGATGAGGTCCCACTGGTGTGAGGACACTCCAGCCTGGTTCCCATTCTCTTGGTGATGTGGGCCCTCTGGTGAGAGTCTGATCCTCCTTGGGTTCCTCACACTTTTGTGAGGTGGGCCCTCTGCTCTGAGGTCACTCTTGCCTGGCTGGCACACCCCGCATTGGCGACGGCGGCCCACTGGTAGCAGTTGGAGCCTGCTGGGAGCCTCCTCTCCTCGGTGATGAGAGCCCTCTGGTGTCAGGCCCTAACTGCTGGGCTCCCCACATTTTCTGATGTGTGCCCACTGGTGCGATGACACTCCTACTTGGTTCCCTTCCCCATGGGGATGTGGGCCTTGTGCTCTGAGGTCACAACGGCTGGTTTGCTCACAGTTTCATGATGAGGGCCCTCTGTTGTGAGTTCATCACTGCCTGGATCCCATAGCCTCGGTGCTCTGGGCCGCCTGCTGGGATGCTCCAACTGCTGGATTCCTCACCTTTTTTATACAATGGGCCATGTGTTGTGAGGTTAATCCTGCCTGCCTCGCTCCAAGACCCATGGTGATGTGGGTCCTCTGGTTTGAGGCCACATTTTCTTGTTACCTCAACTTTTGATGATATGGCCCCACGGGTGTGATGACACTCCTGCCTGGTTCACAGCCCCTTGCTGATGTGGGCACTCTGGTGAGAGTCTGATCCTGGCTGGGTTCCTTACCCTTCTGTGAGGTGGGCCCTCTGATGTGAGGTCACTCCTGCCTGGCTGGCTCACGTCGCCTTGATGATGTGGGCCCTCTGTTGGCCACTAAAGCATTCTGGGAGCCTCCTACCCTCTTTAATGAGGGCCCTGGAAAAAACGCATATGCACATTTTGACCAAGTGCATCATTGTCCAGGATCTGCCTCTTCTCCTATGCTTTCAGAGCACTTCCCGTCTACGTCCTGAAATCATATTCCAGGAATACTGCCCCGCTTTCAAGTCCTCCTCGCAGCCTTACTTCAATATATTTTTGTATGATACCTGTCATTAATAACTCTGCAGGTTTGTTAAATACAGTGTCCCTGAGCTCCTTTCTTCAACATGCTTTCTTGTGAGCTGGCCGCAAAACCGCAGGATTGCTTCAGGCCGTAATCTGGTTTCGGCACGGCACGCTGAGCCTTTGGTAAATTCCCCTTTCTGGTGAGAAATGAGCATTCAATTTGCCCGTGGAGACACCTACAGCTAGTCTCTCATTGGTTCTCCCTATTCCTGTTCATCTTGTGCAGAAATTGCAAACTGTGCCAAACAGGAGGTTAAAGGCACTGACTCTCCAAGTGGGTAGAGGGTTAGTAAAGCATCTGGAATGGTGAACCCGAGTACCAGGGAATGAAACCTGAGAGCCATTTAAAATGGTTTCCCAGTCTCACAGTGGACAATACTCTGGGTTTCCCATGCATGTTTTAGCTGAAGGAAGAATTCCTTAAACCTGGAGATTATTGACCCATGGAATGGGTACCATGCAGTATGACTAAAAAGGGTCTGAATTTGCTCACCGAACCTCACCAATGCTATCAGTTCGAAGTGTCCAGCCTTATGCCTCACCCAGCTCTGGGTGTAGATGTGGTAAATCCAGGTTTCATCACAAGCCCTGAATCAATTATTTAAGAATTGCTGTCTCTTTCACTGTCATTGTGTTTTGTTTTTGTAATTTAGTTTGATAATGGGATTTATCGGATTTTCACTGCTGCGTTCATGCCGCTGTACAAACGCTTGATTCTCCTACAGAGAAATATAAATCCACGGGTTTTAAGATTCTTACTAGTCAGGTATATTCCTAGGCGTTGAATATGTGGTGTTGAGTCCATGTCGTTGAACAAGGAGTAGATCTTGACTATTACATATTTGGCTTATGGAACGGTATCTGTGCTATTTTCAATCTCTGGTTTTATGCAGCACCCCAACTCACCTTTGCCCTTAAGCAAGCATAAGTTGGTTTTCTAAATTTGAGTCCCTGTTCTGTTTTGTAATTCAGTTCATGTGTAGCCAAGTTTACATTCCGTGTATTAGTGATATCTTATGATGTTTCATTTTCTGTGTGACTTATTTCACTTAGAATCACTGTAGCTGAATCCACTCATTATGCCGTGATGGGCCTGATGACATAGATTTCATTGCTGAGTGATATTCCATTGTACGTACGAACCACAACTTCTTTATCCATTTTTCACATTCTGGGATATTTAACTTGTACCGTAGACGAGGTTCTTGTAAACAGAGCCGTCTGAAAATTTGGGGTGGCTGTGTGTTTTTGATTTTAATTTCCCTAAGCTATAGGACCATAACTGGAAGTGCCGTAGGCTCCGTTGCTTTGTTTTTTAGGTGTTTCAGGAAACACCATACACTTCTCCAGGGTGGCTGTTGGCAATTTACATCCCGCCCATCCCCATGACAAGGCTCCCTCTTCTCCATGGTCTGTGCTGCCTTTCTGGATTTTACACTTTTTTCAGATGGCCCTTTTGACCGGGGGGCAGTGAGACTTCATTGTAGTGCAGATTTCCTTTACACGCTTGCTTGGTTGTCCAAAAAGGGCGTATGCGTTTTTTCCTGAATATATTCAGGAAAAAACGCATACGCCCTTTTTGGCCAAGTGCATCATTGTCGACGTTCTGCCTCTTTTCCTATGCTTTAAATGCAATTCCAGTCTACCCACTGAAATCGTTTTCCTGAAATTCTGCCCCACTTTCAAGTCCTCTTCGCAGCCTTCCTTCAATATATTTTTAGACCATAGCTGTCATTTATAACTCTGCAGGTTTGTGAATTACAGTGCCCCTGAGCTCCTTTCTTCAACTCGCTTTCTTGTGAGCTGGCCGCAAACCCGCAGGAATGCTTCAGGCCCTAATCTGGTTCCAGCACGGCATGCTGAGCCTTTGGTTAATTCCTCTTCCTGGTGGGAAATGAGCGTTAAATTTGCCCGTGCAGACACCTTCACACGAGTCATCATGGTGCCCCTTTGCCCCGGTTATCTCTATGGAGGTTGGAGTTGGAGGGCCTCCTCACTCAAGGTCAGTGTGCCCACGGAGCCAACCCTGCAACTTCAGGGCATGTTTGGTGGTTAGGATCACCACGTGGGGTCCTTTCACCTTAGGAGGGAGGTGGCCTTTTGGGCTGCTGATTTCCAGGTTTTCGGATACTGCCAGTATCTTGGCCAGATGTGGCGGTGGGCCAAGCCCCTTGGTGACCGTAGTTTATCCTACCTGGATCGCATTCTTGCATTGTTCCATTTCAAGTGGTCCCAGGTTTTGCACTAATACTCCAATGGCGATTCACCGTTCACCAGGAATGTAAAGGTCAAAGGGATTAGCTAAATTAGGGAGTTCCTGTTCAAGGGTCTGAATTGACTGCTCTTTCCATTCTTGAAAGGCCACTTCTGCATTCTATTCAAAAGGATCATCACCTTTTCCTTTCAGTGTTTCATATAGAGGCCGAGCTAGTAGACTGTAGTTAGGGATCCAGAAGCAGCAAACCCTGGCCTCCCCAGGAACCCCTAAGCTGTCTTCTAGTTTTAGAAATGGGTAAGGCTGTAAATTGTTTCTTCCCTTTCCTGGGATGGGCTTCTCCGACCTTCTGTGAGAATGAAGCCCAGGCAGGTCACCGTAGTCTGTGATATTTGAGCTTTTTCTTGGACAACTTGTATCCTTTATTGGCTTCGTAGTTCAGAGGTCTCCTTAGTAGGGCTGGCGATCAGAATGTCGTCTGCATATTGAATGAGTGTTTCCTTTTCCAGAGGTAGAACTTTTAGGTCTTTAGCTGAGCTTTCCCCAAAGATGGTGTGGGAATTTTTGAACCCTTGGGGCAACACGGCCCGGAAGTATTGTTTTAGTTGTATGTTGAGTCCTGCCACTCACAAGCCAAAATTTCTTGTGACTCTGGGACTAATAGAATACAAAAGAAGGCATCATTGAAGACTAATACAGAATACCATGTCCTGGTGGTTGGTAGAATGACCAGCAGGGTGTAGGGTTTAGGAACTACTGGAGGTATATCCTCAGTGGCTTAACTGACTGTCCTGACATCCTTTACCAGGACTCCAGCAGCCCATGGGGCTCTCGAGGTCAGGCCAATCCCAGGATATGGAGCTCACCTGGGCAGGTACCCCAACCCAGCCCACGGGGCTCTCATGTTCAGGACCCTCCCAGGATATGGTGTTCCCTGGGCAGGTCCCCCTGCAGCCCATGGGGCTCTCATGGTCAGGCCCCTCCCAGGATACAGAGCTACCCTTTCAGGTACCATGGCAGGGCTGGGAACACAGGAACCGTGCATATCGCCCTCATTGCAGAGCACTCCCAGCTCACCTGTCACTCAGATCTGACACAGAGCACCTCAGAGCAGGACTTGAACTAACAAACAGCAGCTCCGACAGGTCTGTGACCCTGGGCATCACTCTGTGTGGCCTCCCTCCACCTGGTCTTCCAGAGACTTCCACTGCACCCGGGGCACCAGGCCTCTGTCTCCACCCACCAGCCACCCCTCCTCTCCCTGACTCCTGGGTTCCTCTCATTAGGAGAGGGTTTTCTTGAAGTTGTCTCCCACTCATGGGCCAGATAATATAATTAGAAAACAAGCCAGAGCTGCAGCCCCTTGTCTATCCTGACTCTCAGGAGCCCACACCTGTTCCTTGGACCTGGCCGATTCAGCAAGTTCCAGTTTCTGCAACTGTGAGCCCCTGAGGGGTGATTATTGGCTGGCCTGGGAAGCCTGACCGTGCCGGCCAGCCCTCCCCAGGTGTGCCTGGGTTCAGATCAATATAAACACCGCTCCAGGCAGCAAGAGCCCCTGCAGCTGTGCCTGACGCCATTTTCTCTGCCCTGTCAGCAGTCTTGGGGCTGGACTGGTGGGAGGGAGTGAGAGGCCACGGCTTTGTGGGTGGCCCAGTGTGAGTGGGGCTCTGCTGGACTTTCTGCAGCAGTTGCCAAGATGCCACCTGCTAAAGAAGAGGATGTGTCACCCATACCTGCCGCTGGAATTTCTCCCTGGGCAGAGGTGAGTGAGGAAGAAAGCAGTGGGGGCCGGGACAGCAGGGGTATCTCAGGCAGGGAAATGGAAAGCTTCCAGAAGAGCACCCAGGGCCAGGACCACCCTGGCTGGCCTGCAGGCACCAAGTCGGCTGGCATGCTGTCGCTCATGTGGCTCCATGGCCCTTCCTCTAGGCTTTCAAGTCCTTGTACATATTCAGGTGTTTTACCTGGGAAGGGTGGGAACATTTCAGCAGCAGCTGGCCTGGGGCTCAGCCCACGTTTACTCACAGATGCCTCGGCACGGTCCCCCAGCTTTGCAATGAGGACGCTTGTTGCGTGGGGCCTGCTGGCTGAATGGGAGATGATTCCCCACCACTGACCAACTTCAGAATTGCTTACAACTGGAGCAAGTGCCCTGATACGGTTTTCCTCTGTGTAACTGGTGGGTTCTGTTTTTTTTTCTTTTTTTCGTTTTTGGTTCAAGGTAGATTTTATTCCTCTTTTTTGTATTTACAGATATAAGCATGGAAATAATTTATTCATATAAATACATGTATGTGAAGGGAAGAATATTTTCTCTGTTTTACTTTTTGTAATTTGAATTTTATTTTATTTTTTTATACAGCAGGTTCTTTTTGGTTATCTCTTTTATACATATAAATGTATATATGCCAATCCCAATCTCTCAACTCCTCCCACCACCACCCCCCAACAGCTTTCCCCCCTTGGTGTCCATACGTTTGTTGTCTACATCTGTTGCTCTATTTCTGCCTTGCAAAACGGTTCATCTGTAAAATTTGTCTAGGTTCCACATATAGGCATTAATATACAAGATTTGTTTTTCTATTTCTGACTTACTTCACTCTGTATGACAGTCTCTAGATCCATCAACGTCTCTACAAATGACCCAATTTCATTCCTTTTTATGGCTTAGTAATATTCCATTTTATATATGTACCACTTCTTTATGCATTCGTCTGTCTGTGGGCATTTAGGTTGCTTCCATTACCTGGATATTGTAAATAGTGATGCAATGAACATTGCGGTGAATGTCTCTTTTTGATTTATGGTTTTGTCTGGGTATATGCCCAGTAGTGGGATTGCTGTATCATATGGTAATTCTATTCTTAATTTTATAAGAAACTCCATAATGTTCTCCACAGTGACTGTATCAATTTACATTCCCAACAATAGTGGAAGAGGGTTCCTTATCTCCACACCCTTTCCAGCATTTGTTGTTTGTAGATTTTCTGATGATGCCCATTCTAACATGTGTGAGGTGATACACCATGGATGAGTCTATTTCGTTGAGCAAAGAGTAGGTCTTGTCTAGTACATATTTGGCTTATGGAACGGTATGTGTGCTAATTTCAATCTCTGGTTTTATACAGCACCCCAACTCAACATTCCCCTTAAGCAAGCATAAGTTTTTATCTAAATGTGAGACTCTGTTCGGTTTTGTATTTCAGTTTATGTGTAACCAAGTTTACACTCCCTCTATTAGTGATATCTTATGATACTTATCTTTCTCTGTGTGACGTATTTCTCTTAGAATCATCATATTTAAATCCACTCAATTTGCTGCTACAGGCCTGATGACATTGATTTCATTGCTGAGTGATATTCCGTTGTACGTAAGTAGCACAACTCCTTTATCCATTTTTTTCTTTCTGGGATATTTAATTTGTACTGGACTCGAGTTTCTTGTAAACACAGCAGCCCTAAATTTTGTGCTGGCTGTGTCTTGTTGATTTTAATTTTCCTAAGCTATAGGGCTAAAAGTGGAAGTACCCTAGGCTCTGTAGCTTTGTTTTTCAGATGTTTCAGGATACACCATAAACATCTCCAGAGTGTCTGTTGGCAATTTACATCCCGCCCATCAGCATAACAAGGCTCCCTGTTCTCCATGGCCTGTCCTGTGTTTCTGGTTTTTACACTTTTTTCAGATGGCCCTTTTGACGAATGGGAAACGAGACTTCATTGTAGTGCGGATTTCCATTGCTGGAGTGCTTGGTTGGCCAAAAAGGGCATATGCGTTTTTTCCTGAATATATTCAGGAAAAAATGTTTACGCACTTTTGTCCAAGTGCATCAGTGTCAAAGATCTGCCGCTTTTCACATGCTTTAAATGCAATTCCAATCTACCTCCTGAAATATGATTCCTGCAATTCTGCCTCGTTTTCAAGTCCTCTTTGCAGACTTACTTCAATATATTTTTGCCAATAGCTGTCATTTATATCTCTGCAGGTTTGTGAATTACAGTGCCCGTGATTTCCTTTCTTAACTCGTTTCCTTGAAAGCTGGCCACAGAACCGCAGGTTTGCTTTAGGCCATAATCAGGGTCCGACACGGCACTCTGAGCCTTTGGTTAATTCCTCTTCCTGGTGGGAAATTAGAGTTAAATGTGCCCCTCCGGACACCTGCCTCACTCCCAGCCCCTTGGTTATGTGTGTCCTGTAGTTTGAGGCCACATGTGCTGGGTTCCTCACCTTTGGCTGATGTGGCCCCACTGGTGTGAGGACACTCCTGCCTGGTTCCCATCCCCTTGGTGATGTGGACCCTCCGGTGAGAGTCTGATCCTGGCTGGGTTCCTCACACTTCTGAGAGGTGGGCCCTCTTCTCTGAGGTCACTCCTGCCTGGCTGGCCCACCCCGCCTTGACGACGTCGGCTCTCTCGTGGGAGTTGGTGCCTGCTGCGAGTCTCCTCCCCTTGGTAATGAGGGCCCTCTGGCGTCAGGCCCTAACTCCTGGCCTCCCAAAATTTTCTGATGTGCGCCCTGTGGTGCGAGTACACTCCTGCCAGGTTCCCAACACCATGGGAATGTGGGCCTTCTGCTCTGAGGTCCCAACGATGGGTTGCTCAGTTTCATGATGAGGGCCCTCTGGTGTGAGTTCACTCCGGCCTGGATCCCATAGCCTCGCTGCTCCTGGCCACCTGCGGGGAGGTTACAACTGCGGGATTCCTCACCTTTTTTCTTCTATGGGCCCTCTGTTTTGAGACTCCTCCTGCCTGCCTCACTCCCAGCCCCTTGGTGATGTGTGTCCTCTGGTTTGAGGCCACGTGTGCTGGGTCCCTCACCTTTCGATGATGTGGCCCCACTGGTGTGAGGACACTCTTGCCTGGTTCCTATCCCCTTGAAGATGTGGGCTCTCTGGTGAGAGTCTGATCCTGGCTGGGTTCCTCACCCTTCTGTGAGGTGGGCCCTCTGCTGTGAGGTCACTCCTGCCTGGCTGGCACACCCCGCCTGGGCAACATCGGCCCTCTTGTGGCAGTTGGAGCATGCTGGGAGCCTCCTCCCCTCGGTGATGAGGGCCCTCTTTCGTCAGGCCCTAACTGCTGGGTACCCACATTTTCTGATACGTGCTAAGTGGTGCGAGGACACTCCTGCGAGGTTCCCATCCCCATGGGGATGTGGGCCTTCTGCTCTGAGGTCCCAATGGCTGGGTTGCTCACAGTTTCATGATGTGGGCCCTCTGCTGTGAGTTCACTGCAGCCTGGAACACATAGACTCGGTGCTCTGGGCCGCCTGCTGGGAGGTTCCCACTGCAGGATTCCTCACCTTTTTTATTCTATTGGCCCTGTGTTGTGAGGCTACTCATGCCTGCCTCAATCCGAGCCCCTTGGAGATGTGGGTCCTCTGGTTTAGGCCTCATGTGCTGGTTTCCTCACCTTTCTATGATGTGGTCACCCTGGTGTGAAGACAGTCCTGCCTGGTTCTGATCCCCTTGGTGATGTGGGCCCTCTGGTGAGAGTCTTATCCTGGCTGGGTTCCTCACCCTTCTGTGAGGTAGGCCCTCTGCTGTGAGGTCACTCCTGCCTGGCTGTCACACGTCACCTTGTCGACATGGGCCCTCAGTTGGGAGTTGGTGCCTGCTTGGAGTCTCCTCCCCTTGGTAATGAGGGCCCTCTGGCGTCAGACCCTAACTTCTGGGCTCCCAAAATTCCCTGATGTGTGCCCTGAGGTGCGAGTACACTTATGCCATGTTCCCAACCACATAGGAATGTGGGCCTTCTGCTCTGAGGTCCCAAAGCCTGGGTTGCTCACAGTTTCATGATGAGGGCCCTCTGTTTTGAGTTCAGTCAGGTCTGGATCCCATAGCCTCGCTGCTCCTGGCCGCCTGCTGGGAGGTTCCAACTGCGGGATTCCTCACCTTTTTTCTTCTATGGGCCCTCTGTTTTGAGACTCCTCCTGCCTGCCTCACTCCCAGCCCCTTGGTGATGTGTGTCCTCTGGTTTGAGGCCACGTGTGCTGGGTCACTCACATTTCGTTGATGAGGTCCCACTGGTGTGAGGACACTCCAGCCTGGTTCCCATTCTCTTGGTGATGTGGGCCCTCTGGTGAGAGTCTGATCCTCCTTGGGTTCCTCACACTTTTGTGAGGTGGGCCCTCTGCTCTGAGGTCACTCTTGCCTGGCTGGCACACCCCGCATTGGCGACGGCGGCCCACTGGTAGCAGTTGGAGCCTGCTGGGAGCCTCCTCTCCTCGGTGATGAGAGCCCTCTGGTGTCAGGCCCTAACTGCTGGGCTCCCCACATTTTCTGATGTGTGCCCACTGGTGCGATGACACTCCTACTTGGTTCCCTTCCCCATGGGGATGTGGGCCTTGTGCTCTGAGGTCACAACGGCTGGTTTGCTCACAGTTTCATGATGAGGGCCCTCTGTTGTGAGTTCATCACTGCCTGGATCCCATAGCCTCGGTGCTCTGGGCCGCCTGCTGGGATGCTCCAACTGCTGGATTCCTCACCTTTTTTATACAATGGGCCATGTGTTGTGAGGTTAATCCTGCCTGCCTCGCTCCAAGACCCATGGTGATGTGGGTCCTCTGGTTTGAGGCCACATTTTCTTGTTACCTCAACTTTTGATGATATGGCCCCACGGGTGTGATGACACTCCTGCCTGGTTCACAGCCCCTTGCTGATGTGGGCACTCTGGTGAGAGTCTGATCCTGGCTGGGTTCCTTACCCTTCTGTGAGGTGGGCCCTCTGATGTGAGGTCACTCCTGCCTGGCTGGCTCACGTCGCCTTGATGATGTGGGCCCTCTGTTGGCCACTAAAGCATTCTGGGAGCCTCCTACCCTCTTTAATGAGGGCCCTGGAAAAAACGCATATGCACATTTTGACCAAGTGCATCATTGTCCAGGATCTGCCTCTTCTCCTATGCTTTCAGAGCACTTCTCGTCTACGTCCTGAAATCATATTCCAGGAATACTGCCCCGCTTTCAAGTCCTCCTCGCAGCCTTACTTCAATATATTTTTGTATGATACCTGTCATTAATAACTCTGCAGGTTTGTTAAATACAGTGTCCCTGAGCTCCTTTCTTCAACATGCTTTCTTGTGAGCTGGCCGCAAAACCGCAGGATTGCTTCAGGCCGTAATCTGGTTTCGGCACAGCACGCTGAGCCTTTGGTAAATTCCTCTTTCTGGTGAGAAATGAGCATTCAATTTGCCCGTGGAGACACCTACAGCTAGTCTCTCATTGGTTCTCCCTATTCCTGTTCATCTTGTGCAGAAATTGCAAACTGTGCCAAACAGGAGGTTAAAGGCACTGACTCTCCAAGTGGGTAGAGGGTTAGTAAAGCATCTGGAATGGTGAACCCGAGTACCAGGGAACGAAACCTGAGAGCCATTTAAAATGGTTTCCCAGTCTCACAGTGGACAATACTCTGGGTTTCCCATGCATGTTTTAGCTGAAGGAAGAATTCCTTAAACCTGGAGATTATTGACCCATGGAATGGGTACCATGCAGTATGACTAAAAAGGGTCTGAATTTGCTCACCGAACCTCACCAATGCTATCAGTTCGAAGTGTCCAGCCTTATGCCTCACCCAGCTCTGGGTGTAGATGTGGTAAATCCAGGTTTCATCACAAGCCCTGAATCAATTATTTAAGAATTGCTGTCTCTTTCACTGTCATTGTGTTTTGTTTCCGTAATTTAGTTTGATAATGGGATTTATCGGATTTTCACTGCTGCGTTCATGCCGCTGTACAAACGCTTGATTCTCCTACAGAGAAATATAAATCCACGGGTTTTAAGATTCTTACTAGTCAGGTATATTCCTAGGCGTTGAATATGTGGTGTTGAGTCCATGTCGTTGAACAAGGAGTAGGTCTTGACTATTACATATTTGGCTTATGGAACGGTATCTGTGCTATTTTCAATCTCTGGTTTTATGCAGCACCCCAACTCACCTTTGCCCTTAAGCAAGCATAAGTTGGTTTTCTAAATTTGAGTCCCTGTTCTGTTTTGTAATTCAGTTCATGTGTAGCCAAGTTTACATTCCGTGTATTAGTGATATCTTATGATGTTTCATTTTCTGTGTGACTTATTTCACTTAGAATCACTGTAGCTGAATCCACTCATTATGCCGTGATGGGCCTGATGACATAGATTTCATTGCTGAGTGATATTCCATTGTACGTACGAACCACAACTTCTTTATCCATTTTTCACATTCTGGGATATTTAACTTGTACCGTAGATGAGGTTCTTGTAAACAGAGCCGTCCGAAAATTTGGGGTGGCTGTGTGTTTTTGATTTTAATTTCCCTAAGCTATAGGACCATAACTGGAAGTGCCGTAGGCTCCGTTGCTTTGTTTTTTAGGTGTTTCAGGAAACACCATACACTTCTCCAGGGTGGCTGTTGGCAATTTACATCCCGCCCATCAGCATGACAAGGCTCCCTGTTCTCCATGGCCTGTGCTGTCTTTCTGGATTTTACACTTTTTTTAGATGGCCCTTTTGACCAGGGGGCTGTGAGACTTCATTGTAGTGCATAATTCTTTAACATGCTTGCATGGTTGGCCAAAAAGGGCGTATGCGTTTTTTCCTGAATATATTCAGGAAAAAACGCATACGCCCTTTTTGGCCAAGTGCATCATTGTCGTCGTTCTGCCTCTTTTCCTATGCTTTAAATGCAATTCCAGTCTACCCCCTGAAATCGTTTTCCTGAAATTCTGCCCCACTTTCAAGTCCTCTTCGCAGCCTCCCTTCAATATATTTTTAGACCATAGCTGTCATTTATAACTCTGCAGGTTTGTGAATTACAGTGCCCCTGAGCGCCTTTCTTCAACTCGCTTTCTTGTGAGCTGGCCGCAAACCCGCAGGAATGCTTCAGGCCCTAATCTGGTTCCGGCACGGCATGCTGAGCCTTTGGTTAATTCCTCTTCCTGGTGGGAAATGAGCGTTAAATTTGCCCGTGCAGACACCTTCACACGAGTCGTCATGGTGCCCCTTTGCCCCGGTTATCTCTATGGAGGTTGGAGTTGGAGGGCCTCCTCACTCAAGGTCAGTGTGCCCACGGAGCCAACCCTGCAACTTCAGGGCATGTTTGGTGGTTAGGATCACCACGTGGGGTCCTTTCACCTTAGGAGGGAGGTGGCCTTTTGGGCTGCTGATTTCCAGGTTTTCGGATACTGCCAGTATCTTGGCCAGATGTGGCGGTGGGCCAAGCCCCTTGGTGACCGTAGTTTATCCTACCTGGATCGCATTCTTGCATTGTTCCATTTCAAGTGGTCCCAGGTTTTGCACTAATACTCCAATGGCGATTCACCGTTCACCAGGAATGTAAAGGTCAAAGGGTTTAGCTAAATTAGGGAGTTCCTGTTCAAGGGTCTGAATTGACTGCTCTTTCCATTCTTGAAAGGCCACTTCTGCATTCTATTCAAAAGGATCATCACCTTTTCCTTTCAGTGTTTCATATAGAGGCCGAGCTAGTAGACTGTAGTTAGGGATCCAGAAGCAGCAAACCCTGGCCTCCCCAGGAACCCCTAAGCTGTCTTCTAGTTTTAGAAATGGGTAAGGCTGTAAATTGTTTCTTCCCTTTCCTGGGATGGGCTTCTCCGACCTTCTGTGAGAATGAAGCCCAGGCAGGTCACCGTAGTCTGTGATATTTGAGCTTTTTCTTGGACAACTTGTATCCTTTATTGGCTTCGTAGTTCAGAGGTCTCCTTAGTAGGGCTGGCGATCAGAATGTCGTCTGCATATTGAATGAGTGTTTCCTTTTCCAGAGGTAGAACTTTTAGGTCTTTAGCTGAGCTTTCCCCAAAGATGGTGTGGGAATTTTTGAACCCTTGGGGCAACACGGCCCGGAAGTATTGTTTTAGTTGTATGTTGAGACCTGCCACTCACAAGCCAAAATTTCTTGTGACTCTGGGACCAATAGAATACAAAAGAAGGCATCATTGAAGACTAATACAGAATACCATGTCCTGGTGGTTGGTAGAATGACCAGCAGGGTGTAGGGTTTAGGAACTACTGGAGGTATATCCTCAGTGGCTTAACTGACTGTCCTGACATCCTTTACCAGGACTCCAGCAGCCCATGGGGCTCTCGAGGTCAGGCCAATCCCAGGATATGGAGCTCACCTGGGCAGGTACCCCAACCCAGCCCACGGGGCTCTCATGTTCAGGACCCTCCCAGGATATGGTGTTCCCTGGGCAGGTCCCCCTGCAGCCCATGGGGCTCTCGTGGTCAGGCCCCTCCCAGGATACAGAGCTACCCTTGCAGGTACCATGGCAGGGCTGGGAACACAGGAACCTTGCATATCGCCCTCATTGCAGAGCACTCCCAGCTCACCTGTCACTCAGATCTGACACAGAGCACCTCAGAGCAGGACTTGAACTAACAAACAGCAGCTCCGACAGTTCTGTGACCCTGGGCATCACTCTGTGTGGCCTCCCTCCACCTGGTCTTCCAGAGACTTCCACTGCACCCGGGGCACCAGGCCTCTGTCTCCACCCACCAGCCACCCCTCCTCTCCCTGACTCCTGGGTTCCTCTCATTAGGAGAGGGTTTTCTTGAAGTTGTCTCCCACTCATGGGCCAGATAATATAATTAGAAAACAAGCCAGAGCTGCAGCCCCTTGTCTATCCTGACTCTCAGGAGCCCACACCTGTTCCTTGGACCTGGCCGATTCAGCAAGTTCCAGTTTCTGCAACTGTGAGCCCCTGAGGGGTGATTATTGGCTGGCCTGGGAAGCCTGACCGTGCCGGCCAGCCCTCCCCAGGTGTGCCTGGGTTCAGATCAATATAAACACCGCTCCAGGCAGCAAGAGCCCCTGCAGCTGTGCCTGACGCCATTTTCTCTGCCCTGTCAGCAGTCTTGGGGCTGGACTGGTGGGAGGGAGTGAGAGGCCACGGCTTTGTGGGTGGCCCAGTGTGAGTGGGGCTCTGCTGGACTTTCTGCAGCAGTTGCCAAGATGCCACCTGCTAAAGAAGAGGATGTGTCACCCATACCTGCCGCTGGAATTTCTCCCTGGGCAGAGGTGAGTGAGGAAGAAAGCAGTGGGGGCCGGGACAGCAGGGGTATCTCAGGCAGGGAAATGGAAAGCTTCCAGAAGAGCACCCAGGGCCAGGACCACCCTGGCTGGCCTGCAGGCACCAAGTCGGCTGGCATGCTGTCGCTCATGTGGCTCCATGGCCCTTCCTCTAGGCTTTCAAGTCCTTGTACATATTCAGGTGTTTTACCTGGGAAGGGTGGGAACATTTCAGCAGCAGCTGGCCTGGGGCTCAGCCCACGTTTACTCACAGATGCCTCGGCACGGTCCCCCAGCTTTGCAATGAGGACGCTTGTTGCGTGGGGCCTGCTGGCTGAATGGGAGATGATTCCCCACCACTGACCAACTTCAGAATTGCTTACAACTGGAGCAAGTGCCCTGATACGGTTTTCCTCTGTGTAACTGGTGGGTTCTGTTTTTTTTTCTTTTTTTCGTTTTTGGTTCAAGGTAGATTTTATTCCTCTTTTTTGTATTTACAGATATAAGCATGGAAATAATTTATTCATATAAATACATGTATGTGAAGGGAAGAATATTTTCTCTGTTTTACTTTTTGTAATTTGAATTTTATTTTATTTTTTTATACAGCAGGTTCTTTTTGGTTATCTCTTTTATACATATAAATGTATATATGCCAATCCCAATCTCTCAACTCCTCCCACCACCACCCCCCAACAGCTTTCCCCCCTTGGTGTCCATACGTTTGTTGTCTACATCTGTTGCTCTATTTCTGCCTTGCAAAACGGTTCATCTGTACAATTTGTCTAGGTTCCACATATAGGCATTAATAGACAAGATTTGTTTTTCTCTTTCTGACTTACTTCACTCTGTATGACAGTCTCTAGATCCATCAACGTCTCTACAAATGACCCAATTTCATTCCTTTTTATGGCTTAGTAATATTCCATTTTATATATGTACCACTTCTTTATGCATTCGTCTGTCTGTGGGCATTTAGGTTGCTTCCATTACCTGGATATTGTAAATAGTGATGCAATGAACATTGCGGTGAATGTCTCTTTTTGATTTATGGTTTTGTCTGGGTATATGCCCAGTAGTGGGATTGCTGTATCATATGGTAATTCTATTCTTAGTTTTATAAGAAACTCCATAATGTTCTCCACAGTGACTGTATCAATTTACATTCCCAACAATAGTGGAAGAGGGTTCCTTATCTCCACACCCTTTCCAGCATTTGTTGTTTGTAGATTTTCTGATGATGCCCATTCTAACATGTGTGAGGTGATACACCATGGATGAGTCTATTTCGTTGAGCAAAGAGTAGGTCTTGTCTAGTACATATTTGGCTTATGGAACGGTATGTGTGCTAATTTCAATCTCTGGTTTTATACAGCACCCCAACTCAACATTCCCCTTAAGCAAGCATAAGTTTTTATCTAAATGTGAGACTCTGTTCGGTTTTGTATTTCAGTTTATGTGTAACCAAGTTTACACTCCCTCTATTAGTGATATCTTATGATACTTATCTTTCTCTGTGTGACGTATTTCTCTTAGAATCATCATATTTAAATCCACTCAATTTGCTGCTACAGGCCTGATGACATTGATTTCATTGCTGAGTGATATTCCGTTGTACGTAAGTAGCACAACTCCTTTATCCATTTTTTTCTTTCTGAGATATTTAATTTGTACTGGACTCGAGTTTCTTGTAAACACAGCAGCCCTAAATTTTGTGCTGGCTGTGTCTTGTTGATTTTAATTTTCCTAAGCTATAGGGCTAAAAGTGGAAGTGCCCTAGGGTCTGTAGCTTTGTTTTTCAGATGTTTCAGGATACACCATAAACATCTCCAGAGTGTCTGTTGGCAATTTACATCCCGCCCATCAGCATAACAAGGCTCCCTGTTCTCCATGGCCTGTCCTGTGTTTCTGGTTTTTACACTTTTTTCAGATGGCCCTTTTGACGAATGGGAATTGAGACTTCATTGTAGTGCGGATTTCCATTGCTGGAGTGCTTGGTTGGCCAAAAAGGGCATATGCGTTTTTTCCTGAATATATTCAGGAAAAAATGTTTACGCACTTTTGTCCAAGTGCATCAGTGTCAAAGATCTGCCGCTTTTCACATGCTTTAAATGCAATTCCAATCTACCTCCTGAAATATGATTCCTGCAATTCTGCCTCGTTTTCAAGTCCTCTTTGCAGACTTACTTCAATATATTTTTGCCAATAGCTGTCATTTATATCTCTGCAGGTTTGTGAATTACAGTGCCCGTGATTTCCTTTCTTAACTCGTTTCCTTGAAAGCTGGCCACAGAACCGCAGGTTTGCTTTAGGCCATAATCAGGGTCCGACACGGCACTCTGAGCCTTTGGTTAATTCCTCTTCCTGGTGGGAAATTAGAGTTAAATGTGCCCCTCCGGACACCTGCCTCACTCCCAGCCCCTTGGTTATGTGTGTCCTGTAGTTTGAGGCCACATGTGCTGGGTTCCTCACCTTTGGCTGATGTGGCCCCACTGGTGTGAGGACACTCCTGCCTGGTTCCCATCCCCTTGGTGATGTGGACCCTCCGGTGAGAGTCTGATCCTGGCTGGGTTCCTCACACTTCTGAGAGGTGGGCCCTCTTCTCTGAGGTCACTCCTGCCTGGCTGGCCCACCCCGCCTTGACGACGTCGGCTCTCTCGTGGGAGTTGGTGCCTGCTGCGAGTCTCCTCCCCTTGGTAATGAGGGCCCTCTGGCGTCAGGCCCTAACTCCTGGCCTCCCAAAATTTTCTGATGTGCGCCCTGTGGTGCGAGTACACTCCTGCCAGGTTCCCAACACCATGGGAATGTGGGCCTTCTGCTCTGAGGTCCCAACGATGGGTTGCTCAGTTTCATGATGAGGGCCCTCTGGTGTGAGTTCACTCCGGCCTGGATCCCATAGCCTCGCTGCTCCTGGCCACCTGCGGGGAGGTTACAACTGCGGGATTCCTCACCTTTTTTCTTCTATGGGCCCTCTGTTTTGAGACTCCTCCTGCCTGCCTCACTCCCAGCCCCTTGGTGATGTGTGTCCTCTGGTTTGAGGCCACGTGTGCTGGGTCCCTCACCTTTCGATGATGTGGCCCCACTGGTGTGAGGACACTCTTGCCTGGTTCCTATCCCCTTGAAGATGTGGGCTCTCTGGTGAGAGTCTGATCCTGGCTGGGTTCCTCACCCTTCTGTGAGGTGGGCCCTCTGCTGTGAGGTCACTCCTGCCTGGCTGGCACACCCCGCCTGGGCAACATCGGCCCTCTTGTGGCAGTTGGAGCATGCTGGGAGCCTCCTCCCCTCGGTGATGAGGGCCCTCTTTCGTCAGGCCCTAACTGCTGGGTACCCACATTTTCTGATACGTGCTAAGTGGTGCGAGGACACTCCTGCGAGGTTCCCATCCCCATGGGGATGTGGGCCTTCTGCTCTGAGGTCCCAATGGCTGGGTTGCTCACAGTTTCATGATGTGGGCCCTCTGCTGTGAGTTCACTGCAGCCTGGAACACATAGACTCGGTGCTCTGGGCCGCCTGCTGGGAGGTTCCCACTGCAGGATTCCTCACCTTTTTTATTCTATTGGCCCTGTGTTGTGAGGCTACTCATGCCTGCCTCAATCCGAGCCCCTTGGAGATGTGGGTCCTCTGGTTTAGGCCTCATGTGCTGGTTTCCTCACCTTTCTATGATGTGGTCACCCTGGTGTGAAGACAGTCCTGCCTGGTTCTGATCCCCTTGGTGATGTGGGCCCTCTGGTGAGAGTCTTATCCTGGCTGGGTTCCTCACCCTTCTGTGAGGTAGGCCCTCTGCTGTGAGGTCACTCCTGCCTGGCTGTCACACGTCACCTTGTCGACATGGGCCCTCAGTTGGGAGTTGGTGCCTGCTTGGAGTCTCCTCCCCTTGGTAATGAGGGCCCTCTGGCGTCAGACCCTAACTTCTGGGCTCCCAAAATTCCCTGATGTGTGCCCTGAGGTGCGAGTACACTTATGCCATGTTCCCAACCACATAGGAATGTGGGCCTTCTGCTCTGAGGTCCCAAAGCCTGGGTTGCTCACAGTTTCATGATGAGGGCCCTCTGTTTTGAGTTCAGTCAGGTCTGGATCCCATAGCCTCGCTGCTCCTGGCCGCCTGCTGGGAGGTTCCAACTGCGGGATTCCTCACCTTTTTTCTTCTATGGGCCCTCTGTTTTGAGACTCCTCCTGCCTGCCTCACTCCCAGCCCCTTGGTGATGTGTGTCCTCTGGTTTGAGGCCACGTGTGCTGGGTCACTCACATTTCGTTGATGAGGTCCCACTGGTGTGAGGACACTCCAGCCTGGTTCCCATTCTCTTGGTGATGTGGGCCCTCTGGTGAGAGTCTGATCCTCCTTGGGTTCCTCACACTTTTGTGAGGTGGGCCCTCTGCTCTGAGGTCACTCTTGCCTGGCTGGCACACCCCGCATTGGCGACGGCGGCCCACTGGTAGCAGTTGGAGCCTGCTGGGAGCCTCCTCTCCTCGGTGATGAGAGCCCTCTGGTGTCAGGCCCTAACTGCTGGGCTCCCCACATTTTCTGATGTGTGCCCACTGGTGCGATGACACTCCTACTTGGTTCCCTTCCCCATGGGGATGTGGGCCTTGTGCTCTGAGGTCACAACGGCTGGTTTGCTCACAGTTTCATGATGAGGGCCCTCTGTTGTGAGTTCATCACTGCCTGGATCCCATAGCCTCGGTGCTCTGGGCCGCCTGCTGGGATGCTCCAACTGCTGGATTCCTCACCTTTTTTATACAATGGGCCATGTGTTGTGAGGTTAATCCTGCCTGCCTCGCTCCAAGACCCATGGTGATGTGGGTCCTCTGGTTTGAGGCCACATTTTCTTGTTACCTCAACTTTTGATGATATGGCCCCACGGGTGTGATGACACTCCTGCCTGGTTCACAGCCCCTTGCTGATGTGGGCACTCTGGTGAGAGTCTGATCCTGGCTGGGTTCCTTACCCTTCTGTGAGGTGGGCCCTCTGATGTGAGGTCACTCCTGCCTGGCTGGCTCACGTCGCCTTGATGATGTGGGCCCTCTGTTGGCCACTAAAGCATTCTGGGAGCCTCCTACCCTCTTTAATGAGGGCCCTGGAAAAAACGCATATGCACATTTTGACCAAGTGCATCATTGTCCAGGATCTGCCTCTTCTCCTATGCTTTCAGAGCACTTCCCGTCTACGTCCTGAAATCATATTCCAGGAATACTGCCCCGCTTTCAAGTCCTCCTCGCAGCCTTACTTCAATATATTTTTGTATGATACCTGTCATTAATAACTCTGCAGGTTTGTTAAATACAGTGTCCCTGAGCTCCTTTCTTCAACATGCTTTCTTGTGAGCTGGCCGCAAAACCGCAGGATTGCTTCAGGCCGTAATCTGGTTTCGGCACGGCACGCTGAGCCTTTGGTAAATTCCTCTTTCTGGTGAGAAATGAGCATTCAATTTGCCCGTGGAGACACCTACAGCTAGTCTCTCATTGGTTCTCCCTATTCCTGTTCATCTTGTGCAGAAATTGCAAACTGTGCCAAACAGGAGGTTAAAGGCACTGACTCTCCAAGTGGGTAGAGGGTTAGTAAAGCATCTGGAATGGTGAACCCGAGTACCAGGGAACGAAACCTGAGAGCCATTTAAAATGGTTTCCCAGTCTCACAGTGGACAATACTCTGGGTTTCCCATGCATGTTTTAGCTGAAGGAAGAATTCCTTAAACCTGGAGATTATTGACCCATGGAATGGGTACCATGCAGTATGACTAAAAAGGGTCTGAATTTGCTCACCGAACCTCACCAATGCTATCAGTTCGAAGTGTCCAGCCTTATGCCTCACCCAGCTCTGGGTGTAGATGTGGTAAATCCAGGTTTCATCACAAGCCCTGAATCAATTATTTAAGAATTGCTGTCTCTTTCACTGTCATTGTGTTTTGTTTCCGTAATTTAGTTTGATAATGGGATTTATCGGATTTTCACTGCTGCGTTCATGCCGCTGTACAAACGCTTGATTCTCCTACAGAGAAATATAAATCCACGGGTTTTAAGATTCTTACTAGTCAGGTATATTCCTAGGCGTTGAATATGTGGTGTTGAGTCCATGTCGTTGAACAAGGAGTAGATCTTGACTATTACATATTTGGCTTATGGAACGGTATCTGTGCTATTTTCAATCTCTGGTTTTATGCAGCACCCCAACTCACCTTTGCCCTTAAGCAAGCATAAGTTGGTTTTCTAAATTTGAGACCCTGTTCTGTTTTGTAATTCAGTTCATGTGTAGCCAAGTTTACATTCCGTGTATTAGTGATATCTTATGATGTTTCATTTTCTGTGTGACTTATTTCACTTAGAATCACTGTAGCTGAATCCACTCATTATGCCGTGATGGGCCTGATGACATAGATTTCATTGCTGAGTGATATTCCATTGTACGTACGTAGCACTACTTCTTTATCCATTTTTTGCTTTCTCGGATATTTAACTTGTACAGTAGACGAGGTTCCTGTAAACGGAGCCGTCCCAAACTTTGGGGTGGCTGTGTGTTTTTGATTTTAATTTCCCTAAGCTATAGGACCATAAGTGGAAGTGCCATAGGCTGTGTTGCTTTGTTTCCTATGTGTTTCAGGAAACACCATACACTTCTCCAGAGTGGCTGTTGGCAATTTACATCCTGCCCATCAGCATAATAAGGCTCCCTGTTCTCCATGACCTGTCCTGCCTTTCTGGATTTTACACTTTTTTCAGATGGCCCTTTTGACCAGGGGGCTGTGAGACTTCATTGTAGTTCAGATTTCCTTTACACGCCGGCTTGGTTGGCCAAAGAGTGCGTATGCGTTTTTTCCTGAATATATTCAGGAAAAAACGCATACGCCCTTTTTGGCCAAGTGCATCATTGTCGACATTCTGCCTCTTTTCCTATGCTTTAAGTGCAATTCCAGTCTACCCCCTGAAATCGTTTTTCTGAAATACTGCCGGGCTTTCAAGTCCTCTTCGAAGACTTACTACAATACATTTTTGGACGATAGCTGTCATTCATAACTCTGCAGGTTTGTGAATTACAGTTCCCCTGAGCTCCTTTCCTGAACTCGCTTTCTTGTGAGCTGGCCGCAGAAACGCAGGATTGCTTCAGGACCTAGTCTCTTTCTGGCAGGGCACGCTGCGCCTTTGTTTAATTCCACTTCCTGGTGGGAAATGAGCGTTCCATTTGCCCGTGCAGACCTACAGCTAGTCTCTCATTGGTTCTCCCTATTCCTGTTCATCTTGCGCAGAAATTGCAAACTGTGCCAAACAGGAGGTTAAAAGCACTGACTCTCCAAGTGGGGAGAATGTTAGTAAAGTGTCTGGAATGGTGAACCCGAGTATAAAGGGACGAAAACTGAGATGCATTTGAAAACGTTTCCCAATCACATGGTGGACCATACTCTGGGTTTCCCATACATGATTTAGTGGAAGGAAGAATCCCTTAAACCTGGAGAGTTGGGACCCATGGAATGGGTACCATGCAGTATGACTTCAAAGGGTCTGCATTTGCTCACCGAACCTCAACAATGCTATCAGGCCGAAGTGTCTGGCCTTATGTCTCCCCAGCTCTGGGTGTAGATGTGGTAAATCCAGGTTGCATCAGAATCCCTGAGTGAATTATTTAAGAATTGCTCTCTATTTCACTGTCATTGTGTTTTGTTTTTGAAATTTATTTTGATAATGGGATTTATCGGATTTTCACTGCTGCGTTTAGGCCACTGAACACACGCTTGATTCTCTTATGGAGACATATAAATCCATGGGTTTTAAGATATTTACTAGGCAGGTATATTCCTAGGCGTTGAATATGGGTTGTTGAGTCCATTTCGTTGAGCAAGGAGTAGGTCTTGTCTATTACATATTTGGCTTCTGGAACGGTATCTGTGCGAATTTCAATCTCTGTTTTTATGCAGCACCCCAACTCACCTTTCCGAAAAAGCAAGCATAAGTTGGTTTTCTAAATTTGAGACCCTGTTCTGTTTTGTAATTCAGTTCATGTGTAGCCAAGTATACATTCCTTGTATTAGTGATATCTTATGATGTTTCTTTTTCTGTGTGACCTATTTCACGTAGAATCATCGTACCTGAATCCACTCATTATGCCGCTATGGGCCTGATGACATAGATTTCATTGCTGAGTGATATTCCATTGTACATACGTACCACAATTTCTTTATCCATTTTTCGCTCTCTGGGATATTTAACTTGTACCGTAGACGAGTTCTTGTAAACAGAGCCGTTCCAAATTTTGGGGTGCCTGTGTGGTTTTGTTTTTAATTTCCCTAAGCTATAGGACCATAAGTGGAAGTGCCATAGGCTGTGTTGCTTTGTATCTTATGTGTTTATGGAAACACCATACACTTCTCCAGAGTGGCTGTTTGCTATTCACATCCCGCCCATCAGCATAACAATGCTCCCTGTTCTCCATGTCCTGTCCTGCCTTTCTGGATTTTACACTATTTTCAGATGGCCCTTTTGTTCGGGGGCAGTGAGACTTCATAGTAGTGCAGATTTCCTTTACACGCTTGATTGGTTGGCCGAAAAGGGCGTATGCGTTTTTTCCTGAATATATTCAGGAAAAAACGCATACGCCCTTTTTGGCCTAGTGCATCATTGTCGCCGTTCTCCCTCTTTTCCTATGCTTTAACTGCAAATCCAGTCTACCCCCTGAAATCGTTTTCCTGAATTTCTGCCCCGCTTTCAAGTTCTCTTCGCAGACTTACTTCAATATATTTTTGGACGATAGCTGTCATTTATAACTCTGCAGGTTTGTGAATTACAGTGCCCCTGAGCTCCTTTCTACAACTCGCTTTCCTGTGAGCTGGCCGCAAAACCGCAGGATTGCTTCAGGCCCTAATCTGGTTCTGGCAGGGCATTCTGAGCCTTTGGTTATTTCCTCTTCCTGGTGGGAAATGAGCGTTAAAGTTGTCCGTGCAGACACCTACAGCTAGTCTCTCATTGGTTCTCCCTATTCCTGTTCATCTTGCGCAGAAATTGCAAACTGTGCCAAACAGGAGGTTAAAGGCACTGACTCTCCAAGAGGGGAGAGTGTTAGTTAAGCGTCTGGAATGGAGAACCCGAGTACAAAGGGAAGAAAACTGAGATGCATTTGAAATCGTTTCCCAATCACATGGTGGACCATACTCTGTGTTTCCCATACATGATTTAGCGGAAGGAAGAATCCCTTAAACCTGGAGAGTTGGGACCCATGGAATGGGAACCATGCAGTATGACTACAAAGGGTCTGAATTTGCTCACCGAACCTCACCAATGCTATCAGGCCGAAGTGTCCGGCCTTATGTCTCCCCAGCTCTGGGTGTAGATGTGGTAAATCCAGGTTGCATCAGAATCCCTGAGTGAATTATTTAAGAATTGCTCTCTATTTCACTGTCATTTTGTTTTGTTTTTGAAATTTATTTTGAAAATGGGATTTATCGGATTTTCACTACTGTGTTTAGGCCACTGAACACACGCTTGATTCACTTACGGAGACATATAAATCCATGGGTTTTAAAATATTACTAGGCAGGTGTATTCCTAGGCATTGAATATGGGGTATTGAGTCCAATTCGTTGAGCAAGTGGTATGTCTTGTCTATTACATATTTGGCTTATGGAACTGTATCTGTGCAAATTTCAATCTCTGTTTTTATGGAGCACCCCAACTCACCTTTCCCAAAAAGCAAGCATAAGTTGGTTTTCTAAATTTGAGACCCTGTTGTGTTTTGTAATTCAGTTCATATGTAGCCAAGTTTACATTCCGTGTATTAGTGATATCTTATGATGTTTCTTTTTCTGTGTGACCTATTTCACGTAGAATCTTCGTAGCTGAATCCACTCATTATGCCTCTACGGGCCTGATGACATAGATTTCATTGCTGAGTGATATTCCATTGTACGTACGTACCACAAATTCTTTATCCATTTTTCACTCTCTGGGATATTTAACTTGTACCGTAGAAGAGGTTCTGGTAAACAGAGCCGTTCCAAACTTTGGGGTAGCTGTGTGGTTTTGATTTTAATATCCCTAAGCTATAGGACCATAAGTGGAAGTGCCATAGGCTGTGTTGCTTTGTTTCTTACGTGTTTCAGGAAACACCATACACTTCTCCAGAGTGGCTGTTGGCAATTCACATCCCACCCATCAGCATAACAATGCTCCCACTTCTCCATGGCCTGTCCTGCCTTTCTGGATTTTACACATTTTTCAGATGTCCCTATTGACCGGGGGGCAGTGAGACTTCATTGTAGTGCAGATTTCCTTTACACGCTTGCTTGGTTTGTCAAAAAGTGCGTATGCGTTTTTTCCTGAATATATTCAGGAAAAAACGCATACGCCCTTTTTGGCCAAGTGCATCATTGCCGCCATTCTGCCTCTTTTCCTATGCTTTAAGCGCAATTCCAGTCTACCCCCTGAAATGGTTTTCCTGAATTTCTGCCCCGCTTTCAAGTCCTCTTCGCAGACTTACTTCAATATATTTTTGGACGATAGCTGTCATTTATAACTCTGCAGGTTTGTGAATTACAGTACCCCTGAGCTCCTTTCTTCAACTCGCTATCTTGTGAGCTGGCCGCCAAACCGCAGTATTGCTTCAGGCCCTAATCTTGTTTCGGCAGGGCATGCTGAGCCTTTGGTTAATTCCTCTTCCTGGTGGGAAATGAGCATTACATTTGCCCGTGCAGACACCTACAGCTAGTCTCTCATTGGTTCTCCCTATTCCTGTTCATGTTGCGCAGAAATTGCAAACTGTGCCAAACAGGAGGTTAAAGGCACTGACTCTACAAGTGGGGAGAGTGTTATTTAAGTGTCTGGAATGGTGAACACGAGAATAAAGGGGACGAAAACTGAGATGCATTTGAAAACGTGTCCCAGTCACATGGTAAACCATACTCTGGGTTTCCCATACATGATTTAGTGGAAGGAAGAATCCCTTAAACATGGAGAGTTGGGACCCATGGAATGAGTACCATGCAGTATGACTTCAAAGGGTCTGCATTTGCTCACTGAACCTCACCAATGCTATAAGGGCGAACTGTCTGGCCCTATGTCTCCCCAGCCCTGGGTGTATATGTGGTAAATGCAGGTTGCATCAGAAGCCCTTAGTGAATTATTTAAGAATTGCTCTCTATTTCACTGTCATTGTGTTTTGTTTTTGAAATTTATTTTGATAATGGGATTTATCGGATTTTCACGGCTGCGTTTAGGCCACTGAACACACGGTTGATTCTCTTACAGAGACATATAAATCCATGGGTTTTAAGATTCTTGCTAGGCACGTATATTTCTAGGCGGGAATATGGGGTGTTGAGTCCATTTTGTTGAGCAAGGAGTAGGTCTTGTCTATTACATATTTGGTTTATGGAAAGGAATCTGTGCTAATTTCTATCTCTGGTTTTATGTTGCACCCCAACTCACCTTTCCCCTTAAGCAAGCATAAGGTGGTTTTCTAAATTTGAGACCCTGTTCTGTTTTGTAATTCAGTTCATGTGTAGCCAAGGTTACATTCCGTGTATTAATGATATCTTATGATGTTTCATTTTCTGTGTGAATTATTTCACTCAGAATCATCGTACCTGAATCCACTCAGTATGCCGCGACGGGCCTGATGACATAGATTTCATTGGTGAGTGATATTCCATTGTACGTACGTACCACAACTTCATTATCCATTTTTCACATTCTGGGATATTTCACTTGTACCTTGGACGAGGTTCTTGTAAACAGAGCCGTCCGAAATTTTGGGGTGGCTGTGTGTTTTTGATTTTAATTTCCCTAAGCTATAGGACCATAAGTGGAAGTGCCGTAGGTTCCGTTGCTTTGTTTTTTAGGTGTTCCAGGAAACACCATGCACTTCTCCGGAGTGGCTGTTGGCAATTTACATCCCGCCCATCAGCATAACAAGGCTCCCTGTTCTCCATGGCCTGTGCTGCCTTTTTGGATTTTACACTTTTTTCAGATGGCCCTTTTGACCGGGGGGCAGTGACACTTCATTGTAGTGCAGATTTCTTTAACATGCTTGCTTGGTTGGCCAAAAAGGGCGTATGCGTTTTTTCCTGAATATATTCAGGAAAAAATGCATACGCACTTTTTGGCCAAGAGCATCATTGTCAAAGTTCTGCCTCTTTTCCTATGCTTTAAATGCAATTCCAGTTTACCCCCTGAAATTTTTTTCCTGCAATTTTGCCCCGCTTACAAGTCCTCTTCGCAGCCTTCCTTCTATATATTTTTGTACGATAGCTGTCATTTATAACGCTGCATGTTTTTGAATTACAGTGCCCCTGAGCTCCTTTCTTCAACTCGCTTTCTAGTGAGCTGGCCGCAAACCCGCAGGATTGCTTCTGGCCCTAATCTGGTTCTGGCATGGCATGCTGAGCCTGTGGTTAATTCCTCTTCCTGGTGGGAAATGAGCGTTAAATTTGCCCGTGCAGACACCAACAGCTGGTCTCTCATTGGTTCTCCCTATTCCTGTTCATCTTGCGCAGAAATTGCAAACTGTGCCAAACAGGAGGTTAAAGGCTCTGACTCTCCAAGTGGGGAGAGTGTTCGTAAAGGTTCTGGAATGGTGAACCCGAGTAAAAGGGGACGAAATCTGAGATGCATTTAAAAACGTTTCCCGGTCACACGTTGCACCATACTGTGGGTTTCCCATGCACGTTTTAGCTGAAGGAAGAATCCCTTAAACCTTTAGAGTTGGGACCCATGGAATGGGTACCATGCAGTATGACTTCAAACGGTCTGCATTTGCTCAACGATCCTCATCAATGCTATCAGCCCGAAGTGTCCAACCTTATGTCTCACTCAGCTCTGGGTGTAGTTGTGGTAAATCCAGGTTGCATCACAATCCCTGAATGAATTATTTAAGAATTGCTCTCTATGTCACTGTCATTGTGTTTTGTTTTTGTAATTCAGTTTGATAATGGGATTTATCGAATTTTCTCTGCTGCATTCATGCCGCTGTACACACACTTGATTCTCTTACGGAGACATATATATCCATGGGTTTGAAGATTCTTACTAGTCAGGTGTATTCCTAGTCGTTGACTATGAGGTGTTTAGTCCATTTCGTTGAGCAAGGAGTAGGTCTTGACTATTACATATTAGGCTTATGGAACGGTATCTGTGCTAATTTATATCTCTGCTTTTATGCAGCACCCCAACTCACCTTTCCCCTTAAGCAAGCATATGTTGGTTTTCTAAATTTGAGACCCTGTTCTGCTTAGTAATTCAGTTCATGTGTAGCCAAGTTTACATTCCGTGTATTAGTGATATCTTACTATATTTCATTTTCTGTGTGACTTCTTTCACTTAGAATCATCGTAGATGAATCCACTCATTATGCCGCGACGGTCCTGATGACATAGATTTCATTGGTGAATGATATTTCATTGTACGTATGTATCACAACTTCTTTATCCATTTTTCGCTTTCTGGGATATTTAAATTGTACCGTAGACGAGGCTCTTGTAAACATAGCCGTCAGAAACTTTGAGGTTGCTGTGTGTTTTGATTTTAATTTCCCTAAGCTATAGGACCATAAGTGGAAGTGCAGTAGGCTAAGTTGCTTTGTTTTTTAGGTGTTTCAGGAAACACCATACACTTCTCCAGAGTGGCTGTTGGCAATTTACATCCCGCCCATCAGCATAACAAGGCTCCCTGTTCTCCATGGCCTGTGCTGCCTTTCTCGATTTTACACTTTTTTCAAATGGCCCTTTTGACCAGGGGGCAGTGAGACTTCATTGTAGTGCAGATTTCTTTAACATGCTTGCTTGGTTGGCCAAAAAGGGCGTATGCGTTTTTTCCTGAATATATTCAGGAAAAAACGCATACGCACTTTTTGGTCAAGAGCATCATTGTCGACGTTCTGCCTCTTTTCCTATGCTTTAAATGCAATTCCCGTCTACCCCCTGAAATCGTTTTCCTGCAATTCTCTCCGCTTACAATTCCTCTTCGCAGCCTTCCTTCAATATATTTTTGGACAAGAGCTGTCATTTATAACTCTGCTGGTTTGTGAGTTACAGTGCCCCTGAGCTCCTTTCTTCAACTCGCTATCTTGTGAGCTGGCCGCAAACTCACAGGATTGCTTCAGGCCCTAATCTGGTTCCGGCACGGCATGCTAAGCCTTTGGTTAATTCCTCTTCCTCGTGGGAAATGAGAGTTAAATGTGCCCCTCCAGACACCTCCCTCCCTCCCAGCCCCTTGGTGATGTGTGTCCTCTGGTTTGAGGCCACATGTGATGGCTTCCTCATCTTTGGATGATGTGGCCCCACTGGTGTGAGGACACTCCTGCCTGGTTCCTATCCCCTTGGTGATATGGTCCCTCCGGTGACAGTCTGATCCTGGTTGGGTTCCTCACACTTCTGTGAGGTGGGACCTCTTCTCTAAGGTAACTCCTGCCTGGCTGGCACACCCCGCCTTGGCAACGTCGGCGCTCTGGTGGCCGTTGGAGCCTTCTGGGAGCCTCCTCCCCTCGGTGATGAGGCCCTCTGGCATCAGGCCCTAACTGCTGGGTTCCCACATTTTCTGATACGTGCTAAGTGGTGCGAGGGCACTCCTGCCATGTTCCCATCCCCATGGGCATGTGGGCCTTCTGCTCTAAGGTCCCAACACCTGTGTTGTTCACCATTTCATGATGTTGACTCTCTGGTGTTAGTTCACTCAGGCCTAGATCTCATAGACTCTGGCTCTGAGCCGCCTGCTGGGAGGTTCCTACTGCTGGATTCCTTAACTTTTTTATTCTTTGGGTCCTGAGTTTTCATGCTCCAACTTCCTGACTCACTGCCAGCCCTTTTGTGATGTAGGTCCTCTGGTTTAGGCCACATGTACTGGTTTCCTCACCTTTATTGATGTGGCCCCACGGGTGTGAGGACACTCATGCCTGGTTCCCATCCCCTTGGCGATGGGGGCCCTCTGGTGAGAGTCTGATCCTGTCTGGATTCCTCACACTTCTGAGAGGTGGGCCCTCTGCTGTGAGGTCACTCCTGCCTGGCTGGCACACGTAAACTTGGCGATGTGGGCCCTCAGTTGGGAGATGCTGCCTGCTGGAAGTCTCCTCCCCTCGGTAATGAGGGCCCTCTGGCGTCAAGCCCTAACTCATGGGCTCCCAAAATTTTCTGATGTGCGCCCTGTCGTGCGAGTACACTCCTGCCAGGGTCCCATCCCCTTGGGGATGTGGGCTTTCTGCTCTGTGGTCCCAACGGCTGGGTTGCTCACAGTGTCAGAATGTGGGCCCTCTGCTGTGAGTTCACTCCAGCATGGATCCCATAGCCTCGGTGCTCTGGGCCACCTGCTTGGAGTTTTCAACTGCGGGGTTCCTCACCTTTTTTATTCTATGGGCCCTGTGTTGTGAGTCTCCTCCTGCATGCCTCACTCCCAGCCTTCTCGTGATGTGTGTCCCCTTGTTTGAGGCCACATGTGCTGTGTTCCTCACCTTTCGCTGATGTGGCCCCACTGGTTTGAGGACACTCCTGCCTTGTTCCCATCCCCTTGGTGATGTTGGCCCTCTGGTGAGAATCTGATCCTGGTTGGGCTCCTCACACTTCCGTGAGGTGGGCCCTCTGCGCTGAGGTCACTCCTGCCTGGCAGGCACACACCGACTTGGTGAAGTCGGCCCTCTGATGGCAGTTGGAGCTTGCTGGTAGCCTCCTCCCCTCAGTGATGAGGGCCCTCTGGCGTCAGGCCCTAACTGCTGGGTACCTACATTTTCTGATACGTGCTAAGTTGTGCGAGGACACTCCTGCCAAGTTCCCATCCACATGGGGATGTGGGCCTCCTGCTCTGTGGTCCCAACGGCTTGGTTGCTCACAGTTTCATGATGAGTGCCCTCTGTTGTGAGTTCACACCGGCCGGGATCCCATAGCCTCGCTGCTCCTTGCCGCCTGCTGGGAGATTCCAACTGCAGTATTCCTCACCTTTTTTATTCTATGGGCCCTCAGTTTTGAGGCTCCTCCTGCCTGCCTCACTCCCAGCCTCTTGGTGATGTTTGTCCTCATGTTGGAGGCCACGTGTGCTGGGTTCCTCTCCTTTCGATAATGTGGCCCCACTGGTGTGAAGACACTCCTGCCTAGTTCCCATCGTCTTGGTGATGTGGGACCTCTGGTGAGAGTCTGATCCTGGCTGGCTTCCACACCCTTCTGGGAGGTTGGCCCTCTCTGTGAGGTAATTCCTGCCTGGCTTGCTCCCATTGCCTTGGTGACGTCGGCCCTCTGGTGGCAGTTGGAGTCTGCTGGGAACCTCCTCTCCTATGTGATGAGGGTCCTCTGGCGTCAGGCTCTAACTGCTGGGCTCCCCACTTTTTTGTGCTGTGAGCCCAGTGATGCCAGGACACTCCTGTAATGTTCCCATCCACATGAGGACGTGTGCCTTCTGTTGTCTTGTCCCAACGCCTGGGTTGCTCACAGTTTCTTAATGTTGGCTCCCTGGTGTTAGTTCACACAGGCCTAGATCCCATAGCCTCTGTGCTCTGGGCCACCTGCTGGGAGGTTCCAACTGCAGGATTCCTCACCATTTTTATACTTCGGTCCCTGTGTTGTGAGTCTCCTCCTGCCTGCCTCACTGCGAACCCGTTGTTGATGTAGGTCCTCTGGTTTGAGGCCACATGTGCCGGTTGCCTCATCTTATAGTGATGTGGCCCCACTGGTGTGAGGACACTCCTGCCTGGTTCCCATCCCCTTGGTGATGTGGGCCCTCTGGTGAGAGTCTGATCCTGGCTGGATTCCTCACACTTATGGGAGATGGGCCCTCTGCTGTGACGTCACTACTGCCTGGCTGGCACATTTCGCCTTGACCACATATGCCCTCTGGTTGCAGTTGGAGCGTGCTGGGTGCCTCCTCCCCTTGGTGATGAGGGCCCTCTGACGTCAGGCCCTAAGTGGGGGGCTCCCCACATTTTCGGATGTGCGCCCACTGGTGTGATGTCACTCCTGCCAGGTTCCCATCCCCATGGGGATGTGTTACTTCTGCTCTGTGGTACCAATGTCTGGGTTGCTCACAGTGTCAGGATGTTAGCCCTCTGGTGTGAATTCACTCTGGCTTGGATCCCATAATCTCGCTGCTCCTGGCTGCCTGCTGGGGGGTTCCATTTGCCGCATTCCTCCAGTTTTTTATTCCATGGGCCCTCTGCTTTGAGGCTCCTCCTGCCTGTCTCACTCCCAGCCCCTCGTTGATGTGTGTCCTCTGGTTTGAGGCCACGTGTGCTGGGTTCCTCACCTTTCGCTGATGTGGCCCCACTGGTGTGAGGACACTCCTGCCTGGTTCCTATCCACTTGGTGATGTGGGCCCACTGGTGAGAGCTTGATCCTAGTTGGGTTCCTCCTACTTCTGTGAGGTGGGCCCTCTGCTCTGAGGTCACTCCTGCCTGCTGGTGCACCCTGCTTTGGCAACGTCGGCCCTCTGGTAGCAGTTGGAGCCTGCTGGGACCCTACTCCCCTCGGTGATGAGGGCCCTCTTGTGTCAGGCCCTAACTGCTGGGCTCCCCACATTTTCTGATGTGTGCCCACTGGTGCAATGAGACTCCTGCCAGGTTCCCATCCCCATGGGGATGTGGGCCTTCTGCTCTGTGGTCCAAATGTCTGGGTTGCTCACAGTTACAAGATGTGGGCCCTCTGCTGTGAGTTCACTCTGGCCTGTATCCCATAACGTCGGTGCTCTCAGCCACCTGCTTGGAGGTTCCAAATTCTGGTTTCCTCACCTTTTTTATTCTATGGTCCCTCTGTTGTGAGTCTCCTCCTGCATGCCTCACTCCCAGCCCCTTCGTGATGTGTGTCCCCTTGTTTGAGGCCACATGGGCTGGGTTCCTCACCTTTAGCTAATGTGGCCCCCTGGTGTGAGAACACTCCTTCCTGGTTCGCATCCCCTTAGTGATGTGGGCCCTCTGGTGAGAGTCTGATCCTGATTGGGTTCCTCACACTTCTGTGAGGTGGACCCTCTGCTCTGAGGTCACTCCTGCCTGGCTGGCAAACGTTACCTTGGCAACGTGTGCCCTCAGTTGTGAGTTGGTGCCGGCTTGGAGTCTCCTCCCCTCGGTAATGAGGGCTCTCTGGCGTCAGGCCCTAACTCCTGGGCTCCCAAATTTTCTAATGTATGCCCTGTGGTGCGAGTACACTCCTGCCAGGAGCCCACCCACATGGGAATGTGGGCCTTCAGAACTGAAGTCCCAACGGCTGTGTTGCTCCCAGTTTCATGATGAGGGCCCTCTGTTGTGAGTTCACTCAGGACTGGATCCCATAGCCTCGCTGCTCCTGGCCGCCTGCTAGGAGGTTCCAACTGCGGGATTCCTCACCCTTTTTATTCTATGGGCCCCCTGTTTTGAGGATCCTCCTGCCTGCCTCACACCAAGCCCCTTGGTGATGTGTGTTCTCTGGTTTGAGGCCACGTGTCCTGGGTCCCTTACCTTTCATTGATGTGGGTCCACTGGTGTGAGAACACTCCTGCCTGGTTTCCAACCCCTTGGTGATGTGGGCCCTCTGGTGAGTCTGATCTTGGTTGGGATCCTCACACTTCTGTGAGGTGGGCCCTCTGCTCTGAGGTCACTCTTGCCTGGCTGGCACACCCCACCTTGGTGATGTTGGCCCTTTGGTGGCAGTTGGAGCCTGCTGGGATCCTCCTCCACTCGGTCATGAGTGCCCTCTGGCGTCATGACATAACTGCTGGGTACCCACATTTTCTGATACGTGCTAAGTGGTGCTAGGACACTCCTGCCAAGTTCCCATCCCCATGTGGATGTGGGTCTTCAGCTCTGAGGTCCCAACAGCTGTGGTGCTCACAGTTTCATGATGTTGGCTTTCTGGTGTTAGTTCACTCAGACCTAGATCCCATGGCCTCTGTTCTGTGGGCTGCTTGCTGGGAGTTTCCAACTGCTGGATTCCTCACCTTTTTTATTCTTTGGCCCCTGTGTTGTGAGGCTCCTCTTGCCTGCGTCACTCCCAGCCCCTTGGTGATGTAGGTACTCTGGTTTGAGGCCACATGTGCCGGTCTCCTCACCTTTTAATGATGTGGCCCCACTGGTGTGAGGACACTCCTGCCTGGTTCCCATCCCCTTGGTGATGTGGGCCCTCTGCTGAGAGTCTGATCCTGGCTGGATTCCTCACACTTCTGGGAGGTAGGCCCTCTGCTCTGAGGTCACTCCTGCCTGGCTTGCACACGTGGCCTTGGACACGTGGGCCCTCTGGTTGCTGTTGGAGCATGCTGGGTCATTCTCCCCTCGGTGATGAAGGCCCTATGTTGTCAGGACCTAAGTGCTGGGCTCCACACATTTTCTGATGTGCGCCCAGTGGTGCGAGAACACTCATGCCAGGTTCCCATCCTCATGGACATGTGGGCCTTCGGTTCTGAGGCCCCAACGGCTGGGTTGCTCACAGTTTCATGATGTGGGCCCTCTGCTGTGTTTTCACTCCAGCCTGTATCTCATAGCGTCAGTTCTCTGTGCTGTCTGCTTGGAGGTTCCAACTGCTGGATTCCTCACATTTTTTATACAATGGGCCATGCGTTGTGAGGTTAACACTGCCTGCCTCTCTCTTACACCCATGTTGGTGTGGGTCCTCTGGTTTGAGGCAACATGTGCTGGGTACCTCAACTTTCGCTGATGTGGCCCCACTGGTGTGAGGACACTCCTGCCTGGTTTCCAACCCCTTGCTTATGTGGGCACTCTGGTGAGAGTCTGATCCTGGCTGGGTTCCTTACCGTTCTGTGAGGTGGGCCCTCTGATGTGAGGTCACTCCTGCCTGGCTGGCTCACGTCCCCTCTGCGACGTGGGCCCTCTGTTGGCCACTAAAGCATGCTGGGAGCCTCCTACCCTCTTTAATGTGGGCCCTGGAAAAGACGCATATGCACTTTTTGACCAAGTGCATCATTGGCGAGGATCTGCCTATTCTCCTATGATTTCAGAGCACTTCCCGTCTACCTCGTGAAATCATATTCCTGGAATTCTACCCGCTTTCAAGTCCTCTTCGCAGCCTTACTTCAATATATTTTTGAATGATACCTGTCATTTATATCTCTGCATGTTTGTTAATTACAGTGTCCCTGAGCTCCTTTCTTCAGCTCGCTTTTTGGGAGCTGGCCGCAAACCCGCAGGATTGCTTCAGGCCCTAATCTGGTTCTGGCATGGCATGCTGAGCCTTTGGTTAATTCCTCTTCCTGGTGGGAAATGAGCATTAAATTTGCCCGTGCAGACACCTACAACTAGTCTCTCATTGGTTCTCCCTATACCTGTTAATCTTGTGCAGAAATTACAGACTGTGTAAAACAGGAGGTTAAAGGCACTGACTCTCCAAGTGGGGAGAGTGTTATTAAACCGTCTGTAATGGTAAACCCGAGTATCAGGGGACGAAAACTTAGATGCTTTTAAAAACGTTGCCCGGTCACATGGTGGACCATAATCTTGGTTTCTCAAGCATGTTTTAGCTGAAGGAAAAATTCCTTAAACCTGGAGAGTTGGGACCCATGGAATGTGTACAACGCCCTATGACTTCAAAGGGTCTGCCTTTGCTCACTGAACCTCACCAATCCTGTCAGCCCGAAGTGCCCAGCCTTATGTCTCACCCAGCTCTGGGTGTAGATGTGGTAAATCCAGGTTGCATCACAAGCCCTGAATTAATTATTTAAGAATTGCTCTCTATTTCACTGTCATTGTGTTTTGTTTTTGTAATTTATTTTGAAAATGGGATTTAACGGATTTTCTCTGCTGCGTTCATGCAGCTGTACACATGCTTGATTCTCTTACGGAGACATATAAATCCATGGGTTTGAAAATTCTTACTAGTCAGGTGTATTCCTAGGCGTTGAATATGGGTTGTTGAGTCCCTTTCATTGAGAAAGGAGTAGGTCTTGACTCTTATATATTCGGCTTATGGAACGGTATCTGTGCTAATTTCAATCTCTGTTTTTATGCAGCACCCCAACTCACCTTTCCCAAAAAGGAAGCATAAGTTGGTTTTCTAAATTTGAGACCCTGTTCTGTTTTGTAATTCAGTTCATGTGTAGCCAAGTTTACATTCCGTGTACCAGTGATATCTTTTGATGTTTCTTTCTCTGTGTGAATAATTTCACTTAGAATCATCATACCTGAATCCACTCATTATGCCGCGATTGGGCTGACGATATAGATTTCATTGCTGAGTGATATTCCATTGTAAATACGTACCACAACTTCTTTATCCATTTTTCGCTTTCTGGGATATTTAACTTGTACCATAGACGAGGTTCTTATAAACAGAAATGTCCGAAAATTTGGGGTGGCCGTGTGTTTTTGATTTTAATTTCCCTAAGCTATAGGACCATAAGTGGAAGTGCCTTAGGCTCCCTTGCTTTGTTTTTTAGGTGTTTCAGGAAACACCATACACTTCTCCACAGTGGCTATTGGCAGCTTACATCCCACCCATCAGCATAACAAGGCTCCCTGTTGTCCATGGCGTGTCCTGCCTTTTCGGATTTTACACTTTTTTCAGGTTGCCCTTTTGACTGGGGGGCAGTGAGACTTCATTTTAGTGCAGATTTTGCTTACACGCTTGCTTGGTTGGCCAAAAAGTGCGTATGCGTTTTTTACTGAATATATTGAGGATAAAACGCGTACGACCTTTTTGGCCATGTGCATCATAGTCGACGTTCTGCCTTTTTTCCTATGCTTTAAGTGCAATTACAGTCTACCCCCAGAAATCGTTTTCATGCAATTCTGCCCCGCTTTCAAGTCCTCTACACAGCCTTACTTCAATATATTTTTGGACGATAGCTGTCATTTATAACTCTGCAGTTTTGTGAATTACAGTGCCCCTGAGCTCCTTTCTTCAACTCGCTTTCTTGTGAGATGCCGCAAAACCGCAGGATTGCTTCAGGCCCTAATCTGGTTGCGGCACGGCACTCTGAGCCTCTGGTTAATTCCTCTTCCTGGTGGGAAATGAGCGTTAAATTTGCCCGTGCAGACACCTACAACTTGTCTCTCATTGGCTCTCCCTGTAATTGTTCATCTTACGCAGAAATTGCAAACTGTGCCAAACAGGAGGTTAAAGGCACTGACTCTCCAAGTGGGGAGAGTTTTAGTAAAGGGTCTGGAATGGTGAACCCAAGGAAAAGGGGACGAAAACTGAGATGCATTTGAAAACGTTTCCCGGTCACACATTGCACCATATTTTGGGTTTCCCATGCATGTTTTAGCTGAAGGAAGAATCCCTTAAACCTGGAGATTTGGGACCCATGGAATGGGTAACATGCAGTATGACTTCAATGGGTCTGCATTTGCTCATCGAACCTCACCAATGCTATCAGCCCAAAGTGTCCAACCTAATGTCTCTCTCAGCTCTGGGTGTAGATGTGGTAAATACAGGTTGCATCACAAGCCCTGAATGAATTATTGAAGAATTGCTCTCCATTTCTCTGTCATTGTGTTTTGTTTTTGTAATTAATTTTGATAATGGGATTTATGGGATTTTCACTGCTGCATTCATGCAGCTGTACACATTCTTGATTTTCTGACGGAGACATATAAATCCAGGGGTTTGAAGATTCTTACTAGTCAGGTGTATTCTTAGGCGTTGAATATGGTGTGTTTGGTCCATTTCGTTGAGCAAGGGGTAGGTCTTGACTATTACATATTTGACTTATGGAATGGAATCTGTGCTAATTTCTATCTCTGGTTTTATGCAGCACCCCAACACACCTTTCCCCTTAAGCAAGCATAAGTTGGTTTTCTAAATTTGAGACCCTGTTCTGTTTTGTAATTCAGTTCATGTGTAGCCAAGTTTACATTCCGTGTATTAGTGATATTTTATGATGTTTCATTTTCTGTGTGACTCATTTCACTTAGAATCATCGTACCTGAATCCACTCATTATGCCGCGACGGGCCTGATGACATAGATTTCATTGGTGAGTGATATTCCATTTTACGTATGTACCACAACTTCTTTATCCATTTTTCGCTTTCTGGGATATTTTACTTTTACCGTAGACGAGGTTCTTGTAAACAGAGCCGTCCGAAACTTTGGGGTGGCTGTGTTTTTTTGATTTGAATTTCCCTAAGCTATAGGACCATAAGTGGAAGTGCCATAGGCTCCGTTGCTTTGTTTTTTAAGTGTTTGAGGAAACACCATACACTTCTCCAGAGTGACTGTTGGCAATTTACATCCCGCCCATCAGCATAACAAGGCTCCCTGTTCTCCATGGCCTGTGCTGTCTTTCTGGATTTTACACTTTTTTCAGATGGCCCTTTTGACCGGGGGGCAGTGAGACTTCATTGTAGTGCAGATTTCTTTAACATGCTTGCTTGGTTGGCCAAAAAGGGCGTATGCGTTTTTTCCTGAATATATTCAGGAAAAAACGCATACGCCCTGTTTGGCCAAGAGCATCATTGTCGATGTTCTACCTCTTTTCCTATGCTTTAAATGCAATTCCCGTCTACCCCCTGAAATCGTTTTCCTGCAATTCTGCCCCGCTTACAAGTCGTCTTCGCAGCCTTCCTTCAATATATTTTTGGGCGATAGCTGTCATTTCTAACTCTGCAGGTTTGTGAGTTACAGTGCCCGTGAGCGCCTTTCTTC
This sequence comes from Delphinapterus leucas, assembly GCF_059928025.1. Lineage (NCBI taxonomy): Eukaryota > Metazoa > Chordata > Mammalia > Artiodactyla > Monodontidae > Delphinapterus > Delphinapterus leucas. The sequence goes on along the minus strand of NW_028322243.1, from coordinate 7,278,711 downwards.
AACTCGCTATCTTGTTAGCTGGCCCCTAACCCGCAGGATTGCTTCAGGCCCTAATCTGGTTCCGGCACGGCATGCTGAGCCTGTGGTTAATTCCTCTTCCTGGTGGGAAATGAGCGTTACATTTGCCCGTGCAGACACCTACAGCTAGTCTCTCATTGGTTCTCCCTATTCCTGTTCATCTTGTGCAGAAATTGCAAACTGTGCCAAACAGGAGGTTAAAGGCACTGACTCTCCAAGTGGGGAGAGAGTTAGTAAAAGGTCTGGAATGGTGAACCCGAGTAAAAGGGTACGAAAACTGAGATGCATTTGAAAATGTTTCCCGGTCACACGGTGCACCATACTGTGGGTTTCACATGCATGTTTTAACTGAAGGAAGAATCACTTAAACCTGGAGTTGGGACCCATGGAATGGGTCCCATTCAGTATGATTTCACAGGGTCTGCATTTGCTCATCGAACCTCACCAATGCTATCAGCCTGAAGTGTCCAACCTTATGTCTCACTCAGCTCTGGGTGTAGATGTGGTAAATCCAGGTTGCATCACAAGCCCTGAATGAATTATTTAAGAATTGCTCTCTATTTCACTGTCATTGTGTTTTGTTTTAAAATTCATTTTGATAATGGGATTTATCGGATTTTCTCTGCTGCATTCATGCCGCTGTACACACACTTGATTCTCTTACGGAGAGATATAAATCCATGGGTTTGAAGATTCTTACTAGTCAGGTGTATTCCTAGGCGTTGAATACGTGGTGTGTAGTCCATTTCGTTGAACAAGGAGTGCGTCTTGACTATTACATATTTGGCTTATGGAATGATATCTGTGCTAATTTTTATCTCTGGTTTTATGCAGGACCCCAACTCACCTTTCCCCTTAAGCAAGCATAAGTTGGTGTTCTAAATTTGAGACCCCGTTCTGTTTTGTAATTCAGTTCATGTGTAGCCAGGTTTACATTCCTTGTATTAGTGATAACTTATGATGTTTCATTTTCTGTGTGACATATTTAACTTAGAATCATCGTACCTGAATCCACTCATTATGCCGCAAAGGGCCTGATGACATAGATTTCATTGCTGGGTGATATTATATTGTACGTACGTATCATAACTTCTTTATCCATTTTTCACATTCTGGGATATTTAACTTGTACCATAGACGACGTTCTTGTAAACAGAGCCGTCCGAAATTTTGCGGTGTCTGTGTGTGTTTGATTTTAATTTCCTTAAGCTATAGGACCATAAGTGGAAGTGCCGTAGGCTCCGTTGCTTTGTTTTTTAGGTGTTTCAGGAAACACTATACACTTCTCCAGAGTGGCTGTTGGCAATGTACATCCCGCCCATCAGCATAACAAGGCTCCCTTTTCTCCATGGCCTGTGCTGACTTTCTCGATTTTACACTTTTTTCAGATGGCCCTTTTGACCGGGGGACAGTGAGACTTCATTGTAGTGCAGATTTCTTTAACATGCTTGCTTGTTTGGCCAAAAAGGGCGTATGCGTTTTTTCCTGAATATATTCAGGAAAAAACGCATACGCCCTTTTTGGCCAAGAGCATCATTGTCGACGTTCTGCCTCTTTTCCTATGCTTTAAATGCAATTCCCGTCTACCCCCTGAAATCGTTTTCCTGCAATTCTCTCCGCTTACAATTCCTCTTCGCAGCCTTCCTTCAATATATTTTTGGACAAGAGCTGTCATTTATATCTCTGCAGGTTTGTGAGTTACAGTGCCCCTGAGCTCCTTTCTTCAACTCGCTATCTTGTGAGCTGGCCGCAAACCCACAGGATTGCTTCAGGCCCTAATCTGGTTCCGGCACGGCATTCTAAGCCTTTGGTTAATTCCTCTTCCTGGTGGGAAATGAGAGTTAAATGTGCCCCTCCAGACACCTCCCTCCCTCCCAGCCCCTTGGTGATGTGTGTCCTCTGGTTTGAGGCCACATGTGATGGCTTCCTCATCTTTGGATGATGTGGCCCCACTGGTGTGAGGACACTCCTGCCTGGTTCCTATCCCCTTGGTGATATGGTCCCTCCGGTGACAGTCTGATCCTGGTTGGGTTCCTCACACTTCTGTGAGGTGGGACCTCTTCTCTAAGGTAACTCCTGCCCGGCTGGCACACCCCGCCTTGGCAACGTCGGCGCTCTGGTGGCCGTTGGAGCCTCCTGGGAGCCCCCTCCCCTCGGTGATGAGGCCCTCTGGCATCAGACCCTAACTGCTGGGTTCCCACATTTTCTGATACGTGCTAAGTGGTGCGAGGGCACTCCTGCCATGTTCCCATCCCCATGGGCATGTGGGCCTTCTGCTCTAAGGTCCCAACACCTGTGTTGTTCACCATTTCATGATGTTGACTCTCTGGTGTTAGTTCACTCAGGCCTAGATCTCATAGACTCTGGCTCTGAGCCGCCTGCTGGGAGGTTCCTACTGCTGGATTCCTTAACTTTTTTATTCTTTGGGTCCTGAGTTTTCATGCTCCAACTTCCTGACTCACTGCCAGCCCTTTTGTGATGTAGGTCCTCTGGTTTAGGCCACATGTACTGGTTTCCTCACCTTTATTGATGTGGCCCCACGGGTGTGAGGACACTCATGCCTGGTTCCCATCCCCTTGGCGATGGGGGCCCTCTGGTGAGAGTCTGATCCTGTCTGGATTCCTCACACTTCTGGGAGGTGGACCCTCTGCTGTGAGGTCACTCCTGCCTGGCTGGCACACGTAAACTTGGCGATGTGGGCCCTCAGTTGGGAGTTGGTGCCTGTTGGGAGTCTCCTCCCCTCGGTAATGAGGGCCCTCTGGCGTCAGGCCCTAACTCATGGGCTCCCAAAATTTTCTGATGTGCGCCCTGTCGTGCGAGTACACTCCTGCCAGGGTCCCATCCCCTTGGGGATGTGGGCTTTCTGCTCTGTGGTCCCAACGGCTGGGTTGCTCACAGTGTCAGAATGTGGGCCCTCTGCTGTGAGTTCACTCCAGCATGGATCCCATAGCCTCGGTGCTCTGGGCCACCTGCTTGGAGTTTTCAACTGTGGGGTTCCTCACCTTTTTTATTCTATGGGCCCTGTGTTGTGAGTCTCCTCCTGCATGCCTCACTCCCAGCCTTCTCGTGATGTGTGTCCCCTTGTTTGAGGCCACATGTGCTGTGTTCCTCACCTTTCGCTGATGTGGCCCCACTGGTGTGAGGACACTCCTGCCTTGTTCCCATCCCCTTGGTGATGTTGGCCCTCTGGTGAGAATCTGATCCTGGTTGGGTTCCTCACACTTCCGTGAGGTGGGCCCTCTGCGCTGAGGTCACTCCTGCCTGGCAGGCACACACCGACTTGGTGAAGTCGGCCCTCTGATGGCAGTTGGAGCTTGCTGGTAGCCTCCTTCCTTCGGTGATGAGGGCCCTCTGGCGTCAGGCCCTAACTGCTGGGTACCTACATTTTCTGATATGTGCTAAGTTGTGCGAGGACACTCCTGCCAAATTCCCATCCACATGGGGATGTGGGCTTCCTGCTCTGTGGTCCCCCTGCTCTGTGGTCCCAACGGCTTGGTTGCTCACAGTTTCATGATGAGTGCCCTCTGTTGTGAGTTCACACCGGCCGGGATCCCATAGCCTCGCTGCTCCTTGCCGCCTGCTGGGAGATTCCAACTGCAGGATTCCTCACCTTTTTTATTCTATGGGCCCTCAGTTTTGAGGCTCCTTCTGCCTGCCTCACTCCCAGCCTCTTGGTGATGTTTGTCCTCATGTTTGAGGCCACGTGTGCTGGGTTCCTCTCCTTTCGATAATGTGGCCCCACTGGTGTGAAGACACTCCTGCCTAGTTCCCATCGTCTTGGTGATGTGGGACCTCTGGTGAGAGTCTGATCCTGGCTGGCTTCCACACCCTTCTGGGAGGTTGGCCCTCTCTGTGAGGTAATTCCTGCCTGGCTTGCTCCCATTGCCTTGGTGACGTCGGCCCTTTGGTGGCAGTTGGAGCCTGCTGGGAACCTCCTCTCCTATGTGATGAGGGCCCTCTGGCGTCAGGCTCTAACTGCTGGGCTCCCCACTTTTTTGTGCTGTGAGCCCAGTGATGCCAGGACACTCCTGTAATGTTCCCATCCACATGAGGACGTGTGCCTTCTGTTGTCTTGTCCCAACGCCTGGGTTGCTCACAGTTTCTTAATGTTGGCTCCCCGGTGTTAGTTCACACAGGCCTAGATGCCATAGCCTCTGTGCTCTGGGCCGCCTGCTGGGAGGTTCCAACTGCAGGATTCCTCACCATTTTTATACTTCGGTCCCTGTGTTGTGAGTCTCCTCCTGCCTGCCTCACTGCGAACCCGTTGTTGATGTAGGTCCTCTGGTTTGAGGCCACATGTGCCGGTTGCCTCACCTTATAGTGATGTGGCCCCACTGGTGTGAGGACACTCCTGCCTGGTTCCCATCCCCTTGGTGATGTGGGCCCTCTGGTGAGAGTCTGATCCTGGCTGGATTCCTCACACTTATGGGAGATGGGCCCTCTGCTGTGAGGTCACTACTGCCTGGCTGGCACATTTCGCCTTGACCACATGTGCCCTCTAGTTGCAGTTGGAGCGTGCTGGGTGCCTCCTCCCCTTGGTGATGAGGGCCCTCTGACGTCAGGCCCTAAGTGCTGGGCTCCCCACATTTTCTGATGTGTGCCCACTGGTGTGATGACACTCCTGCCAGGTTCCCATCCCCATGGGGATGTGTTACTTCTGCTCTGTGGTACCAATGTCTGGGTTGCTCACAGTGTCAGGATGTTGGCCCTCTGGTGTGAATTCACTCTGGCTTGGATCCCATAATCTCGCTGCTCCTGGCTGCCTGCTGGGGGGTTCCATTTGCCGTATTCCTCCACTTTTTTATTCCATGGGCCCTCTGCTTTGAGGCTCCTCCTGCCTGTCTCACTCCCAGCCCCTCATTGATGTGTGTCCTCTGGTTTGAGGCCACGTGTGCTGGGTTCCTCATCTTTCGCTGATGTGGCCCCACTGGTGTGAGGACACTCCTGCCTGGTTCCCATCCACTTGGTGATGTGGGCCCACTGGTGAGAGCTTGATCCTAGTTGGGTTCCTCCTACTTCTGTGAGGTGGGCCCTCTGCTCTGAGGTCACTCCTGCCTGCTGGTGCACCCTGCTTTGGCAACGTCGGCCCTCTGGTAGCAGTTGGAGCCTGCTGGGACCCTACTCCCCTCGGTGATGAGGGCCCTCTTGCATCAGGCCCTAACTGCTGGGCTCCCCATATTTTCTGATGTGTGCCCACTGGTGCAATGAGACTCCTGCCAGGTTCCCATTCCCATGGGATTGTGAGCCTTCTGCTCTGTGGTCCAAACGTCTTGGTTGCTCACAGTTTCAGGATGTGGGCCCTCTGCTGTGAGTTCACTCCGGTCTGTATCCCATAACGTCGGTGCTCTCGGCCACCTGCTTGGAGGTTCCAAATTCTGGTTTCCTCACCTTTTTTATTCTATGGTCCCTCTGTTGTGAGTCTCCTCCTGCATGTCTCACTCCGAGCCCCTTCGTGATGTGTGTCCCTTGTTTGAGGCCACATGTGCTTGGTTCCTCACCTTTAGCTGATGTGGCCCCCCTGGTGTAGGGACACTACTTCCTGGTTCACATCCCCTTAGTGATGTAGGCCCTCTGGTGAGAGTCTGATCCTGATTGGGTTCCTCACACTTCTGTGAGGTGGGCCCTCTGCTCTGAGGTCACTCCTGCCTGGCTGGCAAACGTTACCTTGGCAACGTGTGCCCTCAGTTGTGAGTTGGTGCCGGCTTGGAGTCTCCTCCCCTCGGTAATGAGGGCCCTCTGGCGTCAGGCCCTAACTCCTGGGCTCCCAAATTTTCTAATGTATGCCTTGTGGTGCGAGTACACTCCTGCCAGGAGCCCACCCACATGGGAATGTGGGCCTTCAGCTCTGAGGTCCCAACGGCTGTGTTGCTCACAGTTTCATGATGAGGGCCCTCTGTTGTGAGTTCACTCAGGACTGGATCCCATAGCCTCGCTGCTCCTGGCCGCCTGCTAGGAGGTTCCAACTGCGGGATTCCTCACCTTTTTTATTCTATGGGCCCCCTGTTTTGAGGATCCTCCTGCCTGCCTCACACCAAGCCCCTTGGTGATGTGTGTTCTCTGGTTTGAAGCCACGTGTCCTGGGTCCCTTACCTTTCATTGATGTGGGTCCACTGGTGTGAGAACACTCCTGCCTGGTTTCCAACCCCTTGGTGATGTGGGCCCTCTGGTGAGTCTGATCTTGGTTGGGATCCTCACACTTCTGTGAGGTGGGCCCTCTGCTCTGAGGTCACTCTTGCCTGGCTGGCACACCCCACCTTGGTGATGTTGGCCCTTTGGTGGCAGTTGGAGCCTGCTGGGATCCTCCTCCACTCGGTCATGAGTGCCCTCTGGCGTCATGACATAACTGCTGGGTACCCACATTTTCTGATACGTGCTAAGTGGTGCTAGGACACTCCTGCCAAGTTCCCATCCCCATGTGGATGTGGGCCTTCAGCTCTGAGGTCCCAACGGCTGTGGTGCTCACAGTTTCATGATGTTGGCTTTCTGGTGTTAGTTCACTCAGACCTAGATCCCATGGCCTCTGTTCTGTGGGCTGCTTGCTGGGAGTTTCCAACTGCTGGATTCCTCACCTTTTTTATTCTTTGGCCCCTGTGTTGTGAGGCTCCTCTTGCCTGCGTCACTCCCAGCCCCTTGGTGATGTAGGTACTCTGGTTTGAGGCCACATGTGCCGGTCTCCTCACCTTTTAATGATGTGGCCCCACTGGTGTGAGGACACTCCTGCCTGGTTCCCATCCCCTTGGTGATGTGGGCCCTCTGCTGAGAGTCTGATCCTGGCTGGATTCCTCACACTTCTGGGAGGTAGGCCCTCTGCTCTGAGGTCACTCCTGCCTGGCTTGCACACGTGGCCTTGGACACGTGGGCCCTCTGGTTGCTGTTGGAGCATGCTGGGTCATTCTCCCCTCGGTGATGAAGGCCCTATGTTGTCAGGACCTAAGTGCTGGGCTCCACACATTTTCTGATGTGCGCCCAGTGGTGCGAGAACACTCATGCCAGGTTCCCATCCTCATGGACATGTGGGCCTTCGGTTCTGAGGCCCCAACGGCTGGGTTGCTCACAGTTTCATGATGTGGGCCCTCTGCTGTGTTTTCACTCCAGCCTGTATCTCATAGCGTCAGTTCTCTGTGCTGTCTGCTTGGAGGTTCCAACTGCTGGATTCCTCACACTTTTTATACAATGGGCCATGCGTTGTGAGGTTAACACTGCCTGCCTCTCTTAGACCCATGTTGGTGTGGGTCCTCTGGTTTGAGGCAACATGTGCTGGGTACCTCAACTTTCGCTGATGTGGCCCCACTGGTGTGAGGACACTCCTGCCTGGTTTCCAACCCCTTGCTTATGTGGGCACTCTGGTGAGAGTCTGATCCTGGCTGGGTTCCTTACCGTTCTGTGAGGTGGGCCCTCTGATATGAGGTCACTCCTGCCTGGCTGGCTCACGTCCCCTCTGCGACGTGGGCCCTCTGTTGGACACTAAAGCATGCTGGGAGCCTCCTACCCTCTTTAATGTGGGCCCTGGAAAAGACGCATATGCACTTTTTGACCAAGTGCATCATTGGCGAGGATCTGCCTATTCTCCTATGATTTCAGAGCACTTCCCGTCTACCTCGTGAAATCATATTCCTGGAATTCTGCCCCGCTTTCAAGTCCTCTTCGCAGCCTTACTTCAATATATTTTTGAATGATACCTGTCATTTATATCTCTGCATGTTTGTTAATTACAGTGTCCCTGAGCTCCTTTCTTCAACTCGCTTTCTTGGGAGCTGGCCGCAAACCTGCAGGATTGCTTCAGGCCCTAATCTGGTTCTGGCATGGCATGCTGAGCCTTTGGTTAATTCCTCTTCCTGGTGGGAAATGAGCATTAAATTTGCCCGTGCAGACACCTACAACTAGTCTCTCATTGGTTCTCCCTATACCTGTTTATCTTGTGCAGAAATTGCAGACTGTGTAAAACAGGAGGTTAAAGGCACTGACTCTCCAAGTGGGGAGAGTGTTATTAAACCGTCTGGAATGGTAAACCCGAGTATCAGGGGACGAGAACTGAGATGCTTTTAAAAACGTTGCCCGGTCACATGGTGGACCATAATCTTGGTTTCCCATGCATGTTTTAGCTGAAGGAAAAATTCCTTAAACCTGGAGAGTTGGGACCCATGGAATGTGTACAACGCACTATGACTTCAAAGGGTCTGCCTTTGCTCACTGAACCTCACCAATCCTGTCAGCCCGAAGTGCCCAGCCTTATGTCTCACCCAGCTCTGGGTGTAGATGTGGTAAATCCAGGTTGCATCACAAGCCCTGAATTAATTATTTAAGAATTGCTCTCTATTTCACTGTCATTGTGTTTTGTTTTTGTAATTTATTTTGAAAATGGGATTTAACGGATTTTCTCTGCTGCGTTCATGCAGCTGTACACACGCTTGATTCTCTTACGGAGACATATAAATCCATGGGTTTGAAAATTCTTACTAGTCAGGTGTATTCCTAGGCGTTGAATATGGGTTGTTGAGTCCCTTTCATTGAGAAAGGAGTAGGTCTTGACTCTTACATATTCGGCTTATGGAACGGTATCTGTGCTAATTTCAATCTCTGTTTTTATGCAGCACCCCAACTCACCTTTCCCAAAAAGGAAGCATAAGTTGGTTTTCTAAATTTGAGACCCTGTTCTGTTTTGTAATTCAGTTCATGTGTAGCCAAGTTTACATTCCGTGTACCAGTGATATCTTTTGATGTTTCTTTCTCTGTGTGAATAATTTCACTTAGAATCATCATACCTGAATCCACACATTATGCCGCGATTGGGCTGAGGATATAGATTTCATTGCTGAGTGATATTCCATTGTAAATACGTACCACAACTTCTTTATCCATTTTTCGCTCTCTGGGATATTGAACTTGTACCATAGAAGAGGTTCTTGTAAACAGAAACGTCCGAAAATTTGGGGTGGCCGTGTGTTTTTGATTTTAATTTCCCTAAGCTATAGGACCATAAGTGGAAGTGCCTTAGGCTCCCTTGCTTTGTTTTTTAGGTGTTTCAGGAAACACCATACACTTCTCCACAGTGGCTATTGGCAGCTTACATCCCACCCATCAGCATAACAAGGCTCCCTGTTGTCCATGGCGTGTCCTGCCTTTTCGGATTTTACACTTTTTTCAGGTTGCCCTTTTGACTGGGGGGCAGTGAGACTTCATTTTAGTGCAGATTTTGCTTACACGCTTGCTTGGTTGGCCAAAAAGTGCGTATGCGTTTTTTACTGAATATATTGAGGATAAAACGCGTACGACATTTTTGGCCATGTGCATCATAGTCGACGTTCTGCCTTTTTTCCTATGCTTTAAGTGCAATTACAGTCTACCCCAAGAAATCGTTTTCATGCAATTCTGCCCCGCTTTCAAGTCCTCTACACAGCCTTACTTCAATATATTTTTGGACGATAGCTGTCATTTATAACTCTGCAGTTTTGTGAATTACAGTGACCCTGAGCTCCTTTCTTCAACTCGCTTTCTGGTGAGCTTGCCGCAAAACGGCAGGATTGCTTCAGGCCCTAATCTGGTTGCGGCACGTCACTCTGAGCCTCTGGTTAATTCCTCTTCGTGGTGGGAAATGAGCGTTAAATTTGCCCGTGCAGACACCTACAACTTGTCTCTCATTGGTTCTCCCTGTAATTGTTCATCTTACGCAGAAATTGCAAACTGTGCCAAACAGGAGGTTAAAGGCACTGACTCTCCAAGTGGGGAGAGTGTTAGTAAAGGGTCTGGAATGGTGAACCCGAGGAAAAGGGGACGAAAACTGAGATGCATTTGAAAACGTTTCCCGGTCACACATTGCACCATATTTTGGGTTTCCCATGCATGTTTTAGCTGAAGGAAGAATCCCTTAAACCTGGAGATTTGGGACCCATGGAATGGGTACCATGCAGTATGACTTCAAAGGGTCTGCATTTGCTCATCGAACCTCACCAATGCTATCAGCCCGAACTGTCCAACCTAATGTCTCTCTCAGCTCTGGGTGTAGATGTGGTAAATCCAGGTTGCATCACAAGCCCTGAATGAATTATTTAAGAATTGCTCTCCATTTCTCTGTCATTGTGTTTTGTTTTTGAAATTCATTTTGATAATGGGATTTATGGGATTTTCACTGCTGCATTCATGCAGCTCTACACATTTTTGATTCTCTTACGGAGACATAAATCCAGGGGTTTGAAGATTCTTACTAGTCAGGTGTATTCCTAGGCGTTGAATATGGTGTGTTTGGTCCATTTCGTTGAGCAAGGGGTAGGTCTTGACTATTACATATTTGACTTATGGAATGGTATCTGTGCTAATTTCTATCTCTGGTTCTATGCAGCACCCCAACGCACCTTTCCCCTTAAGCAAGCATAAGTTGGTTTTCTAAATATGAGACCCTGTTCTGTTTTGTAATTCAGTTCATGTGTAGCCAAGTTTACATTCCGTGTATTGGTGATATCTTATGATGTTTCATTTTCTGTGTGTCTTATTTCACTTAGAATCATCGTACCTGAATCCACTCATTATGCCGCGACGGGCCTGATGACATAGATTTCATTGGTGAGTGATATTCCATTTTACGTATGTACCACAACTTCTTTATCCATTTTTCGCTTTCTGGGATATTTTACTTTTACCGTAGACGAGGTTCTTGTAAACAGAGCCGTCCGAAACTTTGGGGTGGCTGTGTTTTATTGATTTGAATTTCCCTAAGCTATAGGACCATAAGTGGAAATTCCGTAGGCTCCATTGCTTAGTTTTTTAGGTGTTCCAGGAAACACCATACACTTCTCCAGAATGGCTGTTGACAATTTACATCCCGCCCATCAGCATAACAAGGCTCCCTGTTCTCCATGGCCTGTGCTGCCTTTCTGGATTTTACACTTTTTTCAGATGGCCCTTTTGACCTGGGGGCAGTGAGACTTCATTGTACTGCAGATTTCTTTAACATGCTTGCTTGGTTGGCCAAAAAGGGCGTATGCGTTTTTTCCTGAATATATTCAGGAAAAAACGCATACGCCCTTTTTGGCCAAGAGCATCATTGTCGACGTTCTACCTCTTTTCCTATGCTTTAAATGCAATTCCCGTCTACCCCCTGAAATCGTTTTCCTGCAATTCTGCCCCGCTTACAAGTCCTCTTCGCAGCCTTCCTTCAATATATTTTTGGGCGATAGCTGTCATTTCTAACTCTGCGGGTTTGTGAGTTACAGTGTCCCTGAGCTCCTTTCTTCAACTCGCTATCTTGTGAGCTGGCCCCAAACCCGCAGGATTGCTTCAGGCCCTAATCTGGTTCCGGCACGGCATGCTGAGCCTGTGGTTAATTCCTCTTCCTGGTGGGAAATGAGCGTTAAATTTGCCCGTGCAGACACCTACAGCTAGTCTCTCATTGGTTCTCCCTATTCCTGTTCATCTTGCGCAGAAATTGCAAACTGTGCCAAACAGGAGGTTAAAGGCACTGACTCTCCAAGTGGGGAGAATGTTAGTTAAGGGCCTGGAATGGTGAACCCGAGTAAATGGGGACGAAAACTGAGATGCATTTGAAAACGTTTCCCGGTCACATGGTGCTCCATACTGTGGGTTTCCCATGCATGTTTTAGCTGAAGGAAGAATCCCTTAAACCTGGAGAGTTGGGACCCATGGAATGGGTCCCATTCAGTATGATTTCACAGGGTCTGCATTTCCTCATCGAACCTCACCAATGCTATCAGCCCGAAGTGCCCAACCTTATGTCTCACTCAGCTCTGGGTGTAGATGTGGTAAATCCAGGTTGCATCATAAGCCCTGAATGAATTATTTAAGAATTGCTCTCTATTTCACTGTCCTTGTGTTTTGTTTTTGTTATTCATTTTGATAATGCGATTTATCGGATTTTCTCTGCTGCATTCATGCCGCTGTACAGACGCTTCATTCTCTTATGGAGACATATAAATCCATGGGTTTAAAGATTCTTACTAGTCAGGTGAATTACTAGGCGTTGATTATGGGGTGTTTAGTCCATTTCGTTGAGCAAGTCGTTGGTCTTGACTATTACATATTTGGCTTATGGAAAGGTATCTGTGCTAATTTCTATCTCTGGTTTTATGCAGCACCCCAACTCACCTTTCCCCTTAAGCAAGCATAAGTTGGTTTTCTAAATTTGAGACCCTGTTGTGTTTTGTAATTCAGTTCATGTGTAGCCAAGTTTACATTCCGTGTATTAGTGATATCTTATGATGTTTCATTTTCTGTGTGGCTTATTTCACTGAGAATCATCGTACCTGAATCCACTCATTATGACACGACGGGCCTGATTACATAGATTTCATTGGTCAGTGATATTCCATTGTACGTATGTACCACAACTTCTTTATCCATTTTTCACATTTTGGGATGTTTAACTTGTACCGTAGACGAGTTTCTTGTAAACAGAGCCGTCTGAAACTTTGGGGTGGCTGTGTGTTTTTGATTTTAATTTCCCTAAGGTATAGGACCATAAGTGGAAATGACGTAGGCTCCATTGCTTAGTTTTTTAGGTGTTCCAGGAAACACCATACACTTCTCCAGAGTGGCTGTTGGCAATTTACATCCCGCCCATCAGCATATCAAGGCTCCCTGTTCTCCATGGCCTGTGCTGCCTTTCTGGATTTTACACTTTTTTCAGATGGCCCGTTTGACCGGGGAGCAGTGAGACTTCAATGTAGTGCAGATTTCTTTAACATGCTTGCTTGGTTGGCCAAAAAGTGCGTATGCGTTTTTTTCCGGAAAATATTCAGGAAAAAACGCATACGCCCTTTTTGGTCAAGTGCATCATTGTCAACGTTCTGCCTCTTTTCCTATGCTTTAAATGCAATTCCAGTTTACCCCCTGAAATTGTTTTCCTGCAATTTTGCCCCGCTTACAAGTCCTCTTCGCAGCCTTCCTTCTCTATATTTTTGTACGATAGCTGTCATTTATAACGCTGCATGTTTTTGAATTTCAGTGCCCCTGAGCTCCTTTCTTCAGCTCGATTTCTTGTGAGCTGGCCGCAAACTCGCAGGATTGCTTCAGGCCCTAATCTGGATCCCACACGGCATGCTGAGCCTTTGGTTAATTCCACTTCCTGGTGGGAAATGAGCGTTAAATAGCCCCGTGTAGACACCTACAGCTAGTCTCTCATTGGTTCTCCCTATTCCTGTACATCTTGTGCAAAAATTGAAAACTGTGCCAAACAGGAGGTTAAAGGCACTGACTCTCCAAGTGGGGAGAGTGTTAGTAAAGGGTCTTCAATCGTGAACCCGAGTAAAAGGGGACGAAAACTGAGATGCATTTGAAAACGTTTCCCTATCACATGGTGCACCATACTGTGGGTTTCGCATGCATGTTTAGCTGAAGGAAGAATCCCTTAAACCTGGAGAGTTCGGACCCATGGAATGGGTACCATGCAGTATGAATTCAAAGGGTCTGCATTTGCTCATTGAACGTCACCAATGCTATCAGTCCGAAGAGTCCAACTTTATGTCTCACTCAGCTCTGGGTGTAGATGTGGTAAATCCAGGTTGCATCACAAGCCCTGAATGAGTTATTTAAGAACTGCTCCTATTTCACTTTCATTGTGTTTTGTTTTTGTAATTCATTTTGATAATGGGATTTATCGGATTTTCACTGCTGCGTTTAAGGCACTGAACACACGCTTGATTCTCTTATGGAGACATATAAATCCATGGGTTTTAAGATACTTACTAGGCAGGTATATTCTTAGGCGTTGAATATGGGGTGTTGAGTCCATTTCGTTGAGCAAGGAGTAGGTCTTGTCTATTACATATTTGGCTTATGGAACGGTATCTGTGCTAATTTCAATCTCTGGTTTTATGCAGCACCCCAACTCACCTTTCCCCAGCAGCAAGCATAAGTTGGTTTTCTCAATTTGAGACCCTGTTCTGTTTTGTAATTCAGTTCATCGGTAGCCAAGTTTACATTCCGTGTATTAGTGATATCTTATGATGTTTCTTTTTCAGTGTGACTTATTTCTCGTAGAATCATCATACCTGAATCCACTCATTATGCCGCTACGGGCCTGATGACGTAGATTTCATTGCTGAGTGATATTCCATTGTACGTGCGTACCACAACTTCTTTATCCATTTTTTACTTTCAGGGATATTTTACTTGTACAGTAGACGAGGTTCTTGTAAACAGAGCCGTCCCAAACTCTGGGGTGGCTGTGTGTTTTTGATTTTAATTTCCCTAAGCTATAGGACCATAAGTGGAAGTGCCATAGGCTGTGTTGCTTTGTTTCCTACGTGTTTCTGGAAACACCATACACTTCTCCAGAGTGGTTGTTGGCAATTTACATCCCGCCCATCAGCATGACAAGGCTCCCTCTTCTCCATGACCTGTCCTGTCTTTCTGGATTTTACACTTTTTTCAGATGGCCCTTTTGACCGGGGGGCAGTGAGACTTCAACGTAGTGCAGATTTCCTTTACACGCTTTCTTGGTTGGCCAAAAAGTGCGTATGCGTTTTTTCCTGAATATATTCAGGAAAAAACGCATATGCCCTTTTTGGCCAAGTGCATCATTGTCGACATTCTGCCTCTTTTCCTATGCTTTAAGTGCAATTCCAGTCTACCCCCTGAAATCGTTTTCCTGAAATTCTGCCCCGCTTTCAAGTCCTCTTTGAAGACTTACTTCAGTACATTTTTGGATGATAGCTGTCATTCATAACTCGGCAGGTTTGTGAATTACAGTGTCCCTGAGCTCCTTTCTTCAACTCGCTTTCTTGTGAGCTGTCCGCAAAACTGCAGGATTACTTCAGGCCCTAATCTGTTTCTGGCAGGGCACGCTGAGCCTTTGTTACTTCCTCATCCTGGTGGGAAATGTGCGTTCCATTTGCCCGTGAAGACACCTACAGCTAGTCTCTCATTGGTTCTCCATATTCCTGTTCATCTTGAGCAGAAATTGCAAACTGTGCCAAACAGGAGGTTAAAGGCACTGACTCTCCAAGTGGGGAGAGTGTTAGTAAAGCGTCTGGAATGGTGAACCCGAGTCCCAGGTTTCAAAAACTGAGATGCATTTGAAAACGTTTCCCAATCACACGGTGGACCATATTCTGGGTTTCCCATGCATGTTGTAGCTGAAGGAAGAATCCCTTAAACCTGAAGAGTTGGGAACCATGGAATGGGTACCATGCAGTATGACTTCAAAGGGTCTGCGTTTGCTCACCGAACCTCACCAATGCTATCAGCCCGAAGTGTCCAGCCTTATGTCTCATCCAGCTCTGGGTGTAGATGTGGTAAATCCAGGTTGCATCACAAGCCTTGAATGAATTATTTAAGAATTGCTCTCTATTTCACTCTCATTGGGTTTTGTTTTTGAAATTTATTTTGGCAAAGGGATTTATCGGATGTTCACTGCTGCGTTTAGGCCGCTGTACACACGCTTGATTTCCTTATGGAGACATATAAATCCATGGGTTTTAAGATTCTTACTTGTCAGGTATCTTCCCAGGCGTTGAATATGGGGTGTTGAGTCCATTTCGTTTGAGCAAGGAGTAAGTCTTGTCTATTATATATTTGGCTTATGGAACGGTATCTGTGCTAATTTCCATCTCTGGTTTTATGCAGCACCCCAACTCAACTTTCCCCAAAAGCAAGCATAAGTTGGTTTTCTAAATTTGAGACCCTGTTCTGTTTTGTAATTCAGTTCATGTGTAGCCAAGTTTACATTCCGTGTATTAGTGATATTTTATGATGTTTCTTTTTCTGTGTGATTTATTTCTCGTAGAATCATCTTACCTGAATCCACTCACTGTGCCGCTACGGGCCTGATGACGTAGGTTTCATTGCTGAGTGATATTCCATTGTACGTGCGTACCACAACTTCTTTATCCATTTTTTGCTTTCTCGGATATTTAACTTGTACCGTAGACGAGGTTCTTGTAAACAGAGCCGTCCCAAACTTTGGGGTGGCTGTGTGTTTTTGATTTTAATTTCCCTAAGCTATAGGACCATAAGTGGAAGTGCCATAGGCTGTGTTGCTTTGTTTCCTACGTGTTTCAGGATACACCATACATATCTCCAGAGTGGCTGTTGGCAATTTACATCCCGCCCATCAGCATAACAAGGCTCCCTCTTCTCCATGACCTGTCCTGCCTTTCTGGATTTTACACTTTTTTCAGATGGACCTTTTGACCGGGGGGCAGTGAGACTTAATTGTAGTGCAGATTTCCTTTACACGCTTGCTTGGTTGGCCAAAAAGGGCGTATGCGTTTATTCCTGAATATATTCAGGAAAAAACGCATACGCCTTTTTTCGCCAAGTGCATCATTGTCGACATTCTGCCTCTTTTCCTATGTTTTAAGTGCAATTCCAGTCTACCCCCTGAAATCGTTTTCCTGAAATTCTGCCCCGCTTTCAAGTCCTCTTCGAAGAATTACTTCAGTATATTTTTGGACGATACCTGTCATTCATAACTCTGCAGGTTTGTGAATTACAGTGCCCCTGAGCTCCTTTCTTCAACTCGCTTTCTTGTGAGCTGGCCGCAAAACCGCAGGATTGCTTCAGGCCCTAATCTGTTTCCGGCCAGGCACGCTGAGCCTTTGGTTAATTCCTCTTCCTGGTGGGAAATGAGCGTTCCATTTGCCCGTGCAGACACCAACAGCTAGTCTCTCATTGGTTCTCCCTATTCCTGTTCATCTTGCGCAGAAATTGCAAACTGTGCCAAACAGGAGGTTAAAGGCAATGACTCTCCAAGTGGGGAGAGTGTTAGTGAAGCGTCTGGAATGCTGAACGCGAGTACCAGGGGACGAAAACTGAGATGCATTGGAAAACATTTCCCAATCACACGTCGGTCAATAGTCTGTGTTTCCCATGCATGTTTTAGCTGAAGGAAGAATCCCTTAAACCTGGAGAGTTGGGACCCATGGAATGGGTACCATGGAGTATGACTTCAAAGGTTCTGCGTCTGGTCACCGAACCTCACCAATGCTATCAGCCCGAAGTGTCCAGCCTTATGTCTCACCCAGCTCTGGGTGTAGATGTGGTAAATCCAGGTTGCATCACAAGCCCTGAATCAATTATTTAAGAATTGCTCTCTATTTCACTGTCATTGTGTTTTGTTTTTGAAATTTATTTTGATAATGGGATTTATCGGATTTTCACTGCTGCGTTTAGGCCGCTGTACACACGCTTGATTTCCTTATGGAGACATATAAATCCATGGGTTTTAAGATTCTTACTTGTCAGGTATCTTGCCAGGCGTTGAATATGGGGTGTTGAGTCCATTTCGTTGAGCAAGGAGTAGGGCTTGTCTATTATATATTTGGCTTATGGAATGGTATCTGTGCTAATTTCAATCTCTGGTTTTATACAGCACCCAAATTCACCTTTCCCCATAAGCAAGCATAAGTTGGTTTTCTAAATTTGAGACCCTGTTCTGTTTTGTAATTCAGTTCATGTGTAGTCAAGTTTACATTCCGTGTATTAGTGATATCTTATGATGTTTCTTATTCTGTGTGACTTATAACCCGCAGAATTATCGTACTTGAATCCACTCATTATGCTGCTACGGGCCTGATGACGGAGATTTCATTGCTGAGGGATATTACATTGTACGTGCGTATCAGAACTTCTTTATCCATTTTTTGCTTTCTCGGATACTTAACTTGTACCGTAGATGAGGTTCTTGTAAACAGAGCCGTCCCAAACTTTGGGGTGGCTGTGTGTTTTTGATTTTAATTTCCCTAAGCTATAGGGCCATAAGTGGAAGTGACATAGGCTGTGTTGCTTTGTTTCCTACGTGTTTCAGGAAACACCATACACTTCTCCAGAGTGGCTGTTGGCAATTTACATCCTGCCCAGCAGCATAACAAGGCTCCCTGTTCTCCATGACCTGTCCAGCCTTTCTGGATTTTATACTTTTTTCAGATGGCCCTTTTGACTGGGGGGCAGTGAGACTCCATTGTAGTGCAGATTTCCGTTACAGGCATGCTTGGTTGGCCAAAAAGGGCGTATGCGTTTTTTCCTGAATATATTCAGGAAAAAACGCATACGCCCTTTTTGGCCAAGTGCATCATTGTCGACATTCTGCTTCTTTTCCTATGCTTTAATTGCAATTCCAGTCTACACCCTGAAATCGTTTTCCTGAAATTCTGCCCCGCTTTCAAGTCCTCTTCGAAGAATTACTTCAATACATTTTTGGACGATAGCTGTCATTCATAACTCTGCAGGTTTGTGAATTACAGTGCCCCAGAACTCCTTTCCTCAACTCGCTTTCATGTGAACTGGCCGCAAAACCGCAGGATTGTTTCAGGCCCTAATCTGTTTCCGGCATGGCACGCTGAGCCTTTGGTTAATTCCTCTTCCTGGTGGGAAATGAGCATTCCATTTGCCCGTGCAGACACCTACAGGTAGTCTCTCATTGGTTCTCCCTATTCCTGTTCATCTTGCGCAGAAATTGCAAAGTGTGCCAAACAGGAAGTTAAAGGCACTGACTCTCCAAGTGGGGAGAGTTTTAGTAAAGCGTCTGGAATGGTGAACCCGAGTACCAGGGTTCGAAAACTGAGATGCATTTGGAAACGTTTCCCAATCACACGGCGGACGATAGTCTGGGTTTCCAATGCATATTTTAGCTGAAGGAAGAATCCCTTAAACCTGGAGAGTTGGGACCCATGGAATGGGTATCATGCAGTATGACTTCAAAGGGTCTGCGTTTGCTCACCGAACCTCACCAATGCTATCAGCCCGAAGTGCCCAGCCTTATGTCTCACCCAGCTCTGGGTGTAGATGTGGTAAATCCAGGTTGCATCACAAGCCCTGAATGAATTATTTAAGAATTGCTCTCTATTTCACTGTCATTGTGTTTTGTTTTTGAAATTTATTTTGATAATGGGATTTATCGGATTTTCACTGCTGCGTTTAGGCCGCTGTACACATGCTTGATTTCCTTTTGAGACATATAAATCCATGGGTTTTAAGATTCTTACTTGTCAGTATCTTGCCAGGCGTTGAATATGGGGTGTTGAGTCCATTTCGTTGAGCACGGAGTAGGGCTTGTCTATTATATATTTGGGTTATGGAACGGTATCTGTGCTAATTTCAATCTCTGGTTTTATGCAGCACCCCAACTCACCTTTCCCCATAAGCAAGCATAAGTTGGTTTTCTAAATTTGAGACCCTGTTCTGTTTTGTAATTCAGTTCATGTGTAGCCAACTTTACATTCCGTGTACTAGTGATATCTTATGAAGTTTCTTTTTCTGTGTGACTTATTTCTCGTAGAATCATCGTACCTGAATCCACTCATTATGCCGCTACGGGCCTGATGACGTAGATTTCATTGCTGAGTGATATTCCATTGTACGTGCTTACCACAACTTATTTATCCATTTTTTGCTTTCTGGGATATTTTACTTGTACCGTAGACGAGGTTCTTGTAAACAGAGCCGTCCCAAACTCTGGGGTGGCTGTGTGTTTTTGATTTTAATTTCCCTAAGCTATAGGACCATAAGTGGAAGTGCCATAGGCTGTGTTGCTTTGTTTCCTACGTGTTTCTGGAAACACCATACACTTCTCCAGAGTGGTTGTTGGCAATTTACATCCCGCCCATCAGCATGACAAGGCTCCCTGTTCTCCATGACCTGTCCTGACTTTCTGGATTTTACATATTTTTCAGATGGCCCTTTTGACGGGGGGGCAGTGAGACTTCATTGTAGTGCAGATTTCCATTACACGCTTTCTTGGTTGACCAAAAAGGGCGTATGCGTTTTTTCCTGAATATATTCAGGAAAAAACGAATACGCCCTTTTTGGCCAAGTGCATCATTGTCGACATTCTGCCTCTTTTCCTATGCTTTTAGTACAATTCCAGTCTACCCCATGAAATCGTTTTCCTGAAATTCTGCCCCACTTTCAAGTCCTCTTCGAAGACTTACTTCAATACATTTTTGGACGATAGCTGTCATTCATAACTCTGCAGGTTTGTGAATTACAGTGCCCCTGAGCTCATTTCTTCAACTCGCTTTCTTGTGAGCTGGCCGCAAAACCGCAGGATAGCTTCAGGCCCTAATCTGTTTCCGGCAGGGCACACTGAGCCTTTGGTTAATTTCTCTTCCTGGTGGGAAATGAGCGTTCCATTTCCCCGTGCAGACACCTACAGCTAGTCTCTCATTGCTTCTCCCTATTCCTGTTCATCTTGCGCAGAAATTGCAAACTGTGCCAAACAGGAGGTTAATGGCACTGACTCTCCAAGTGGGGAGAGTGTTAGTAAAGCGTTCAAATGTTGAACCCGAGTACCAGGGGACGAAAACTGAGATGCCTTTGAAAACGTTTCCCAATCACACGGTGGACCATACTCTGGGTTTCCCATGCATGTTTTAGCTGAAGGAAGAATCCCTTAAACCTGGAGAGTTGGGACCCATGGAATGGGTACCATGCAGTATGACTTCAAAGGGTCTGCGTTTGCTCACCGAACCTCACCAATGCTATCAGCCCAAAGTGTCCTGCCTTATGTCTCATCCAGCTCTGGGTGTAGATGTGGTAAATACAGGTTGCATCGCAAGCCCTGAATGAATTATTTAAGAACTGCTCTCTATTTCACTCTCATTGTGTTTTGTTTTTGAAATTCATTTTGATAATGGGATTTATGGTATTTTCACTGCTGCTTTTAGGCCACTGTACACACGCTTGATTTCCTTATGGAGACATATAAATCCATGGGTTTTAAGATTCTTACTTGTCAGATATCTTCCCAGGCGTTGAATATAGGGTGTTGAGTCCATTTCGTTGAGCAAGGAGTAGGTTTTGTCTATTACATATTTGGCTTATGGAACGGTATCTGTGCTAATTTCAATCTCTGGTTTTATGCAGCATCCCAACTGACCTTTCCCATAAGCAAGCATAAGATTGTTTGCTAAATTTGAGACCCTGTTCTGTTTTGTAATTCAGTTCATGGGTAGCCAAGTTTACATTCCGTGTATTAGTGATAACTTATGATGTTTCTTTTTCTGTCTGACTTATTTCTCATAGAATCATCGTACCTGAATCCACTCATTATGCCGCTAGGGTCCTGATGACGTAGATTTCATTGCTGAGTGATATTCCGTTGTACGTGCGTACCACAACTTCTTTATCTATTTTATGCTTTCTCGGATATTTAACTTCTACCGTAGATGAGGTTCTTGTAAACAGAGCCATCCCAAACTTTGGGGTGGCTGTGTGTTTTTGATTTTAATTTCCCTATGCTATAGGACCATAAGTGGAAGTGCCATAGGCTGTGTTGCTTTGTTTCCTACGTGTTTCAGGAAACACCATACACTTTTCCAGAGTGGCTGTTGGAAATTTAAATCCGCCCATCAGCGTAACAAGGCTCCCAGTTCTCCATGACCTGTCCTGCCTTTCTGGATTTTACACTTTTTTCAGATGGCCCTTTTGACCGGGGGGCAGTGAGACTTCATTGTAGTGCAGATTTCCTTTACACGCTTGCTTGGTTGGCCAAAAAGTGCGTATGCGTTTTTTCCTGAATATATTCAGGAAAAAACGCATACGCCCTTTTTGGCCAAGTGCATCATTGTCAACATTCTGCATCTTTTCCTATGCTTTAAGTGCAATTCCAGTCTACCCCCGAAATCGTTTTCCTGAAATTCTGCCCCGCTTTCAAGTCCTCTTCGAAGACTTACTTCTATACATTTTTGGACGATAGCTGTCATTCATAACTCTGCAGGTTTGTGAATTACAGTGCCCCTGAGCTCCTTTCTTCAACTCGCTTTCCTGTGAGCTGGCCGCAAACCCGCAGGATTGCTTCAGGCCCTTATCTGTTTCCGGCAGGGCACGCTGAGCCTTTGGTTAATTCCTCTTCCTGGTGGGAAATGAGCGTTCCATTTGCCCGTGCAGACACCTACAGCTAGTCTCTCATTGCTTCTCCCTATTCCTGTTCATCTTGCGCAGAAATTGCAAAGTGTGCCAAACAGGAGGTTAAATGCACTGACTCTCCAAGTGGGGAGAGTGTTAGTAAAGCGTCTGGAATGGTGAACCCGAGTACCAGGGTTCGAAAACTGAGATGCATTTGAAAAAATTTCCCAATCACACGGTGGACCATAAACTGGGTTTCCCATGCATGTTTTAGCTGAAGGAAGAATCCCTTAAACCTGGAGAGTTGGGACCCATGGAATGGGTACCATGCAGTATGACTTCAAAGGGTCTGCGTTTGCTCTCCGAACCTCACCAATGCTATCAGCCTGAAGTGTGCAGCCTTATGTCTCACCCAGCTCTGGATGTAGATGTGGTAAATCCAGGTTGCATCACAAGCCCTGAATGAATTATTTAAGAATTGCTCTCTATTTCACTGTCATTGTGTTTTGTTTTTGAAATTTATTTTGATAATGGGATTTATCGGATTTTCACTGCTGCATTTAGGCCGCTGTACACACGCTTGATTTCCTTATGGAGACATATAAATCCATGGGTGTTAAGATTCTTCCCTGTTAGGTATCTTCCCAGGCGTTGAATATGGGGTGTTGAGTCCATTTCGGTGAGCAAGGAGTAGGTCTTGTCTATTATATATTTGGCTTATGGAACGGTATCTGTGCTAATTTCAATCTCTGGTTTTATGCAGCACCCCAACTCACCTTTCCCCATAAGCAAGCATAAGTTGGTTTTCTAAATTTGGGACCCTGTTCTGTTTTGTAATTCAGTTCATGTGTAGCCAAGTTTACATTCCGTGTGTTAATGATATCTTATGATGTTTCTTTTTCTGTGTGACTTATTTCTCATAGAATCATCGTACCTGAATCCACTCATTATGCCGCTACGGGCCTGATGACGTAGATTTCATTGCTGAGTGATATTCCATTGTACGTGCGTACCAAAACTTCTTTATGCATTTTTTGCTTTCTTGGATATTTAACTTGTACCGTAGACGAGGTTCTTGTAAACAGAGCCGTCCGAAAGTTTGGGGTGGCTGTGTGTTTTTGATTTTAATTTCCGTAAGCTATCCGACCATAAGTTGAAGTGCCATAGGCTGTGTTGCTTTGTTTCCTACATGTTTCAGGAAACACCATACACTTCTCCAGAGTGGCTGTTGGCAAATTACAGCCCGCCCATCAGCATAACAAGGCTCCCTGTTCTCCATGACCTGTCCTGCCTTTCTGGATTTTACACTTTTTTCAGATGGCCCTTTTGACCGGGGGGCAGTGAGACTTCATTGTAGTGCAGATTTCCTTTACACGCTTGCTTGGTTAGCCAAAAAGGGCGTATGCGTTTTTTCCGGAATATATTCAGGAAAAAACGCATACGCCCTTTTTGGCCAAGTGCATCATTGTCGACATTCTGCCTCTTTTCCTATGCTTTAAGTGCAATTCCAGTCTACCCCCTGAAATCGTTTTCCTGAAATTCTGCCCCGCTTTCCAGTCCTCTTCGAAGACTTACTTCAATACATTTTTGGACGTTAGCTGTCATTCATAACTCTGCAGGTTTGTGAAATTCCGTGCCCCTGAACTACTTTCTTCAACACGCTTTCTTGTGAGCTGGCCGCAAAAGCGCAGGATTGCTTCAGGCCCTAATCTGTTTACGGCAGGGCACGCTGAGCATTTGGTTAATTCCTCTTCCTGGTGGGAAATGAGCGTTCCATTTGCCCGTGAAGACACCTACAGCTAGTCTCTCATTGCTTCTCCCTATTCCTGTTCATCTTGCGCAGAAATTGCAAACTGTGCCAAAGAGGAGGTTAAAGGCACTGACTCTCCAAGTGGGGAGAGTGTTAGTAAAGCGTCTGGAATGGTGAACCCGAGTACCAGGGTTCGAAAACTGAGATGCATTTTAAAACGTTTCCCAATCACATGGTGGACCATACTCTGGGTTTCCCATGCATGTTTTAGCTGAAGGAAGAATCCCTTAAACCTGGAGAGTTGGGACCCATGGAATGGGTACCATGCAGTATGACTTCAAAGGGTCTGCGTTTGCTCACCGAACCTCACCAATGCTATCAGCACAAAGTGTCCAGCCTTATGTCTCACCCAGCTCTGGGTGTAGATGTGGTAAATCCAGGTTGCATCACAAGCCCTGAATGAATTATTTAAGAATTGCTCTCTATTTCACTGTCATTGTGTTTTGTTTTTGAAATTTATTTTGATAATGGGATTTATCGGATTTTCACTGCTGCGTTTAGGCCGCTGTACACACGCTTGATTTCCTTATGGAGACATAGAAATCCATGGGTTTTAAGATTCTTACTTGTCAGGTATATTCCCAGGCGTTTAATATGGGGTGTTGAGTCCATTTCGTTGAGCAAGGAGTAGGTCTTGTCTATTATATATTTGGCTTATGGAACGGTATCTGTGCTAATTTCAATCTCTGGTTTTATGCAGCACCCCAACTCACCTTTCCCCATAAGCAAGCATAAGTTGGTTTTCTATATTTGGGACACTGTTCTGTTTTGTAATTGAGTTCATGTGCAGCCATGTTTGCATTCCGTGTATTTGAGATATCTTATGGTGTTTCTTTTTCTGTGTGACTTAGTTAACTTAGAATGATCGTACCTGAATCCACTCATTATGCCGCGACGGGCCTCATGACATAGATTTCATTGCTGAGTGATATTCCATTGTACGTACGTACAACAACTTCTTTATCCATTTTTTGCTTTCTGGGATATTTCACTTGTACCGTAAATGAGGTTCTTGTAGGCAGAGCCGTCCAAAATTTATGGGTGGCTGTGTCTTTTTGATTTTAATTTCCCTAAGCTATAGAACCATAAGTGGAAGTGCCGTAGGCTCCGTTGCTTAGTTTTTTAGGTGTTTGAGGAAACACCATACACTTCTCCAGAGTGGCTGTTGGCAAGTTACATCCCGCCCATCAGCATAACAAGGCTCCCTGTTCTCCATGGCCTGTCCTGCCTTTCTGGATTTTTCACTTTTTTCAGATGTCCCTTTTGACAGGGGGGCAGTGAGACTTCATTGTAATGCAGATTTCTTTACAGGCTTGCTTGTTTGGCCAAAAAGGGCGTATGTGTTTTTTCTTGAATATATTCAGGAAAAAACGCATACGCCCTTTTTGACCAAGTGCATCATTGTCGACTTTCTGTCTCTTTCCTTATGCTTTAAATGCAATTCCAGTCTGCCCCTGAACTCGTTTTCCTGCAATTCTGCCCCGCTTTCAAGTCCTCTACGCAGCCTTACTTCAATACATTTTTGGACAATAGCTGACATTTATAACTCTGCAGGTTTGTGAATGACAGTGCGCCTGAGCTCCTTTCTTCTACTCGCTTTCTTGTGAGCTGGCCGCAAACCCGCAGGATTGCTTCATGCCCTAATCTGGTTCCGGCACAGCATGCTGATCCTTTGGTAAATTCCTCTTCCTGGTGGGAAATGAGTGTTATATTTGAACGTGCAGACACCTAGAGCTAGTCTCTCATTGGTTCTCCCTATTCTTGTTCATCTTGCGCAGAAATTGCAAACTGTGCCAAACAGGAGGTTAAAGGCACTGACTCTCTAAGTGGGGAGAGTATTAGTAAAGGGTCTTCAATCGTGAACCCGAGTAAAAGGGGACGAAAACTGAGATGCATTTGAAAAGGTTTCCCGGTCACACGGTGCACCATACTGTGGGTTTCCCATGCATGTTTTAGCTGAAGGAAGAATCCCTTAAACCTGGAGAGTTGGGACCCATGGAATGGGTACCATGCAGTATGACTTCAAAGGGCCTGCATTTTCTCAACGAACCTCACCAATGCTATCAGGCCGAAGTGTACAGCCTTATGTCTCACTCAGCTCTGGTTGTAGATGTGGTAAATCCAGGTTGCATCACAAGCCCTGAATGAATTATTTAAGAATTGCTCTCTATTTCACTGTCATTGTGTTTGTTTTTGTAATTCATTTTGATAATGGGATTTATCGGATTTTCTCTGCTGCATTCATGCCGCTGTACACACACTTGAGTCTCTTACGGAGACATATAAATCCATGGGTTTGAAGATACTTACTCGTCAGGTGTATTCCTAGGCGTTGAATATGGGGTGTTTAGTCCATTTCGTTGAGCAAGGGCTAGGTCTTGACTATTACATATTTGGCTTATGGAAAGGTATCTGTGCTAATTTCTATCTCTGGTTTTATGCAGCACTCCAACTCACTTTTCCCCTTAAGCAAGCATAAGGTGGTTTTCTAAATTTGAGACCCTGTTCTGTTTTGTAATTCAGTTCATGTGTAGCCAAGTTTACATTCCGTGTATTAGTGATATCTTATGATGTTTCATTTTCTGTGTGACTTATTTCACTTAGAATCATCGTACCTGAATCCACTCATTATGCCGCGACGGGCCTGATGACATAGATTTCATTGCTGAGTGAGATTCCATTTTACGTACGTACCACAACTTCTTTATCCATTTTTCACATTCTGGGATATTTAACTTGTACCGTAGACGAGGTTCTTGTAAACAGAGCCGTCCAAAATTTTGGGGTGGCTGTGTGTTTTTGATGTTAATTTCCCTAATCTATAGGACCATAAGTGGCAGTGCTATAGGCTCCGTTGCTTTGTTTTTTAGGTTTTTGAGGAAACACCATACACTTCTCCAGAGTGGCTGTTGGCAATTTACATCTCGCCCATCAGCATAACACGGCTCCATGTTCTCCATGGCCTGTGCTGTCTTTCTGGATTTTACACTTTTTTCAGATTGCGCTTTTGACCGGGGGGCAGTGAGACTTCATTGTAGTGCAGATTTCTTTAACATGCTTGCTTGGTTGGCCAAAAAGGGCGTATGCGTTTTTTCCTGAATATATTCAAGAAAAATCGCATATGCCCTTTTTGGCCAACTGAATCATTGTCGACGTTCTGCCTCTTTTCCTATGCTTTAAATGCAATTCCAGTCTACCCCCTGAAATCGTTTTCCTGTAATTCTGCCCCGCTTTCAAGTCCTCTTCACAGCCTTCCTTCAATATATTTTTGGACGATAGCTGTCATTTATAACTCTGCAGGTTTGTGAATTACAGTGCCCCTGAGCTCCTTTCTTCAACTTGCTTTCTTGTGAGCTGGCCGCAAACCCGCAGGATTGCTTCAGGCCCTAATCAGGTTCCGGCACGGCATGCTGAGCCATTGGTTAATTCCTCTTCCTGGTGGGAAATGAGCATTAAATTTCCAGTGCAGACACCTACAGCTAGTCTCTCATTGGTTCTCCCTATTCCTGTTCATCTTGCGCAGAAATTGCAAACTGTGCCAAACAGGAGGTTAAAGGCACTGACTCTCAAAGTGGGGAGAGGGTTAGTAAAGGTCTGGAATGGTGAACCCGAGTAAAAGGGGACGAAAACTGAGATGCATTTGAAAACGTTTCCTGGTCACACGGTGCACCATACTGTGGGTTTCCCATGCACGTTTTAGCTGAAGGAAGAATCCCTTAAAACTGGAGATTTGGGACCCATGGAATGGGTACCATGCAGTATGACTTCAAAGGGTCTGCATTTGCTCATCGAACCTCACCAATGCTATCAGCCCGAAGTGTCTAACCTTATGTCTCACTCAGCTCTGGGTGTAGATGTGGTAAATCCAGGTTGCATCACAAGCCCTGAATGAATTATTTAAGAATTGCTCTCTATTTCACTGTCATTGTGTTTTGTTTTTGTAATTCATTTTGATAATGGGATTTATTGGATTTTCTCTGCTGCGTTCATGCAGCTGTACACACGTTTGATTGTCTTATGGAGACATATAAATCCATGGGTTTGAAGATTCTTACTAGTCAGGTGTATTCCTAGGTGTTGAATATGAGGCGTTTAGTCCATTTCGTTGAGCAAGGGGTAGGTCTTGACTATTACATATTTGGCTTATAAAGGTATCTGTGCTAATTTCTATCTGTGCTTTTATGCAGCACCCCAACTCACTTTTCCCCTTAAGCAAGCATAAGGTGGTTTTCTAAATTTGAGACCCTGTTCTGTTTTGTAATTCAGTTCATGTGTAGCCAAGTTTACATTCCGTGTATTAGTGATAACTTATGATGTTTCATTTTCTGTGTGACTTATTTCACTTAGAATCATCGTACCTGAATCCACTCATTATGCCGCGACGGGCCTGATGAAATAGATTTCATTGGTGAGTGATATTCCTTTGTACGTACGTACCACACTTCTTTATCCATTTTTCGCTTTCTGGGATATTTAACTTGTACCGTAGACGAGGTTCTTGTAAACAGAGCCGTAAACAGAAACTTTGCGGTGGCTGTGTGTTTTTGATTTTAATTTCCCTAAGCTATAGGACCATAAGTGGAAGTGCCATAGGCTGTGTTGCTTTGTTTCCTACGTGTTTCTGGAAACACCATACACTTCTCCAGAGTGGTTGTTGGCAATTTACATCCCGCCCATCAGCATGACAAGGCTCCCTCTTCTCCATGGTCTCTGCTGCCTTTCTGGATTTTACACTTTTTTCAGATGGCCCTTTTGACCGGGGGGCAGTGAGACTTCATTGTAGTGCAGATTTCCTTTACACGCTTGCTTGGTTGTCCAAAAAGGGCGTATGCGTTTTTTCCTGAATATATTCAGGAAAAAACGCATACGCCCTTTTTGGCCAAGTGCATCATTGTCGTCGTTCTGCCTCTTTTCCTATGCTTTAAATGCAATTCCAGTCTACCCCCTGAAATCGTTTTCCTGAAATTCTGCCCCACTTTCAAGTCCTCTTCGCAGCCTTCCTTCAATATATTTTTAGACCATAGCTGTCATTTATAACTCTGCAGGTTTGTGAATTACAGTGCCCCTGAGCTCCTTTCTTCAACTCGCTTTCTTGTGAGCTGGCCGCAAACCCGCAGGAATGCTTCAGGCCCTAATCTGGTTCCGGCACGGCATGCTGAGCCTTTGGTTAATTCCGCTTCCTGGTGGGAAATGAGCGTTAAATTTGCCCGTGCAGACACCTTCACACGAGTCGTCATGGTGCCCCTTTGCCCCGGTTATCTCTATGGAGGTTGGAGTTGGAGGGCCTCCTCACTCAAGGTCAGTGTGCCCACGGAGCCAACCCTGCAACTTCAGGGCATGGTTGGGTGTGAGGATCACCACGTGGGGTCCTTTTCCCTTCGGAGGGAGGTGGCCTTTTGGGCTGCTGATTTCCAGGTTTTCAGATACTGCCAGTATCTTGGCCAGATGTGACGGTGGGCCAAGCCCCTTGGTGACCGTAGTTTATCCTACCTGGATCGCATTCTTGCATTGTTCCATTTCAAGTGGTCCCAGGTTTTGCACTAATACTCCAATGGCGATTCACCGTTCACCAGGAATGTAAAGGTCATAGGCTTTAGCTAAATTAGGGAGTTCCAGGGCAAGGGTCTGAATTGACTGCTCTTTCCATTCTTGAAAGGCCACTTCTGCATTCTATTCAAAAGGATCATCATCTTTTCCTTTCAGTGTTTCATATAGAGGCCCAGCTAGTAGACTGTAGTTAGGGATCCAGAAGCAGCAAACCCTGGCACCCCAGGAACCCCTAAGCTGTCTTCTAGTTTCAGAAATGGGTAAGGCTGTAAATTGTTTCTTCCCTTTCCTGGGATGGGCTTCTCCGACCTTCTGTGAGAATGAAGCCCAGGCAGGTCACCGTAGTCTGTGATATTTGAGCTTTTTCTTGGACAACTTGTATCCTTTATTGGCTTGGTAGTTCAGAGGTCTCCTTAGTAGGGCTGGCGATCAGAATGTCATCTGCATATTGAAGGAGTGTTTCCTTTTCCAGAGGTAGAACTTTTAGTTCTTTAGCTGAGCTTTCCCCAAAGATGGTGTGGGAATTTTTGAACCCGTGGGGCAACACGGCCCGGAAGTATTGTTTTAGTTGTATGTTGAGTCCTGCCACTCACAAGCCAAAATTTCTTGTGACTCTGGGACTAATAGAATACAAAAGAAGGCATCATTGAAGACTAATACAGAATACCATGTCCTGGTGGTTGGTAGAATGACCAGCAGGGTGTAGGATTTAGGAACTACTGGAGGTATATCCTCGGTGGCTTCACTGACTGTCCTGACATCCTTTACCAGGACTCCAGCAGCCCATGGGGCTCTCGAGGTCAGGCCAATCCCAGGATATGGAGCTCACCTTGGCAGGTACCCCACCCCAACCCCAGCCCATGGGGCTCTCGTGTTCAGGCCCCTCCCAGGATATGGGGTTCCCTGGGCAGGTTCCCCTGCAGCCCATGGGGCTCTCGTGGTCAGGCCCCTCCCAGGATACAGAGCTACCCTTGCAGGTACAATGGCAGGGCTGGGAACACAGGAACCGTGCATATCGCCCTCATTGCAGAGCACTCCCAGCTCACCTGTCACTCAGATCTGACACAGAGCACCTCAGAGCAGGACTTGAACTAACAAACAGCAGCTCCAACAGGTCTGTGACCCTGGGCATCACTCTGTGTGGCCTCCCTCCACCTGGTCTTCCAGAGACTTCCACTGCACCCGGGGCACCAGGCCTCTGTCTCCACCCACCAGCCACCCCTCCTCTCCCTGACTCCTGGGTTCCTCTCATTAGGAGAGGGTTTTCTTGAAGTTGTCTCCCACTCATGGGCCAGATAATATAATTAGAAAACAAGCCAGAGCTGCAGCCCCTTGTCTATCCTGACTCTCAGGAGCCCACACCTGTTCCTTGGACCTGGCCGATTCAGCAAGTTCCAGTTTCTGCAACTGTGAGCCCCTGAGGGGTGATTATTGGCTGGCCTGGGAAGCCCGACCGTGCCGGCCAGACCTCCCCAGGTGTGCCTGGGTTCAGATCAATATAAACACCGCTCCAGGCAGCAAGAGCCCCTGCAGCTGTGCCTGACGCCATTTTCTCTGCCCTGTCAGCAGTCTTGGGGCTGGACTGGTGGGAGGGAGTGAGAGGCCACGGCTTTGTGGGTGGCCCAGTGTGAGTGGGGCTCTGCTGGACTTTCTGCAGCAGTTGCCAAGATGCCACCTGCTAAAGAAGAGGATGTGTCACCCATACCTGCCGCTGGAATTTCTCCCTGGGCAGAGGTGAGTGAGGAAGAAAGCAGTGGGGGCCGGGACAGCAGGGGTATCTCAGGCAGGGAAATGGAAAGCTTCCAGAAGAGCACCCAGGGCCAGGACCATCCTGGCTGGCCTGCAGGCACCAAGTCGGCTGGCATGCTGTCACTCATGTGGCTCCATGGCCCTTCCTCTAGGCTTTCAAGTCCTTGTACATATTCAGGTGTTTTACCTGGGAAGGGTGGGAACATTTCAGCAGCAGCTGGCCTGGGGCTCAGCCCACGTTTACTCACAGATGCCTCGGCACGGTCCCCCAGCTTTGCAATGAGGACGCTTGTTGCGTGGGGCCTGCTGGCTGAATGGGAGATGATTCCCCACCACTGACCAACTTCAGAATTGTTTACAACTGGAGCAAGTGCCCTGATACGGTTTTCCTCTGTGTAACTGGTGGGTTCTGTTTTTTTTTCTTTTTTTCGTTTTTGGTTCAAGGTAGATTTTATTCCTCTTTTTTGTATTTACAGATATAAGCATGGAAATAACTTATTCATATAAATACATGTATGTGAAGGGAAGAATATTTTTTCTGTTTTACTTTTTGTAATTTGAATTTTATTTTAATTTTTATACAGCAGGTTCTTTTTGGTTATCTATTTTATACATATAAATGTATACATGCCAATTCCAATCTCTCAACTCCTCCCACCACCACCCCCCAACAGCTTTCCCCCCTTGGTGTCCATACGTTTGTTGTCTACATCTGTTCCTCTATTTCTGCCTGGCAAAACGGTTCATCTGTACAATATTTCTAGGTTCCACATATATGCATTAATAGACAAGATTTGTTTTTCTCTTTCTGACTTACTTCACTCTGTATGACAGTCTCTAGATCCATCAACGTCTCTACAAATGACCCAATTTCATTCCTTTTTATGGCTTAGTAATATTCCATTTTATATATGTACCACTTCTTTATGCATTCGTCTGTCTGTGGGCATTTACGTTGCTTCCATTACCTGGATATTGTAAATAGTGATGCAATGAACATTGCGGTGAATGTCTCTTTTTGATTTATGGTTTTGTCTGGGTATATGCCCAGTAGTGGGATTGCTGTATCATATGGTAATTCTATTCTTAGTTTTATAAGAAACTCCATAATGTTCTCCACAGTGACTGTATCAATTTACATTCCCAACAATAGTGGAAGAGGGTTCCTTATCTCCACACCCTTTCCAGCATTTGTTGTTTGTAGATTTTCTGATGATGCCCATTCTAACAGGTGTGAGGTGATACACCATGGATGAGTCTATTTCGTTGAGCAAAGAGTAGGTCTTGTCTATTACATATTTGGCTTATGGAACGGTATGTGTGCTAATTTCAATCTCTGGTTTTATACAGCACCCCAACTCAACTTTCCCCTTAAGCAAGCATAAGTTTTTATCTAAATGTGAGACTCTGTTCGGTTTTGGAATTCAGTTTATGTGTAGCCAAGTTTACACTCTCTCTATTAGTGATATCTTATGATAATTATCTTTCTCTGTGTGACCTATTTCTCTTAGAATCATCATACTTAAATCCACTCAATTTGCTGCTACAGGCCTGATGACATTGATTTCATTGCTGAGTGATATTCCGTTGTACGTAAGTAGCACAACTCCTTTATCCATTTTTTTCTTTCTGGGATATTTAATTTGTACTGGACTCAAGGTTCTTGTAAACACAGCAGCCCTAAATTTGGTGTTGGCTGTGTCTTGTTGATTTTAATTTTCCTAAGCTATAGGGCCAAAAGTGGAAGTGCCCTAGGGTCTGTAGCTTTGTTTTTCAGATGTTTCAGGATACACCATAAACATCTCCAGAGTGTCTGTTGGCAATTTACATCCCGCCCATCAGCATAACAAGGCTCCCTGTTCTCCATGGCCTGTCCTGTGTTTCTGGTTTTTACACTTTTTTCAGATGGCCCTTTTGACGAATGGGAAATGAGACTTCATTGTAGTGCGGATTTCCATTGCTCGAGTGCTTGGTTGGCCAAAAAGGGCATATGTGTTTTTTCCTGAATATATTCAGGAAAAAATGTTTACGCACTTTTGTCCAAGTGCATCACTGTCAAAGATCTGCCGCTTTTCACATGCTTTAAATGCAATTCCAATCTACCTCCTGAAATATGATTCCTGCAATTCTGCCTCGTTTTCAAGTCCTCTTTGCAGACTTACTTCCATATAATTTTGCCAATAGCTGTCATTTATAACACTGCAGGTTTGTGAATTACAGTGCCCGTGATTTCCATTCTTAACTCGTTTCCTTGAAAACTGGCCACAGAACCGCAGGTTTGCTTCAGGCCATAATCAGGGTCCGGCACGGCACTCTGAGACTTTGGTTCATTCCACTTCCTGGTGGGAAATTAGAGTTAAATGTGCCCCTCCAGACACCTGCCTCACTCCTAGCCCCTTGGTGATGTGTGTCCTGTGGTTTGAGGCCACATGTGCTGGGTTCCTCACCTTTGGCTGATGTGGCCCCACTGGTGTGAGGACACTCCTGCCTGGTTCCCATCCCCTTGGTGATGTGGGCCCTCCGGTGAGAGTCTGATCCTGGTTGGGTTCCTCACACTTCTGTGAGGTGGGCCCTCTTCTCTGAGGTCACTCCTGCCTGCCTGGCACACCCCGCCTTGGCGACGTCGGCCCTCTGGTGGGATTTGGTGCCTGCTGGGTGTCTCCTCCCCTCGGTAATGAGGGCCCTCTGGCGTCAGACCCTAACTCCTGGGCTCCCAATATTTTCTAATATGCGCCCTGTGGTTCGAGTACACTCCTGCCAGGTTCCCAACCCCATGGGAATGTGGGCCTTCTGCTCTGAGGTCCCAACCGTGGGTTGCTCAGTTTCATGATGAGGGCCCTCTGCTGTGAGTACTCTCCGGCCTGGATCCCATAGCCTCGCTGCTCCTGGCCACCTGCTGGGAGGTTACAACTGCGGGATTCCTCACCTTTTTTCTTCTATGGGCCCTCTGTTTTGAGACTCCTCCGGCCTGCCTCACTCCCAGCCCCTTGGTGATGTGTGTCCTCTGGTTTGAGGCCACGTATGCTGGGTCCCTCGCCTTTCGATGATGTGGCCCCACTGGTGTGAGGACACTCCTGCCTGGTTCCTATCCCCTTGATGATGTGGGCCCTCTGGTGAGAGTCTGATCCTGGCTGGGTTCCTCACCCTTCTGTGAGGTGGGCCCTCTGCTGTGAGGTCACTCCTGCCTGGCTGGCACACCCCACCTGGGCAACATCGGCCCTCTTGTGGCAGTTGGAGCCTGCTGGGAACCTCCCCTCGGTGATGGGGGCCCTCTTGCCTCAGGCCCTAACTGCTGGGTACCCACATTTTCTGATACGTGCTAAGTGATGCGAGGACACTCCTGCGAGGTTCCCATCCCCATGGACATGTGGGCCTTCTGCTCTAAGGTCCCAACACCTGTGTTGTTCACCGTTTCATGATGTTGGCTCTCTGGTGTTAGTTCACCCAGGCCTAGATCCCATAGCCTCTGTGCTCTGAGCGGCCTGCTGGGAGGTTCCTACTGCTGGATTCCTTACCTTTTTTATTCTTTGTGTCCTGTGTTTTCATGCTCCTACTTCCTGACTCACTCCCAGCCCATTTGTGATGTAGGTCCTCTTGTTTAAGGCCACATGTACCAGTTTCCTCACCTTTATTGATGTGGCCCCACTGGTGTGAGGACACTCCTGCCTGGTTCCCATCCCCTTGGTGATGTGGGCCCTCTGGTGAGAGTCTGATCCTGTCTGGATTCCTCACACTTCTGTGAGGTGGGCCCTCTGCTGTGAGGTAACTCCTGCCTGGCTTGCTCCCATTGCCTTGGTGACGTCGGCCCTCTGGTGGCATTTGGAGCCTGCTGGTAGCCTCCTCTCCTCCGTGATGAGGGCCCTCTGGCGCCAGGCCATAACTGCTGGGTTCCCACATTTTCTGATACGTGCTAAGTTGTGCGAGGACACTCCTGCGAGGTTCCCATCCCCATGGGGATGTGGGCCTTCTGCTCTGAGGTCCCACTGGCTGGGTTGCTCACAGTTTCATGATGTGGGCCCTCTGCTGTGAGTTCACTGTGGCCTGGATCCCATAG
Organism: Delphinapterus leucas; assembly: GCF_059928025.1. Classification (NCBI taxonomy): domain Eukaryota; kingdom Metazoa; phylum Chordata; class Mammalia; order Artiodactyla; family Monodontidae; genus Delphinapterus; species Delphinapterus leucas. The sequence goes on along the minus strand of NW_028322243.1, from coordinate 7,243,738 downwards.
ACTCCATGCTCTGGGCCACCTGCTGGGAGGTTCAAACTGCTGGATTCCTCACATTTTTTATTCTGTGGGCCCTGTGTTGTTAGGCTACTCCTGCCTGCCTCACTCGGAGCACCTTGGAAATGTGGGTCCTCTGGTTTAGGCCACATGTGCTGGGTTCCTCACCTTTCTATAATGTGGCCACACTGGTGTGAGGACACTCCTGCCTTGTTCCGATCCCCTTGGTGATGTGGGCCCTCTGGTGAGAGTCTTATCCTGGCTGGGTTCCTCACCCTTCTGTGCGGTAGGCCCTCTGCTGTGAGGTCACTCCTGCCTGGCTGGCACACGTCACCTTGGCGATGTGGGCCCTCAGTTGGGAGTTGGTGCCTGCTGGGAGTCTCCTCCCCTCGGTAATGAGGGCCCTCTGGCGTCAGACCCTAACTCCTGGGCTCCCAAAATTTTCTGATGTGCGCCCTGTGGTGCAAGTACACTCCTGCCAGGATCCCAACCCCATGGGAATGTGTGTCTTCTGCTCTGAGGTCCCAATGGTACGTTGTTCAGTTTCATGATGAGGGCCCTCTGGTGTGAGTTCACTCCGGCATGGACCCCATAGCCTCGCTGCTCCTGGCCACCTGCGGGGAGGTTCCAACTGCGGGATTCCTCACCTTTTTCCTTCTATGGGCCCTCTGTTTTGAGACTCCTCCTGCCTGCCTCACTCCCAGCCCCTTGGTGATGTGTGTCCTGTAGTTTGAGGCCACGTGTGCTGGGTCCGTCACATTTTGGTGATGTGACCACACTGGTGTGAGAACACTCCTGCCTGGTTTCCATTCCCTTGGTGATGTGGGCCCTCCGGTGAGAGTCTGATCCTCTTTGAGTTCCTCACACTTTTGTGTGGTTGGCCCTCTGCTCTGAGGTCACTCCTGCCTGGCTGGCACACCCTGCATTGGTGACGTCGGCCTTCTGGTAGCAGTTGGAGCTTCCTGGGAGCCTCCTCTCCTCAGTGATGAGGGCCCTCTGGCGTCCGGCCCTAACTGCTGGGCTCCCCACCTTTTCTGATGTGTGCCCACTGGTGCGATGACACTCCTGCTTGGTTCCCTTCCCCATGGGGATGTGGGCCTTGTGCTCTGAGGTTACAACGGCTGGGTTGCTTACAGTATCACGATGAGGGCCCTCTGTTGTGAGTTCATCACTGCCTGGATCCCATAGCCTCGGTGCTCTGGGCCACCTGCTGGGATGTTCCAACTGCTGGATTCCTCACCTTTTTTATACAATGGGCCATGTGTTTTGAGGTTAATCCTGCCTGCCTCGCTCCGAGACCCATGGTGATGTGGGTCCTCTGGTTTGAGGCCACATGTGCTGGGTACCTCAACTTTCGATGATGTGGCCCCACGGGTGTGAGGACACTCCTGCCTGGTTCCCAGCCCCTTGCTTATGTGGGCACTCTGGTGAGAGTCTGATCGTGACTGGGTTCCTTACCCTTCTGTGAGGTGGGCCCTCTGATGTGAGGTCACTCCTGCCTGGATGGCTCATGTCGCCTTGGCGACGTAGGCCCTCTGTTGGCCACTGAAGCATGCTGGGAGCCTCCTACCCTCTTTAATAAGGGCCCTGGAAGAAACGCATATGCCCTTTTTGACCAAGTGCATCATTGTCGAGGTTCTGCCTCTTCTCCTATACTTTCAGAGGACTTCCCGTCTACCTCCTGAAATCGTATTCCTGGAATTCTGCCCCGCGTTCAAGTCCTCTTTGCAGCCTTACTTCAATATATTTTTGGACGATAGCTGTCATTTATAACTCTGCAGGTTTGTGAATTACAGTGCCCCTGAGCTCCTTTCTTCAACTCGCTTTCTTGTGAGCTGGCCGCAAAACCGCAGGATTGCTTCAGGCCCTAATCTGGTTCCGACACGGCATGCTGAGCCTTTGGCTAATTCCTCTTCCTGGTGGGAAATGAGCGTTAAATTTGTTCGTGCAGACACCTACAGCTAATCTCTCATTGGTTCTCCCTATTCCTGTTCATCTTGCGCAGAAATTCCAAACTGTGCCAAACAGGAGGTTAAAGGCACTGACTCTCCAAGTGGGGAGAGTGTTAGTAAAGCGTCTGGAATGGTGAACCCGAGTAAAAGGGGACGAAAACTGAGATGCATTTGAAAACGTTTCCCGGTCACACAGTGCACTGTACTGTGGATTTCCCATGCATGTTTTAGCTGAAGGAAGAATCCCTTAAACCTGGAGAGTTGGGACCCATGGAATGGGTACCATGCAGTATGACTTCAAAGGGTCTGCATTTGCTCATCGAACCTCACCAATGCTATCAGCCCGAAGGGTCCAGCCTTATGTCTCACTCAGCTCTGGGTGTAGATGTGGTAAATCCAGGTTGCATCACAAGCCCTGAATGAATTATTTAAGAATTGCTCTCTATTTCACTGTCATTGTGTTTGTTTTTGTAATTCATTTTGATAATGGGTTTTATCGGATTTTCTCTGCTGCATTCATGCCGCTGTACACACACTTGAGTCTCTTACGGAGACATATAAATCCATGGGTTTGAAGGTTCTTACTAGTCATGTGTAATCCTAGGCGTTGAATATGGGGTGTTTAGTCCATTTCGTTGAGCAAGGGCTAGGTCTTGACTATTACATATTTGGCTTATGGAAAGGTATCTGTGCTAATTTCTATCTCTGGTTTTATGCAGCACCACAACTCACCTTTCCCCTTAAGCAAGCATAAGTTGGTTTTCTAAATTTGAGACCCTGTTCTGTTTTGTAATTCAGTTCATGTGTAGCCAAGTTTACATTCCGTGTATTAGTGATATCTTATGATGTTTCATTTTCTGTGTGACTTATTTCACTTAGAATCATCGTACCTGAATCCACTCATTATGCCGCGACGGGCCTTATGACATAGATTTCATTGGTGAGTGATATTCCTTTGTACGTACGTACCACACTTCTTTATCCATTTTTCGCTTTCTGGGATATTTAACTTGTACCGTAGACGAGGTTCTTGTAAACAGAGCCGTAAACAGAAACTTTGCGGTGCCTGTGTGTTTTTGATTTTAATTTCCCTAAGCTATAGGAAAATAAGTGGTAATGCCGTAGGCTCCGTTGCTTTGTTTTTTAGGTTTTTGAGGAAACACCATACACATCTCCAGAGTGGCTGTTGGCAATTTACATCCCGGCCATCAGCATAACAAGGCTCCCTGTTCTCCATGGCCTGTGCTGCCTTTCTGGATTTTACACTTTTTTCAGATGGCCCTTTTGAACGGGGGGCAGTGAGACTTCATTGTAGTGCAGATTTCTTTAACATGCTTGCTTGGTTGGCCAAAAAGGGCGTATGCGTTTTTTCCTGAATATATTCAGGAAAAAACGCATACGCCCTTTTTGGCCAAGTGCATCATTGTCGACGTTCTGCCTCTTTTCCTATGCTTTAAATGCAATTCCAGTCTACCCCCTGAAATCGTTTTCTTGCAATTCTGCCCCGCTTTCAAGTCCTCTTCGCAGCCTTCCTTCAATATATTTTTGGGTGATAGCTGTCATTTATAACTCTGCAGGTTTGTGAATTACAGTGTCCCTGAGCTCCTTTCTTCAACTCGCTTTCTTGTGAGCTGGCCGCAAACCCGCAGGATTGCTTCAGGCCCTAATCTGGTTCCGGCACGGCATGCTGAGCCTGTGGTTAATTCCTCTTCCTGGTGGGAAATGAGCGTTAAATTTGCCCGTGCAGACACCTTCACACGAGTCTTCATGGTGCCACTTTGCCCCGGTTATCTCTATGGAGGTTGGAGTTGGAGGGCCTCCTCGCTCAAGGTCAGTGTGCCCATGGAGCCAACCCTGCAACTTCAGGGCATGGTTGGGTGTTAGCATCACCACGTGGGGTCCTTTTCCCTTCGGAGGGAGGTGGCCTTTTGGGCTGCTGATTTCCAGGTTTTCAGATACTGCCAGTATCTTGGCCAGATGTGGCGGTGGGCCAAGCCCCTTGGTGACCGTAGTTTATCCTACCTGGAGCGCATTCTTGCATTGTTCCATTTCAAGTGGTCCCAGGTTTTGCACTAATACTCCGATGGTGATTCACCGTTCACCAGGAATGTAAAGGTCAAAGGGTTTAGCTAAATTAGGGAGTTCCAGGACAAGGGTCTGAATTGACTGCTCTTTCCATTCTTGAAAGGCCACTTCTGCATTCTATTCAAAAGGATCATCATCTTTTCCTTTCAGTGTTTCATATAGAGGCCCAGCTAGTAGACTGTAGTTAGGGATCCAGAAGCAGCAAACCCTGGCCTCCCCAGGAACCCCTAAGCTGTCTTCTAGTTTCAGAAATGGGTAAGGCTGTAAATTGTTTCTTCCCTTTCCTGGGATGGGCTTCTCCGACCTTCTGTGAGAATGAAGCCCAGGCAGGTCACCGTAGTCTGTGATATTTGAGCTTTTTCTTGGACAACTTGTATCCTTTATTGGCTTGGTAGTTCAGAGGTCTCCTTAGTAGGGCTGGCGATCAGAATGTCGTCTGCATATTGAAGGTGTGTTTCTTTTTCCAGAGGTAGAACTTTTAGTTCTTTAGCTGAGCTTTCCCCAAAGATGGTGTGGGAATTTTTGAACACTTGGGGCAACACGGCCCGGAAGTATTGTTTTAGTTGTATGTTGAGTCCTGCCACTCACAAGCCAAAATTTCTTGTGACTCTGGGACTAATAGAATACAAAAGAAGGCATCATTGAAGACTAATACAGAATACCATGTCCTGGTGGTTGGTAGAATGACCAGCAGGGTGTAGGATTTAGGAACTACTGGATGTATATCCTCGGTGGCTTCACTGACTGTCCTGACATCCTTTACCAGGACTCCAGCAGCCCATGGGGCTCTCGAGGTCAGGCCAATCCCAGGATATGGAGCTCACCTGGGCAGGTACCCCACCCCCACCCCAGCCCACGGGGCTCTCGTGTTCAGGCCCCTCCCAGGATATGGGGTTCCCTGGGCAGGTTCCCCTGCAGCCCATGGGGCTCTCGTGGTCAGGCCCCTCCCAGGATACAGAGCTACCCTTGCAGGTACGTTGGCAGGGCTGGGAACACAGGAACCGTGCATATCGCCCTCATTGCAGAGCACTCCCAGCTCACCTGTCACTCAGATCTGACACAGAGCACCTCAGAGCAGGACTTGAACTAACAAACAGCAGCTCCAACAGGTCTGTGACCCTGGGCATCACTCTGTGTGGCCTCCTTCCACCTGGTCTTCCAGAGACTTCCACTGCACCCGGGGCACCAGGCCTCTGTCTCCACCCACCAGCCACCCCTCCTCTCCCTGACTCCTGGGTTCCTCTCATTAGGAGAGGGTTTTCTTGAAGTTGTCTCCCACTCATGGGCCAGATAATATAATTAGAAAACAAGCCAGAGCTGCAGCCCCTTGTCTATCCTGACTCTCAGGAGCCCACACCTGTTCCTTGGACCTGGCCGATTCAGCAAGTTCCAGTTTCTGCAACTGTGAGCCCCTGAGGGGTGATTATTGGCTGGCCTGGGAAGCCCGGCCGTGCCGGCCAGACCTCCCCAGGTGTGCCTGGGTTCAGATCAATATAAACACCGCTCCAGGCAGCAAGAGCCCCTGCAGCTGTGCCTGACGCCATTTTCTCTGCCCTGTCAGCAGTCTTGGGGCTGGACTGGTGGGAGGGAGTGAGAGGCCACAGCTTTGTGGGTGGCCCAGTGTGAGTGGGGCTCTGCTGGACTTTCTGCAGCAGTTGCCAAGATGCCACCTGCTAAAGAAGAGGATGTGTCACCCATACCTGCCGTTGGAATTTCTCCCTGGGCAGAGGTGAGTGAGGAAGAAAGCAGTGGGGGCCGGGACAGCAGGGGTATCTCAGGCAGGGAAATGGAAAGCTTCCAGAAGAGCACCCAGGGCCAGGACCATCCTGGCTGGCCTGCAGGCACCAAGTCGGCTGGCATGCTGTCACTCATGTGGCTCCATGGCCCTTCCTCTAGGCTTTCAAGTCCTTGTACATATTCAGGTGTTTTACCTGGGAAGGGTGGGAACATTTCAGCAGCAGCTGGCCTGGGGCTCAGCCCACGTTTACTCACAGATGCCTCGGCACGGTCCCCCAGCTTTGCAATGAGGACGCTTGTTGCGTGGGGCCTGCTGGCTGAATGGGAGATGATTCCCCACCACTGACCAACTTCAGAATTGTTTACAACTGGAGCAAGTGCCCTGATACGGTTTTCCTCTGTGTAACTGGTGGGTTCTGTTTTTTTTTCTTTTTTTCGTTTTTGGTTCAAGGTAGATTTTATTCCTCTTTTTTGTATTTACAGATATAAGCATGGAAATAATTTATTCATATAAATACATGTATGTGAAGGGAAGAATATTTTTTCTGTTTTACTTTTTGTAATTTGAATTTTATTTTATTTTTTTATACAGCAGGTTCTTTTTGGTTATCTATTTTATACATATAAATGTATACATGCCAATCCCAATCTCTCAACTCCTCCCACCACCACCCCCCAACAGCTTTCCCCCCTTGGTGTCCATACGTTTGTTGTCTACATCTGTTGCTCTATTTCTGCCTGGCAAAACGGTTCATCTGTACAATTTTTCTAGGTTCCACATATATGCATTAATAGACAAGATTTGTTTTTCTCTTTCTGACTTACTTCACTCTGTATGACAGTCTCTAGATCCATCAACATCTCTACAAATGACCCAATTTCATTCCTTTTTATGGCTTAGTAATATTCCATTTTATATATGTACCACATCTTTATGCATTCGTCTGTCTGTGGGCATTTAGGTTGCTTCCATTACCTGGATATTGTAAATAGTGATGCAATGAACATTGCGGTGAATGTCTCTTTTTGATTTATGGTTTTATCTGGGTATATGCCCAGTAGTGGGATTGCTGTATCATATGGTAATTCTATTCTTAGTTTTATAAGAAACTCCATAATGTTCTCCACAGTGACTGTATCAATTTACATTCCCAACAATAGTGGAAGAGGGTTCCTTATCTCCACACCCTTTCCAGCATTTGTTGTTTGTAGATTTTCTGATGATGCCCATTCTAACAGGTGTGAGGTGATACACCATGGATGAGTCTATTTCGTTGAGCAAAGAGTAGGTCTTGTCTATTACATATTTGGCTTATGGAACGGTATGTGTGCTAATTTCAATCTCTGGTTTTATACAGCACCCCAACTCAACTTTCCCCTTAAGCAAGCATAAGTTTTTATCTAAATGTGAGACTCTGTTCGGTTTTGGAATTCAGTTTATGTGTAGCCAAGTTTACACTCTCTCTATTAGTGATATCTTATGATAATTATCTTTCTCTGTGTGACCTATTTCTCTTAGAATCATCATACTTAAATCCACTCAATTTGCTGCTACAGGCCTGATGACATTGATTTCATTGCTGAGTGATATTCCGTTGTACGTAAGTAGCACAACTCCTTTATCCATTTTTTTCTTTCTGGGATATTTAATTTGTACTGGACTCAAGGTTCTTGTAAACACAGCAGCCCTAAATTTGGTGTTGGCTGTGTCTTGTTGATTTTAATTTTCCTAAGCTATAGGGCCAAAAGTGGAAGTGCCCTAGGGTCTGTAGCTTTGTTTTTCAGATGTTTCAGGATACACCATAAACATCTCCAGAGTGTCTGTTGGCAATTTACATCCCGCCCATCAGCATAACAAGGCTCCCTGTTCTCCATGGCCTGTCCTGTGTTTCTGGTTTTTACACTTTTTTCAGATGGCCCTTTTGACGAATGGGAAATGAGACTTCATTGTAGTGCGGATTTCCATTTCTCGAGTGCTTGGTTGGCCAAAAAGGGCATATGTGTTTTTTCCTGATTATATTCAGGAAAAAATGTTTACGCACTTTTGTCCAAGTGCATCACTGTCAAAGATCTGTCGCTTTTCACATGCTTTAAATGCAATTCCAATCTACCTCCTGAAATATGATTCCTGCAATTCTGCCTCGTTTTCAAGTCCTCTTTGCAGACTTACTTCCATATAATTTTGCCAATAGCTGTCATTTATAACACTGCAGGTTTGTGAATTACAGTGCCCGTGATTTCCTTTCTTAACTCGTTTCCTTGAAAACTGGCCACAGAACCGCAGGTTTGCTTCAGGCCGTAATCAGGGTCCGGCACGGCACTCTGAGACTTTGGTTCATTCCACTTCCTGGTGGGAAATTAGAGTTAAATGTGCCCCTCCAGACACCTGCCTCACTCCTAGCCCCTTGGTGATGTGTGTCCTGTGGTTTGAGGCCACATGTGCTGGGTTCCTCACCTTTGGCTGATGTGGCCCCACTGGTGTGAGGACACTCCTGCCTGGTTCCCATCCCCTTGGTGATGTGGGCCCTCCGGTGAGAGTCTGATCCTGGTTGGGTTCCTCACACTTCTGTGAGGTGGGCCCTCTTCTCTGAGGTCACTCCTGCCTGGCTGGCACACCCCGCCTTGGCGACGTCGGCCCTCTGGTGGGATTTGGTGCCTGCTGGGTGTCTCCTCCCCTCGGTAATGAGGGCCCTCTGGCGTCAGACCCTAACTCCTGGGCTCCCAATATTTTCTGATATGCGCCCTGTGGTTCGAGTACACTCCTGCCAGGTTCCCAACCCCATGGGAATGTGGGCCTTCTGCTCTGAGGTCCCAACCTTGGGTTGCTCAGTTTCATGATGAGGGCCCTCTGCTGTGAGTTCTCTCCGGCCTGGATCCCATAGCCTCGCTGCTCCTGGCCACCTGCTGGGAGGTTACAACTGCGGGATTCCTCACCTTTTTTCTTCTATGGGCCCTCTGTTTTGAGACTCCTCCTGCCTGCCTCACTCCCAGCCCCTTGGTGATGTGTGTCCTCTGGTTTGAGGCCACGTATGCTGGGTCCCTCGCCTTTCGATGATGTGGCCCCACTGGTGTGAGGACACTCCTGCCTGGTTCCTATCCCCTTGATGATGTGGGCCCTCTGGTGAGAGTCTGATCCTGGCTGGGTTCCTCACCCTTCTGTGAGGGGGGCCCTCTGCTGTGAGGTCACTACTGTCTGGCTGGCACACCCCACCTGGGCAACATCGGCCCTCTTGTGGCAGTTGGAGCCTGCTGGGAACCTCCCCTCGGTGATGGGGGCCCTCTTGCCTCAGGCCCTAACTGCTGGGTACCCACATTTTCTGATACGTGCTAAGTGGTGCGAGGACACTCCTGCGAGGTTCCCATCCCCATGGGCATGTGGGCCTTCTGCTCTAAGGTCCCAACACCTGTGTTGTTCACCGTTTCATGATGTTGGCTCTCTGGTGTTAGTTCACCCAGGCCTAGATCCCATAGCCTCTGTGCTCTGAGCGGCCTGCTGGGAGGTTCCTACTGCTGGATTCCTTACCTTTTTTATTCTTTGGGTCCTGTGTTTTCATGCTCCTACTTCCTGACTCACTCCCAGCCCATTTGTGATGTAGGTCCTCTGGTTTAAGGCCACATGTACCGGTTTCCTCACCTTTATTGATGTGGCCCCACTGGTGTGAGGACACTCCTGCCTGGTTCCCATCCCCTTGGTGATGTGGGCCCTCTGGTGAGAGTCTGATCCTGTCTGGATTCCTCACACTTCTGTGAGGTGGGCCCTCTGCTGTGAGGTCACTCCTGCCTGGCTGGCACACGTCACCTTGGCGATGTGGGCCCTCAGTTGGGAGTTGGTGCCTGCTGGGAGTCTCCTCCCCTCGGTAATGAGGGCCCTCTGGCGTCAGGCCCTAACTCATGGGCTCCCAAAATTTTCTGATGTGCGCCCTGTCGTGCGAGTACACTCCAGCCAGGGTCCCATCCCCATGGGGATGTGGGCTTTCTGCCCTGAGGTCCCAACGGCTGGGTTGCTCACAGTGTCAGAATGTGGGCCCTCTGCTGTGAGTTCACTCCGGCATGGATCCCATAGCCTCGGTGCTCTGGGCCACCTTCTTGGAGCTTCCGACTGCGGGGTTCCTCACCTTTTTTATTCTATGGGCGCTCTGTTGTGAGTCTCCTCCTGCATGCCTCACTCCCAGCCCTTTTGTGATGTGTGTCCCCTTGTTTGAGGCCACATGTGCTGTGTTCCTCACCTTTCGCTGATGTGGCCCCACTGGTGTGAGGACACTCCTGCCTGGTTTCCATCCCCTTGGTGATGTGGGCGCTCTGGTTAGAGTCTGATCCTGTTTGGGCTCCTCACACTTCTGTGAGGTGGGCCCTCTGCTGTGAGGTAACTCCTGCCTGGCTTGCTCCCATTGCCTTGGTGACGTCGGCCCTCTGGTGGCATTTGGAGCCTGCTGGTAGCCTCCTCTCCTCCGTGATGAGTGCTCTCTGGCATCAGGCCATAACTGCTGGGTTCCCACATTTTCTGATACGTGCTAAGTTGTGCGAGGACACTCCTGCGAGGTTCCCATCTCCATGGGGATGTGGGCCTTCTGCTCTGAGGTCCCACTGGCTGGGTTGCTCACAGTTTCATGATGTGGGCCCTCTGCTGTGAGTTCACTGTGGCCTGGATCCCATAGACTCCATGCTCTGGGCCACCTGCTGGGAGGTTCAAACTGCTGGATTCCTCACATTTTGTATTCTGTGGGCCCTGTGTTGTTAGGCTACTCCTGCCTGCCTCACTCGGAGCACCTTGGAAATGTGGGTCCTCTGGTTTAGGCCACATGTGCTGGGTTCCTCACCTTTCTATAATGTGGCCACACTGGTGTGAGGACACTCCTGCCTTGTTCCGATCCCCTTGGTGATGTGGGCCCTCTGGTGAGAGTCTTATCCTGGCTGGGTTCCTCACCCTTCTGTGAGGTAGGCCCTCTTCTCTGAGGTCACTCCTGCCTGGCTGGCACACCCCGCCTTGGCGACGTCGGCCCTCTGGTGGGATTTGGTGCCTGCTTGGAGTCTCCTCCCCTTGGTAATGAGGGCCCTCTGGCGTCACACCATAACTCCTGGGCTCCCAAGATTTTCTGATATGCGCCCTGTGGTTCGAGTACACTCCTGCCAGGTTCCCATCCCCATGGGCATGTGGGCCTTCTGCTCTAAGGTCCCAACACCTGTGTTGTTCACCATTTCATGATGTTGGCTCTCTGGTGTTAGTTCACCCAGGCCTAGATCCCATAGCCTCTGTGCTCTGAGTGGCCTGCTGGGAGGTTCCTACTGCTGGATTCCTTACCTTTTTTATTCTTTGGGTCCTGTGTTTTCATGCTCCTACTTCCTGACTCACTCCCAGCCCATTTGTGATGTAGGTCCTCTGGTTTAAGGCCACATGTACCGGTTTTCTCACCTTTATTGATGTGGCCCCACTGGTGTGAGGACACTCCTGCCTGGTTCCCATCCCCTTGGTGATGGGGGCCCTCTGGTGAGAGTCTGATCCTGTCTGGATTCCTCACACTTCTGGGAGGTGGGCCCTCTGCTGTGAGGCCACTCCTGCCTGGCTGGCACACGTCACCTTGGCGATGTGGGCCCTCAGTTGGGAGTTGGTGCCTGCTGGGAGTCTCCTCCCCTCAGTAATGAGGGCCCTCTGGCGTCAGGCCCTAACTCCTGGGCTCCCAAAATTTTCTGATGTGCGCCCTGTCGTGCGAGTACACTCCAGCCAGGGTCCCATCCCCATGGGGATGTGGGCTTTCTGCCCTGAGGTCCCAACGGCTGGGTTGCTCACAGTGTCAGAATGTGGGCCCTCTGCTGTGAGTTCACTCTGGCATGGATCCCATAGCCTCGGTGCTCTGGGCCACCTGCTTGGAGCTTCCAACTGCGGGGTTCCTCACCTTTTTTATTCTATGGGCGCTCTGTTGTGAGTCTCCTCCTGCATGCCTCACTCCCAGCCCTTTCGTGATGTGTGTCCCCTTGTTTGAGGCCACATGTGCTGTGCTCCTCACCTTTCGCTGATGTGGCCCCACTGGTGAGAGGACACTCCTGCCTGGTTTCCATCCCCTTGGTGATGTGGCCGCTCTGGCTATAGTCTGATCCTGTTTGTGTTCCTCACACTACTGTGAGGTGGGCCCTCTGCTCTGAGGTAACTCCTGCCTGGCTTGCTCCCGTTTCCTTGGCAATGTCGGCCCTCTTGTTGCAGTTGGAGCCTACTGGGAGCCTCCTCCCCTCGGTGATGAGGGCCCTCTGGCGTCAGGCCCTAACTGCTGGGTACCCACATTTTCTGATACGTGCTAAGTTGTGCGAGGACACTCGTGCCATGTTCCCAACCCCATGGTGATGTGGGCCTTCTGCTCTGAGGTCCAAACGGCTGGGTTGCTCACAGTTTCATGATGTGGGCCCTCTGCTGTGAGTTCACTGTGGCCTGGATCGCATAGACTCGGTGCTCTGGGCCGCCTGCTGGGAGGTTCCCACTGCAGGATTCCTCAGCTTTTTTACTCTATTCGCCCTGTGTTGTGAGGCTACTCATGCCTGCCTCACTCTGAACCCCTTGGAGATCTGGGTCCTCTGGTTTAGGGCACATGTGCTGGGTTCCTCACTTTTCTATGATGTGGTCACCCTGGTGTGAAGACAGTCCTGCCTGGTTCTGATGCCCTTGGTGATGTGGGCCCTCTGGTGAGAGTCTTATCCTGGCTGGGTTCCTCACCATTCTGTGAGGTAGGCCCTCAGCTGTGAGGTCACTCCTGCCTGGCTGTTGCACGTCACCTTGGCAACATGGTCCCTCCGTAGGGAGTTGGTGCCTGCTTGGGGTCTCCTCCCCTTGGTAATGAGGGCCCTCTGGCATCAGGCCCTAATTTCTGGGTTCCCAAAATTCTCTGATGTGCGCCCTGTGGTGCGAGTACACTTCTGCCAAGTTCCCAACCACATGGGAATGTGGGCCTTCTGCTCTAAGGTCCCAACGGCTGGGTTGCTCACAGTTTCATGATGAGGGCCCTCTGTTTTGAGTTCAGTCAAGCCTGGATCCCATAGCCTCGCTGCTCCTGGCCGCCTGCTGGGAGGTTCCAACTGCGGGATTCCTCTCCTTTTTTACGCAATGGGCCCTCTGTTTTGAGGCTCCTCCTGCCTGCCTCACTCCCAGCCCCTTGGTGATATGTGTCCTGTAGTTTGAGGCCACGTGTGCTGGGTTCGTCACATTTCGGTGATGTGGCCCCACTGGTGTGAGGACACTCCTGCCTGGTTTCCATTCCCTTGGTGATGTGGGCCCTCTGGTGAGAGTCTGATCCTCTTTGGGTTCCTCACACTTTTGTGTGGTTGGCCCTCTGCTCTGAGGTCACTCCTGCCTGGCTGGCACGCCCCGCATTGGCGACGTCGGCCCTCTGGTAGCAGTTGGAGCTTGCTGAGCGCCTCCTCTCCTCAGTGATGAGGGCCTTCTGGCGTCCGGCCCTAACTGCTGGGCTCCTCACATTTTCTGTTGTGTGCCCACTGGTGCGATGACACTCCTGCTTGGTTCCCTTCCCCATGGGGATGTGGGCCTTGTGCTCTGAGGTCACAACGGCTGGGTTGCTTACAGTATCACGATGAGGGCCCTCTGTTGTGAGTTCATCACTGCCTGGATCCCATAGCCTCGGTGCTCTGGGCCGCCTGCTGGGATGTTCCAACTGCTGGATTCCTCACCTTTTTTATACAATGGGCCATGTGTTTTGAGGTTAATCCTGCCTGCCTCGCTCCGAGACCCATGGTGATGTGGGTCCTCTGGTTTGAGGCCACATATGCTGGGTACCTCAACTTTCGATGATGTGGCCCCACGGGTGTGAGGACACTCCTGCCTGGTTCCCAGCCCCTTGCTTATGTGGGCACTCTGGTGAGAGTCTGATCTTGACTGGGTTCCTTACCCTTCTGTGAGGTGGGCCCTCTGATGTGAGGTCACTCCTGCCTGGATGGCTCATGTCGCCTTGGCGACGTAGGCCCTCTGTTGGCCACTGAAGCATGCTGGGAGCCTCCTACCCTCTTTAATAAGTGCCCTGGAGGAAACGCATATGCCCTTTTTGACCAAGTGCATCATTGTCGAGGTTCTGCCTCTTCTCCTATACTTTCAGAGGACTTCCCGTCTACCTCCTGAAATCGTATTCCTGGAATTCTGCCCGGCGTTCAAGTCCTCTTTGCAGCCTTACTTCAATATATTTTTGGACGATAGCTGTCATTTATAACTCTGCAGGTTTGTGAATTACAGTGCCCCTGAGCTCCTTTCTTCAACTCGCTTTCTTGTGAGCTGGCCGCAAAACCGCAGGATTGCTCCAGGCTCTAATCTGGTTCCAACACGGCATGCTGAGCCTTTGGCTAATTCCTCTTCCTGGTGGGAAATGAGCGTTAAATTTGTTCGTGCAGACACCTACAGCTAATCTCTCATTGGTTCTCCCTATTCCTGTTCATCTTGCGCAGAAATTCCAAACTGTGCCAAACAGGAGGTTAAAGGCACTGACTCTCCAAGTGGGGAGAGTGTTAGTAAAGCGTCTGGAATGGTAAAACCGAGTACGAGGGGACGAAAACTGAGACGCATTTAAAAAGTTTTCCCGGTCACACGGTGGACCATATTCTGGGTTGCCCATGCATGTTTTACCTGAAGGAAGAATCCCTTCAACCTGGAGAGTTGGGACCCATGGAATGGGTACCACGCAGTATGACTTCAAAGGGTTGCCTTTGCTCACCGAACGTCACCAATGCTATCAGCCCGAAGTGTCCAGCCTTATGTCTCACTCAGCTCGGGGTGTAGATGTGGTAAATCCACGTTGCATCACAAGCCCTGAATGAATTATTTAAGAATTGCTCTCTATTTCACTGTCATTGTGTTTTGTTTTTGTAATTTATTTTGATAATGGGATTTATCGGATTTTCACTGCTGCGTTTATGCCGCTGTACACATGCTTGATTCTCTTATGGAGACATATAAATCCATGGGTTTTCAGATTCTTACTAGTCAGGTATATTCCTAGGCATTGAATATGGGGTGTTGAGTCCATTTCGTGGAGCAAGGAGTAGGTCCTGACTATTACATATTTGCTTATGGAAAGGTATCTGTGCTAATTTCAATCTCTGGTTTTATGCAGCACCACAACTCACCTTTCCCCTTAAGCAAGCATAAGTTGGTTTTCTAAATTTGAGACCCTTTTCTGTTTTGTAATTGAGTTCATGTGCAGCCATGTTTGCATTCCGTGTATTTGAGATATCTTATGGTGTTTCTTTTTCTGTGTGACTTAGTTAACTTAGAATGATCGTACCTGAATCCACTCATTATGCCGCGACGGGCCTCATGACATAGATTTCATTGCTGAGTGATATTCCATTGTACGTACGTACAACAACTTCTTTATCCATTTTTTGCTTTCTGGGATATTTCACTTGTACCGTAAATGAGGTTCTTGTAAGCAGAGCCGTCCAAAATTTATGGGTGGCTGTGTCTTTTTGATTTTAATTTCCCTAAGCTATAGAACCATAAGTTGAAGTGCCGTAGGCTCCGTTGCTTAGTTTTTTAGGTGTTTGAGGAAACACCATACACTTCTCCAGAGTGGCTGTTGGCAATTTACATCCCGCCCATCAGCATAACAAGGCTCCCTGTTCTCCATGGCCTGTCCTGCCTTTCTGGATTTTTCACTTTTTTCAGATGTCCCTTTTGACAGAGGGGCAGTGAGACTTCATTGTAATGCATATTTCTTTACAGGCTTGCTTGTTTGGCCAAAAAGGGCGTATGTGTTTTTTCTTGAATATATTCAGGAAAAAACGCATACGCCCTTTTTGACCAAGTGCATCATTGTCGACTTTCTGTCTCTTTCCTTATGCTTTAAATGCAATTCCAGTCTGCCCCTGAACTCGTTTTCCTGCAATTCTGCCCCGCTTTCAAGTCCTCTACGCAGCCTTACTTCAATACATTTTTGGACAATAGCTGACATTTATAACTCTGCAGGTTTGTGAATGACAGTGCGCCTGAGCTCCTTTCTTCTACTCGCTTTCTTGTGAGCTGGCCGCAAACCCGCAGGATTGCTTCATGCCCTAATCTGGTTCCGGCACAGCATGCTGATCCTTTGGTAAATTCCTCTTCCTGGTGGGAAATGAGTGTTATATTTGAACGTGCAGACGCCTAGAGCTAGTTTCTCATTGGTTCTCCCTATTCTTGTTCATCTTGCGCAGAAATTGCAAACTGTGCCAAACAGGAGGTTAAAGGCACTGACTCTCTAAGTGGGGAGAGTATTAGTAAAGGGTCTTCAATCGTGAACCCGAGTAAAAGGGGACGAAAACTGAGATGCATTTGAAAAGGTTTCCCGGTCACACGGTGCACCATACTGTGGGTTTCCCATGCATGTTTTAGCTGAAGGAAGAATCCCTTAAACCTGGAGAGTTGGGACCCATGGAATGGGTACCATGCAGTATGACTTCAAAGGGTCTGCATTTGCTCATCGAACCTCACCAATGCTATCAGCCCGAAGTGTCCAGCCTTCTGTCTCACTCAGCTCTGGGTGTAGATGTGGTAAATCCAGGTTGCATCACAAGCCCTGAATGAATTATTTAAGAATTGCTCTCTATTTCACTGTCATTGTGTTTGTTTTTGTAATTCATTTTGATAATGGGTTTTATCGGATTTTCTCTGCTGCATTCATGCCGCTGTACACACCCTTGAGTCTCTTACGGAGACATATAAATCCATGGGTTTGAAGATTCTTACTAGTCATGTGTAATCCTAGGCGTTGAATATGGGGTGTTTAGTCCATTTCGTTGAGCAAGGGCTAGGTCTTGACTATTACATATTTGGCTTATGGAAAGGTATCTGTGCTAATTTCTATCTCTGGTTTTATGCAGCACCCCAACTCACCTTTCCCCTTAAGCAAGCATAAGTTGGTTTTCTAAATTTGAGACCCTGTTCTGTTTTGTAATTCAGTTCATGTGTAGCCAAGTTTACATTCCGTGTATTAGTGATATCTTATGATGTTTCATTTTCTGTGTGACTTATTTCACTTAGAATCATCGTACCTGAATCCACTCATTATGCCGCGACGGGCCTGATGACATAGATTTCATTGGTGAGTGATATTCCTTTGTACGTACGTACCACACTTCTTTATCCATTTTTCGCTTTCTGGGATATTTAACTTGTACCGTAGACGAGGTTCTTGTAAACAGAGCCGTAAACAGAAACTTTGCGGTGGCTGTGTGTTTTTGATTTTAATTTCCCTAAGCTATAGGAAAATAAGTGGTAATGCCTTAGGCTCCGTTGCTTTGTTTTTTAGGTTTTTGAGGAAACACCATACACATCTCCAGAGTGGCTGTTGGCAATTTACATCCCGCCCATCAGCATAACAAGGCTCCCTGTTCTCCATGGCCTGTGCTGCCTTTCTGGATTTTACACTTTTTTCAGATGGCCCTTTTGAACGGGGGGCAGTGAGACTTCATTGTAGTGCAGATTTCTTTAACATGCTTGCTTGGTTGGCCAAAAAGGGCGTATGCGTTTTTTCCTGAATATATTCAGGAAAAAACGCATACGCCCTTTTTGACCAAGTGCATCATTGTCGACGTTCTGCCTCTTTTCCTATGCTTTAAATGCAATTCCAGCCTACCCCCTGAAATCGTTTTCTTGCAATTCTGCCCCGCTTTCAAGTCCTCTTCGCAGCCTTCCTTCAATATATTTTTGGGTGATAGCTGTCATTTATAACTCTGCAGGTTTGTGAATTACAGTGTCCCTGAGCTCCTTTCTTCAACTCGCTTTCTTGTGAGCTGGCCGCAAACCCACAGGATTGCTTCAGGCCCTAATCTGGTTCCGGCACGGCATGCTGAGCCTTTGGTTAATTCCTCTTCCTGTTGCGAAATGAGCATTAAATTTGCCCGTGCAGACACCTTCACACGAGTCTTCATGGTGCCACTTTGCCCCGGTTATCTCTATGGAGGTTGGAGTTGGAGGGCCTCCTCGCTCAAGGTCAGTGTGCCCATGGAGCCAACCCTGCAACTTCAGGGCATGGTTGGGTGTTAGGATCACCACGTGGGGTCCTTTTCCCTTCGGAGGGAGGTGGCCTTTTGGGCTGCTGACTTCCAGGTTTTCAGATACTGCCAGTATCTTGGCCAGATGTGGCGGTGGGCCAAGCCCCTTGGTGACCGTAGTTTATCCTACCTGGATCGCATTCTTGCATTGTTCCATTTCAAGTGGTCCCAGGTTTTGCACTAATACTCCAATGGCGATTCACCGTTCACCAGGAATGTAAAGGTCAAAGGGTTTAGCTAAATTAGGGAGTTCCAGGGCAAGGGTCTGAATTGACTGCTCTTTCCATTCTTGAAAGGCCACTTCTGCATTCTATTCAAAAGGATCATCATCTTTTCCTTTCAGTGTTTCATATAGAGGCCCAGCTAGTAGACTGTAGTTAGGGATCCAGAAGCAGCAAACCCTGGCCTCCCCAGGAACCCCTAAGCTGTCTTCTAGTTTCAGAAATGGGTAAGGCTGTAAATTGTTTCTTCCCTTTCCTGGGATGGGCTTCTCCGACCTTCTGTGAGAATGAAGCCCAGGCAGGTCACCGTAGTCTGTGATATTTGAGCTTTGTCTTGGACAACTTGTATCCTTTATTGGCTTTGTAGTTCAGAGGTCTCCTTAGTAGGGCTGGCGATCAGAATGTCGTCTGCATATTGAAGGAGTGTTTCCTTTTCCAGAGGTAGAACTTTTAGTTCTTTAGCTGAGCTTTCCCCAAAGATGGTGTGGGAATTTTTGAACCCTTGGGGCAACACGGCCCGGAAGTATTGTTTTAGTTGTATGTTGAGTCCTGCCACTCACAAGCCAAAATTTCTTGTGACTCTGGGACTAATAGAATACAAAAGAAGGCATCATTGAAGACTAATACAGAATACCATGTCCTGGTGGTTGGTAGCATGACCAGAAGGGTGTAGGATTTAGGAACTACTGGAGGTATACCCTCGGTGGCTTCACTGACTGTCCTGACATCCTTTACCAGGACTCCAGCAGCCCATGGGGCTCTCGAGGTCAGGCCAATCCCAGGATATGGAGCTCACCTGGGCAGGTACCCCACCCCCACCCCAGCCCACGGGGCTCTCGTGTTCAGGCCCCTCCCAGGATATGGGGTTCCCTGGGCAGGTTCCCCTGCAGCCCATGGGGCTCTCGTGGTCAGGTCCCTCCCAGGATACAGAGCTACCCTTGCAGGTACCATGGCAGGGCTGGGAACACAGGAACCGTGCATATCGCCCTCATTGCAGAGCACTCCCAGCTCACCTGTCACTCAGATCTGACACAGAGCACCTCAGAGCAGGACTTGAACTAACAAACAGCAGCTCCGACAGGTCTGTGACCCTGGGCATCACTCTGTGTGGCCTCCTTCCACCTGGTCTTCCAGAGACTTCCACTGCACCCGGGGCACCAGGCCTCTGTCTCCACCCACCAGCCACCCCTCCTCTCCCTGACTCCTGGGTTCCTCTCATTAGGAGAGGGTTTTCTTGAAGTTGTCTCCCACTCATGGGCCAGATAATATAATTAGAAAACAAGCCAGAGCTGCAGCCCCTTGTCTATCCTGACTCTCAGGAGCCCACACCTGTTCCTTGGACCTGGCCGATTCAGCAAGTTCCAGTTTCTGCAACTGTGAGCCCCTGAGGGGTGATTATTGGCTGGCCTGGGAAGCCCGGCCGTGCCGGCCAGACCTCCCCAGGTGTGCCTGGGTTCAGATCAATATAAACACCGCTCCAGGCAGCAAGAGCCCCTGCAGCTGTGCCTGACGCCATTTTCTCTGCCCTGTCAGCAGTCTTGGGGCTGGACTGGTGGGAGGGAGTGAGAGGCCACGGCTTTGTGGGTGGCCCAGTGTGAGTGGGGCTCTGCTGGACTTTCTGCAGCAGTTGCCAAGATGCCACCTGCTAAAGAAGAGGATGTGTCACCCATACCTGCAGCTGGAATTTCTCCCTGGGCAGAGGTGAGTGAGGAAGAAAGCAGTGGGGGCCGGGACAGCAGGGGTATCTCAGGCAGGGAAATGGAAAGCTTCCAGAAGAGCACCCAGGGCCAGGACCATCCTGGCTGGCCTGCAGGCACCAAGTCGGCTGGCATGCTGTCACTCATGTGGCTCCATGGCCCTTCCTCTAGGCTTTCAAGTCCTTGTACATATTCAGGTGTTTTACCTGGGAAGGGTGGGAACATTTCAGCAGCAGCTGGCCTGGGGCTCAGCCCACGTTTACTCACAGATGCCTCGGCACGGTCCCCCAGCTTTGCAATGAGGACGCTTGTTGCGTGGGGCCTGCTGGCTGAATGGGAGATGATTCCCCACCACTGACCAACTTCAGAATTGTTTACAACTGGAGCAAGTGCCCTGATACGGTTTTCCTCTGTGTAACTGGTGGGTTCTGTTTTTTTTTCTTTTTTTCGTTTTTGGTTCAAGGTAGATTTTATTCCTCTTTTTTGTATTTACAGATATAAGCATGGAAATAATTTATTCATATAAATACATGTATGTGAAGGGAAGAATATTTTTTCTGTTTTACTTTTTGTAATTTGAATTTTATTTTATTTTTTTATACAGCAGGTTCTTTTTGGTTATCTATTTTATACATATAAATGTATACATGCCAATCCCAATCTCTCAACTCCTCCCACCACCACCCCCCAACAGCTTTCCCCCCTTGGTGTCCATACGTTTGTTGTCTACATCTGTTGCTCTATTTCTGCCTGGCAAAACGGTTCATCTGTACAATTTTTCTAGGTTCCACATATATGCATTAATAGACAAGATTTGTTTTTCTCTTTCTGACTTACTTCACTCTGTATGACAGTCTCTAGATCCATCAACGTCTCTACAAATGACCCAATTTCATTCCTTTTTATGGCTTAGTAATATTCCATTTTATATATGTACCACATCTTTATGCATTCGTCTGTCTGTGGGCATTTAGGTTGCTTCCATTACCTGGATATTGTAAATAGTGATGCAATGAACATTGCGGTGAATGTCTCTTTTTGATTTATGGTTTTGTCTGGGTATATGCCCAGTAGTGGGATTGCTGTATCATATGGTAATTCTATTCTTAGTTTTATAAGAAACTCCATAATGTTCTCCACAGTGACTGTATCAATTTACATTCCCAACAATAGTGGAAGAGGGTTCCTTATCTCCACACCCTTTCCAGCATTTGTTGTTTGTAGATTTTCTGATGATGCCCATTCTAACAGGTGTGAGGTGATACACCATGGATGAGTCTATTTCGTTGAGCAAAGAGTAGGTCTTGTCTATTACATATTTGGCTTATGGAACGGTATGTGTGCTAATTTCAATCTCTGGTTTTATACAGCACCGCAACTCAACTTTCCCCTTAAGCAAGCATAAGTTTTTATCTAAATGTGAGACTCTGTTCGGTTTTGGAATTCAGTTTATGTGTAGCCAAGTTTACACTCTCTCTATTAGTGATATCTTATGATAATTCTCTTTCTCTGTGTGACCTATTTCTCTTAGAATCATCATACTTAAATCCACTCAATTTGCTGCTAGAGGCCTGATGACATTGATTTCATTGCTGAGTGATATTCCGTTGTACGTAAGTAGCACAACTCCTTTATCCATTTTTTTCTTTCTGGGATATTTAATTTGTACTGGACTCAAGGTTCTTGTAAACACAGCAGCCCTAAATTTGGTGTTGGCTGTGTCTTGTTGATTTTAATTTTCCTAAGCTATAGGGCCAAAAGTGGAAGTGCCCTAGGGTCTGTAGCTTTGTTTTTCAGATGTTTCAGGATACACCATAAACATCTCCAGAGTGTCTGTTGGCAATTTACATCCCGCCCATCAGCATAACAAGGCTCCCTGTTCTCCATGGCCTGTCCTGTGTTTCTGGTTTTTACACTTTTTTCAGATGGCCCTTTTGACGAATGGGAAATGAGACTTCATTGTAGTGCGGATTTCCATTGCTCGAGTGCTTGGTTGGCCAAAAAGGGCATATGTGTTTTTTCCTGAATATATTCAGGAAAAAATGTTTACGCACTTTTGTCCAAGTGCATCAGTGTCAAAGATCTGCCGCTTTTCACATGCTTTAAATGCAATTCCAATCTACCTCCTGAAATATGATTCCTGCAATTCTGCCTCGTTTTCAAGTCCTCTTTGCAGACTTACTTCCATATAATTTTGCCATTAGCTGTCATTTATAACACTGCAGGTTTTTGAATTACAGTGCCCGTGATTTCCTTTCTTAACTCGTTTCCTTGAAAACTGGCCACAGAACCGCAGGTTTGCTTCAGGCCGTAATCAGGGTCCGGCACGGCACTCTGAGACTTTGGTTCATTCCACTTCCTGGTGGGAAATTAGAGTTAAATGTGCCCCTCCAGACACCTGCCTCACTCCTAGCCCCTTGGTGATGTGTGTCCTGTGGTTTGAGGCCACATGTGCTGGGTTCCTCACCTTTGGCTGATGTGGCCCCACTGGTGTGAGGACACTCCTGCCTGCTTCCCATCCCCTTCGTGATGTGGGCCCTCCGGTGAGAGTCTGATCCTGGTTGGGTTCCTCACACTTCTGTGAGGTGGGCCCTCTTCTCTGAGGTCACTCCTGCCTGGCTGGCACACCCCGCCTTGGCGACGTCGGCCCTCTGGTGGGATTTGGTGCCTGCTGGGTGTCTCCTCCCCTCGGTAATGAGGGCCCTCTGGCGTCAGACCCTAACTCCTGGGCTCCCAATATTTTCTGATATGCGCCCTGTGGTTCGAGTACACTCCTGCCAGGTTCCCAACCCCATGGGAATGTGGGCCTTCTGCTCTGAGGTCCCAACCTTGGGTTGCTCAGTTTCATGATGAGGGTCCTCTGCTGTGAGTTCTCTCCGGCCTGGATCCCATAGCCTCGCTGCTCCTGGCCACCTGCTGGGAGGTTACAACTGCGGGATTCCTCACCTTTTTTCTTCTATGGGCCCTCTGTTTTGAGACTCCTCCTGCCTGCCTCACTCCCAGCCCCTTGGTGATGTGTGTCCTCTGGTTTGAGGCCACGTATGCTGGGTCCCTCGCCTTTCGATGATGTGGCCCCACTGGTGTGAGGACACTCCTGCCTGGTTCCTATCCCCTTGATGATGTGGGCCCTCTGGTGAGAGTCTGATCCTGGCTGGGTTCCTCACCCTTCTGTGAGGGGGGCCCTCTGCTGTGAGGTCACTCCTGCCTGGCTGGCACACCCCACCTGGGCAACATCGGCCCTCTTGTGGCAGTTGGAGCCTGCTGGGAACCTCCCCTCGGTGATGGGGGCCCTCTTGCCTCAGGCCCTAACTGCTGGGTACCCACATTTTCTGATACGTGCTAAGTGGTGCGAGGACACTCCTGCGAGGTTCCCATCCCCATGGGCATGTGGGCCTTCTGCTCTAAGGTCCCAACACCTGTGTTGTTCACCGTTTCATGATGTTGGCTCTCTGGTGTTAGTTCACCCAGGGCTAGATCCCATAGCCTCTGTGCTCTGAGCGGCCTGCTGGGAGGTTCCTACTGCTGGATTCCTTACCTTTTTTATTCTTTGGGTCCTGTGTTTTCATGCTCCTACTTCCTGACTCACTCCCAGCCCATTTGTGATGTAGGTCCTCTGGTTTAAGGCCACATGTACCGGTTTCCTCACCTTTATTGATGTGGCCCCACTGGTGTGAGGACACTCCTGCCTGGTTCCCATCCCCTTGGTGATGGGGGCCCTCTGGTGAGAGTCTGATCCTGTCTGGATTCCTCACACTTCTGGGAGGTGGGCCCTCTGCTGTGAGGTCACTCCTGCCTGGCTGGCACACGTCACCTTGGCGATGTGGGCCCTCAGTTGGGAGTTGGTGCCTGCTGGGAGTCTCCTCCCCTCGGTAATGAGGGCCCTCTGGCGTCAGGCCCTAACTCATGGGCTCCCAAAATTTTCTGATGTGCGCCCTGTCGTGCGAGTACACTCCAGCCAGGGTCCCATCCCCATGGGGATGTGGGCTTTCTGCCCTGAGGTCCCAACGGCTGGGTTGCTCACAGTGTCAGAATGTGGGCCCTCTGCTGTGAGTTCACTCCGGCATGGATCCCATAGCCTCGGTGCTCTGGGCCACCTTCTTGGAGCTTCCGACTGCGGGGTTCCTCACCTTTTTTATTCTATGGGCGCTCTGTTGTGAGTCTCCTCCTGCATGCCTCACTCCCAGCCCTTTCGTGATGTGTGTCCCCTTGTTTGAGGCCACATGTGCTGTGTTCCTCACCTTTCGCTGATGTGGCCCCACTGGTGTGAGGACACTCCTGCCTGGTTTCCATCCCCTTGGTGATGTGGGCGCTCTGGTTAGAGTCTGATCCTGTTTGGGCTCCTCACACTTCTGTGAGGTGGGCCCTCTGCTGTGAGGTAACTCCTGCCTGGCTTGCTCCCATTGCCTTGGTGACGTCGGCCCTCTGGTGGCATTTGGAGCCTACTGGTAGCCTCCTCTCCTCCGTGATGAGGGCCCTCTGGTGCCAGGCCATAACTGCTGGGTTCCCACATTTTCTGATACGTGCTAAGTTGTGCGAGGACACTCCTGCGATGTTCCCATCCCCATGGGGATGTGGGCCTTCTGCTCTGAGGTCCCACTGGCTGGGTTGCTCACAGTTTCATGATGTGGGCCCTCTGCTGTGAGTTCACTGTGGCCTGGATCCCATAGACTCCATGCTCTGGGCCACCTGCTGGGAGGTTCAAACTGCTGGATGCCTCACATTTTGTATTCTGTGGGCCCTGTGTTGTTAGGCTACTCCTGCCTGCCTCACTCGGAGCACCTTGGAAATGTGGGTCCTCTGGTTTAGGCCACATGTGCTGGGTTCCTCACCTTTCTATAATGTGGCCACACTGGTGTGAGGACACTCCTGCCTTGTTCCGATCCCCTTGGTGATGTGGGCCCTCTGGTGAGAGTCTTATCCTGGCTGGGTTCCTCACCCTTCTGTGAGGTAGGCCCTCTGCTGTGAGGTCACCCCTGCCTGGCTGGCACACGTCAACGTGGCGACGTGGGCCCTCAGTTGGGAGTTGGTGCCTGCTGGGAGTCTCCTCCCCTCGGTAATGAGGGCCCTCTGGCGTCAGACCCTAACTCCTGGGCTCCCAAAAGTTTCTGATGTGCGCCCTGTGGTGCGAGTACACTCCTGCCAGGATCCCAACCCCATGGGAATGTGGGCCTTCTGCTCTAAGGTCCCAACGGCTGGGTTGCTCACAGTTTCATGATGAGGGCCCTCTGTTTTGAGTTCAGTCAGGCCTGGATCCCATAGCCTCGCTGCTCCTGGCCACCTGCTGGGAGGTTCCAACTGCGGGATCCCTCACCTTTTTTACGCTATGGGCCCTCTGTTTGGAGGCTCCTCCTGCCTGCCTCACTCCCAGCCCCTTGGTGATGTGTGTCCTGTAGTTTGAGGCCACGTGTGCTGGGTCCGTCACATTTCGGTGATGTGACCACACTGGTGTGAGAACACTCCTGCCTGGTTTCCATTCCCTTGGTGATGTGGGCCCTCCGGTGAGAGTCTGATCCTCTTTGGGTTCCTCACACTTTTGTGTGGTTGGCCCTCTGTTCTGAGGTCACTCCTGCCTGGCTGGCACACCCTGCATTGGCGACGTCGGCCTTCTGGTAGCAGTTGGAGCTTGCTGCGAGCCTCATCTCCTCAGTGATGAGGGCCCTCTGGCGTCCGGCCCTAACTGCTGGGCTCCCCACCTTTTCTGATGTGTGCCCACTGGTGCGAAGACACTCCTGCTTGGTTCCCTTCCCCATGGGGATGTGGGCCTTGTGCTCTGAGGTTACAACGGCTGGGTTGCTTACAGTATCACGATGAGGGCCCTCTGTTGTGAGTTCATCACTGCCTGGATCCCATAGCCTCGGTGCTCTGGGCCGCCTGCTGGGATGTTCCAACTGCTGGATTCCTCACCTTTTTTATACAATGGGCCATGTGTTTTGAGGTTAATCCTGCCTGCCTCGCTCCGAGACCCATGGTGATGTGGGTCCTCTGGTTTGAGGCCACATGTGCTGGGTACCTCAACTTTCGATGATGTGGCCCCACGGGTGTGAGGACACTCCTGCCTGGTTCCCAGCCCCTTGCTTATGTGGGCACTCTGGTGAGAGTCTGATCTTGACTGGGTTCCTTACCCTTCTGTGAGGTGGGCCCTCTGATATGAGGTCACTCCTGCCTGGATGGCTCATGTCGCCTTGGTGACGTAGGCCCTCTGTTGGCCACTGAAGCATGCTGGGAGCCTCCTACCCTCTTTAATAAGGGCCCTGGAAGAAACGCATATGCCCTTTTTGACCAAGTGCATCATTGTCGAGGTTCTGCCTCTTCTCCTATACTTTCAGAGGACTTCCCGTCTACCTCCTGAAATCGTATTCCTGGAATTCTGCCCCGCGTTCAAGTCCTCTTTGCAGCCTTACTTCAATATATTTTTGGACGATAGCTGTCATTTATAACTCTGCAGGTTTGTGAATTACAGTGCCCCTGAGCTCCTTTCTTCAACTCGCTTTCTTGTGAGCTGGCCGCAAAACCGCAGGATTGCTTCAGGCCCTAATCTGGTTCCGACACGGCATGCTGAGCCTTTGGCTAATTCCTCTTCCTGGTGGGAAATGAGCGTTAAATTTGTTCGTGCAGACACCTACAGCTAATCTCTCATTGGTTCTCCATATTCCTGTTCATCTTGCGCAGAAATTCCAAACTGTGCCAAACAGGAGGTTAAAGACACTGACTCTCCAAGTTGGGAAAGTGTTAGTAAAGCGTCTGGAATGGTAAAACTGAGTACGAGGGGACGAAAACTGAGACGCATTTAAAAAGTTTTCCCGGTCACACGGTGGACCATATTCTGGGTTGCCCATGCATGTTTTACCTGAAGGAAGAATCCCTTCAACCTGGAGAGTTGGGACCCATGGAATGGGTACCACGCAGTATGACTTCAAAGGGTTGCCTTTGCTCACCGAACGTCACCAATGTTATCAGCCCGAAGTGTCCAGCCTTATGTCTCACTCAGCTCGGGGTGTAGATGTGGTAAATCCACGTTGCATCACAAGCCCTGAATGAATTATTTAAGAATTGCTCTCTATTTCACTGTCATTGTGTTTGTTTTTGTAATTCATTTTGATAATGGGATTTATCGGATTTTCTCTGCTGCATTCATGCCGCTGTACACACACTTGAGTCTCTTATGGAGACATATAAATCCATGGGTTTGAAGATACTTACTAGTCAGGTGTATTCCTAGGCGTTGAATACGGGGTGTTTAGTCCATTTCGTTGAGCAAGGGCTAGGTCTTGACTATTACATATTTGGCTTATGGAAAGGTATCTGTGCTAATTTCTATCTCTGGTTTTATGCAGCACCCCAACTCACTTTTCCCCTTAAGCAAGCATAAGGTGGTTTTCTAAATTTGAGACCCTGTTCTGTTTTGTAATTCAGTTCATGTGTAGCCAAGTTTACATTCCGTGTATTAGTGATATCTTATGATGTTTCATTTTCTGTGTGACTTATTTCTCATAGAATCATCGTACCTGAATCCACTCATTATGCCACGATGGGCCTGATGACATAGATTTCATTGCTGAGTGATATTCCATTGAATGTGTGTACCACAACTTCTTTATCCATTTTTCACATTCTGGGATATTTAACTTGTACCGTAGACGAGATTCCTGTAAACAGAGCCGTCTGAAACTTTGGGGTGGCTGTCTGTTTTTGATTTTAATTTCCGTGATCTATAAGACCATAAGTGGAAGTGCCGTAGTCTCCGTTGCTTTGTTTCTTAGGTGTTTCAGGAGACACCATACACTTCTCCAGAGTGGCTGTTGGAAATTTACATCCCGCCCATCAGCATAACAAGGCTCCCTGTTCTCCATGGCCTGTGCTGTCTTTCTGGATTTTACACTTTTTTCAGATGGCCCTTTTGACCTGGGGGCAGTGAGACTTCTTTGTAGTGCAGATTTCTTTAACATGCTTGCTTGGTTGGCCAAAAAGGGCGTATGCGTTTTTTCCTGAATATATTCAGGAAAAAACGCATACGCCCTTTTTGGCCAAGTGCATCATTGTCGACGTTCTGCCTCTTTTCCTATGCTTTAAATGCAATTCCAGTCTACCCCCTGAAATCGTTTTCCTGCAATTCTGCCCCGCTTTCCAGTCCTCTTCGCAGCCTTCCTTCAATATATTTTTGGACGATAGCTGTCATTTATAACTCTGCAGGTTTGTGAATTACAGTGCCCCTGAGCTCCTTTCTTCAACTCGATTTCTTGTGAGCTGGCCGCAAACCCGCAGGATTGCTTCAGGCCCTAATCTGGTTCCGGCACGGCATGCTGAGCCTTTGGTTAATTCCTCTTCCTGGTGGGAAATGAGCGTTAAATTTGCCCGTGCAGACACCTTCACACGAGTCTTCATGGTGCCACTTTGCCCCGGTTATCTCTATGGAGGTTGGAGTTGGAGGGCCTCCTCGCTCAAGGTCAGTGTGCCCATGGAGCCAACCCTGCAACTTCAGGGCATGGTTGGGTGTTAGGATCACCACGTGGGGTCCTTTTCCCTTCGGAGGGAGGTGGCCTTTTGGGCTGCTGATTTCCAGGTTTTCAGATACTGCCAGTATCTTGGCCAGATGTGGCGGTGGGCCAAGCCCCTTGGTGACCGTAGTTTATCCTACCTGGATCGCATTCTTGCATTGTTCCATTTCAAGTGGTCCCAGGTTTTGCACTAATACTCCAATGGCGATTCACCGTTCACCAGGAATGTAAAGGTCAAAGGGTTTAGCTAAATTAGGGAGTTCCAGGGCAAGGGTCTGAATTGACTGCTCTTTCCATTCTTGAAAGGCCACTTCTGCATTCTATTCAAAAGGATCATCATCTTTTCCTTTCAGTGTTTCATATAGAGGCCCAGCTAGTAGACTGTAGTTAGGGATCCAGAAGCAGCAAACCCTGGCCTCCCCAGGAACCCCTAAGCTGTCTTCTAGTTTCAGAAATGGGTAAGGCTGTAAATTGTTTCTTCCCTTTCCTGGGATGGGCTTCTCCGACCTTCTGTGAGAATGAAGCCCAGGCAGGTCACCGTAGTCTGTGATATTTGAGCTTTGTCTTGGACAACTTGTATCCTTTATTGGCTTTGTAGTTCAGAGGTCTCCTTAGTAGGGCTGGCGATCAGAATGTCGTCTGCATATTGAAGGAGTGTTTCCTTTTCCAGAGGTAGAACTTTTAGTTCTTTAGCTGAGCTTTCCCCAAAGATGGTGTGGGAATTTTTGAACCCTTGGGGCAACACGGCCCGGAAGTATTGTTTTAGTTGTATGTTGAGTCCTGCCACTCACAAGCCAAAATTTCTTGTGACTCTGGGACTAATAGAATACAAAAGAAGGCATCATTGAAGACTAATACAGAATACCATGTCCTGGTGGTTGGTAGCATGACCAGAAGGGTGTAGGATTTAGGAACTACTGGAGGTATACCCTCGGTGGCTTCACTGACTGTCCTGACATCCTTTACCAGGACTCCAGCAGCCCATGGGGCTCTCGAGGTCAGGCCAATCCCAGGATATGGAGCTCACCTGGGCAGGTACCCCACCCCCACCCCAGCCCACGGGGCTCTCGTGTTCAGGCCCCTCCCAGGATATGGGGTTCCCTGGGCAGGTTCCCCTGCAGCCCATGGGGCTCTCGTGGTCAGGTCCCTCCCAGGATACAGAGCTACCCTTGCAGGTACCATGGCAGGGCTGGGAACACAGGAACCGTGCATATCGCCCTCATTGCAGAGCACTCCCAGCTCACCTGTCACTCAGATCTGACACAGAGCACCTCAGAGCAGGACTTGAACTAACAAACAGCAGCTCCGACAGGTCTGTGACCCTGGGCATCACTCTGTGTGGCCTCCCTCCACCTGGTCTTCCAGAGACTTCCACTGCACCCGGGGCACCAGGCCTCTGTCTCCACCCACCAGCCACCCCTCCTCTCCCTGACTCCTGGGTTCCTCTCATTAGGAGAGGGTTTTCTTGAAGTTGTCTCCCACTCATGGGCCAGATAATATAATTAGAAAACAAGCCAGAGCTGCAGCCCCTTGTCTATCCTGACTCTCAGGAGCCCACACCTGTTCCTTGGACCTGGCCGATTCAGCAAGTTCCAGTTTCTGCAACTGTGAGACCCTGAGGGGTGATTATTGGCTGGCCTGGGAAGCCCGACCGTGCCGGCCAGCCCTCCCCAGGTGTGTCTGGGTTCAGATCAATATAAACACCGCTCCAGGCAGCAAGAGCCCCTGCAGCTGTGCCTGACGCCATTTTCTCTGCCCTGTCAGCAGTCTTGGGGCTGGACTGGTGGGAGGGAGTGAGAGGCCACGGCTTTGTGGGTGGCCCAGTGTGAGTGGGGCTCTGCTGGACTTTCTGCAGCAGTTGCCAAGATGCCACCTGCTAAAGAAGAGGATGTGTCACCCATACCTGCCGCTGGAATTTCTCCCTGGGCAGAGGTGAGTGAGGAAGAAAGCAGTGGGGGCCGGGACAGCAGGGGTATCTCAGGCAGGGAAATGGAAAGCTTCCAGAAGAGCACCCAGGGCCAGGACCACCCTGGCTGGCCTGCAGGCACCAAGTCGGCTGGCATGCTGTCGCTCATGTGGCTCCATGGCCCTTCCTCTAGGCTTTCAAGTCCTTGTACATATTCAGGTGTTTTACCTGGGAAGGGTGGGAACATTTCAGCAGCAGCTGGCCTGGGGCTCAGCCCACGTTTACTCACAGATGCCTCGGCACGGTCCCCCAGCTTTGCAATGAGGACGCTTGTTGCGTGGGGCCTGCTGGCTGAATGGGAGATGATTCCCCACCACTGACCAACTTCAGAATTGCTTACAACTGGAGCAAGTGCCCTGATACGGTTTTCCTCTGTGTAACTGGTGGGTTCTGTTTTTTTTTCTTTTTTTCGTTTTTGGTTCAAGGTAGATTTTATTCCTCTTTTTTGTATTTACAGATATAAGCATGGAAATAATTTATTCATATAAATACATGTATGTGAAGGGAAGAATATTTTCTCTGTTTTACTTTTTGTAATTTGAATTT
Source organism: Delphinapterus leucas (assembly GCF_059928025.1). Lineage (NCBI taxonomy): Eukaryota > Metazoa > Chordata > Mammalia > Artiodactyla > Monodontidae > Delphinapterus > Delphinapterus leucas. The sequence continues at coordinate 7,213,030 of NW_028322243.1, read as the reverse complement.
TATTTTATTTTTTTATACAGCAGGTTCTTTTTGGTTATCTCTTTTATACATATAAATGTATATATGCCAATCCCAATCTCTCAACTCCTCCCACCACCACCCCCCAACAGCTTTCCCCCCTTGGTGTCCATACGTTTGTTGTCTACATCTGTTGCTCTATTTCTGCCTTGCAAAACGGTTCATCTGTAAAATTTGTCTAGGTTCCACATATAGGCATTAATATACAAGATTTGTTTTTCTATTTCTGACTTACTTCACTCTGTATGACAGTCTCTAGATCCATCAACGTCTCTACAAATGACCCAATTTCATTCCTTTTTATGGCTTAGTAATATTCCATTTTATATATGTACCACTTCTTTATGCATTCGTCTGTCTGTGGGCATTTAGGTTGCTTCCATTACCTGGATATTGTAAATAGTGGTGCAATGAACATTGCGGTGAATGTCTCTTTTTGATTTATGGTTTTGTCTGGGTATATGCCCAGTAGTGGGATTGCTGTATCATATGGTAATTCTATTCTTAATTTTATAAGAAACTCCATAATGCTCCCCACAGTGACTGTATCAATTTACATTCCCAACAATAGTGGAAGAGGGTTCCTTATCTCCACACCCTTTCCAGCATTTGTTGTTTGTAGATTTTCTGATGATGCCCATTCTAACATGTGTGAGGTGATACACCATGGATGAGTCTATTTCGTTGAGCAAAGAGTAGGTCTTGTCTAGTACATATTTGGCTTATGGAACGGTATGTGTGCTAATTTCAATCTCTGGTTTTATACAGCACCCCAACTCAACATTCCCCTTAAGCAAGCATAAGTTTTTATCTAAATGTGAGACTCTGTTCGGTTTTGTATTTCAGTTTATGTGTAGCCAAGTTTACACTCCCTCTATTAGTGATATCTTATGATACTTATCTTTCTCTGTGTGACGTATTTCTCTTAGAATCATCATATTTAAATCCACTCAATTTGCTGCTACAGGCCTGATGACATTGATTTCATTTCTGAGTGATATTCCGTTGTACGTAAGTAGCACAACTCCTTTATCCATTTTTTTCTTTCTGGGATATTTAATTTGTACTGGACTCGAGTTTCTTGTAAACACAGCAGCCCTAAATTTTGTGCTGGCTGTGTCTTGTTGATTTTAATTTTCCTAAGCTATAGGGCTAAAAGTGGAAGTACCCTAGGCTCTGTAGCTTTGTTTTTCAGATGTTTCAGGATACACCATAAACATCTCCAGAGTGTCTGTTGGCAATTTACATCCCGCCCATCAGCATAACAAGGCTCCCTGTTCTCCATGGCCTGTCCTGTGTTTCTGGTTTTTACACTTTTTTCAGATGGCCCTTTTGACGAATGGGAAATGAGACTTCATTGTAGTGCGGATTTCCATTGCTGGAGTGCTTGGTTGGCCAAAAAGGGCATATGCGTTTTTTCCTGAATATATTCAGGAAAAAATGTTTACGCACTTTTGTCCAAGTGCATCACTGTCAAAGATCTGCCGCTTTTCACATGCTTTAAATGCAATTCCAATCTACCTCCTGAAATATGATTCCTGCAATTCTGCCTCGTTTTCAAGTCCTCTTTGCAGACTTACTTCAATATATTTTTGCCAATAGCTGTCATTTATATCTCTGCAGGTTTGTGAATTACAGTGCCCGTGATTTCCTTTCTTAACTCGTTTCCTTGAAAGCTGGCCACAGAACCGCAGGTTTGCTTTAGGCCATAATCAGGGTCCGACACGGCACTCTGAGCCTTTGGTTAATTCCTCTTCCTGGTGGGAAATTAGAGTTAAATGTGCCCCTCCGGACACCTGCCTCACTCCCAGCCCCTTGGTTATGTGTGTCCTGTAGTTTGAGGCCACATGTGCTGGGTTCCTCACCTTCGGCTGATGTGGCCCCACTGGTGTGAGGACACTCCTGCCTGGTTCCCATCCCCTTGGTGATGTGGACCCTCCGGTGAGAGTCTGATCCTGGCTGGGTTCCTCACACTTCTGAGAGGTGGGCCCTCTTCTCTGAGGTCACTCCTGCCTGGCTGGCCCACCCCGCCTTGACGACGTCGGCTCTCTCGTGGGAGTTGGTGCCTGCTGCGAGTCTCCTCCCCTTGGTAATGAGGGCCCTCTGGCGTCAGGCCCTAACTCCTGGCCTCCCAAAATTTTCTGATGTGCGCCCTGTGGTGCGAGTACACTCCTGCCAGGTTCCCAACACCATGGGAATGTGGGCCTTCTGCTCTGAGGTCCCAACGATGGGTTGCTCAGTTTCATGATGAGGGCCCTCTGGTGTGAGTTCACTCCGGCCTGGATCCCATAGCCTCGCTGCTCCTGGCCACCTGCGGGGAGGTTACAACTGCGGGATTCCTCACCTTTTTTCTTCTATGGGCCCTCTGTTTTGAGACTCCTCCTGCCTGCCTCACTCCCAGACCCTTGGTGATGTGTGTCCTCTGGTTTGAGGCCACGTGTGCTGGGTCCCTCACCTTTCGATGATGTGGCCCCACTGGTGTGAGGACACTCTTGCCTGGTTCCTATCCCCTTGAAGATGTGGGCTCTCTGGTGAGAGTCTGATCCTGGCTGGGTTCCTCACCCTTCTGTGAGGTGGGCCCTCTGCTGTGAGGTCACTCCTGCCTGGCTGGCACACCCCGCCTGGGCAACATCGGCCCTCTTGTGGCAGTTGGAGCATGCTGGGAGCCTCCTCCCCTCGGTGATGAGGGCCCTCTTGCGTCAGGCCCTAACTGCTGGGTACCCACATTTTCTGATACGTGCTAAGTGGTGCGAGGACACTCCTGCGAGGTTCCCATCCCCATGGGGATGTGGGCCTTCTGCTCTGAGGTCCCAATGGCTGGGTTGCTCACAGTTTCATGATGTGGGCCCTCTGCTGTGAGTTCACTGCAGCCTGGATCACATAGACTCGGTGCTCTGGGCCGCCTGCTGGGAGGTTCCCACTGCAGGATTCCTCACCTTTTTTATTCTATTGGCCCTGTGTTGTGAGGCTACTCATGCCTGCCTCAATCCGAGCCCCTTGGAGATGTGGGTCCTCTGGTTTAGGCCTCATGTGCTGGTTTCCTCACCTTTCTATGATGTGGTCACCCTGGTGTGAAGACAGTCCTGCCTGGTTCTGATCCCCTTGGTGATGTGGGCCCTCTGGTGAGAGTCTTATCCTGGCTGGGTTCTTCACCCTTCTGTGAGGTAGGCCCTCTGCTGTGAGGTCACTCCTGCCTGGCTGTCACACGTCACCTTGTCGACATGGGCCCTCAGTTGGGAGTTGGTGCCTGCTTGGAGTCTCCTCACCTTGGTAATGAGGGCCCTCTGGCGTCAGACCCTAACTTCTGGCTCCCAAAATTCTCTGATGTGTGCCCTGAGGTGCGAGTACACTTATGCCATGTTCCCAACCACATAGGAATGTGGGCCTTCTGCTCTGAGGTCCCAAAGCCTGGGTTGCTCACAGTTTCATGATGAGGGCCCTCTGTTTTGAGTTCAGTCAGGTCTGGATCCCATAGCCTCGCTGCTCCTGGCCGCCTGCTGGGAGGTTCCAACTGCGGGATTCCTCACCTTTTTTCTTCTATGGGCCCTCTGTTTTGAGACTCCTCCTGCCTGCCTCACTCCCAGCCCCTTGGTGATGTGTGTCCTCTGGTTTGAGGCCACGTGTGCTGGGTCACTCACATTTCGTTGATGAGGTCCCACTGGTGTGAGGACACTCCAGCCTGGTTCCCATTCTCTTGGTGATGTGGGCCCTCTGGTGAGAGTCTGATCCTCCTTGGGTTCCTCACACTTTTGTGAGGTGGGCCCTCTGCTCTGAGGTCACTCTTGCCTGGCTGGCACACCCCGCATTGGCGACGGCGGCCCACTGGTAGCAGTTGGAGCCTGCTGGGAGCCTCCTCTCCTCGGTGATGAGAGCCCTCTGGTGTCAGGCCCTAACTGCTGGGCTCCCCACATTTTCTGATGTGTGCCCACTGGTGCGATGACACTCCTACTTGGTTCCCTTCCCCATGGGGATGTGGGCCTTGTGCTCTGAGGTCACAACGGCTGGTTTGCTCACAGTTTCATGATGAGGGCCCTCTGTTGTGAGTTCATCACTGCCTGGATCCCATAGCCTCGGTGCTCTGGGCCGCCTGCTGGGATGTTCCAACTGCTGGATTCCTCACCTTTTTTATACAATGGGCCATGTGTTGTGAGGTTAATCCTGCCTGCCTCGCTCCAAGACCCATGGTGATGTGGGTCCTCTGGTTTGAGGCCACATTTTCTTGTTACCTCAACTTTTGACGATATGGCCCCACGGGTGTGATGACACTCCTACCTGGTTCACAGCCCCTTGCTGATGTGGGCACTCTGGTGAGAGTCTGATCCTGGCTGGGTTCCTTACCCTTCTGTGAGGTGGGCCCTCTGATGTGAGGTCACTCCTGCCTGGCTGGCTCACGTCGCCTTGATGATGTGGGCCCTCTGTTGGCCACTAAAGCATTCTGGGAGCCTCCTACCCTCTTTAATGAGGGCCCTGGAAAAAACGCATATGCACATTTTGACCAAGTGCATCATTGTCCAGGATCTGCCTCTTCTCCTATGCTTTCAGAGCACTTCCCGTCTACGTCCTGAAATCATATTCCAGGAATACTGCCCCGCTTTCAAGTCCTCCTCGCAGCCTTACTTCAATATATTTTTGTATGATACCTGTCATTAATAACTCTGCAGGTTTGTTAAATACAGTGTCCCTGAGCTCCTTTCTTCAACATGCTTTCTTGTGAGCTGGCCGCAAAACCGCAGGATTGCTTCAGGCCGTAATCTGGTTTCGGCACGGCACGCTGAGCCTTTGGTAAATTCCTCTTTCTGGTGAGAAATGAGCATTCAATTTGCCCGTGGAGACACCTACAGCTAGTCTCTCATTGGTTCTCCCTATTCCTGTTCATCTTGTGCAGAAATTGCAAACTGTGCCAAACAGGAGGTTAAAGGCACTGACTCTCCAAGTGGGTAGAGGGTTAGTAAAGCATCTGGAATGGTGAACCCGAGTACCAGGGAACGAAACCTGAGAGCCATTTAAAATGGTTTCCCAGTCTCACAGTGGACAATACTCTGGGTTTCCCATGCATGTTTTAGCTGAAGGAAGAATTCCTTAAACCTGGAGATTATTGACCCATGGAATGGGTACCATGCAGTATGACTAAAAAGGGTCTGAATTTGCTCACCGAACCTCACCAATGCTATCAGTTCGAAGTGTCCAGCCTTATGCCTCACCCAGCTCTGGGTGTAGATGTGGTAAATCCAGGTTTCATCACAAGCCCTGAATCAATTATTTAAGAATTGCTGTCTCTTTCACTGTCATTGTGTTTTGTTTTTGTAATTTAGTTTGATAATGGGATTTATCGGATTTTCACTGCTGCGTTCATGCCGCTGTACAAACGCTTGATTCTCCTACAGAGAAATATAAATCCACGGGTTTTAAGATTCTTACTAGTCAGGTATATTCCTAGGCGTTGAATATGTGGTGTTGAGTCCATGTCGTTGAACAAGGAGTAGGTCTTGACTATTACATATTTGGCTTATGGAACGGTATCTGTGCTATTTTCAATCTCTGGTTTTATGCAGCACCCCAACTCACCTTTGCCCTTAAGCAAGCATAAGTTGGTTTTCTAAATTTGAGTCCCTGTTCTGTTTTGTAATTCAGTTCATGTGTAGCCAAGTTTACATTCCGTGTATTAGTGATATCTTATGATGTTTCATTTTCTGTGTGACTTATTTCACTTAGAATCACTGTAGCTGAATCCACTCATTATGCCGTGATGGGCCTGATGACATAGATTTCATTGCTGAGTGATATTCCATTGTACGTACGAACCACAACTTCTTTATCCATTTTTCACATTCTGGGATATTTAACTTGTACCGTAGATGAGGTTCTTGTAAACAGAGCCGTCCGAAAATTTGGGGTGGCTGTGTGTTTTTGATTTTAATTTCCCTAAGCTATAGGACCATAACTGGAAGTGCCGTAGGCTCCGTTGCTTTGTTTTTTAGGTGTTTCAGGAAACACCATACACTTCTCCAGGGTGGCTGTTGGCAATTTACATCCCGCCCATCAGCATGACAAGGCTCCCTCTTCTCCATGGTCTGTGCTGCCTTTCTGGATTTTACACTTTTTTCAGATGGCCCTTTTGACCGGGGGGCAGTGAGACTTCATTGTAGTGCAGATTTCCATTACACGCTTGCTTTGTTGGCCAAAAAGGGCGTATGCGTTTTTTCCTGAATATATTCAGGAAAAAACGCATACGCCCTTTTTGGCCAAGTGCATCATTGTCGACATTCTGCCTCTTTTCCTATGCTTTTAGTACAATTCCAGTCTACCCCCTGAAATTGTTTTCCTGAAATTCTGCCCCGCTTTCAAGTCCTCTTCGAAGACTTACTTCAATACATTTTTGACGATAGCTGTCATTCATAACTCTGCAGGTTTGTGAATTACAGTGCCCCTGAGCTCATTTCTTCAACTCGCTTTCTTGTGAGATGGCCGAAAACCACAGGATTGCTTCAGGCCCTAATCTGTTTCCGGCAGGGCACGCTGAGCCTTTGGTTAATTCCTCTTCCTGGTGGGAAATGAGCGTTCCATTTGCCCGTGCAGACACCTACAGCTAGTCTCTCATTGCTTCTCCCTTTTCCTGTTCATCTTGCGCAGAAATTGCAAACTGTGCCAAACAGGAGGTTAATGGCACTGACTCTCCAAGTGAGGAGGGTATTAGTAAAGCGTTCAAATGTTGAACCCGAGTACCAGGGTACGAAAACTGAGATGCATTTGAAAACGTTTCCCAATCACACTGTGGACCATACTCTGGGTTTCCCATGCATGTTTTAGCTGAAGGAAGGATCCCTTAAACCTGGAGAGTTGGGACCCATGGAATGGGTACCATGCAGTATGACTTCAAAGGGTCTGCGTTTGCTCACCGAACCTCACCAATGCTATCAGCCCGAAGTGTCCAGCCTTATGTCTCATCCAGCTCTGGGTGTAGATGTGGTAAATACAGGTTGCATCACAAGCCCTGAATGAATTATTTAAGAATTGCTCTCTATTTCACTCTCATTGTGTTTTGTTTTTGAAATTCATTTTGATAATGGGATTTATCGTATTTTCACTGCTGCTTTTAGGCCACTGTACACACGCTTGATTTCCTTATGGAGACATATAAATCCATGGGTTTTAAGATTCTTACTTGTCAGGTATCTTCCCAGGCATTGAATATAGGGTGTTGAGTCCATTTCGTTGAGCAAGGAGTAGGTTTTGTCTATTATATATTTCGCTTATGGAACGGTATCTGTGCTAATTTCAATCTCTGGTTTTATTCAGCATCCCAACTGACCTTTCCCCATTAGCAAGCATAAGTTGGTTTGCTGAATTTGAGACCCTCTTCTGTTTTGTAATTCAGTTCATGGGTAGCCAAGTTTACATTCCGTGTATTAGTGATATCTTATGAGGTTTCTTTTTCTGTGTGACTTATTTCTCATAGATTCATCGTACCTGAATCCACTCATTATGCCGCTACGGGCCTGATGACGTAGATTTCATTGCTGAGTGATATTCCATTGTACTTGCATACCACAACTTCTTTATGAATTTTTTGCTTTCTCGGATATTTAACTTGTACCGTAGACGAGGTTCTTGTAAACAGAGACGTCCCAAACATTGGGGTGGCTGTGTGTTTTTGATTTTAATTTCCATAATCTATAGGACCATAAGTGGAAGTGCCATAGGCTGTGTTGCTTTGTTTCCTACGTGTTTCAGGAAACACCATACACTTCTCCAGAGTGGCTGTTGGCAATTTACATCCCGCCCATCAGCATAACAAGGCTCCCTTTTCTCCATGACCTGTCCTGCCTTTCTGGATTTTACACTTTTTTCAGATGGCCCTTTTGACCGGGGGGCAGTGAGACTTCATTGTAGTGCAGATTTCCTTTACACGCTTGCTTGGTTGGCCAAAAAGGGCATATGCGTTTTTTCCTGAATATATTCAGGAAAAAACGCATACGCCCTTTTTGGCCAAGTGCATTATTGTTGACATTCTGCCTCTTTTCCTATGCTTTAAGTGCAATTCCAGTCTACCCCCTGAAATCGTTTTCCTGAAATTCTGCCCCACTTTCAAGTCCTCTTCGGAGACTTACTTCAATACATTTTTGGACGATAGCTGTCATTCATAACTCTGCAGGTTTGTGAATTACAGTGCCCCTGAGCTCCTTTCCTCAACTCGCTTTCTCGTGAGCTGGCTGCAAAACCGCAGGATTGCTTCAGGCCCTTATCTGTTTCCGGCAGGGCATGCTGAGCCTTTGGTTAATTCCTCTTCCTGGTGGGAAATGAGCATTCCATTTGCCCGTGCAGACACCTACAGATAGTCTCTCATTGGTTCTCCCTATTCCTGTTCATCTTGCGCAGAAATTGCAAACTGTGCCAAACAGGAGGTTAAAGGCACTGACTCTCCAAGTGGGGAGAGTTTTAGTAAAGCGTCTGGAATGGTGCACCCGAGTACCGGGGTTCGAAAACTGAGATGCATTTGGAAACGTTTCCCAATCACACGGTGGACCATACTCCGGGTTTCCCATGCATGTTTTAGCTGAAGGAAGAATCCCTTAAACCTCGAGAGTTGGGACCCATGGAATGAGTACCATGAAGTATGACTTCAAAGGGTCTGCGTTTGCTCACCGAACCTCACCAATGCTATCAGCCCAAAGTGCCAAGCCTTATGTCTCACCCAGCTCTGGGTGTACATGTGGTAAATCCAAGTTGCATCACAAGCCCTGAATCAATTATTTAAGAATTGCTCTCTATTTCACTGTCACTGTGTTTTGTTTTTGAAATTTATTTTGATAATGGGATTTATCAGATTTTCACTGCTGCGTTTAGGCCGATGTACAGACATTTGATTTCCTTATGGAGACATATAAATCCATGGGTTTTAAGATTCTTACTTGTCAGGTATATTCCCAGGCGTTGAATATGTGGTGTTGAGTCTATTTCGCTGAGCAAGGAGTAGGTCTTGTCTATTATATATTTGGCTTATGGAACGGTATCTGTGCTAATTTCAATCTCTGTTTTTATGCAGCACCCCAACTCACCTTTCCCCATAAGCAAGCATAAGTTGGTTTTCTAAATTTGAGACCCTGTTCTGTTTTGTAATTCAGTTCATGTGTAGCCAAGTTTACATTCCGTGTATTAGTGATATCTTATGATGTTTCTTTTTCTGTATAACTTATTTCTCGTAGAATCATCGTTCCTGAATCCACTCATTATGCCGCTACGGGCCTGATGACGTAGATTTCATTGCTGTGTGATATTCCATTGTACGTGAGTACCACAACTTCTTTATCCGTTTTTTGCTTTCTCGGATAGTTAACTTATACCGTAGACAAGGTTCTTGTTAACAGAGCCGTCCGAAACTTTGGGGTGGCTGTGTGTTTTTGATTTTAATTTCCCTAAGCTATAGGACCATAAGTGGAAGTGCCATAGGCTGTGTTGCTTTGTTTCCTACGTGTTTCAGGAAACACCATACACTTCTCCAGAGTGGCTGTTGGCAATTTATATCCCGCACATCAGCATAACAAAGCTCCCTGTTCTCCATGACCTGTCCTGCCTTTCTGGATTTTACACTTTTTTCAGATGGCCCTTTTGACCGGTGGGCAGTGGGACTTCATTGTAGTGCAGATTTCCTTTACACGCTTGCTTGGTTGGCCAAAAAGGGTGTATGCGTTTTTTACTGAATATATTCAGGAAAAAACGCATACGACCTTTTTGGCCAAGTGCATCATTGTCGACATTCTGCCTCTTTTCCTATGCTTTAAGTGCAATTCCAGTTTACCCCCTGAAATCGTTTTCCGGAAATTCTTCCCCGCTTTCAAGTCGTCTTGGACGACTTACTTCAATACATTTTTGGACGATAGCTGTCATTCATAACTCTGCAGGTTTGTGAATTACAGTGCCCCTGAGCTCCTTTCCTCAACTCGCTTTCTCCTGAGCTGGCCGCAAAACCGCAGGATTGCTTCAGGCCCTAAACTGTTTCTGGCAGGGCACGCTGAGCCTTTGGTTAATTCCTCTTCCTGGTGGGAAATGAGCGTTCCATTTGGCCGTGCAGACACCTACAGCTAGTCTCTCATTGGTTCTCCCTATTCCTGTTCATCTTGCGCAGAAATTGCAAACTGTGCCAAACAGGAGGTTAAAGTCCCTGACTCTCCAAGTGGGGAGAGTGTTAGTAAAGCGTCTGGAATGGTGAACCCGAGTACCAGGGTTCGAAAATTGAGATGCATTTGAAAACGTTTCCCAATCACACGGTGGACCATACTCTGGGTTTCCCATGCATGTTTTAGCTGAAGGAAGAATCCCTTAAACGTTGAGAGTTGGGACCCATGGAATGGGTACCATGCAGTATGACTTCAAAGGGTCTGCGTTTGCTCACTGAACCTCACCAATGATATCAGCCCGAAGTGTCCAGCCTTATGTCTCACCCAACTCTGGGTGTAGATGTGGTAAATCCAGGTTGCATCACAAGCCCTCAATGAATTATTTAAGAATTGCTCTCTATTTCACTGTCATTGTGTTTTGTTTTTGAAATTTATGTTGATAATGGGATTTATCGGATTTTCACTGCTGCGTTTAGGCCGCTGTACACATGCTTGATTTCCTTATGGAGACATATAAATCCATGGGTTTTAAGATTCTTACTTGTCAGGTATCTTCCCAGGCGTTGAATATGGGGTGTTGAGTCCATTTCGCTGAGCAAGGAGTAGGTCTTGTCTATTATATATTTGGCTTATGGAACGGTATCTGTGCTAATTTCAATCTCTGGTTTTATGCAGCACCCCAACTCACCGTTCCCCATATGCAAACATAAGTTGGTTTTCTAAATTTGAGACCCTGTTCTGTTTTGTAATTCAGTTCGTGTGTAGCCAAGATTACATTCGGTGTATTAGTGATATCTCATGATGTTTCTTTTTCTGTGTGACTTATTTCTCGTAGAATCATCGTACCTGAATCCACTCATTATGCCGCTACGGGCCTGATGACGTAGATTTCATTACTGAGTGATATTCCATTGTACGTGCGTACCACAACTTCTTTATCCATTTTTTGCTTTCTCGGATAGTTAACTTATACCGTAGACAAGGGTCTTGTAAACAGAGCCGTCCCAAACTTTGGGGTGGCTGTGTGTTTTTGATTTTAATTTCCCTAAGCTATAGGACCATAAGTGGAAGTGCCATAGGCTGTGTTGCTTTGTTTCCTACGTGTTTCTGGAAACACCATACACTTCTCCAGAGTGGCTGTTGGCAATTTACATCCCGCCCATCAGCATAACAAGGCTCCCTGTTCTCCATGACCTGTCCTGCCTTTCTGGATTTTACACTTTGTTCAGATGTGCCTTTTGACCGGTGGGCAGTGTGACTTCATTTTAGTGCAGATTTCCTTTACACGCTTGCTTGTTTGGCCATAAACCGCGTATGCGTTTTTTCCTGAATATATTCAGGAAAAAACGCATACGTCCTTTTTGGCCAAGTGCATCATTTTCGACATTCTGCCTCTTTTCCTATGCTTTAAGTGCAATTCCTGTCTACCCCCTGAAATTGTGTTCCTGAAATTCTGCCCCGCTTTCAAGTCCTCTTCGAAGACTTACTTCAATACATTTTTGGACGATAGCTGTCATTCATAACTCTGCAGGTTTCTGAATTACACTGCCCCTGAGCTCCGTTCTTCAACTCGCTTTCTTGTGAGCTCGCCACAAAACCGCAGGATTGCTTCACGCCATAATCTCTTTCTGGCAGGGCACGCTGAGCCTTTGGTTAATTCCTCTTCCTGGTGGGAAATGAGCGTTCCATTTGCACGTGCAGACACCTACATCTAGTCTCTCATTGCTTCTCCCTATTCCTGTTCATCTTGCGCAGAAATTGCAAACTGGGCCAAACAGGAGGTTAAAGGCACTGACTCTCCAAGTGGGGAGAGTGTTAGTAAAGCGTCTGGAATGGTGAACCCGAGTACCAGGGGCAAAAACTGAGATGCATTTGAAAACGTTTCCCAATCACACGGTGGTCCATACTCTGGGTTTCCCATGCATGTTTTAGCTGAAGGAAGAATCCCTTAAACCTGGAGAGTTGGGACCCATAGAATGGGTACCATGCAGTATGACTTCAAAGGGTCTGCGTTTGCTCACCGAACCTCACCAATGCTATCAGCCCGAAGTGCCCAGCCTTATGTCTCACCCAGCTCTGGGTGTACATGTGGTAAATCCAGGTTGCATCACAAGCCCTGAATCAATTATTTAAGAAATGCTCTCTATTTCACTGTCATTGTGTTTTGTTTTTGAAATTTATTTTGATAATGGGATTTATCGTATTTTCACTGCTGCGTTTAGGCCGATGTACAGACATATGATTTCCTTATGGAGACATATAAATCCATGGGTTTTAAAATTCTTACTTGTCAGGTATATTCCCAGGCGTTGAATATGGGGTGTTGAGTCTATTTCGCTGAGCTAGGAGTAGGTCTTGTCTATTATATATTTGGCTTATGGAACGGTATCTGTGCTAATTTCAATCTCTGTTTTTATGCAGCACCCCAACTCACCTTTCCCCATAAGCAAGTATAAGTTGGTTGTCTCAATTTGAGACCCTTTTCTGTTTTGTAATTCAGTTTATGTGTAGTCAAGTTTACGTTCCGTGTATTAGTGATATCTTATGATGTTTCTTTTTCTGTGTGACTTATTTCTCGTAGAATCAGCGTACTTGAATCCACTCATTATGGCGCTACGGGCCTGATGACGTAGATTTCATTGCTGTGTGATATTCCATTGTACGTACGTAGCACTACTTCTTTATCCATTTTTGGCTTTCTCGGATATTTAACTTGTACCGTAGACGAGGTTCCTGTAAACGGAGCCGTCCCAAACTTTGGGGTGGCTGTGTGTTTTTGATTTTAATTTCCCTAAGCTATAGATCCATAAGTGGAAGTGCCATAGGCTGTGTTGTTTTGTTTCCTACGTGTTTCAGGAAACACCATACACTTCTCCAGAGTGGCTGTTGGCATTTTACATCCTGCCCATCAGCATAACAAGGCTCCCTGTTCTCCATGACCTGTCCTTCCTTTCTGGATTTTACACTTTTTTCAGATAGCCCTTTTGACCGGGGGGCAGTTAGACTTCATTGTAGTGCAGATTTCCTTTACACGCTTGCTTTGTTGACCAAAAAGTGCGTATGCGTTTTTTCCTGAATATATTCAGGAAAAAACACATACGCCCTTTTTGGCCAAGTGCATCATTGTCGACATTCTGCCTCATTTCCTATGCTTTAAGTGCAATTCCAGTCTACCCCCTGAAATCGTTTTCCTGAAATTCTGTCCCGCTTTCAAGTCCTCTTCGAAGACTTACTTCAATACATTTTTGGACGATAGCTGTCATTCATAACTCTGCAGGTTTGTGAATTTCAGTGGCCCTGAGCTCCTTTCTTCAACTCACTTTCTTGTGAGCTGGCTGCAAAACCGCAGGATTGCTTCCGGCCCTAATCTGTTTCCAGCAGGGCACGCTGAGCCTTTGGTTAATTCGTCTTCCTGGTGGGAAATGAGCGTTCCATTTGCCCGTGCAGACACCTACAGCTAATCTCTCATTGGTTCTCCCTATTCCTGTTCATCTTGCGCAGAAATTGCAAACTGTGCGAAACAGGAGTTTAAAGGCACTGACTCTCCAAGTGGGGAGAGTGTTAGTAAAGCGTCTGGAATGGTGAACCCGAGTACCAGCGTTCGAAAACTGAGATGCATTTGAAAACGTTTCCCAATCACACGGTGGACCATACCCTGGGTTTCCCATGCATATTTTAGCTGAAGGAAGAATCCCTTAAACCTGGAGAGTTGGGACCCATGGAATGGGTACCATGCAGTATGACTTCAAAGGGTCTGCGTTTGCTCACCGAACCTCACCAAAGCTATCAGCCCGAAGTGTCCAGCCTTATGTGTCACCCAGCTCTGGGTGTAGATGTGGTAAATCCAGGTTTCATCACAAGCCCTGAATGAATTATTTAAGAATTGCTCTCTATTTCACTGTCATTGTGGTTTTTTTTGACATTTATTTTGATCATGGGATTTATCGGATTTTCACTGCTGCGTTTATGCCGCTGTACACACGCTTTATTTCCTTGTGGAGACATATAAATCCATGGGTTTTAAGATTCTTACTTGTCAGGTATATTCCCAAGCGTTGAATATGGAGTGTTGAGTCCATTTCGTTGAGCAAGGAGTAGGTCTTGTCTATTATATATTTGGCTTATGGAACGGTATCTGTGCTAATTTCAATCTCTGGTTTTATACAGCACCCCAACTCACCTTTCCCCATAAGCAAGCGTAAGTTGGTTTTCTAAATTTGAGACCCTGTTCTGTTGGTATTTCTGTTCATGTGTAGCCAAGTTTACATTCCGTGTATTAGTGATATCTTATGAGGTTTCTTTTTCTGTGTGACTTATTTCTCGTAGAATCATCATACCTGAATCCACTCATTATGCCGCTACGGGCCTGATGACGTAGATTTCATTGCTGAGTGATATTCCATTGTACTTGCATACCACAACTTCTTTATGAATTTTTTGCTTTCTCGGATATTTAACTTGTACCGTAGACGAGGTTCTTGTAAACAGAGCCGTCCCAAACATTGGGGTGGCTGTGTGTTTTTGATTTTAATTTCCATAATCTATAGGACCATAAGTGGAAGTGCCATAGGCTGTGTTGCTTTGTTTCCTACCTGTTTCAGGAAACACCATACACTTCTCCAGAGTGGCTGTTGGCAATTTACATCCCGCCCATCAGCATAACAAGGCTCCCTGTTCTCCATGGCCTGTGCTGTCTTTCTGGATTTTACACTTTTTTCAGATGGCCCTTTTGACCTGGGGGCAGTGAGACTTCTTTGTAGTGCAGATTTCTTTAACATGCTTGCTTGGTTGGCCAAAAAGGGCGTATGCGTTTTTTCCTGAATATATTCAGGAAAAAACGCATACGCCCTTTTTGGCCAAGTGCATCATTGTCGACGTTCTGCCTCTTTTCCTATGCTTTAAATGCAATTCCAGTCTACCCCCTGAAATCGTTTTCTTGCAATTCTGCCCCGCTTTCATGTCCTCTTCGCAGCCTTCCTTCAATATATTTTTGGGTGATAGCTGTCATTTATAACTCTGCAGGTTTGTGAATTACAGTGTCCCTGAGCTCCTTTCTTCAACTCGCTTTCTTGTGAGCTGGCCGCAAACCCGCAGGATTGCTTCAGGCCCTAATCTGGTTCCGGCACGGCATGCTGAGCCTTTGGTTAATTCCTCTTCCTGGTGGGAAATGAGCGTTAAATTTGCCCGTGCAGACACCTTCACACGAGTCTTCATGGTGCCACTTTGCCCCGGTTATCTCTATGGAGGTTGGAGTTGGAGGGCCTCCTCACTCAAGGTCAGTGTGCCCATGGAGCCCACCCTGCAACTTCAGGGCATGGTTGGGGGTTAGGATCACCACGTGGGGTCCTTTTCCCTTCGGAGTGAGGTGGCCTTTAGGGCTGCTGATTTCCAGGTTTTCAGATACTGCCAGTATCTTGGCCAGATGTGGCGGTGGGCCAAGCCCCTTGGTGACCGTAGTTTATCCTACCTGGATCGCATTCTTGCATTGTTCCATTTCAAGTGGTCCCAGGTTTTGCACTAATACTCCAATGGCGATTCACCGTTCACCAGGAATGTAAAGGTCAAAGGGTTTAGCTAAATTAGGGAGTTCCAGGGCAAGGGTCTGAATTGACTGCTCTTTCCATTCTTGAAAGGCCACTTCTGCATTCTATTCAAAAGGATCATCATCTTTTCCTTTCAGTGTTTCATATAGAGGCCGAGCTAGTAGACTGTAGTTAGGGATCCAGAAGCAGCAGTCCCTGGCCTCCCCAGGAGCCCCTAAGCTGTCTTCTAGTTTCAGAAATGGGTAAGGCTGTAAATTGTTTCTTCCCTTTCCTGGGATGGGCTTCTCCGACCTTCTGTGAGAATGAAGCCCAGGCAGGTCACCGTAGTCTGTGATATTTGAGCTTTTTCTTGGACAACTTGTATCCTTTATTGGCTTGGTAGTTCAGAGGTCTCCTTAGTAGGGCTGGCGATCAGAATGTCGTCTGCATATTGAAGGAGTGTTTCCTTTTCCAGAGGTAGAACTTTTAGTTCTTTAGCTGAGCTTTCCCCAAAGATGGTGTGGGAATTTTTGAACCCTTGGGGCAACACGGCCCGGAAGTATTGTTTTAGTTGTATGTTGAGTCCTGCCACTCACAAGCCAAAATTTCTTGTGACTCTGGGACTAATAGAATACAAAAGAAGGCATCATTGAAGACTAATACAGAATACCATGTCCTGGTGGTTGGTAGAATGACCAGCAGGGTGTAGGATTTAGGAACTACTGGAGGTATATCCTCGGTGGCTTCACTGACTGTCCTGACATCCTTTACCAGGACTCCAGCAGCCCATGGGGCTCTCGAGGTCAGGCCAATCCCAGGATATGGAGCTCACCTGGGCAGGTACCCCACCCCCACCCCAGCCCATGGGGCTCTCGTGTTCAGGCCCCTCCCAGGATATGGGGTTCCCTGGGCAGGTTCCCCTGCAGCCCATGGGGCTCTCGTGGTCAGGCCCCTCCCAGGATACAGAGCTACCCTTGCAGGTACCATGGCAGGGCTGGGAACACAGGAACCGTGCATATCGCCCTCATTGCAGAGCACTCCCAGCTCACCTGTCACTCAGATCTGACACAGAGCACCTCAGAGCAGGACTTGAACTAACAAACAGCAGCTCCGACAGGTCTGTGACCCTGGGCATCACTCTGTGTGGCCTCCCTCCACCTGGTCTTCCAGAGACTTCCACTGCACCCGGGGCACCAGGCCTCTGTCTCCACCCACCAGCCACCCCTCCTCTCCCTGACTCCTGGGTTCCTCTCATTAGGAGAGGGTTTTCTTGAAGTTGTCTCCCACTCATGGGCCAGATAATATAATTAGAAAACAAGCCAGAGCTGCAGCCCCTTGTCTATCCTGACTCTCAGGAGCCCACACCTGTTCCTTGGACCTGGCCGATTCAGCAAGTTCCAGTTTCTGCAACTGTGAGCCCCTGAGGGGTGATTATTGGCTGGCCTGGGAAGCCC
This sequence comes from Delphinapterus leucas, assembly GCF_059928025.1. NCBI lineage: Eukaryota > Metazoa > Chordata > Mammalia > Artiodactyla > Monodontidae > Delphinapterus > Delphinapterus leucas. The sequence continues at coordinate 7,195,921 of NW_028322243.1, read as the reverse complement.
GACCGTGCCGGCCAGCCCTCCCCAGGTGTGCCTGGGTTCAGATCAATATAAACACCGCTCCAGGCAGCAAGAGCCCCTGCAGCTGTGCCTGACGCCATTTTCTCTGCCCTGTCAGCAGTCTTGGGGCTGGACTGGTGGGAGGGAGTGAGAGGCCACGGCTTTGTGGGTGGCCCAGTGTGAGTGGGGCTCTGCTGGATTTTCTGCAGCAGTTGCCAAGATGCCACCTGCTAAAGAAGAGGATGTGTCACCCATACCTGCTGCTGGAATTTCTCCCTGGGCAGAGGTGAGTGAGGAAGAAAGCAGTGGGGGCCGGGACAGCAGGGGTATCTCAGGCAGGGAAATTGAAAGCTTCCAGAAGAGCACCCAGGGCCAGGACCATCCTGGCTGGCCTGCAGGCACCAAGTCAACTGGCATGCTGTCACTCATGTGGCTCCATGGCCCTTCCTCTAGGCTTTCAAGTCCTTGTACATATTCAGGTGTTTTACCTGGGAAGGGTGGGAACATTTCAGCAGCAGCTGGCCTGGGGCTCAGCCCACGTTTACTCACAGATGCCTCGGCACGGTCCCCCAGCTTTGCAATGAGGACGCTTGTTGCGTGGGGCCTGCTGGCTGAATGGGAGATGATTCCCCACCACTGACCAACTTCAGAATTGTTTACAACTGGAGCAAGTGCCCTGATACGGTTTTCCTCTGTGTAACTGGTGGGTTCTGTTTTTTTTTCTTCTTTTCGTTTTTGGTTCAAGGTAGATTTTATTCCTCTTTTTTGTATTTACAGATATAAGCATGGAAATAATTTATTCATATAAATACATGTATGTGAAGGGAAGTATATTTTTTCTGTTTTACTTTTTGTAATTTGAATTTTATTTTATTTTTTTATACAGCAGGTTCTTTTTGGTTATCTATTTTATACATATAAATGTATACATGCCAATCCCAATCTCTCAACTCCTCCCACCACCACCCCCCAACAGCTTTCCCCCCTTGGTGTCCATACGTTTGTTGTCTACATCTGTTGCTCTATTTCTGCCTGGCAAAACGGTTCATCTGTACAATTTTTCTAGGTTCCACATATATGCATTAATAGACAAGATTTGTTTTTCTCTTTCTGACTTACTTCACTCTGTATGACAGTCTCTAGATCCATCAACGTCTCTACAAATGACCCAATTTCATTCCTTTTTATGGCTTAGTAATATTCCATTTTATATATGTACCACATCTTTATGCATTCGTCTGTCTGTGGGCATTTAGGTTGCTTCCATTACCTGGATATTGTAAATAGTGATGCAATGAACATTGCGGTGAATGTCTCTTTCTGATTTATGGTTTTGTCTGGGTATATGCCCAGTAGTGGGATTGCTGTATCATATGGTAATTCTATTCTTAGTTTTATAAGAAACTCCATAATGTTCTCCACAGTGACTGTATCAATTTACATTCCCAACAATAGTGGAAGAGGGTTCCTTATCTCCACACCCTTTCCAGCATTTGTTGTTTGTAGATTTTCTGATGATGCCCATTCTAACAGGTGTGAGGTGATACACCATGGATGAGTCTATTTCGTTGAGCAAAGAGTAGGTCTTGTCTATTACATATTTGGCTTATGGAACGGTATGTGTGCTAATTTCAATCTCTGGTTTTATACAGCACCCCAACTCAACTTTCCCCTTAAGCAAGCATAAGTTTTTATCTAAATGTGAGACTCTGTTCGGTTTTGGAATTCAGTTTATGTGTAGCCAAGTTTACACTCTCTCTATTAGTGATATCTTATGATAATTATCTTTCTCTGTGTGACCTATTTCTCTTAGAATCATCATACTTAAATCCACTCAATTTGCTGCTACAGGCCTGATGACATTGATTTCATTGCTGAGTGATATTCCGTTGTACGTAAGTAGCACAACTCCTTTATCCATTTTTTTCTTTCTGGGATATTTAATTTGTACTGGACTCAAGGTTCTTGTAAACACAGCAGCCCTAAATTTTGTGCTGGCTGTGTCTTGTTGATTTTAATTTTCCTAAGCTATAGGGCCAAAAGTGGAAGTGCCCTAGGGTCTGTAGCTTTGTTTTTCAGATGTTTCAGGATACACCATAAACATCTCCAGAGTGTCTGTTGGCAATTTACATCCCGCCCATCAGCATAACAAGGCTCCCTGTTCTCCATGGCCTGTCCTGTGTTTCTGGTTTTTACACTTTTTTCAGATGGCCCTTTTGACGAATGGGAAATGAGACTTCATTGTAGTGCGGATTTCCATTTCTCGAGTGCTTGGTTGGCCAAAAAGGGCATATGTGTTTTTTCCTGAATATATTCAGGAAAAAATGTTTACGCACTTTTGTCCAAGTGCATCACTGTCAAAGATCTGCCGCTTTTCACATGCTTTAAATGCAATTCCAATCTACCTCCTGAAATATGATTCCTGCAATTCTGCCTCGTTTTCAAGTCCTCTTTGCAGACTTACTTCCATATAATTTTGCCAATAACTGTCATTTATAACACTGCAGGTTTGTGAATTACAGTGCCCGTGATTTCCTTTCTTAACTCGTTTCCTTGAAAACTGGCCACAGAACCGTAGGTTTGCTTCAGGACGTAATCAGGGTCCGGCACGGCACTCTGAGACTTTGGTTCATTCCACTTCCTGGTGGGAAATTAGAGTTAAATGTGCCCCTCCAGACACCTGCCTCACTCCTAGCCCCTTGGTGATGTGTGTCCTGTGGTTTGAGGCCACATGTGCTGGGTTCCTCACCTTTGGCTGATGTGGCCCCACTGGTGTGAGGACACTCCTGCCTGGTTCCCATCCCCTTGGTGATGTGGGCCCTCCGGTGAGAGTCTGATCCTGGTTGGGTTCCTCACACTTCTGTGAGGTGGGCCCTCTTCTCTGAGGTCACTCCTGCCTGGCTGGCACACCCCGCCTTGGCGACGTCGGCTCTCTGGTGGGATTTGGTGCCTGCTGAGTGTCTCCTCCCCTTGGTAATGAGGGCCCTCTGGCGTCAGGCCCTAACTCCTGGGCTCCCAATATTTTCTGATATGCGCCCTGTGGTTCGAGTACACTCCTGCCAGGTTCCCAACCCCATGGGAATGTGGGCCTTCTGCTCTGAGGTCCCAACCGTGGGTTGCTCAGTTTCATGATGAGGGCCCTCTGCTGTGAGTTCTCTCCGGCCTGGATCCCATAGCCTCGCTGCTCCTGGCCACCTGCTGGGAGGTTCCAACTGCGGGATTCCTCACCTTTTTTCTTCTATGGACCCTCTGTTTTGAGACTCCTCCTGCCTGCCTCACTCCCAGTCCCTTGGTGATGTGTGTCCTCTGGTGTGAGACCACATGTGCTGGGTCCCTCGCCTTTCGATGATGTGGCCCCACTGGTGTGAGGACACTCCTGCCTGGTTCCTATCCCCTTGATGATGTGGGCCCTCTGGTGAGAGTCTGATCCTGGCTGGGTTCCTCACCCTTCTGTGAGGGGGGCCCTCTGCTGTGAGGTCACTCCTGCCTGGCTGGCACACCCCACCTGGGCAACATCGGCCCTCTTGTGGCAGTTGGAGCCTGCTGGGAACCTCCCCTCGGTGATGGGGGTCCTCTTGCCTCAGGCCCTAACTGCTGGGTACCCACATTTTCTGATACGTGCTAAGTGGTGCGAGGACACTCCTGCGAGGTTCCTATCCCCATGGGCATGTGGGCCTTCTGCTCTAAGGTCCCAACACCTGTGTTGTTCACCGTTTCATGATGTTGGCTCTCTGGTGTTAGTTCACCCAGGCCTAGATCCCATAGCCTCTGTGCTCTGAGCGGCCTGCTGGGAGGTTCCTACTGCTGGATTCCTTACCTTTTTTATTCTTTGTGTCCTGTGTTTTCATGCTCCTACTTCCTGACTCACTCCCAGCCCATTTGTGATGTAGGTCCTCTGGTTTAAGGCCACATGTACCGGTTTCCTCACCTTTATTGATGTGGCCCCACTGGTGTGAGGACACTCCTGCCTGGTTCCCATCCCCTTGGTGATGGGGGCCCTCTGGTGAGAGTCTGATCCTGTCTGGATTCCTCACACTTCTGGGAGGTGGGCCCTCTGCTGTGAGGTCACTCCTGCCTGGCTGGCACACGTCACCTTGGCGATGTGGGCACTCAGTTGGGAGTTGGTGCCTGCTGGGAGTCTCCTCCCCTCGGTAATGAGGGCCCTCTGGCGTCAGGCCCTAACTCATGGGCTCCCAAAATTTTCTGATGTGCGCCCTGTCGTGCGAGTACACTCCAGCCAGGGTCCCATCCCCATGGGGATGTGGGCTTTCTGCCCTGAGGTCCCAACGGCTGGGTTGCTCACAGTGTCAGAATGTGGGCCCTCTGCTGTGAGTTCACTCCGGCATGGATCCCATAGCCTCGGTGCTCTGGGCCACCTGCTTGGAGCTTCCAACTGCGGGGTTCCTCACCTTTTTTATTCTATGGGCGCTCTGTTGTGAGTCTCCTCCTGCATGCCTCACTCCCAGCCCTTTCGTGATGTGTGTCCCCTTGTTTGAGGCCACATGTGCTGTGCTCCTCACCTTTCGCTGATGTGGCCCCACTGGTGTGAGGACACTCCTGCCTGGTTTCCATCCCCTTGGTGATGTGGGCGCTCTGGTTAGAGTCTGATCCTGTTTGGGCTCCTCACACTTCTGTGAGGTGGGCCCTCTGCTGTGAGGTAACTCCTGCCTGGCTTGCTCCCATTGCCTTGGTGACGTCGGCCCTCTGGTGGCATTTGGAGCCTGCTGGTAGCCTCCTCTCCTCCGTGATGAGGGCCCTCTGGCGCCAGGCCATAACTGCTGGGTTCCCACATTTTCTGATACGTGCTAAGTTGTGCGAGGACACTCCTGCGAGGTTCCCATCCCCATGGGGATGTGGGCCTTCTGCTCTGAGGTCCCACTGGCTGGGTTGCTCACAGTTTCATGATGTGGGCCCTCTGCTGTGAGTTCACTGTGGCCTGGATCCCATAGACTCCATGCTCTGGGCCACCTGCTGGGAGGTTCAAACTGCTGGATTCCTCACATTTTTTATTCTGTGGGCCCTGTGTTGTTAGGCTACTCCTGCCTGCCTCACTCGGAGCACCTTGGAAATGTGGGTCCTCTGGTTTAGGCCACATGTGCTGGGTTCCTCACCTTTCTATAATGTGGCCACACTGGTGTGAGGACACTCCTGCCTTGTTCCGATCCCCTTGGTGATGTGGGCCCTCTGGTGAGAGTCTTAATCCTGGCTGGGTTCCTCACCCTTCTGTGCGGTAGGCCCTCTGCTGTGAGGTCACTCCTGCCTGGCTGGCACACGTCAACTTGGCGATGTGGGCCCTCAGTTGGGAGTTGGTGCCTGCTGGGAGTCTCCTCCCCTCGGTAATGAGGGCCCTCTGGCGTCAGACCCTAACTCCTGGGCTCCCAAAAGTTTCTGATGTGCGCCCTGTGGTGCGAGTACACTCCTGCCAGGATCCCAACCCCATGGGAATGTGGGCCTTCTGCTCTAAGGTCCCACCGGCTGGGTTGCTCACAGTTTCATAAGGAGGGCCCTCTGTTTTGAGTTCAGTCAGGCCTTGATCCCATAGCCTCGCTGCTCCTGGCCACCTGCTGGGAGGTTCCAACTGCAGGATTCCTCACCTTTTTTACGCTATGGGCCCTCTGTTTGGAGGCTCCTCCTGCCTGCCTCACTCCCAGCCCCTTGGTGATGTGTGTCCTGTAGTTTGAGGCCACGTGTGCTGGGTCCGTCACATTTCGGTGATGTGACCACACTGGTGTGAGAACACTCCTGCCTGGTTTCCATTCCCTTGGTGATGTGGGCCCTCCGGTGAGAGTCTGATCCTCTTTGGGTTCCTCACACTTTTGTGTGGTTGGCCCTCTGCTCTGAGGTCACTCCTGCCTGGCTGGCACACCCTGCATTGGCGACGTCGGCCTTCTGGTAGCAGTTGGAGCTTGCTGGGAGCCTCCTCTCCTCAGTGATGAGGGCCCTCTGGCGTCCGGCCCTAACTGCTGGGCTCCCCACGTTTTCTGATGTGTGCCCACTGGTGCGATGACACTCCTGCTTGGTTCCCTTCCCCATGGGGATGTGGGCCTTGTGCTCTGAGGTTACAACGGCTGGGTTGCTTACAGTATCACGATGAGGGCCCTCTGTTGTGAGTTCATCACTGCCTGGATCCCATAGCCTCGGTGCTCTGGGCCGCCTGCTGGGATGTTCCAACTGCTGGATTCCTCACCTTTTTTATACAATGGGCCATGGGTTTTGAGGTTAATCCTGCCTGCCTCGCTCCGAGACCCATGGTGATGTGGGTCCTCTGGTTTGAGGCCACATGTACTGGGTACCTCAACTTTCGATGATGTGGCCCCACGGGTGTGAGGACACTCCTGCCTGGTTCCCAGCCCCTTGCTTATGTGGGCACTCTGGTGAGAGTCTGATCTTGACTGGGTTCCTTACCCTTCTGTGAGGTGGGCCCTCTGATGTGAGGTCACTCCTGCCTGGATGGCTCATGTCGCCTTGGCGACGTAGGCCCTCTGTTGGCCACTGAAGCATGCTGGGAGCCTCCTACCCTCTTTAATAAGGGCCCTGGAAGAAACGCATATGCCCTTTTTGACCAAGTGCATCATTGTCGAGGTTCTGCCTCTTCTCCTATACTTTCAGAGGACTTCCCGTCTACCTCCTGAAATCGTATTCCTGGAATTCTGCCCCGCGTTCAAGTCCTCTTCGCAGCCTTACTTCAATACATTTTTGGACAATAGTTGACATTTATAACTCTGCAGGTTTGTGAATGACAGTGCGCCTGAGCTCCTTTCTTCTACTCGCTTTCTTGTGAGCTGGCCGCAAACCCGCAGCATTGCTTCATGCCCTAATCTGGTTCCAGCACAGCATGCTGATCCTTTGGTAAATTCCTCTTCCTGGTGGGAAATGAGTGTTATATTTGAACGTGCAGACACCTAGAGCTAGTCTCTCATTGGTTCTCCCTATTCTTGTTCATCTTGCGCAGAAATTGCAAACTGTGCCAAACAGGAGGTTAAAGGCACTGACTCTCTAAGTGGGGAGAGTATTAGTAAAGGGTCTTCAATCGTGAACCCGAGTAAAAGGGGACGAAAACTGAGATGCATTTGAAAAGGTTTCCCGGTCACACGGTGCACCATACTGTGGGTTTCCCATGCATGTTTTAGCTGAAGGAAGAATCCCTTAAACCTGGAGAGTTGGGACCCATGGAATGGGTACCATGCAGTATGACTTCAAAGGGCCTGCATTTTCTCAACGAACCTCACCAATGCTATCAGGCTGAAGTGTACAGCCTTATGTCTCACTCAGCTCTGGTTGTAGATGTGGTAAATCCAGGTTGCATCACAAGCCCTGAATGAATTATTTAAGAATTGCTCTCTATTTCACTGTCATTGTGTTTGTTTTTGTAATTCATTTTGATAATGGGATTTATCGGATTTTCTCTGCTGCATTCATGCCGCTGTACACACACTTGAGTCTCTTATGGAGACATATAAATCCATGGGTTTGAAGATACTTACTAGTCAGGTGTATTCCTAGGCGTTGAATATGGGGTGTTTAGTCCATTTCGTTGAGCAAGGGCTAGGTCTTGACTATTACATATTTGGCTTATGGAAAGGTATCTGTGCTAATTTCTATCTCTGGTTTTATGCAGCACCCCAACTCACTTTTCCCCTTAAGCAAGCATAAGGTGGTTTTCTAAATTTGAGACCCTGTTCTGTTTTGTAATTCAGTTCATGTGTAGCCAAGTTTACATTCCGTGTATTAGTGATATCTTATGATGTTTCATTTTCTGTGTGACTTATTTCACTTAGAATCATCGTACCTGAATCCACTCATTATGCCACGATGGGCCTGATGACATAGATTTCATTGCTGAGTGATATTCCATTGAATGTGTGTACCACAACTTCTTTATCCATTTTTCACATTCTGGGATATTTAACTTGTACCGTAGACGAGATTCCTGTAAACAGAGCCGTCTGAAACTTTGGGGTGGCTGTCTGTTTTTGATTTTAATTTCCGTGATCTATAAGACCATAAGTGGAAGTGCCGTAGTCTCCGTTGCTTTGTTTCTTAGGTGTTTCAGGAAACACCATACACTTCTCCAGAGTGGCTGTTGGCAATTTACATCCCGCCCATCAGCATAACAAGGCTCCCTGTTCTCCATGGCCTGTGCTGTCTTTCTGGATTTTACACTTTTTTCAGATGGCCCTTTTGACCTGGGGGCAGTGAGACTTCTTTGTAGTGCAGATTTCTTTAACATGCTGGCTTGGTTGGCCAAAAAGGGCGTATGCGTTTTTTCCTGAATATATTCAGGAAAAAACGCATACGCCCTTTTTGGCCAAGTGCATCATTGTCGACGTTCTGCCTCTTTTCCTATGCTTTAAATGCAATTCCAGTCTACCCCCTGAAATCGTTTTCCTGCAATTCTGCCCCGCTTTCCAGTCCTCTTCGCAGCCATCCTTCAATATATTTTTGGACGATAGCTGTCATTTATAACTCTGCAGGTTTGTGAATTACAGTGCCCCTGAGCTCCTTTCTTCAACTCGCTTTCTTGTGAGCTGGCCGCAAACCCGCAGGAATGCTTCAGGCCCTAATCTGGTTCCGGCACGGCATGCTGAGCCTTTGGTTAATTCCTCTTCCTGGTGGGAAATGAGCGTTCCATTTGCCCGTCCAGACACCTACAGCTAGTCTCTCATTGGTTCTCCCTATTCCTGTTCATCTTGCGCAGAAATTGCAAACTGTGCCAAACAGGAGGTTAAAGGCACTGACTCTCCAAGTGGGGAGAGTGTTAGTAAACGGTCTGGAATGGTGAACCCGAGTAAAAGGGGACGAAAACTGAGATGCATTTGAAAACGTTTCCCGGTCACACAGTGCACTGTACTGTGGGTTTCCCATGCATGTTTTAGCTGAAGGAAGAATCCCTTAAACCTGGAGAGTTGGGACCCATGGAATGGGTACCATGCAGTATGACTCCAAAGGGTCTGCATTTTCTCATCGAACCTCACCAATGCTATCAGCCCGAAGTGTCCAGCCTTATGTCTCACTCAGCTCTGGGTGTAGATGTGGTAAATCCAGGTCGCATCACAAGCCCTGAATGAATTATTTAAGAATTGCTCTCTATTTCACTGTCATTGTGTTTGTTTTTGTAATTCATTTTGATAATGGGTTTTATCGGATTTTCTCTGCTGCATTCATGCCGCTGTACACACACTTGAGTCTCTTACGGAGACATATAAATCCATGGGTTTGAAGGTTCTTACTACTCATGTGTAATCCTAGGCGTTGAATATGGGGTGTTTAGTCCATTTCATTGAGCAAGGGTTAGGTCTTGACTATTACATATTTGGCTTATGGAAAGGTATCTGTGCTAATTTCTATCTCTGGTTTTATGCAGCACCACAACTCACCTTTCCCCTTAAGCAAGCATAAGTAGGTTTTCTAAATTTGAGACCCTGTTCTGTTTTGTAATTCAGTTCATGTGTAGCCAAGTTTACATTCGGTGTATTAGTGATATCTTATGATGTTTCATTTTCTGTGTGACTTATTTCACTTAGAATCATCGTACGTGAATCCACTCATTATGCCGCGACGGGCCTGATGACATAGATTTCATTGGTGAGTGATATTCCTTTGTACGTACGTACCACACTTCTTTATCCATTTTTCGCTTTCTGGGATATTTAACTTGTACCGTAGACGAGGTTCTTGTAAACAGAGCCGTAAACAGAAACTTTGCGGTGGCTGTGTGTTTTTGATTTTAATTTCCCTAAGCTATAGGAAAATAAGTGGTAATGCCATAGACTCCGTTGCTTTGTTTTTTAGGTTTTTGAGGAAACACCATACACATCTCCAGAGTGGCTGTTGGCAATTTACATCCCGCCCATCAGCATAACAAGGCTCCCTGTTCTCCATGGCCTGTGCTGCCTTTCTGGATTTTACACTTTTTTCAGATGGCCCTTTTGAACGGGGAGCAGTGAGACTTCATTGTAGTGCAGATTTCTTTAACATGCTTGCTTGGTTGGCCAAAAAGGGCGTATGCGTTTTTTCCTGAATATATTCAGGAAAAAACGCATACGCCCTTTTTGGCCAAGTGCATCATTGTCGACGTTCTGCCTCTTTTCCTATGCTTTAAATGCAATTCCAGTCTACCCCCTGAAATCGTTTTCTTGCAATTCTGCCCCGCTTTCCAGTCCTCTTCGCAGCCTTCCTTCAATATATTTTTGGGTGATAGCTGTCATTTATAACTCTGCAGGTTTGTGAATTACAGTGTCCCTGAGCTCCTTTCTTCAACTTGCTTTCTTGTGAGCTGGCCGCAAACCCGCAGGATTGCTTCAGGCCCTAATCTGGTTCCGGCACGGCATGCTGAGCCTTTGGTTAATTCCTCTTCCTGGTGGGAAATGAGCGTTAAATTTGCCCGTGCAGACACCTTCACACGAGTCTTCATGGTGCCACTTTGCCCCGGGTATCTCTATGGAGGTTGGAGTTGGAGGGCCTCCTCGCTCAATGTCAGTGTGCCCATGGAGCCAACCCTGCAACTTCAGGGCATGGTTGGGTGTTAGGATCACCACGTGGGGTCCTTTTCCCTTCGGAGGGAGGTGGCCTTTTGGGCTGCTGATTTCCAGGTTTTCAGATACTGCCAGTATCTTGGCCAGATGTGGCGGTGGGCCAAGCCCCTTGGTGACCGTAGTTTATCCTACCTGGAGCGCATTCTTGCATTGTTCCATTTCAAGTGGTCCCAGGTTTTGCACTAATACTCCAATGGCGATTCACCGTTCACCAGGAATGTAAAGGTCAAAGGGTTTAGCTAAATTAGGGAGTTCCAGGGCAAGGGTCTGAATTGACTGCTCTTTCCATTCTTGAAAGGCCACTTCTGCATTCTATTCAAAAGGATCATCATCTTTTCCTTTCAGTGTTTCATATAGAGGCCCAGCTAGTAGACTGTAGTTAGCGATCCAGAAGCAGCAAACCCTGGCCTCCCCAGGAACCCCTAAGCTGTCTTCTAGGTTCAGAAATGGGTAAGGCTGTAAATTGTTTCTTCCCTTTCCTGGGATGGGCTTCTCCGACCTTCTGTGAGAATGAAGCCCAGGCAGGTCACCGTAGTCTGTGATATTTGAGCTTTTTCTTGGACAACTTGTATCCTTTATTGGCTTGGTAGTTCAGAGGTCTCCTTAGTAGGGCTGGCGATCAGAATGTCGTCTGCATATTGAAGGAGTGTTTCCTTTTCCAGAGGTAGATCTTTTAGTTCTTTAGCTGAGCTTTCCCCAAAGATGGTGTGGGAATTTTTGAACCCTTGGGGCAACACGGCCCGGAAGTATTGTTTTAGTTGTATGTTGAGTCCTGCCACTCACAAGCCAAAATTTCTTGTGACTCTGGGACTAATAGAATACAAAAGAAGGCATCATTGAAGATTAATACAGAATACCATGTCCTGGTGGTTGGTAGAATGACCAGCAGGGTGTAGGATTTAGGAACTACTGGAGGTATATCCTCGGTGGCTTCACTGACTGTCCTGACATCCTTTACCAGGAATCCAGCAGCCCATGGGGCTCTCGAGGTCAGACCAATCCCAGGATATGGAGCTCACCTGGGAAGGTACCCCACCCCCACCCCAGCCCATGGGGCTCTCGTGTTCAGGCCCATCCCAGGATATGGATCTCACCTGGGCAGGTACCCCACCCCAACCCCAGCCCATGGGGCTCTCGTGTTCAGGCCCCTCCCAGGATATGGGGTTCCCTGGGCAGGTTCCCTGCAGCCCATGGGGCTCTCGTGGTCAGGCCCCTCCCAGGATACAGAGCTACCCTTGCAGGTACCATGGCAGGGCTGGGAACACAGGAACCGTGCATATCGCCCTCATTGCAGAGCACTCCCAGCTCACCTGTCACTCAGATCTGACACAGAGCACCTCAGAGCAGGACTTGAACTAACAAACAGCAGCTCCGACAGGTCTGTGACCCTGGGCATCACTCTGTGTGGCCTCCCTCCACCTGGTCTTCCAGAGACTTCCACTGCACCCGGGGCACCAGGCCTCTGTCTCCACCCACCAGCCACCCCTCCTCTCCCTGACTCCTGGGTTCCTCTCATTAGGAGAGGGTTTTCTTGAAGTTGTCTCCCACTCATGGGCCAGATAATATAATTAGAAAACAAGCCAGAGCTGCAGCCCCTTCTCTATCCTGACTCTCAGGAGCCCACACCTGTTCCTTAGACCTGGCCGATTCAGCAAGTTCCAGTTTCTGCAACTGTGAGCCCCTGAGGGGTGATTATTGGCTGGCCTGGGAAGCCCGACCGTGCCGGCCAGCCCTCCCCAGGTGTGCCTGGGTTCAGATCAATATAAACACCGCTCCAGGCAGCAAGAGCCCCTGCAGCTGTGCCTGACGCCATTTTCTCTGCCCTGTCAGCAGTCTTGGGGCTGGACTGGTGGGAGGGAGTGAGAGGCCACGGCTTTGTGGGTGGCCCAGTGTGAGTGGGGCTCTGCTGGACTTTCTGCAGCAGTTGCCAAGATGCCACCTGCTAAAGAAGAGGATGTGTCACCCATACCTGCCGCTGGAATTTCTCCCTGGGCAGAGGTGAGTGAGGAAGAAAGCAGTGGGGGCCGGGACAGCAGGGGTATCTCAGGCAGGGAAATGGAAAGCTTCCAGAAGAGCACCCAGGGCCAGGACCATCCTGGCTGGCCTGCAGGCACCAAGTCGGCTGGCATGCTGTCACTCATGTGGCTCCATGGCCCTTCCTCTAGGCTTTCAAGTCCTTGTACATATTCAGGTGTTTTACCTGGGAAGGGTGGGAACATTTCAGCAGCAGCTGGCCTGGGGCTCAGCCCACGTTTACTCACAGATGCCTCGGCACACTCCCCCAGCTTTGCAATGAGGATGCTTGTTGCGTGGGGCCTGCTGGCTGAATGGGAGATGATTCCCCACCACTGACCAACTTCAGAATTGTTTACAACTGGAGCAAGTGCCCTGATACGGTTTTCCTCTGTGTAACTGGTGGGTTCTGTTTTTTTTTCTTTTTTTCGTTTTTGGTTCAAGGTAGATTTTATTCCTCTTTTTTGTATTTACAGATATAAGCATGGAAATAATTTATTCATATAAATACATGTATGTGAAGGGAAGAATATTTTTTCTGTTTTACTTTTTGTAATTTGAATTTTATTTTATTTTTTTATACAGCAGGTTCTTTTTGGTTATCTCTTTTATACATATAAATGTATACATGCCAATCCCAATCTCTCAACTCCTCCCACCACCACCCCCCAACAGCTTTCCCCCCTTGGTGTCCATACGTTTGTTGTCTACATCTGTTGCTCTATTTCTGCCTGGCAAAACGGTTCATCTGTACAATTTTTCTAGGTTCCACATATATGCATTTATAGACAAGATTTGTTTTTCTCTTTCTAACTTACTTCACTCTGTATGACAGTCTCTAGATCCATCAACGTCTCTACAAATGACCCAATTTCATTCCTTTTTATGGCTTAGTAATATTCCATTTTATATATGTACCACATCTTTATGCATTCGTCTGTCTGTGGGCATTTAGGTTGCTTCCATTACCTGGATATTGTAAATAGTGATGCAATGAACATTGCGGTGAATATCTCTTTTTGATTTATGGTTTTGTCTGGGTATATGCCCAGTAGTGGGATTGCTGTATCATATGGTAATTCTATTCTTAGTTTTATAAGAAACTCCATAATGTTCTCCACAGTGACTGTATCAATTTACATTCCCAACAATAGTGGAAGAGGGTTCCTTATCTCCACACCCTTTCCAGCATTTGTTGTTTGTAGATTTTCTGATGATGCCCATTCTAACAGGTGTGAGGTGATACACCATGGATGAGTCTATTTCGTTGAGCAAAGAGTAGGTCTTGTCTATTACATATTTGGCTTATGGAACGGTATGTGTGCTAATTTCAATCTCTGGTTTTATACAGCACCCCAACTCAACTTTCCCTTAAGCAAGCATAAGTTTTTATCTAAATGTGAGACTCTGTTCGGTTTTGGAATTCAGTTTATGTGTAGCCAAGTTTACACTCTCTCTATTAGTGATATCTTATGATAATTATCTTTCTCTGTGTGACCTATTTCTCTTAGAATCATCATACTTAAATCCACTCAATTTGCTGCTACAGGCTTGATGACATTGATTTCATTGCTGAGTGATATTCCGTTGTACGTAAGTAGCACAACTCCTTTATCCATTTTTTTCTTTCTGGGATATTTAATTTGTACTGGACTCAAGGTTCTTGTAAACACAGCAGCCCTAAATTTTGTGTTGGCTGTGTCTTGTTGATTTTAATTTTCCTAAGCTATAGGGCCAAAAGTGGAAGTGCCCTAGGGTCTGTAGCTTTGTTTTTCAGATGTTTCAGGATACACCATAAACATCTCCAGAGTGTCTGTTGGCAATTTACATCCCGCCCATCAGCATAACAAGGCTCCCTGTTCTCCATGGCCTGTCCTGTGTTTCTGGTTTTTACACTTTTTTCAGATGGCCCTTTTGACGAATGGGAAATGAGACTTCATTGTAGTGCGGATTTCCATTGCTCGAGTGCTTGGTTGGCCAAAAAGGGCATATGTGTTTTTTCCTGAATATATTCAGGAAAAAATGTTTACGCACTTTTGTCCAAGTGCATCACTGTCAAAGATCTGCCGCTTTTCACATGCTTTAAATGCAATTCCAATCTACCTACTGAAATATGAATCCTGCAATTCTGCCTCGTTTTCAAGTCCTCTTTGCAGACTTACTTCCATATAATTTTGCCAATAACTGTCATTTATAACACTGCAGGTTTGTGAATTACAGTGCCCGTGATTTCCTTTCTTAACTCGTTTCCTTGAAAACTGGCCACAGAACCGCAGGTTTGCTTCAGGCCGTAATCAGGGTCCGGCACGGCACTCTGAGACTTTGGTTCATTCCAATTCCTGGTGGGAAATTAGAGTTAAATGTGCCCCTCCAGACACCTGCCTCACTCCTAGCCCCTTGGTGATGTGTGTCCTGTGGTTTGAGGCCACATGTGCTGGGTTCCTCACCTTTGGCTGATGTGGCCTCACTGGTGTGAGGACACCCCTGCCTGGTTCCAATCCCCTTGGTGATGTGGGCCCTCCGGTGAGAGTCTGATCCTGGTTGGGTTCCTCACACTTCTGTGAGGTGGGCCCTCTTCTCTGAGGTCAATCCTGCCTGGCTGGCACACCCCGCCTTGGCGACGTCGGCTCTCTGGTGGGATTTGGTGCCTGCTGGGTGTCTCCTCCCCTTGGTAATGAGGGCCCTCTGGCGTCAGGCACTAACTCCTGGGCTCCCAATATTTTCTGATATGCGCCCTGTGGTTCGAGTACACTCCTGCCAGGTTCGCAACCCCATGGGAATGTGGGCCTTCTGCTCTGAGGTCCCAACCGTGGGTTGCTCAGTTTCATGATGAGGGCCCTCTGCTGTGAGTTCTCTCCGGCCTGGATCCCATAGCCTCGCTGCTCCTGGCCACCTGCTGGGAGGTTACAACTGCGGGATTCCTCACCTTTTTTCTTCTATGGGCCCTCTGTTTTGAGACTCCTCCTGCCTGCCTCAATCCCAGCCCCTTGGTGATGTGTGTCCTCTGGTTTGAGGCCATGTATGCTGGGTCCCTCGCCTTTCGATGATGTGGCCCCACTGGTGTGAGGACACTCCTGCCTGGTTCCTATCCCCTTGATGATGTGGGCCCTCTGGTGAGAGTCTGATCCTGGCTGGGTTCCTCACCCTTCTGTGAGGGGGGCCCTCTGCTGTGAGGTCACTCCTGCCTGGCTGGCACACCCCACCTGGGCAACATCGGCCCTCTTGTGGCAGTTGGAGCCTGCTGGGAACCTCCCCTCGGTGATGGGGGCCCTCTTGCCTCAGGCCCTAACTGCTGGGTACCCACATTTTCTGATACGTGCTAAGTGGTGCGAGGACACTCCTGCGAGGTTCCCATCCCCATGGGCATGTGGGCCTTCTGCTCTAAGTTCCCAACACCTGTGTTGTTCACCGTTTCATGATGTTGGCTCTCTGGTGTTAGTTCACCCAGGCCTAGATCCCATAGCCTCTGTGCTCTGAGCGGCCTGCTGGGAGGTTCCTACTGCTGGATTCCTTACCTTTTTTATTCTTTGGGTCCTGTGTTTTCATGCTCCTACTTCCTGACTCACTCCCAGCCCATTTGTGATGTAGGTCCTCTGGTTTAAGGCCACATGTACCGCTTTCCTCACCTTTATTGATGTGGCCCCACTGGTGTGAGGACACTCCTGCCTGGTTCCCATCCCCTTGGTGATGGGGGCCCTCTGGTGAGAGTCTGATCCTGTCTGGATTCCTCACACTTCTGGGAGGTGGGCCCTCTGCTGTGAGGTCACTCCTGCCTGGCTGGCACACGTCACCTTGGCGATGTGGTCCCTCAGTTGGGAGTTGGTGCCTGCTGGGAGTCTCCTCCCCTCGGTAATGAGGGCCCTCTGGCGTCAGGCCCTAACTCATGGGCTCCCAAAATTTTCTGACGTGCGCCCTGTCGTGCGAGTACACTCCAGCCAGGGTCCCATCCCCATGGGGATGTGGGCTTTCTGCCCTGAGGTCCCAACGGCTGGGTTGCTCACAGTGTCAGAATGTGGGCCCTCTGCTGTGAGTTCACTCTGGCATGGATCCCATAGCCTCGGTGCTCTGGGCCACCTGCTTGGAGCTTCCAACTGCGGGGTTCCTCACCTTTTTTATTCTATGGGCGCTCTGTTGTGAGTCTCCTCCTGCATGCCTCACTCCCAGCCCTTTCGTGATGTGTGTCCCCTTGTTTGAGGCCACATGTGCTGTGCTCCTCACCTTTCGCTGATGTGGCCCCACTGGTGTGAGGACACTCCTGCCTGGTTTCCATCCCCTTGTTGATGTGGGCGCTCTCGTTAGAGTCTGATCCTGTTTGGGCTCCTCACACTTCTGTGAGGTGGGCCCTCTGCTGTGAGGTAACTCCTGCCTGGCTTGCTCCCATTGCCTTGGTGACGTCGGCCCTCTGGTGGCATTTGGAGCCTGCTGGTAGCCTCCTCTCCTCCGTGATGAGGGCCCTCTGGCGCCAGGCCATAACTGCTGGGTTCCCACATTTTCTGATACGTGCTAAGTTGTGCGAGGACACTCCTGCGAGGTTCCCATCCCCATGGGGATGTGGGCCTTCTGCTCTGAGGTCCCACTGGCTGGGTTGCTCACAGTTTCATGATGTGGGCCCTCTGCTGTGAGTTCACTGTGGCCTGGATCCCATAGACTCCATGCTCTGGGCCACCTGCTGGGAGGTTCAAACTGCTGGATTCCTCACATTTTTTATTCTGTGGGCCCTGTGTTGTTAGGCTACTCCTGCCTGCCTCACTCGGAGCACCTTGGAAATGTGGGTCCTCTGGTTTAGGCCACATGTGCTGGGTTCCTCACCTTTCTATAATGTGGCCACACTGGTGTGAGGACACTCCTGCCTTGTTCCGATCCCCTTGGTGATGTGGGCCCTCTGGTGAGAGTCTTATCCTGGCTGGGTTCCTCACCCTTCTGTGCGGTAGGCCCTCTGCTGTGAGGTCACTCCTGCCTGGCTGGCACACGTCAACTTGGCGATGTGGGCCCTCAGTTGGGAGTTGGTGCCTGCTGGGAGTCTCCTCCCCTCGGTAATGAGGGCCCTCTGGCGTCAGACCCTAACTCCTGGGCTCCCAAAATTTTCTGATGTGCGCCCTGTGGTGCGAGTACACTCCTGCCAGGATCCCAACCCCATGGGAATGTGGGCCTTCTGCTCTAAGGTCCCACCGGCTGGGTTGCTCACAGTTTCATAATGAGGGCCCTCTGTTTTGAGTTCAGTCAGGCCTGGATCCCATAGCCTCGCTGCTCCTGGCCACCTGCTGGGAGGTTCCAACTGCGGGATTCCTCACCTTTTTTACGCTATGGGCCCTCTGTTTGGAGGCTCCTCCTGCCTGCCTCACTCCCAGCCCCTTGGTGATGTGTGTCCTGTAGTTTGAGGCCACGTGTGCTGGGTCCGTCACATTTCGGTGATGTGACCACACTGGTGTGAGAACACTCCTGCCTGGTTTCCATTCCCTTGGTGATGTGGGCCCTCCGGTGAGAGTCTGATCCTCTTTGGGTTCCTCACACTTTTGTGTGGTTGGCCCTCTGCTCTGAGGTCACTCCTGCCTGGCTGGCACACCCTGCATTGGCGACGTCGGCCTTCTGGTAGCAGTTGGAGCTTGCTGGGAGCCTCCTCTCCTCAGTGATGAGGGCCCTCTGGCGTCCGGCCCTAACTGCTGGGCTCCCCACCTTTTCTGATGTGTGCCCACTGGTGCGATGACACTCTTGCTTGGTTCCCTTCCCCATGGGGATGTGGGCCTTGTGCTCTGAGGTTACAACGGCTGGGTTGCTTACAGTATCACGATGAGGGCCCTCTGTTGTGAGTTCATCACTGCCTGGATCCCATAGCCTCGGTGCTCTGGGCCGCCTGCTGGGATGTTCCAACTGCTGGATTCCTCACCTTTTTTATACAATGGGCCATGGGTTTTGAGGTTAATCCTGCCTTCCTCGCTCCGAGACCCATGGTGATGTGGGTCCTCTGGTTTGAGGCCACATGTGCTGGGTACCTCAACTTTCGATGATGTGGCCCCACGGGTGTGAGGACACTCCTGCCTGGTTCCCAGCCCCTTGCTTATGTGGGCACTCTGGTGAGAGTCTGATCTTGACTGGGTTCCTTACCCTTCTGTGAGGTGGGCCCTCTGATGTGAGGTCACTCCTGCCTGGATGGCTCATGTCGCCTTGGCGACGTAGGCCCTCTGTTGGCCACTGAAGCATGCTGGGAGCCTCCTACCCTCTTTAATAAGGGCCCTGGAAGAAACGCATATGCCCTTTTTGACCAAGTGCATCATTGTCGAGGTTCTGCCTCTTCTCCTATACTTTCAGAGGACTTCCCGTCTACCTCCTGAAATCGTATTCCTGGAATTCTGCCCCGCGTTCAAGTCCTCTTTGCAGCCTTACTTCAATATATTTTTGGACGATAGCTGTCATTTATAACTCTGCAGGTTTGTGAATTACAGTGCCCCTGAGCTCCTTTCTTCAACTCGCTTTCTTGTGAGCTGGCCGCAAAACCGCAGGATTGCTTCAGGCCCTAATCTGGTTCCGACACGGCATGCTGAGCCTTTGGCTAATTCCTCTTCCTGGTGGGAAATGAGCGTTAAATTTGTTCGTGCAGACACCTACAGCTAATCTCTCATTGGTTCTCCCTATTCCTGTTCATCTTGCGCAGAAATTCCAAACTGTGCCAAACAGGAGGTTAAAGGCACTGACTCTCCAAGTGGGGAGAGTGTTAGTAAAGCGTCTGGAATGGTAAAACCGAGTACGAGGGGACGAAAACTGAGACGCATTTAAAAAGTTTTCCCGGTCACACGGTGGACCATATTCTGGGTTGCCCATGCATGTTTTACCTGAAGGAAGAATCCCTTCAACCTGGAGAGTTGGGACCCATGGAATGGGTACCACGCAGTATGACTTCAAAGGGTTGCCTTTGCTCACCGAACGTCACCAATGCTATCAGCCCGAAGTGTCCAGCCTTATGTCTCCCTCAGCTCGGGGTGTAGATGTGGTAAATCCACGTTGCATCACAAGCCCTGAATGAATTATTTAAGAATTGCTCTCTATTTCACTGTCATTGTGTTTTGTTTTTGTAATTTATTTTGATAATGGGATTTATCGGATTTTCACTGCTGCGTTTATGCCGCTGTACACATGCTTGATTCTCTTATGGAGACATATAAATCCATGGGTTTTCAGATTCTTACTAGTCAGGTATATTCCTAGGCATTGAATATGGGGTGTTGAGTCCATTTCGTGGAGCAAGGAGTAGGTCCTGACTATTACATATTTGCTTATGGAAAGGTATCTGTGCTAATTTCAATCTCTGGTTTTATGCAGCACCACAACTCACCTTTCCCCTTAAGCAAGCATAAGTTGGTTTTCTAAATTTGAGACCCTTTTCTGTTTTGTAATTGAGTTCATGTGCAGCCATGTTTGCATTCCGTGTATTTGAGATATCTTATGGTGTTTCTTTTTCTGTGTGACTTAGTTAACTTAGAATGATCGTACCTGAATCCACTCATTATGCCGCGACGGGCCTCATGACATAGATTTCATTGCTGAGTGATATTCCATTGTACGTACGTACAACAACTTCTTTATCCATTTTTTGCTTTCTGGGATATTTCACTTGTACCGTAAATGAGGTTCTTGTAAGCAGAGCCGTCCAAAATTTATGGGTGGCTGTGTCTTTTTGATTTTAATTTCCCTAAGCTATAGAACCATAAGTTGAAGTGCCGTAGGCTCCGTTGCTTAGTTTTTTAGGTGTTTGAGGAAACACCATACACTTCTCCAGAGTGGCTGTTGGCAATTTACATCCCGCCCATCAGCATAACAAGGCTCCCTGTTCTCCATGGCCTGTCCTGCCTTTCTGGATTTTTCACTTTTTTCAGATGTCCCTTTTGACAGGGGGGCAGTGAGACTTCATTGTAATGCAGATTTCTTTACAGGCTTGCTTGTTTGGCCAAAAAGGGCGTATGTGTTTTTTCTTGAATATATTCAGGAAAAAACGCATACGCCCTTTTTGACCAAGTGCATCATTGTCGACTTTCTGTCTCTTTCCTTATGCTTTAAATGCAATTCCAGTCTGCCCCTGAACTCGTTTTCCTGCAATTCTGCCCCGCTTTCAAGTCCTCTACGCAGCCTTACTTCAATACATTTTTGGACAATAGCTGACATTTATAACTCTGCAGGTTTGTGAATGACAGTGCGCCTGAGCTCCTTTCTTCTACTCGCTTTCTTGTGAGCTGGCCGCAAACCCGCAGGATTGCTTCATGCCCTAATCTGGTTCCGGCACAGCATGCTGATCCTTTGGTAAATTCCTCTTCCTGGTGGGAAATGAGTGTTATATTTGAATGTGCAGACACCTAGAGCTAGTCTCTCATTGGTTCTCCCTATTCTTGTTCATCTTGCGCAGAAATTGCAAACTGTGCCAAACAGGAGGTTAAAGGCACTGACTCTCTAAGTGGGGAGAGTATTAGTAAAGGGTCTTCAATCGTGAACCCGAGTAAAAGGGGACGAAAACTGAGATGCATTTGAAAAGGTTTCCCGGTCACACGGTGCACCATACTGTGGGTTTCCCATGCATGTTTTAGCTGAAGGAAGAATCCCTTAAACCTGGAGAGTTGGGACCCATGGAATGGGTACCATGCAGTATGACTTCAAAGGGCCTGCATTTTCTCAACGAACCTCACCAATGCTATCAGGCCGAAGTGTACAGCCTTATGTCTCACTCAGCTCTGGTTGTAGATGTGGTAAATCCAGGTTGCATCACAAGCCCTGAATGAATTATTTAAGAATTGCTCTCTATTTCACTGTCATTGTGTTTGTTTTTGTAATTCATTTTGATAATGGGATTTATCGGATTTTCTCTGCTGCATTCATGCCACTGTACACACACTTGAGTCTCTTATGGAGACATATAAATCCATGGGTTTGAAGATACTTACTAGTCAGGTGTATTCCTAGGCGTTGAATATGGGGTGTTTAGTCCATTTCGTTGAGCAAGGGCTAGGTCTTGACTATTACATATTTGGCTTATGGAAAGGTATCTGTGCTAATTTCTATCTCTGGTTTTATGCAGCACCCCAACTCACTTTTCCCCTTAAGCAAGCATAAGGTGGTTTTCTAAATTTGAGACCCTGTTCTGTTTTGTAATTCAGTTCATGTGTAGCCAAGTTTACATTCCGTGTATTAGTGATATCTTATGATGTTTCATTTTCTGTGTGACTTATTTCACTTAGAATCATCGTACCTGAATCCACTCATTATGCCACGATGGGCCTGATGACATAGATTTCATTGCTGAGTGATATTCCATTGAATGTGTGTACCACAACTTCTTTATCCAATTTTCACATTCTGGGATATTTAACTTGTACCGTAGACGAGATTCCTGTAAACAGAGCCGTCTGAAACTTTGGGGTGGCTGTCTGTTTTTGATTTTAATTTCCGTGATCTATAAGACCATAAGTGGAAGTGCCGTAGTCTCCGTTGCTTTGTTTCTTAGGTGTTTCAGGAAACACCATACACTTCTCCAGAGTGGCTGTTGGCAATTTACATCCCGCCCATCAGCATAACAAGGCTCCCTGTTCTCCATGGCCTGTGCTGTCTTTCTGGATTTTACACTTTTTTCAGATGGCCCTTTTGACCTGGGGGCAGTGAGACTTCTTTGTAGTGCAGATTTCTTTAACATGCTGGCTTGGTTGGCCAAAAAGGGCGTATGCGTTTTTTCCTGAATATATTCAGGAAAAAACGCATACGCCCTTTTTGGCCAAGTGCATCATTGTCGATGTTCTGCCACTTTTCCTATGCTTTAAATGCAATTCCAGTCTACCCCCTGAAATCGTTTTCCTGCAATTCTGCCCCGCTTTCCAGTCCTCTTCGAAGCCTTCCTTCAATATATTTTTGGACGATAGCTGTCATTTATAACTCTGCAGGTTTGTGAATTACAGTGCCCCTGAGCTCCTTTCTTCAACTCGCTTTCTTGTGAGCTGGCCGCAAACCCGCAGGAATGCTTCAGGCCCTAATCTGGTTCCGGCACGGCATGCTGAGCCTTTGGTTAATTCCTCTTCCTGGTGGGAAATGAGCGTTCCATTTTCCCGTCCAGACACCTACAGCTAGTCTCTCATTGGTTCTCCCTATTCCTGTTCATCTTGCGCAGAAATTGCAAACTGTGCCAAACAGGAGGTTAAAGGCACTGACTCTCCAAGTGGGGAGAGTGTTAGTAAACGGTCTGGAATGGTGAACCCGAGTAAAAGGGGACGAAAACTGAGATGCATTTGAAAACGTTTCCCGGTCACACAGTGCACTGTACTGTGGGTTTCCCATGCATGTTTTAGCTGAAGGAAGAATCCCTTAAACCTGGAGAGTTGGGACCCATGGAATGGGTACCATGCAGTATGACTTCAAAGGGTCTGCATTTGCTCATCGAACCTCACCAATGCTATCAGCCCGAAGTGTCCAGCCTTATGTCTCACTCAGCTCTGGGTGTAGATGTGGTAAATCCAGGTTGCATCACAAGCCCTGAATGAATTATTTAAGAATTGCTCTCTATTTCACTGTCATTGTGTTTGTTTGTGTAATTCATTTTGATAATGGGTTTTATCTGATTTTCTCTGCTGCATTCATGCCGCTGTACACACAGTTGAGTCTCTTACGGAGACATATAAATCCATGGGTTTGAAGATTCTTACTAGTCATGTGTAATCCTAGGCGTTGAATATGGGGTGTTTAGTCCATTTCGTTGAGCAAGTGCTAGGTCTTGACTATTACATATTTGGCTTATGGAAAGGTATCTGTGCTAATTTCTATCTCTGGTTTTATGCAGCACCACAACTCACCTTTCCCCTTAAGCAAGCATAAGTTGGTTTTCTA
Organism: Delphinapterus leucas; assembly: GCF_059928025.1. NCBI lineage: Eukaryota > Metazoa > Chordata > Mammalia > Artiodactyla > Monodontidae > Delphinapterus > Delphinapterus leucas. The sequence goes on along the minus strand of NW_028322243.1, from coordinate 7,172,525 downwards.
AATTTGAGACCCTGTTCTGTTTTGTAATTCAGTTCATGTGTAGCCAAGTTTACATTCCGTCTATCAGTGATATCTTATGATGTTTCATTTTCTGTGTGACTTATTTCACTTAGAATCATCGTACCTGAATCCACTCATTATGCCGCGACGGGCCTGATGACATAGATTTCATTGGTGAGTGATATTCCTTTGTACGTACGTACCACACTTCTTTATCCATTTTTCGCTTTCTGGGATATTTAACTTGTACCGTAGACGAGGTTCTTGTAAACAGAGCCGTAAACAGAAACTTTGCGGTGGCTGTGTGTTTTTGATTTTAATTTCCCTAAGCTATAGGAAAATAAGTGGTAATGCCGTAGGCTCCGTTGCTTTGTTTTTTAGGTTTTTGAGGAAACACCATACACATCTCCAGAGTGGCTGTTGGCAATTTACATCCCGCCCATCAGCATAACAAGGCTCTCTGTTCTCCATGGCCTGTGCTGCCTTTATGGATTTTACACTTTTTTCAGATGGCCCTTTTGAACGGGGGGCAGTGAGACTTCATTGTAGTGCAGATTTCTTTAACATGCTTGCTTGGTTGGCCAAAAAGGGCGTATGCGTTTTTTCCTGAATATATTCAGGAAAAAACGCATACGCCCTTTTTGGCCAAGTGCATCATTGTCGACGTTCTGCCTCTTTTCCTATGCTTTAAATGCAATTCCAGTCTACCCCCTGAAATCGTTTTCTTGCAATTCTGCCCCGCTTTCAAGTCCTCTTCGCAGCCTTCCTTCAATATATTTTTGGGTGATAGCTGTCATTTATAACACTGCAGGTTTGTGAATTACAGTGTCCCTGAGCTCCTTTCTTCAACTCGCTTTCTTGTGAGCTGGCCGCAAACCCGCAGGATTGCTTCAGGCCCTAATCTTGTTCCGGCACGGCATGCTGAGCCTTTGGTTAATTCCTCTTCCTGGTGGGAAATGAGCATTAAATTTGCCCGTGCAGACACCTTCACACGAGTCTTCATGGTGCCACTTTGCCCCGGTTATCTCTATGGAGGTTGGAGTTGTAGGGCCTCCTCGCTCAAGGTCAGTGTGCCCACGGAACCAACCCTGCAACTTCAGGGCATGGTTGGGTGTTAGGATCACCACGTGGGGTCCTTTTCCCTTAGGAGGGAGGTGGCCTTTTGGGCTGCTGATTTCCAGGTTTTCAGATACTGCCAGTATCTTGGTCAGATGTGGCGGTGGGCCAAGCCCCTTGGTGACCGCAGTTTATCCTACCTGGATCGCATTCTTGCATTGTTCCATCTCAAGTGGTCCCAGGTTTTGCACTAATACTCCAATGGCGATTCACCGTTCACCAGGAATGTAAAGGTCAAAGGGTTTAGCTAAATTAGGGAGCTCCAGGGCAAGGGTCTGAATTGACTGCTCTTTCCATTCTTGAAAGGCCACTTCTGCATTCTATTCAAAAGGATCATCATCTTTTCCTTTCAGTGTTTCATATAGAGGCCCAGCTAGTAGACTGTAGTTAGGGATCCAGAAGCAGCAAACCCTGGCCTCCCCAGGAACCCCTAAGCTGTCTTCTAGTTTCAGAAATGGGTAAGGCTGTAAATTGTTTCTTCCCTTTCCTGGGATGGGCTTCGCCGACCTTCTGTGAGAATGAAGCCCAGGCAGGTCACCGTAGTCTGTGATATTTGAGCTTTGTCTTGGACAACTTGTATCCTTTATTGGCTTGGTAGTTCAGAGGTCTCCTTAGTAGGGCTGGCGATCAGAATGTCGTCTGCATATTGAAGGAGTGTTTCCTTTTCCAGAGGTAGAACTTTTAGTTCTTTAGCTGAGCTTTCCCCAAAGATGGTGTGGGAATTTTTGAACCCTTGGGGCAACACGGCCCGGAAGTATTGTTTTAGTTGTATGTTGAGTCCTGCCACTCACAAGCCAAAATTTCTTGTGACTCTGGGGGGACTAATAGAATACAAAAGAAGGCATCATTGAAGACTAATACAGAATACCATGTCCTGGTGGTTGGTAGAATGACCAGCAGGGTGTAGGATTTAGGAACTACTGGAGGTATATCCTCGGTGGCTTCACTGACTGTCCTGACATCCTTTACCAGGACTCCAGCAGCCCATGGGGCTCTCGAGGTCAGGCCAATCCCAGGATATGGAGCTCACCTGGGCAGGTACCCCACCCCCACCCCAGCCCACGGGGCTCTCGTGTTAAGGCCCATCCCAGGAAACGGTGTTCCCTGGGCAGGTTCCCCTGCAGCCCATGGGGCTCTCGTGGTCAGGCCCCTCCCAGGATACAGAGCTACCCTTGCAGGTACCATGGCAGGGCTGGGAACACAGGAACCGTGCATATCGCCCTCATTGCAGAGCACTCCCAGCTCACCTGTCACTCAGATCTGACACAGAGCACCTCAGAGCAGGACTTGAACTAACAAACAGCAGCTCCGACAGGTCTGTGACCCTGGGCATCACTCTGTGTGGCCTCCCTCCACCTGGTCTTCCAGAGACTTCCACTGCACCCGGGGCACCAGGCCTCTGTCTCCACCCACCAGCCACCCCTCCTCTCCCTGACTCCTGGGTTCCTCTCATTAGGAGAGGGTTTTCTTGAAGTTGTCTCCCACTCATGGGCCAGATAATATAATTAGAAAACAAGCCAGAGCTGCAGCCCCTTGTCTATCCTGACTCTCAGGAGCCCACACCTGTTCCTTGGACCTGGCCGATTCAGCAAGTTCCAGTTTTTGCAACTGTGAGCCCCTGAGGGGTGATTATTGGCTGGCCTGGGAAGCCCGACCGTGCCGGCCAGCCCTCCCCAGGTGTGCCTGGGTTCAGATCAATATAAACACCGCTCCAGGCAGCAAGAGCCCCTTCAGCTGTGCCTGACGCCATTTTCTCTGCCCTGTCAGCAGTCTTGGGGCTGGACTGGTGGGAGGGAGTGAGAGGCCACGGCTTTGTGGGTGGCCCAGTGTGAGTGGGGCTCTGCTGGACTTTCTGCAGCAGTTGCCAAGATGCCACCTGCTAAAGAAGAGGATGTGTCACCCATACCTGCCGCTGGAATTTCTCCCTGGGCAGAGGTGAGTGAGGAAGAAAGCAGTGGGGGCCGGGACAGCAGGGGTATCTCAGGCAGGGAAATGGAAAGCTTCCAGAAGAGCACCCAGGGCCAGGACCATCCTGGCTGGCCTGCAGGCACCAAGTCGGCTGGCATGCTGTCACTCATGTGGCTCCATTGCCCTTCCTCTAGGCTTTCAAGTCCTTGTACATATTCAGGTGTTTTACCTGGGAAGGGTGGGAACATTTCAGCAGCAGCTGGCCTGGGGCTCAGCCCACGTTTACTCACAGATGCCTCGGCACACTCCCCCAGCTTTGCAATGAGGATGCTTGTTGCGTGGGGCCTGCTGGCTGAATGGGAGATGATTCCCCACCACTGACCAACTTCAGAATTGTTTACAACTGGAGCAAGTGCCCTGATACGGTTTTCCTGTGTGTAACTGGTGGGTTCTGTTTTTTTTTCTTTTTTTCATTTTTGGTTCAAGGTAGATTTTATTCCTCTTTTTTGTATTTACAGATATAAGCATGGAAATAATTTATTCATATAAATACATGTATGTGAAGGGAAGAATATTTTTTCTGTTTTACTTTTTGTAAATTGAATTTTATTTTAATTTTTTATACAGCAGGTTCTTTTTGGTTATCTATTTTATACATATAAATGTATATATGCCAATCCCAATCTCTCAACTCCTCCCACCACCACCCCCCAACAGCTTTCCCCCCTTGGTGTCCATACGTTTGTTGTCTACATCTGTTGCTCTATTTCTGCCTGGCAAAACGGTTCATCTGTACAATTTTTCTAGGTTCCACATATAGGCATTAATAGACAAGATTTGTTTTTCTCTTTCTGACTTACTTCACTCTGTATGACAGTCTCTAGATCCATCAACGTCTCTACAAATGACCCAATTTCATTCCTTTTTATGGCTTAGTAATATTCCATTTTATATATGTACCACATCTTTATGCATTCGTCTGTCTGTGGGCATTTAGGTTGCTTCCATTACCTGGATATTGTAAATAGTGATGCAATGAACATTGCGGTGAATATCTCTTTTTGATTTATGGTTTTGTCTGGGTATACGCCCAGTAGTGGGATTGCTGTATCATATGGTAATTCTATTCTTAGTTTTATAAGAAACTCCATAATGTTCTCCACAGTGACTGTATCAATTTACATTCCCAACAATAGTGGAAGAGGGTTCCTTATCTCCACACCCTTTCCAGCATTTGTTGTTTGTAGATTTTCTGATGATGCCCATTCTAACAGGTGTGAGGTGATACACCATGGATGAGTCTATTTCGTTGAGCAAAGAGTAGGTCTTGTCTATTACATATTTGGCTTATGGAACGGTATGTGTGCTAATTTCAATCTCTGGTTTTATACAGCACCCCAACTCAACTTTCCCCTTAAGCAAGCATAAGTTTTTATCTAAATGTGAGACTCTGTTCGGTTTTGGAATTCAGTTTATGTGTAGCCAAGTTTACACTCTCTCTATTAGTGATATCTTATGATAATTCTCTTTCTCTGTGTGACCTATTTCTCTTAGAATCATCATACTTAAATCCACTCAATTTGCTGCTACAGGCCTGATGACATTGATTTCATTGCTGAGTGATATTCCGTTGTACGTAAGTAGCACAACTCCTTTATCCATTTTTTTCTTTCTGGGATATTTAATTTGTACTGGACTCAAGGTTCTTGTAAACACAGCAGCCCTAAATTTTGTGTTGGCTGTGTCTTGTTGATTTTAATTTTCCTAAGCTATAGGGCCAAAAGTGGAAGTGCCCTAGGGTCTGTAGCTTTGTTTTTCAGATGTTTCAGGATACACCATAAACATCTCCAGAGTGTCTGTTGGCAATTTACATCCCGCCCATCAGCATAACAAGGCTCCCTGTTCTCCATGGCCTGTCCTGTGTTTCTGGTTTTTACACTTTTTTCAGATGGCCCTTTTGACGAATGGGAAATGAGACTTCATTGTAGTGCGGATTTCCATTGCTCGAGTGCTTGGTTGGCCAAAAAGGGCATATGTGTTTTTTCCTGAATATATTCAGGAAAAAATGTTTACGCACTTTTGTCCAAGTGCATCACTGTCAAAGATCTGCCGCTTTTCACATGCTTTAAATGCAATTCCAATCTACCTCCTGAAATATGATTCCTGCAATTCTGCCTCGTTTTCAAGTCCTCTTTGCAGACTTACTTCCATATAATTTTGCCAATAGCTGTCATTTATAACACTGCAGGTTTGTGAATTACAGTGCCCGTGATTTCCTTTCTTAACTCGTTACCTTGAAAACTGGCCACAGAACCGCAGGTTTGCTTCAGGCCGTAATCAGGGTCCGGCACGGCACTCTGAGACTTTGGTTCATTCCACTTCCTGGTGGGAAATTAGAGTTAAATGTGCCCCTCCAGACACCTGCCTCACTCCTAGCCCCTTGGTGATGTGTGTCCTGTGGTTTGAGGCCACATGTGCTGGGTTCCTCACCTTTGGCTGATGTGGCCCCACTGGTGTGAGGACACTCCTGCCTGGTTCCCATCCCCTTGGTGATGTGGGCCCTCCGGTGAGAGTCTGATCCTGGTTGGGTTCCTCACACTTCTGTGAGGTGGGCCCTCTTCTCTGAGGTCACTCCTGCCTGGCTGGCACACCCCGCCTTGGCGACGTCGGCCCTCTGGTGGGATTTGGTGCCTGCTGGGTGTCTCCTCCCCTCGGTAATGAGGGCCCTCTGGCGTCAGACCCTAACTCCTGGGCTCCCAATATTTTCTGATATGCGCCCTGTGGTTCGAGTACACTCCTGCCAGGTTCCCAACCCCATGGGAATGTGGGCCTTCTGCTCTGAGGTCCCAACCGTGGGTTGCTCAGTTTCATGATGAGGGCCCTCTGCTGTGAGTTCTCTCCGGCCTGGATCCCATAGCCTCGCTGCTCCTGGCCACCTGCTGGGAGGTTACAACTGCGGGATTCCTCACCTTTTTTCTTCTATGGGCCCTCTGTTTTGAGACTCCTCCGGCCTGCCTCACTCCCAGCCCCTTGGTGATGTGTGTCCTCTGGTTTGAGGCCACGTATTCTGGGTCCCTCGCCTTTCGATGATGTGGCCCCACTGGTGTGAGGACACTCCTGCCTGGTTCCTATCCCCTTGATGATGTGGGCCCTCTGGTGAGAGTCTGATCCTGGCTGGGTTCCTCACCCTTCTGTGAGGGGGGCCCTCTGCTGTGAGGTCACTCCTGCCTGGCTGGCACACCCCACCTGGCCAACATCGGCCCTCTTGTGGCAGTTGGAGCCTGCTGGGAACCTCCCCTCGGTGATGGGGGCCCTCTTGCCTCAGGCCCTAACTGCTGGGTACCCACATTTTCTGATACGTGCTAAGTGGTGCGAGGACACTCCTGCGAGGTTCCCATCCCCATGGGCATGTGGGCCTTCTGCTCTAAGGTCCCAAAACCTGTGTTGTTCACCGTTTCATGATGTTGGCTCTCTGGTGTTAGTTCACCCAGGCCTAGATCCCATAGCCTCTGTGCTCTGAGCGGCCTGCTGGGAGGTTCCTACTGCTGGATTCCTTACCTTTTTTATTCTTTGGGTCCTGTGTTTTCATGCTCCTACTTCCTGACTCACTCCCAGCCCATTTGTGATGTAGGTCCTCTTGTTTAAGGCCACATGTACCAGTTTCCTCACCTTTATTGATGTGGCCCCACTGGTGTGAGGACACTCCTGCCTGGTTCCCATCCCCTTGGTGATGTGGGCCCTCTGGTGAGAGTCTGATCCTGTCTGGATTCCTCACACTTCTGGGAGGTGGGCCCTCTGCTGTGAGGTCACTCCTGCCTGGCTGGCACACGTCACCTTGGCGATGTGGACCCTCAGTTGGGAGTTGGTGCCTGCTGGGAGTCTCCTCCCCTCAGTAATGAGGGCCCTCTGGCGTCAGGCCCTAACTCATGGGCTCCCAAAATTTTCTGATGTGCGCCCTGTCGTGCGAGTACACTCCAGCCAGGGTCCCATCCCCATGGGGATGTGGGCTTTCTGCCCTGAGGTCCCAACGGCTGGGTTTCTCACAGTGTCAGAATGTGGGCCCTCTGCTGTGAGGTCACTCCGGCATGGATCCCATAGCCTCGGTGCTCTGGGCCACCTGCTTGGAGCTTCCAACTGCGGGGTTCCTCACCTTTTTTATTCTATGGGCGCTCTGTTGTGAGTCTCCTCCTGCATGCCTCACTCCCAGCCCTTTCGTGATGTGTGTCCCCTTGTTTGAGGCCACATGTTTTGTGTTCCTCACCTTTCGCTGATGTGGCGCCACTGGTGTGAGGACACTCCTGCCTGGTTTCCATCCCCTTGGTGATGTGGGCGCTCTGGTTAGAATCTGATCCTGTTTGGGCTCCTCACACTTCTGTGAGGTGGGCCCTCTGCTGTGAGGTAACTCCTGCCTGGCTTGCTCCCATTGCCTTGGTGACGTCGGCCCTCTGTTGGAATTTGGAGCCTGCTGGTAGCCTCCTCTCCTCCGTGATGAGGGCCCTCTGGCGTCAGGCCATAACTGCTGGGTTCCCACATTTTCTGATACGTGCTAAGTTGTGCGAGGACACTCCTGCGAGGTTCCCATCCCCATGGGGATGTGGGCCTTCTGCTCTGAGGTCCCACTGGCTGGGTTGCTCACAGTTTCATGATGTGGGCCCTCTGCTGTGAGTTCACTGTGGCCTGGATCCCATAGACTCCATGCTTTGGACCACCTGCTGGGAGGTTCAAACTGCTGGATTCCTCACATTTTTTATTCTGTGGGCCCTGTGTTGTTAGGCTACTCCTGCCTGCCTCACTCAGAGCACCTTGGAAATGTGGGTCCTCTGGTTTAGGCCACATGTGCTGGGTTCCTCACCTTTCTATAATGTGGCCACACTGGTGTGAGGACACTCCTGCCTTGTTCCGATCCCCTTGGTGATGTGGGCCCTCTGGTGAGAGTCTTATCCTGGCTGGGTTCCTCACCCTTCTTTGAGGTAGGCCCTCTGCTGTGAGGTCACTCCTGCCTGGCTGGCACACGTCAACGTGGCGACGTGGGCCCTCAGTTGGGAGTTGGTGCCTGCTGGGAGTCTCCTCCCCTCGGTAATGAGGGCCCTCTGGCGTCAGACCCTAACTCCTGGGCTCCCAAAATTTTCTGATGTGCGCCCTGTGGTGCGAGTACACTCCTGCCAGGATCCCAACCCCATGGAGATGTGGGCCTTCTGCTCTAAGGTCCCAACGGCTGGGTTGCTCACAGTTTCATAATGAGGGCCCTCTGTTTTGAGTTCAGTCAGGCCTGGATCCCATAGCCTCGCTGCTCCTGGCCACCTGCTGGGAGGTTCCAACTGCGGGATCCCTCACCTTTTTTACGCTATGGGCCCTCTGTTTGGAGGCTCCTCCTGCCTGCCTCACTCCCAGCCCCTTGGTGATGTGTGTCCTGTAGTTTGAGGCCACGTGTGCTGGGTCCGTCACATTTCGGTGATGTGACCACACTGGTGTGAGAACACTCCTGCCTGGTTTCCATTCCCTTGGTGATGTGGGCCCTCCGGTGAGAGTCTGATCCTCTTTGGGTTCCTCACACTTTTGTGTGGTTGGCCCTCTGCTCTGAGGTCACTCCTGCCTGGCTGGCACACCCTGCATTGGCGACGTCGGCCTTCTGGTAGCAGTTGGAGCTTGCTGGGAGCCTCCTCTCCTCAGTGATGAGGGCCCTCTGGCGTCCGGCCCTAACTGCTGGGCTCCCCACCTTTTCTGATGTTTGCCCACTGGTGCGATGACACTCCTGCTTGGTTCCCTTCCCCATGGGGATGTGGGCCTTGTGCTCTGAGGTTACAACGGCTGGGTTGCTTATAGTATCACGATGAGGGCCCTCTGTTGTGAGTTCATCACTGCCTGGATCCCATAGCCTCGGTGCTCTGGGCCGCCTGCTGGGATGTTCCAACTGCTGGATTCCTCACCTTTTTTATACAATGGGCCATGTGTTTTGAGGTTAATCCTGCCTGCCTCGCTCCGAGACCCATGGTGATGTGGGTCCTCTGGTTTGAGGCCACATGTGCTGGGTACCTCAACTTTCGATGATGTGGCCCCACGGGTGTGAGGACACTCCTGCCTGGTTCCCAGCCCCTTGCTTATGTGGGCACTCTGGTGAGAGTCTGATCTTGACTGGGTTCCTTACCCTTCTGTGAGGTGGGCCCTCTGATGTGAGGTCACTCCTGCCTGGATGGCTCATGTCGCCTTGGCGACGTAGGCCCTCTGTTGGCCACTGAAGCATGCTGGGAGCCTCCTACCCTCTTTAATGAGGGCCCTGGAAGAAACGCATATGCCCTTTTTGACCAAGTGCATCATTGTCGAGGTTCTGCCTCTTCTCCTATACTTTCAGAGGACTTCCCGTCTACCTCCTGAAATCGTATTCCTGGAATTCTGCCCCGCGTTCAAGTCCTCTTTGCAGCCTTACTTCAATATATTTTTGGACGATAGCTGTCATTTATAACTCTGCAGGTTTGTGAATTACAGTGCCCCTGAGCTCCTTTCTTCAACTCGCTTTCTTGTGAGCTGGCCGCAAAACCGCAGGATTGCTTCAGGCCCTAATCTGGTTCCGACACGGCATGCTGAGCCTTTGGCTAATTCCTCTTCCTGGTGGGAAATGAGCGTTAAATTTGTTCGTGCAGACACCTACAGCTAATCTCTCATTGGTTCTCCCTATTCCTGTTCATCTTGCGCAGAAATTCCAAACTGTGCCAAACAGGAGGTTAAAGGCACTGACTCTCCAAGTGGGGAGAGTGTTAGTAAAGCGTCTGGAATGGTAAAACCGAGTACAAGGGGACGAAAACTGAGACGCATTTAAAAAGTTTTCCCGGTCACACGGTAGACCATATTCTGGGTTGCCCATGCATGTTTTACCTGAAGGAAGAATCCCTTCAACCTGGAGAGTTGGGACCCATGGAATGGGTATCACGCAGTATGACTTCAAAGGGTTGCCTTTGCTCACCGAACGTCAGCAATGCTATCAGCCCGAAGTGTCCAGCCTTATGTCTCACTCAGCTCGGGGTGTAGATGTGGTAAATCCACGTTGCATCACAAGCCCTGAATGAATTATTTAAGAATTGCTCTCTATTTCACTGTCATTGTGTTTTGTTTTTGTAATTTATTTTGATAATGGGATTTATCGGATTTTCACTGCTGCGTTTATGCCGCTGTACACATGCTTGATTCTCTTATGGAGACATATAAATCCATGGGTTTTCAGATTCTTACTAGTCAGGTATATTCCTAGGCATTGAATATGGGGTGTTGAGTCCATTTCGTGGAGCAAGGAGTAGGTCCTGACTATTACATATTTGCTTATGGAAAGGTATCTGTGCTAATTTCAATCTCTGGTTTTATGCAGCACCACAACTCACCTTTCCCCTTAAGCAAGCATAAGTTGGTTTTCTAAATTTGAGACCCTTTTCTGTTTTGTAATTGAGTTCATGTGCAGCCATGTTTGCATTCCGTGTATTTGAGATATCTTATGGTGTTTCTTTTTCTGTGTGACTTAGTTAACTTAGAATGATCGTACCTGAATCCACTCATTATGCCGCGACGGGCCTCATGACATAGATTTCATTGCTGAGTGATATTCCATTGTACGTACGTACAACAACTTCTTTATCCATTTTTTGCTTTCTGGGATATTTCACTTGTACCGTAAATGAGGTTCTTGTAAGCAGAGCCGTCCAAAATTTATGGGTGGCTGTGTCTTTTTGATTTTAATTTCCCTAAGTTATAGAACCATAAGTTGAAGTGCCGTAGGCTCCGTTGCTTAGTTTTTTAGGTGTTTGAGGAAACACCATACACTTCTCCAGAGTGGCTGTTGGCAAGTTACATCCCGCCCATCAGCATAACAAGGCTCCCTGTTCTCCATGGCCTGTCCTGCCTTTCTGGATTTTTCACTTTTTTCAGATGTCCCTTTTGACAGGGGGGCAGTGAGACTTCATTGTAATGCAGATTTCTTTACAGGCTTGCTTGTTTGGCCAAAAAGGGCGTGTGTGTTTTTTCTTGAATATATTCAGGAAAAAACGCATACGCCCTTTTTGACCAAGTGCATCATTGTCGACTTTCTGTCTCTTTCCTTATGCTTTAAATGCAATTCCAGTCTGCCCCTGAACTCGTTTTCCTGCAATTCTGCCCTGCTTTCAAGTCCTCTACGCAGCCTTACTTCAATACATTTTTGGACAATAGCTGACATTTATAACTCTGCAGGTTTGTGAATGACAGTGCGCCTGAGCTCCTTTCTTCTACTCGCTTTCTTGTGAGCTGGCCGCAAACCCGCAGGATTGCTTCATGCCCTAATCTGGTTCCGGCACAGCATGCTGATCCTTTGGTAAATTCCTCTTCCTGGTGGGAAATGAGTGTTATATTTGAACGTGCAGACACCTAGAGCTAGTCTCTCATTGGTTCTCCCTATTCTTGTTCATCTTGCGCAGAAATTGCAAACTGTGCCAAACAGGAGGTTAAAGGCACTGACTCTGTAAGTGGGGAGAGTATTAGTAAAGGGTCTTCAATCGTGAACCCGAGTAAAAGGGGACGAAAACTGAGATACATTTGAAAAGGTTTCCCGGTCACACGGTGCACCATACTGTGGGTTTCCCATGCATGTTTTAGCTGAAGGAAGAATCCCTTAAACCTGGAGAGTTGGGACCCATGGAATGGGTACCATGCAGTATGACTTCAAAGGGCCTGCATTTTCTCAACGAACCTCACCAATGCTATCAGGCTGAAGTGTACAGCCTTATGTCTCACTCAGCTCTGGTTGTAGATGTGGTAAATCCAGGTTGCATCACAAGCCCTGAATAAATTATTTAAGAATTGCTCTCTATTTCACTGTCATTGTGTTTGTTTTTGTAATTCATTTTGATAATGGGATTAATCGGATTTTCTCTGCTGCATTCATGCCGCTGTACACACACTTGAGTCTCTTATGGAGACATATAAATCCATGGGTTTGAAGATACTTACTAGTCAGGTGTATTCCTAGGCGTTGAATATGGGGTGTTTAGTCCATTTCGTTGAGCAAGGGCTAGGTCTTGACTATTACATATTTGGCTTATGGAAAGGTATCTGTGCTAATTTCTATCTCTGGTTTTATGCAGCACCCCAACTCACTTTTCCCCTTAAGCAAGCATAAGGTGGTTTTCTAAATTTGAGACCCTGTTCTGTTTTGTAATTCAGTTCATGTGTAGCCAAGTTTACATTCCGTGTATTAGTGATATCTTATGATGTTTCATTTTCTGTGTGACTTATTTCACTTAGAATCATCGTACCTGAATCCACTCATTATGCCACGATGGGCCTGATGACATAGATTTCATTGGTGAGTGATATTCCATTGAATGTGTGTACCACAACTTCTTTATCCATTTTTCACATTCTGGGATATTTAACTTGTACCGTAGACGAGATTCCTGTAAACAGAGCCGTCTGAAACTTTGGGGTGGCTGTCTGTTTTTGATTTTAATATCCGTGATCTATAAGACCATAAGTGGAAGTGCCGTAGTCTCCGTTGCTTTGTTTCTTAGGTGTTTCAGGAAACACCATACACTTCTCCAGAGTGGCTGTTGGCAATTTACATCCCGCCCATCAGCATAACAAGGCTCCCTGTTCTCCATGGCCTGTGCTGTCTTTCTGGATTTTACACTTTTTTCAGATGGCCCTTTTGACCTGGGGGCAGTGAGACTTCTTTGTAGTGCAGATTTCTTTAACATGCTGGCTTGGTTGGCCATAAAGGGCGTATGCGTTTTTTCCTGAATATATTCAGGAAAAAACGCATACGCCCTTTTTGGCCAAGTGCATCATTGTCGACGTTCTGCCTCTTTTCCTATGCTTTAAATGCAATTCCAGTCTACCCCCTGAAATCGTTTTCCTGCAATTCTGCCCCGCTTTCCAGTCCTCTTCGCAGCCTTCCTTCAATATAATTTTGGACGATAGGTGTCATTTATAACTCTGCAGGTTTGTGAATTACAGTGCGCCTGAGCTCCTTTCTTCAACTCGCTTTCTTGTGAGCTGGCCGCAAACCCGCAGGAATGCTTCAGGCCCTAATCTGGTTCAGGCACGGCATGCTGAGCCTTTGGTTAATTCCTCTTCCGGGGGGGAAATGAGCGTTCCATTTGGCCGTCCAGACACCTACAGCTAGTCTCTCATTGGTTCTCCCTATTCCTGTTCATCTTGCGCAGAAATTGCAAACTGTGCCAAACAGGAGGTTAAAGGCACTGACTCTCCAAGTGGGGAGAGTGTTAGTAAACGGTCTGGAATGGTGAACCCGAGTAAAAGGGGACGAAAACTGAGATGCATTTGAAAACGTTTCCCGGTCACACAGTGCACTGTACTGTGGGTTTCCCATGCATGTTTAAGCTGAAGGAAGAATCCCTTAAACCTGGAGAGTTGGGATCCATGGAATGGGTACCATGCAGTATGACTTCAAAGGGTCTGCATTTGCTCATCGAACCTCACCAATGCTATCAGCCCGAAGTGTCCAGCCTTATGTCTCACTCAGCTCTGGGTGTAGATGTGGTAAATCCAGGTCGCATCACAAGCCCTGAATGAATTATTTAAGAATTGCTCTCTATTTCACTGTTATTGTGTTTGTTTTTGTAATTCATTTTGATAATGGGTTTTATCGGATTTTCTCTGCTGCATTCATGCCGCTGTACACACACTTGAGTCTCTTACGGAGACATATAAATCCATGGGTTTGAAGGTTCTTACTAGTCATGTGTAATCCTAGGCGTTGAATATGGGGTGTTTAGTCCATTTCGTTGAGCAAGGGCTAGGTCTTGACTATGACATATTTGGCTTATGGAAAGGTATCTGTGCTAATTTCTATCTCTGGTTTTATGCAGCACCACAACTCACCTTTCCCCTTAAGCAAGCATAAGTTGGTTTTCTAAATTTGAGACCCTGTTCTGTTTTGTAATTCAGTTCATGTGTAGCCAAGTTTACATTCCATGTATTAGTGATATCTTATTATGTTTCATTTTCTGTGTGACTTATTTCACTTAGAATCATCGTACCTGAATCCACACATTATGCCGCGACGGGCCTGATGACATAGATTTCATTGGTGAGTGATATTCCTTTGTACGTACGTACCACACTTCTTTATCCATTTTTCGCTTTCTGGGATATTTAACTTGTACCGTAGACGAGGTTCTTGTAAACAGAGCCGTAAACAGAAACTTTGGGGTGGCTGTGTGTTTTTGTTTTTAATTTCCCTAAGCTATAGGAAAATAAGTGGTAATGCCGTAGGCTCCGTTGCTTTGTTTTTTAGGTTTTTGAGGAAACACCATACACATCTCCAGAGTGGCTGTTGGCAATTTACATCCCGCCCATCAGCATAACAAGGCTCCCTGTTCTCCATGGCCTGTCCTGTGTTTCTGGTTTTTACACTTTTTTCAGATGGCCCTTTTGAACGGGGGGCAGTGAGACTTCATTGTAGTGCAGATTTCTTTAACATGCTTGCTTGGTTGGCCAAAAAGGGCGTATGCGTTTTTTCCTGAATATATTCAGGAAAAAACGCATACGCCCTTTTTGGCCAAGTGCATCATTGTCGACGTTCTGCCTCTTTTCCTATGCTTTAAATGCAATTCCAGTCTACCCCCTGAAATCGTTTTCTTGCAATTCTGCCCCGCTTTCAAGTCCTTTTCGCAGCCTTCCTTCAATATATTTTTGGGTGATAGCTGTCATTTATAACTCTGCAGGTTTGTGAATTACAGTGTCCCTGAGCTCCTTTCTTCAACTCGCTTTCTTGTGAGCTGGCCGCAAACCCGCAGGATTGCTTCAGGCCCTAATCTGGTTCCGGCACGGCATGCTGAGCCTTTGGTTAATTCCTCTTCCTGGTGGGAAATGAGCGTTAAATTTGCCCGTGCAGACACCTTCACACGAGTCATCATGGTGCCACTTTGCCCCGGTTATCTCTATGGAGGTTGGAGTTGGAGGGCCTCCTCGCTCAAGGTCAGTGTGCCCATGGAGCCAACCCTGCAACTTCAGGGCATGGTTGGGTGTTAGAATCACCACGTGGGGTCCTTTTCCCTTAGGAGGGAGGTGGCCTTTTGGGCTGCTGATTTCCAGGTTTTCAGATACTGCCAGTATCTTGGCCAGATGTGGCGGTGGGCCAAGCCCCTTGGTGACCGTAGTTTATCCTACCTGGATCGCATTCTTGCATTGTTCCATTTCAAGTGGTCCCAGGTTTTGCACTAATACTCCAATGGCGATTCACCGTTCACCAGGAATGTAAAGGTCAAAGGGTTTAGCTAAATTAGGGAGTTCCAGGGCAAGGGTCTGAATTGACTGCTCTTTCCATTCTTGAAAGGCCTCTTCTGCATTCTATTCAAAAGGATCATCATCTTTTCCTTTCAGTGTTTCATATAGAGGCCCAGCTAGTAGACTGTAGTTAGGGATCCAGAAGCAGCAAACCCTGGCCTCCCCAGGAACCCCTAAGCTGTCTTCTAGTTTTAGAAATGGGTAAGGCGGTAAATTGTTTCTTCCCTTTCCTGGGATGGGCTTCTCCGACCTTCTGTGAGAATGAAGCCCAGGCAGGTCACCGTAGTCTGTGATATTTGAGCTTTTTCTTGGACAACTTGTATCCTTTATTGGCTTCGTAGTTCAGAGGTCTCCTTAGTAGGGCTGGCGATCAGAATGTCGTCTGCATATTGAAAGAGTGTTTCCTTTTCCAGAGGTAGAACTTTTAGGTCTTTAGCTGAGCTTTCCCCAAAGATGGTGTGGGAATTTTTGAACCCTTGGGGCAACACGGCCCGGAAGTATTGTTTTAGTTGTATGTTGAGTCCTGCCACTCACAAGCCAAAATTTCTTGTGACTCTGGGACTAATAGAATACAAAAGAAGGCATCATTGAAGACTAATACAGAATACCATGTCCTGGTGGTTGGTAGAATGACCAGCAGGGTGTAGGGTTTAGGAACTACTGGAGGTATATCCTCAGTGGCTTAACTGACTGTCCTGACATCCTTTACCAGGACTCCAGCAGCCCATGGCTCTCTCGAGGTCAGGCCAATCCCAGGATATGGAGCTCACCTGGGCAGGTACCCCAACCCAGCCCACGGGGCTCTCGTGTTCAGGACCCTCCCAGGATATGGTGTTCCCTGGGCAGGTCCCCCTGCAGCCCATGGGGCTCTCGTGGTCAGGCCCCTCCCAGGATACAGAGCTACCCTTGCAGGTACCATGGCAGGGCTGGGAACACAGGAACCGTGCATATCGCCCTCATTGCAGAGCACTCCCAGCTCACCTGTCACTCAGATCTGACACAGAGCACCTCAGAGCAGGACTTGAACTAACAAACAGCAGCTCCGACAGGTCTGTGACCCTGGGCATCACTCTGTGTGGCCTCCCTCCACCTGGTCTTCCAGAGACTTCCACTGCACCCGGGGCACCAGGCCTCTGTCTCCACCCACCAGCCACCCCTCCTCTCCCTGACTCCTGGGTTCCTCTCATTAGGAGAGGGTTTTCTTGAAGTTGTCTCCCACTCATGGGCCAGATAATATAATTAGAAAACAAGCCAGAGCTGCAGCCCCTTGTCTATCCTGACTCTCAGGAGCCCACACCTGTTCCTTGGACCTGGCCGATTCAGCAAGTTCCAGTTTCTGCAACTGTGAGCCCCTGAGGGGTGATTATTGGCTGGCCTGGGAAGCCCGACCGTGCCGGCCAGACCTCCCCAGGTGTGCCTGGGTTCAGATCAATATAAACACCGCTCCAGGCAGCAAGAGCCCCTTCAGCTGTGCCTGACGCCATTTTCTCTGCCCTGTCAGCAGTCTTGGGGCTGGACTGGTGGGAGGGAGTGAGAGGCCACGGCTTTGTGGGTGTTCCAGTGTGAGTGGGGCCCTGCTGGACTTTCTGCAGCAGTTGCCAAGATGCCACCTGCTAAAGAAGAGGATGTGTCACCCATACCTGCCGCTGGAATTTCTCCCTGGGCAGAGGTGAGTGAGGAAGAAAGCAGTGGGGGCCGGGACAGCAGGGGTATCTCAGGCAGGGAAATGGAAAACTTCCAGAAGAGCACCCAGGGCCAGGACCATCCTGGCTGGCCTGCAGGCACCAAGTCGGCTGGCATGCTGTCACTCATGTGGCTCCATGGCCCTTCCTCTAGGCTTTCAAGTCCTTGTACATATTCAGGTGTTTTACCTGGGAAGGGTGGGAACATTTCAGCAGCAGCTGGCCTGGGGCTCAGCCCACGTTTACTCACAGATGCCTCGGCACGGTCCCCCAGCTTTGCAATGAGGACGCTTGTTGCGTGGGGCCTGCTGGCTGAATGGGAGATGATTCCCCACCACTGACCAACTTCAGAATTGTTTACAACTGGAGCAAGTGCCCTGATATGGTTTTCCTCTGTGTAACTGGTGGGTTCTGTTTTTGTTTCTTTTTTTCGTTTTTGGTTCAAGGTAGATTTTATTCCTCTTTTTTGTATTTACAGATATAAGCATGGAAATAATTTATTCATATAAATACATGTATGTGAAGGGAAGAATATTTTTTCTGTTTTACTTTTTGTAATTTGAATTTTATTTTATTTTTTTATACAGCAGGTTCTTTTTAGTTATCTATTTTATACATATAAATGTATACATGCCAATCCCAATCTCTCAACTCCTCCCACCACCACCCCCCAACAGCTTTCCCCCCTTGGTGTCCATACGTTTGTTGTCTACATCTGTTGCTCTATTTCTGCCTTGCAAAACGGTTCATCTGTACAATTTTTCTAGGTTCCACATATATGCATTAATAGACAAGATTTGTTTTTCTCTTTCTGACTTACTTCACTCTGTATGACAGTCTCTAGATCCATCAACGTCTCTACAAATGACCCAATTTCATTCCTTTTTATGGCTTAGTAATATTCCATTTTATATATGTACCACATCTTTATGCATTCATCTGTCTGTGGGCATTTAGGTTGCTTCCATTACCTGGATATTGTAAATAGTGATGCAATGAACATTGCGGTGAATGTCTCTTTTTGATTTATGGTTTTGTCTGGGTATATGCCCAGTAGTGGGATTGCTGTATCATATGGTAATTCTATTCTTAGTTTTATAAGAAACTCCATAATGTTCTCCACAGTGACTCTATCAATTTACATTCCCAACAATAGTGGAAGAGGGTTCCTTATCTCCACACCCTTTCCAGCATTTGTTGTTTGTAGATTTTCTGATGATGCCCATTCTAACAGGTGTGAGGTGATACACCATGGATGAGTCTATTTCGTTGAGCAAAGAGTAGGTCTTGTCTATTACATATTTCGCTTATGGAACGGTATGTGTGCTAATTTCAATCTCTGGTTTTATACAGCACCCCAACTCAACGTTCCCCTTAAGCAAGCATAAGTTTTTATCTAAATGTGAGACTCTGTTCGGTTTTGGAATTCAGTTTATGTGTAGCCAAGTTTACACTCTCTCTATTAGTGATATCTTATGATAATTATCTTTCTCTGTGTGACCTATTTCTCTTAGAATCATCATACTTAAATCCACTCAATTTGCTGCTACAGGCCTGATGACATTGATTTCATTGCTGAGTGATATTCCGTTGTACGTAAGTAGCACAACTCCTTTATCCATTTTTTTCTTTCTGGGATATTTAATTTGTACTGGAGTCAAAGTTCTTGTAAACACAGCAGCCCTAAATTTTGTGTTGGCTGTGTCTTGTTGATTTAATTTTCCTAAGCTATAGGGCCAAAAGTGGAAGTGCCCTAGGGTCTGTAGCTTTGTTTTTCACATGTTTCAGGATACACCATACACATCTCCAGAGTGTCTGTTGGCAGTTTACATCCCGCCCATCAGCATAACAAGGCTCCCTGTTCTCCATGGCCTGTCCTGTGTTTCTGGTTTTTACACTTTTTTCAGATGGCCTTTTGACAAATGGGAAATGAGACTTCATTGTAGTGCGGATTTCCATTTCTCGAGTGCTTGGTTGGCCAAAAAGGGCATATGTGTTTTTTCCTGAATATACTCAGGAAAAAATGTTTACGCACTTTTGTCCAAGTGCATCACTGTCAAAGATCTGCCGCTTTTCACATGCTTTAAATGCAATTCCAATCTACCTCCTGAAATATGATTCCTGCAATTCTGCCTCGTTTTCAAGTCCTCTTTGCAGACTTACTTCCATATATTTTTGCCAATAGCTGTCATTTATAACTCTGCAGGTTTGTGAATTACAGTGCCCGTGATTTCCTTTCTTAACTCGTTTCCTTGAAAACTGGCCACAGAACCGCAGGTTTGCTTCAGGCCGTAATCAGGGTCCGGCACGGCACTCTGAGACTTTGGTTCATTCCACTTCCTGGTGGGAAATTAGAGTTAAATGTGCCCCTCCAGACACCTGCCTCACTCCAAGCCCCTTGGTGATGTGTGTCCTCTGGTTTGAGGCCACATGTGCTGGGTTCCTCACCTTTGGCTGATGTGGCCCCACTGGTGTGAGGACACTCCTGCCTGGTTCCCATCCCCTTGGTGATGTGGGCCCTCCGGTGAGAGTCTGATCCTGGTTGGGTTCCTCACACTTCTGTGAGGTGGGCCCTCTTCACTGAGGTCACTCCTGCCTGGCTGGCACACCCCGCCTTGGCGACGTCGGCCCTCTGGTGGGATTTGGTGCCTGCTGGGTGTCTCCTCCCCTCGGTAATGAGGGCCCTCTGGCGTCAGACCCTAACTCCTGGGCTCCCAATATTTTCTGATATGCGCCCTGTGGTTCGAGTACACTCCTGCCAGGTTCCCAACCCCATGGGAATGTGGGCCTTCTGCTCTGAGGTCCCAACCGTGGGTTGCTCAGTTTCATGATGAGGGCCCTCTGCTGTGAGTTCTCTCCGGCCTGGATCCCATAGCCTCGCTGCTCCTGGCCACCTGCTGGGAGGTTACAACTGCGGGATTCCTCACCTTTTTTCTTCTATGGGCCCTCTGTTTTGAGAGTCCTCCTGCCTGCCTCACTCCCAGCCCCTTGGTGATGTGTGTCCTCTGGTTTGAGGCCACGTATGCTGGGTCCCTCGCCTTTCGATGATGTGGCCCCACTGGTGTGGGGACACTCCTGCCTGGTTCCTATCCCCTTGATGATGTGGGCCCTCTGGTGAGAGTCTGATCCTGGCTGGGTTCCTCACCCTTCTGTGAGGGGGGCCCTCTGCTGTGAGGTCACTCCTGCCTGGCTGGCACACCCCACCTGGGCAACATCGGCCCTCTTGTGGCAGTTGGAGCCTGCTGGGAACCTCCCCTCGGTGATGGGGGCCCTCTTGCCTCAGGCCCTAACTGCTGGGTACCCACATTTTCTGATACGTGCTAAGTGGTGCGAGGACACTCCTGCGAGGTTCCCATCCCCATGGGCATGTGGGCCTTCTGCTCTAAGGTCCCAACACCTGTGTTGTTCACCGTTTCATGATGTTGGCTCTCTGGTGTTAGTTCACCCAGGCCTAGATCCCATAGACTCTGTGCTCTGAGCGGCCTGCTGGGAGGTTCCTACTGCTGGATTCCTTACCTTTTTTATTCTTTGGGTCCTGTGTTTTCATGCTCCTACTTCCTGACTCACTCCCAGCCCATTTGTGATGTAGGTCCTCTGGTTTAAGGCCACATGTACCGGTTTCCTCACCTTTATTGATGTGGCCCCACTGGTGTGAGGACACTCCTGCCTGATTCCCATCCCCTTGGTGATGTGGGCCCTCTGGTGAGAGTCTGATCCTGTCTGGATTCCTCACACTTCTGGGAGGTGGGCCCTCTGCTGTGAGGTCACTCCTGCCTGGCTGGCACACGTCACCTTGGCGATGTGGGCCCTCAGTTGGGAGTTGGTGCCTGCTGGGAGTCTCCTCCCCTCGGTAATGAGGGCCCTCTGGCGTCAGGCCCTAACTCATGGGCTCCCAAAATTTTCTGATGTGCGCCCTGTCGTGCGAGTACACTCCAGCCAGGGTCCCATCCCCATGGGGATGTGGGCTTTCTGCTCTGAGGTCCCAACGGCTGGGTTGCTCACAGTGTCAGAATGTGGGCCCTCTGCTGTGAGTTCACTCCGGCATGGATCCCATAGCCTCGGTGCTCTGGGCCACCTGCTTGGAGCTTCCAACTGCGGGGTTCCTCACCTTTTTTATTCTATGGGCGCTCTGTTGTGAGTCTCCTCCTGCATGCATCACTCCCAGCCCTTTCGTGATGTGTGTCCCCTTGTTTGAGGCCACATGTGCTGTGTTCCTCACCTTTCGCTGATGTGGCCCCACTGGTGTGAGGACACTCCTGCCTGGTTTCCATCCCCTTGGTGATGTGGGCGCTCTGGTTAGAGTCTGATCCTGTTTGGGCTCCTCACACTTCTGTGAGGTGGGCCCTCTGCTGTGAGGTAACTCCTGCCTGGCTTGCTCCCATTGCCTTGGTGACGTCGGCCCTCTGGTGGCATTTGGAACCTGCTGGTAGCCTCCTCTCCTCCGTGATGAGGGCCCTCTGGCATCAGGCCATAACTGCTGGGTTCCCACATATTCTGATACGTGCTAAGTTGTGCGAGGACACTCCTGCGAGGTTCCCATCCCCATGGGGATGTGGGCCTTCTGCTCTGAGGTCCCACTGGCTGGGTTGCTCACAGTTTCATGATGTGGGCCCTCTGCTGTGAGTTCACTGTGGCCTGGATCCCATAGACTCCATGTTCTGGGCCACCTGCTGGGAGGTTCAAACTGCTGGATTCCTCACATTTTTTATTCTGTGGGCCCTGTGTTGTTAGGCTACTCCTGCCTGCCTCACTCGGAGCACCTTGGAAATGTGGGTCCTCTGGTTTAGGCCACATGTGCTGGGTTCCTCACCTTTCTATAATGTGGCCACACTGGTGTGAGGACACTCCTGCCTTGTTCCGATCCCCTTGGTGATGTGGGCCCTCTGGTGAGAGTCTTATCCTGGCTGGGTTCCTCACCCTTCTGTGCGGTAGGCCCTCTGCTGTGAGGTCACTCCTGCCTGGCTGGCACACGTCAACTTGGCGATGTGGGCCCTCAGTTGGGAGTTGGTGCCTGCTGGGAGTCTCCTCCCCTCGGTAATGAGGGCCCTCTGGCGTCAGACCCTAACTCCTGGGCTCCCAAAATTTTCTGATGTGCGCCCTGTGGTGCGAGTACACTCCTGCCAGGATCCCAACCCCATGGGAATGTGGGCCTTCTGCTCTAAGGTCCCACCGGCTGGGTTGCTCACAGTTTCATAATGAGGGCCCTCTGTTTTGAGTTCAGTCAGGCCTGGATCCCATAGCCTCGCTGCTCCTGGCCACCTGCTGGGAGGTTCCAACTGCGGGATTCCTCACCTTTTTTACGCTATGGGCCCTCTGTTTGGAGGCTCCTCCTGCCTGCCTCACTCCCAGCCCCTTGGTGATGTGTGTCCTGTAGTTTGAGGCCACGTGTGCTGGGTTCGTCACATTTCGGTGATGTGACCACACTGGTGTGAGAACACTCCTGCCTGGTTTCCATTCCCTTGGTGATGTGGGCCCTCCGGTGAGAGTCTGATCCTCTTTGGGTTCCTCACACTTTTGTGTGGTTGGCCCTCTGCTCTGAGGTCACTCCTGCCTGGCTGGCACACCCTGCATTGGCGACATCGGCCTTCTGGTAGCAGTTGGAGCTTGCTGGGAGCCTCCTCTCCTCAGTGATGAGGGCCCTCTGGCGTCCGGCCCTAACTGCTGGGCTCCCCACCTTTTCTGATGTGTGCCCACTGGTGCGATGACACTCTTGCTTGGTTCCCTTCCCCATGGGGATGTGGGCCTTGTGCTCTGAGGTTACAACGGCTGGGTTGCTTACAGTATCACGATGAGGGCCCTCTGTTGTGAGTTCATCACTGCCTGGATCCCATAGCCTCGGTGCTCTGGGCCGCCTGCTGGGATGTTCCAACTGCTGGATTCCTCACCTTTTTTATACAATGGGCCATGTGTTTTGAGGTTAATCCTGCCTTCCTCGCTCCGAGACCCATGGTGATGTGGGTCCTCTGGTTTGAGGCCACATGTGCTGGGTACCTCAACTTTCGATGATGTGGCCCCACGGGTGTGAGGACACTCCTGCCTGGTTCCCAGCCCCTTGCTTATGTGGGCATTCTGGTGAGAGTCTGATCTTGACTGGGTTCCTTACCCTTCTGTGAGGTGGGCCCTCTGATGTGAGGTCACTCCTGCCTGGATGGCTCATGTCGCCTTGGCGACGTAGGCCCTCTGTTGGCCACTGAAGCATGCTGGGAGCCTCCTACCCTCTTTAATAAGGGCCCTGGAAGAAACGCATATGCCCTTTTTGACCAAGTGCATCATTGTCGAGGTTCTGCCTCTTCTCCTATACTTTCAGAGGACTTCCCGTCTACCTCCTGAAATCGTATTCCTGGAATTCTGCCCCGCGTTCAAGTCCTCTTTGCAGCCTTACTTCAATATATTTTTGGACGATAGCTGTCATTTATAACTCTGCAGGTTTGTGAATTACAGTGCCCCTGAGCTCCTTTCTTCAACTCGCTTTCTTGTGAGCTGGCCGCAAAACCGCAGGATTTCTTCAGGCCCTAATCTTGTTCCGACACGGCATGCTGAGCCTTTGGCTAATTCCTCTTCCTGGTGGGAAATGAGCGTTAAATTTGTTCGTGCAGACACCTACAGCTAATCTCTCATTGGTTCTCCCTATTCCTGTTCATCTTGCGCAGAAATTCCAAACTGTGCCAAACAGGAGG
This sequence comes from Delphinapterus leucas, assembly GCF_059928025.1. NCBI lineage: Eukaryota > Metazoa > Chordata > Mammalia > Artiodactyla > Monodontidae > Delphinapterus > Delphinapterus leucas. Next base: position 7,148,875 of record NW_028322243.1, on the reverse strand, counting down.
TTAAAGGCACTGACTCTCCAAGTGGGGAGAGTGTTAGTAAAGCGTCTGGAATGGTAAAACCGAGTACGAGGGGACGAAAACTGAGACGCATTTAAAAAGTTTTCCCGGTCACACGGTAGACCATATTCTGGGTTGCCCATGCATGTTTTACCTGAAGGAAGAATCCCTTCAACCTGGAGAGTTGGGACCCATGGAATGGGTACCACGCAGTATGACTTCAAAGGGTTGCCTTTGCTCACCGAACATCACCAATGCTATCAGCCCGAAGTGTCCAGCCTTATGTCTCCCTCAGCTCGGGGTGTAGATGTGGTAAATCCACGTTGCATCACAAGCCCTGAATGAATTATTTAAGAATTGCTCTCTATTTCACTGTCATTGTGTTTTGTTTTTGTAATTTATTTTGATAATGGGATTTATCGGATTTTCACTGCTGCGTTTATGCCGCTGTACACATGCTTGATTCTCTTATGGAGACATATAAATCCATGGGTTTTCAGATTCTTACTAGTCAGGTATATTCCTAGGCATTGAATATGGGGTGTTGAGTCCATTTCGTGGAGCAAGGAGTAGGTCCTGACTATTACATATTTGCTTATGGAAAGGTATCTGTGCTAATTTCAATCTCTGGTTTTATGCAGCACCACAACTCACCTTTCCCCTTAAGCAAGCATAAGTTGGTTTTCTAAATTTGAGACCCTTTTCTGTTTTGTAATTGAGTTCATGTGCAGCCATGTTTGCATTCCGTGTATTTGAGATATCTTATGGTGTTTCTTTTTCTGTGTGACTTAGTTAACTTAGAATGATCGTACCTGAATCCACTCATTATGCCGCGACGGGCCTCATGACATAGATTTCATTGCTGAGTGATATTCCATTGTACGTACGTACAACAACTTCTTTATCCATTTTTTGCTTTCTGGGATATTTCACTTGTACCGTAAATGAGGTTCTTGTAAGCAGAGCCGTCCAAAATTTATGGGTGGCTGTGTCTTTTTGATTTTAATTTCCCTAAGCTATAGAACCATAAGTTGAAGTGCCGTAGGCTCCGTTGCTTAGTTTTTTAGGTGTTTGAGGAAACACCATACACTTCTCCAGAGTGGCTGTTGGCAAGTTACATCCCGCCCATCAGCATAACAAGGCTCCCTGTTCTCCATGGCCTGTCCTGCCTTTCTGGATTTTTCACTTTTTTCAGATGTCCCTTTTGACAGGGGGGCAGTGAGACTTCATTGTAATGCAGATTTCTTTACAGGCTTGCTTGTTTGGCCAAAAAGGGCGTATGTGTTTTTTCTTGAATATATTCAGGAAAAAACGCATACGCCCTTTTTGACCAAGTGCATCATTGTCGAATTTCTGTCTCTTTCCTTATGCTTTAAATGCAATTCCAGTCTGCCCCTGAACTCGTTTTCCTGCAATTCTGCCCCGCTTTCAAGTCCTCTACGCAGCCTTACTTCAATACATTTTTGGACAATAGCTGACATTTATAACTCTGCAGGTTTGTGAATGACAGTGCGCCTGAGCTCCTTTCTTCTACTCGCTTTCTTGTGAGCTGGCCGCAAACCCGCAGGATTGCTTCATGCCCTAATCTGGTTCCGGCACAGCATGCTGATCCTTTGGTAAATTCCTCTTCCTGGTGGGAAATGAGTGTTATATTTGAATGTGCAGACACCTAGAGCTAGTCTCTCATTGGTTCTCCCTATTCTTGTTCATCTTGCGCAGAAATTGCAAACTGTGCCAAACAGGAGGTTAAAGGCACTGACTCTCTAAGTGGGGAGAGTATTAGTAAAGGGTCTTCAATCGTGAACCCGAGTAAAAGGGGACGAAAACTGAGATGCATTTGAAAAGGTTTCCCGGTCACACGGTGCACCATACTGTGGGTTTCCCATGCATGTTTTAGCTGAAGGAAGAATCCCTTAAACCTGGAGAGTTGGGACCCATGGAATGGGTACCATGCAGTATGACTTCAAAGGGCCTGCATTTTCTCAACGAACCTCACCAATGCTATCAGGCCGAAGTGTACAGCCTTATGTCTGACTCAGCTCTGGTTGTAGATGTGGTAAATCCAGGTTGCATCACAAGCCCTGAATGAATTATTTAAGAATTGCTCTCTATTTCACTGTCATTGTGTTTGTTTTTGTAATTCATTTTGATAATGGGTTTTATCGGATTTTCTCTGCTGCATTCATGCCGCTGTACACACCCTTGAGTCACTTACGGAGACATATAAATCCATGGGTTTGAAGATTCTTACTAGTCATGTGTAATCCTAGGCGTTGAATATGGGGTGTTTAGTCCATTTCGTTGAGCAAGGGCTAGGTCTTGACTATTACATATTTGGCTTATGGAAAGGTATCTGTGCTAATTTCTATCTCTGGTTTTATGCAGCACCCCAACTCACCTTTCCCCTTAAGCAAGCATAAGTTGGTTTTCTAAATTTGAGACCCTGTTCTGTTTTGTAATTCAGTTCATGTGTAGCCAAGTTTACATTCCGTGTATTAGTGATATCTTATGATGTTTCATTTTCTGTGTGACTTATTTCACTTAGAATCATCGTACCTGAATCCACTCATTATGCCACGACGGGCCTGATGACATAGATTTCATTGGTGAGTGATATTCCTTTGTACGTACGTACCACACTTCTTTATCCATTTTTCGCTTTCTGGGATATTTAACTTGTACCATAGACGAGGTTCTTGTAAACAGAGCCGTAAACAGAAACTTTGCGGTGGCTGTGTGTTTTTGATTTTAATTTCCCTAAGCTATAGGAAAATAAGTGGTAATGCCTTAGGCTCCGTTGCTTTGTTTTTTAGGTTTTTGAGGAAACACCATACACATCTCCATAGTGGCTGTTGGCAATTTACATCCCGCCCATCAGCATAACAAGGCTCCCTGTTCTCCATGGCCTGTGCTGCCTTTCTGGATTTTACACTTTCTTCAGATGGCCCTTTTGAACGGGGGGCAGTGAGACTTCATTGTAGTGCAGATTTCTTTAACATGCTTGCTTGGTTGGCCAAAAAGGGCGTATGCGTTTTTTCCTGAATATATTCAGGAAAAACGCATACGCCCTTTTTGGCCAAGTGCATCATTGTCGACGTTCTGCCTCTTTTCCTATGCTTTAAATGCAATTCCAGTCTACCCCCTGAAATCGTTTTCTTGCAATTCTGCCCCGCTTTCAAGTCCTCTTCGCAGCCTTCCTTCAATATATTTTTGGGTGATAGCTGTCATTTATAACTCTGCAGGTTTGTGAATTACAGTGTCCCTGAGCTCCTTTCTTCAACTCGCTTTCTTGTGAGCTGGCCGCAAACCCGCAGGATTGCTTCAGGCCCTAATCTGGTTCCGGCACGGCATGCTGAGCCTTTGGTTAATTCCTCTTCCTGTTGCGAAATGAGCGTTAAATTTGCCCGTGCAGACACCTTCACACGAGTCTTCATGGTGCCACTTTGCCCCGGTTATCTCTATGGAGGTTGGAGTTGGAGGGCCTCCTCGCTCAAGGTCAGTGTGCCCATGGAGCCAACCCTGCAACTTCAGGGCATGGTTGGGTGTTAGGATCACCACGTGGGGTCCTTTTCCCTTCGGAGGGAGGTGGCCTTTTGGGCTGCTGACTTCCAGGTTTTCAGATACTGCCAGTATCTTGGCCAGATGTGGCGGTGGGCCAAGCCCCTTGGTGACCGTAGTTTATCCTACCTGGATCGCATTCTTGCATTGTTCCATTTCAAGTGGTCCCAGGTTTTGCACTAATACTCCAATGGCGATTCACCGTTCACCAGGAATGTAAAGGTCAAAGGGTTTAGCTAAATTAGGGAGTTCCAGGGCAAGGGTCTGAATTGACTGCTCTTTCCATTCTTGAAAGGCCACTTCTGCATTCTATTCAAAAGGATCATCATCTTTTCCTTTCAGTGTTTCATATAGGGGCCCAGCTAGTAGACTGTAGTTAGGGATCCAGAAGCAGCAAACCCTGGCCTCCCCAGGAACCCCTAAGCTGTCTTCTAGTTTCAGAAATGGGTAAGGCTGTAAATTGTTTCTTCCCTTTCCTGGGATGGGCTTCTCCGACCTTCTGTGAGAATGAAGCCCAGGCAGGTCACCGTAATCTGTGATATTTGAGCTTTGTCTTGGACAACTTGTATCCTTTATTGGCTTTGTAGTTCAGAGGTCTCCTTAGTAGGGCTGGCGATCAGAATGTCGTCTGCATATTGAAGGAGTGTTTCCTTTTCCAGAGGTAGAACTTTTAGTTCTTTAGCTGAGCTTTCCCCAAAGATGGTGTGGGAATTTTTGAACCCTTGGGGCAACACGGCCCGGAAGTATTGTTTTAGTTGTATGTTGAGTCCTGCCACTCACAAGCCAAAATTTCTTGTGACTCTGGGACTAATAGAATACAAAAGAAGGCATCATTGAAGACTAATACAGAATACCATGTCCTGGTGGTTGGTAGCATGACCAGAAGGGTGTAGGATTTAGGAACTACTGGAGGTCTATCCTCGGTGGCTTCACTGACTGTCCTGACATCCTTTACCAGGACTCCAGCAGCCCATGGGGCTCTCGAGGTCAGGCCAATCCCAGGATATGGAGCTCACCTGGGCAGGTACCCCACCCCCACCCCAGCCCACGGGGCTCTCGTGTTCAGGCCCCTCTCAGGATATGGGGTTCCCTGGGCAGGTTCCCCTGCAGCCCATGGGGCTCTCGTGGTCAGGTCCCTCCCAGGATACAGAGCTACCCTTGCAGGTACCATGGCAGGGCTGGGAACACAGGAACCGTGCATATCGCCCTCATTGCAGAGCACTCCCAGCTCACCTGTCACTCAGATCTGACACAGAGCACCTCAGAGCAGGACTTGAACTAACAAACAGCAGCTCCGACAGGTCTGTGACCCTGGGCATCACTCTGTGTGGCCTCCTTCCACCTGGTCTTCCAGAGACTTCCACTGCACCCGGGGCACCAGGCCTCTGTCTCCACCCACCAGCCACCCCTCCTCTCCCTGACTCCTGGGTTCCTCTCATTAGGAGAGGGTTTTCTTGAAGTTGTCTCCCACTCATGGGCCAGATAATATAATTAGAAAACAAGCCAGAGCTGCAGCCCCTTGTCTATCCTGACTCTCAGGAGCCCACACCTGTTCCTTGGACCTGGCCGATTCAGCAAGTTCCAGTTTCTGCAACTGTGAGCCCCTGAGGGGTGATTATTGGCTGGCCTGGGAAGCCCGGCCGTGCCGGCCAGACCTCCCCAGGTGTGCCTGGGTTCAGATCAATATAAACACCGCTCCAGGCAGCAAGAGCCCCTGCAGCTGTGCCTGACGCCATTTTCTCTGCCCTGTCAGCAGTCTTGGGGCTGGACTGGTGGGAGGGAGTGAGAGGCCACGGCTTTGTGGGTGGCCCAGTGTGAGTGGGGCTCTGCTGGACTTTCTGCAGCAGTTGCCAAGATGCCACCTGCTAAAGAAGAGGATGTGTCACCCATACCTGCCGTTGGAATTTCTCCCTGGGCAGAGGTGAGTGAGGAAGAAAGCAGTGGGGGCCGGGACAGCAGGGGTATCTCAGGCAGGGAAATGGAAAGCTTCCAGAAGAGCACCCAGGGCCAGGACCATCCTGGCTGGCCTGCAGGCACCAAGTCGGCTGGCATGCTCTCACTCATGTGGCTCCATGGCCCTTCCTCTAGGCTTTCAAGTCCTTGTACATATTCAGGTGTTTTACCTGGGAAGGGTGGGAACATTTCAGCAGCAGCTGGCCTGGGGCTCAGCCCACGTTTACTCACAGATGCCTCGGCACGGTCCCCCAGCTTTGCAATGAGGACGCTTGTTGCGTGGGGCCTGCTGGCTGAATGGGAGATGATTCCCCACCACTGACCAACTTCAGAATTGTTTACAACTGGAGCAAGTGCCCTGATATGGTTTTCCTCTGTGTAACTGGTGGGTTCTGTTTTTTTTTCTTTTTTTCGTTTTTGGTTCAAGGTAGATTTTATTCCTCTTTTTTGTATTTACAGATATAAGCATGGAAATAATTTATTCATGTAAATACATGTATGTGAAGGGAAGAATATTTTTTCTGTTTTACTTTTTGCAATTTGAATTTTATTTTATTTTTTTATACAGCAGGTTGTTTTTGGTTATCTATTTTATACATATAAATGTATACATGCCAATCCCAATCTCTCAACTCCTCCCACCACCACCCCCCAACAGCTTTCCCCCCTTGGTGTCCATACGTTTGTTGTCTACATCTGTTGCTCTGTTTCTGCCTGGCAAAACGGTTCATCTGTACAATTTTTCTAGGTTCCACATATATGCATTAATAGACAAGATTTGTTTTTCTCTTTCTGACTTACTTCACTCTGTATGACAGTCTCTAGATCCATCAACGTCTCTACAAATGACCCAATTTCATTCCTTTTTATGGCTTAGTAATATTCCATTTTATATATGTACCACTTCTTTATGCATTCGTCTGTCTGTGGGCATTTAGGTTGCTTCCATTACCTGGATATTGTAAATAGTGATGCAATGAACATTGCGGTGAATGTCTCTTTTTGATTTATGGTTTTGTCTGGGTATATGCCCAGTAGTGGGATTGCTGTATCATATGGTAATTCTATTCTTAGTTTTATAAGAAACTCCATAATGTTCTCCACAGTGACTGTATCAATTTACATTCCCAACAATAGTGGAAGAGGGTTCCTTATCTCCACACCCTTTCCAGCATTTGTTGTTTGTAGATTTTCTGATGATGCCCATTCTAACATGTGTGAGGTGATACACCATGGATGAGTCTATTTCGTTGAGCAAAGAGTAGGTCTTGTCTATTACATATTTGGCTTATGGAACGGTATGTGTGCTAATTTCAATCTCTGGTTTTATACAGCACCCCAACTCAACTTTCCCCTTAAGCAAGCATAAGTTTTTATCTAAATGTGAGACTCTGTTCGGTTTTGGAATTCAGTTTATGTGTAGCCAAGTTTACACTCTCTCTATTAGTGATATCTTATGATAATTCTCTTTCTCTGTGTGACCTATTTCTCTTAGAATCATCATACTTAAATCCACTCAATTTGCTGCTACAGGCCTGATGACATTGATTTCATTGCTGAGTGATATTCCGTTGTACGTAAGTAGCACAACTCCTTTATCCATTTTTTTCTTTCTGGGATATTTAATTTGTACTGGACTCAAGGTTCTTGTAAACACAGCAGCCCTAAATTTGGTGTTGGCTGTGTCTTGTTGATTTTAATTTTCCTAAGCTATAGGGCCAAAAGTGGAAGTGCCCTAGGGTCTGTAGCTTTGTTTTTCAGATGTTTCAGGATACACCATAAACATCTCCAGAGTGTCTGTTGGCAATTTACATCCCGCCCATCAGCATAACAAGGCTCCCTGTTCTCCATGGCCTGTCCTGTGTTTCTGGTTTTTACACTTTTTTCAGATGGCCCTTTTGACGAATGGGAAATGAGACTTCATTGTAGTGCGGATTTCCATTGCTCGAGTGCTTGGTTGGCCAAAAAGGGCATATGTGTTTTTTCCTGAATATATTCAGGAAAAAATGTTTACGCACTTTTGTCCAAGTGCATCACTGTCAAAGATCTGCCGCTTTTCACATGCTTTAAATGCAATTCCAATCTACCTCCTGAAATATGATTCCTGCAATTCTGCCTCGTTTTCAAGTCCTCTTTGCAGACTTACTTCCATATAATTTTGCCATTAGCTGTCATTTATAACACTGCAGGTTTGTGAATTACAGTGCCCGTGATTTCCTTTCTTAACTCGTTTCCTTGAAAACTGGCCACAGAACCGCAGGTTTGCTTCAGGCCGTAATCAGGGTCCGGCACGGCACTCTGAGACTTTGGTTCATTCCACTTCCTGGTGGGAAATTAGAGTTAAATGTGCCCCTCCAGACACCTGCCTCACTCCTAGCCCCTTGGTGATGTGTGTCCTGTGGTTTGAGGCCACATGTGCTGGGTTCCTCACCTTTGGCTGATGTGGCCCCACTGGTGTGAGGACACTCCTGCCTGGTTCCCATCCCCTTGGTGATGTGGGCCCTCCGGTGAGAGTCTGATCCTGGTTGGGTTCCTCACACTTCTGTGAGGTGGGCCCTCTTCTCTGAGGTCACTCCTGCCTGGCTGGCACACCCCGCCTTGGCGACGTCGGCCCTCTGGTGGGATTTGGTGCCTGCTGGGTGTCTCCTCCCCTCGGTAATGAGGGCCCTCTGGCGTCAGACCCTAACTCCTGGGCTCCCAATATTTTCTGATATGCGCCCTGTGGTTCGAGTACACTCCTGCCAGGTTCCCAACCCCATGGGAATGTGGGCCTTCTGCTCTGAGGTCCCAACCTTGGGTTGCTCAGTTTCATGATGAGGGTCCTCTGCTGTGAGTTCTCTCCGGCCTGGATCCCATAGCCTCGCTGCTCCTGGCCACCTGCTGGGAGGTTACAACTGCGGGATTCCTCACCTTTTTTCTTCTATGGGCCCTCTGTTTTGAGACTCCTCCTGCCTGCCTCACTCCCAGCCCCTTGGTGATGTGTGTCCTCTGGTTTGAGGCCACGTATGCTGGGTCCCTCGCCTTTCGATGATGTGGCCCCACTGGTGTGAGGACACTCCTGCCTGGTTCCTATCCCCTTGATGATGTGGGCCCTCTGGTGAGAGTCTGATCCTGGCTGGGTTCCTCACCCTTCTGTGAGGGGGGCCCTCTGCTGTGAGGTCACTCCTGCCTGGCTGGCACACCCCACCTGGGCAACATCGGCCCTCTTGTGGCAGTTGGAGCCTGCTGGGAACCTCCCCTCGGTGATGGGGGCCCTCTTGCCTCAGGCCCTAACTGCTGGGTACCCACATTTTCTGATACGTGCTAAGTGGTGCGAGGACACTCCTGCGAGGTTCCCATCCCCATGGGCATGTGGGCCTTCTGCTCTAAGGTCCCAACACCTGTGTTGTTCACCGTTTCATGATGTTGGCTCTCTGGTGTTAGTTCACCCAGGCCTAGATCCCATAGCCTCTGTGCTCTGAGCGGCCTGCTGGGAGGTTCCTACTGCTGGATTCCTTACCTTTTTTATTCTTTGGGTCCTGTGTTTTCATGCTCCTACTTCCTGACTCACTCCCAGCCCATTTGTGATGTAGGTCCTCTGGTTTAAGGCCACATGTACCGGTTTCCTCACCTTTATTGATGTGGCCCCACTGGTGTGAGGACACTCCTGCCTGGTTCCCATCCCCTTGGTGATGGGGGCCCTCTGGTGAGAGTCTGATCCTGTCTGGATTCCTCACACTTCTGGGAGGTGGGCCCTCTGCTGTGAGGTCACTCCTGCCTGGCTGGCACACGTCACCTTGGCGATGTGGGCCCTCAGTTGGGAGTTGGTGCCTGCTGGGAGTCTCCTCCCCTCGGTAATGAGGGCCCTCTGGCGTCAGGCCCTAACTCATGGGCTCCCAAAATTTTCTGATGTGCGCCCTGTCGTGCGAGTACACTCCAGCCAGGGTCCCATCCCCATGGGGATGTGGGCTTTCTGCCCTGAGGTCCCAACGGCTGGGTTGCTCACAGTGTCAGAATGTGGGCCCTCTGCTGTGAGTTCACTCCGGCATGGATCCCATAGCCTCGGTGCTCTGGGCCACCTTCATGGAGCTTCCGACTGCGGGGTTCCTCACCTTTTTTATTCTATGGGCGCTCTGTTGTGAGTCTCCTCCTGCATGCCTCACTCCCAGCCCTTTCGTGATGTGTGTCCCCTTGTTTGAGGCCACATGTGCTGTGTTCCTCACCTTTCGCTGATGTGGCCCCACTGGTGTGAGGACACTCCTGCCTGGTTTCCATCCCCTTGGTGATGTGGGCGCTCTGGTTAGAGTCTGATCCTGTTTGGGCTCCTCACACTTCTGTGAGGTGGGCCCTCTGCTGTGAGGTAACTCCTGCCTGGCTTGCTCCCATTGCCTTGGTGACGTCGGCCCTCTGGTGGCATTTGGAGCCTACTGGTAGCCTCCTCTCCTCTGTGATGAGGGCCCTCTGGTGCCAGGCCATAACTGCTGGGTTCCCACATTTTCTGATACGTGCTAAGTTGTGCGAGGACACTCCTGCGATGTTCCCATCCCCATGGGGATGTGGGCCTTCTGCTCTGAGGTCCCACTGGCTGGGTTGCTCACAGTTTCATGATGTGGGCCCTCTGCTGTGAGTTCACTGTGGCCTGGATCCCATAGACTCCATGCTCTGGGCCACCTGCTGGGAGGTTCAAACTGCTGGATTCCTCACATTTTGTATTCTGTGGGCCCTGTGTTGTTAGGCTACTCCTGCCTGCCTCACTCGGAGCACCTTGGAAATGTGGGTCCTCTGGTTTAGGCCACATGTGCTGGGTTCCTCACCTTTCTATAATGTGGCCACACTGGTGTGAGGACACTCCTGCCTTGTTCCGATCCCCTTGGTGATGTGGGCCCTCTGGTGAGAGTCTTATCCTGGCTGGGTTCCTCACCCTTCTGTGAGGTAGGCCCTCTGCTGTGAGGTCACCCCTGCCTGGCTGGCACACGTCAACGTGGCGACGTGGGCCCTCAGTTGGGAGTTGGTGCCTGCTGGGAGTCTCCTCCCCTCGGTAATGAGGGCCCTCTGGCGTCAGACCCTAACTCCTGGGCTCCCAAAAGTTTCTGATGTGCGCCCTGTGGTGCGAGTACACTCCTGCCAGGATCCCAACCCCATGGGAATGTGGGCCTTCTGCTCTAAGGTCCCAACGGCTGGGTTGCTCACAGTTTCATAATGAGGGCCCTCTGTTTTGAGTTCAGTCAGGCCTGGATCCCATAGCCTCGCTGCTCCTGGCCACCTGCTGGGAGGTTCCAACTGCGGGATCCTCACCTTTTTTACGCTATGGGCCCTCTGTTTGGAGGCTCTTCCTGCCTGCCTCACTCCCAGCCCCTTGGTGATGTGTGTCCTGTAGTTTGAGGCCACGTGTGCTGGGGCCATCACATTTCGGTGATGTGACCACACTGGTGTGAGAACACTCCTGCCTGGTTTCCATTCCCTTGGTGATGTGGGCCCTCCGGTGAGAGTCTGATCCTCTTTGGGTTCCTCACACTTTTGTGTGGTTGGCCCTCTGTTCTGAGGTCACTCCTGCCTGGCTGGCACACCCTGCATTGGCGACGTCGGCCTTCTGGTAGCAGTTGGAGCTTGCTGCGAGCCTCCTCTCCTCAGTGATGAGGGCCCTCTGGCGTCCGGCCCTAACTGCTGGGCTCCCCACCTTTTCTGATGTGTGCCCACTGGTGCGAAGACACTCCTGCTTGGTTCCCTTCCCCATGGGGATGTGGGCCTTGTGCTCTGAGGTTACAACGGCTGGGTTGCTTACAGTATCACGATGAGGGCCCTCTGTTGTGAGTTCATCACTGCCTGGATCCCATAGCCTCGGTGCTCTGGGCCGCCTGCTGGGATGTTCCAACTGCTGGATTCCTCACCTTTTTTATACAATGGGCCATGTGTTTTGAGGTTAATCCTGCCTGCCTCGCTCCGAGACCCATGGTGATGTGGGTCCTCTGGTTTGAGGCCACATGTGCTGGGTACCTCAACTTTCGATGATGTGGCCCCACGGGTGTGAGGACACTCCTGCCTGGTTCCCAGCCCCTTGCTTATGTGGGCACTCTGGTGAGAGTCTGATCTTGACTGGGTTCCTTACCCTTCTGTGAGGTGGGCCCTCTGATGTGAGGTCACTCCTGCCTGGATGGCTCATGTCGCCTTGGTGACGTAGGCCCTCTGTTGGCCACTGAAGCATGCTGGGAGCCTCCTACCCTCTTTAATAAGGGCCCTGGAAGAAACGCATATGCCCTTTTTGACCAAGTGCATCATTGTCGAGGTTCTGCCTCTTCTCCTATACTTTCAGAGGACTTCCCGTCTACCTCCTGAAATCGTATTCCTGGAATTCTGCCCCGCGTTCAAGTCCTCTTTGCAGCCTTACTTCAATATATTTTTGGACGATAGCTGTCATTTATAACTCTGCAGGTTTGTGAATTACAGTGCCCCTGAGCTCCTTTCTTCAACTCGCTTTCTTGTGAGCTGGCCGCAAAACCGCAGGATTGCTTCAGGCCCTAATCTGGTTCCGACACGGCATGCTGAGCCTTTGGCTAATTCCTCTTCCTGGTGGGAAATGAGCGTTAAATTTGTTCGTGCAGACACCTACAGCTAATCTCTCATTGGTTCTCCCTATTCCTGTTCATCTTGCGCAGAAATTCCAAACTGTGCCAAACAGGAGGTTAAAGACACTGACTCTCCAAGTTGGGAAAGTGTTAGTAAAGCGTCTGGAATGGTAAAACTGAGTACGAGGGGACGAAAACTGAGACGCATTTAAAAAGTTTTCCCGGTCACACGGTGGACCATATTCTGGGTTGCCCATGCATGTTTTACCTGAAGGAAGAATCCCTTCAACCTGGAGAGTTGGGACCCATGGAATGGGTACCACGCAGTATGACTTCAAAGGGTTGCCTTTGCTCACCGAACGTCACCAATGTTATCAGCCCGAAGTGTCCAGCCTTATGTCTCACTCAGCTCGGGGTGTAGATGTGGTAAATCCACGTTGCATCACAAGCCCTGAATGAATTATTTAAGAATTGCTCTCTATTTCACTGTCATTGTGTTTGTTTTTGTAATTCATTTTGATAATGGGATTTATCGGATTTTCTCTGCTGCATTCATGCCACTGTACACACACTTGAGTCTCTTATGGAGACATATAAATCCATGGGTTTGAAGATACTTACTAGTCAGGTGTATTCCTAGGCGTTGAATACGGGGTGTTTAGTCCATTTCGTTGAGCAAGGGCTAGGTCTTGACTATTACATATTTGGCTTATGGAAAGGTATCTGTGCTAATTTCTATCTCTGGTTTTATGCAGCACCCCAACTCACTTTTCCCCTTAAGCAAGCATAAGGTGGTTTTCTAAATTTGAGACCCTGTTCTGTTTTGTAATTCAGTTCATGTGTAGCCAAGTTTACATTCCGTGTATTAGTGATATCTTATGATGTTTCATTTTCTGTGTGACTTATTTCTCATAGAATCATCGTACCTGAATCCACTCATTATGCCACGATGGGCCTGATGACATAGATTTCATTGCTGAGTGATATTCCATTGAATGTGTGTACCACAACTTCTTTATCCATTTTTCACATTCTGGGATATTTAACTTGTACCGTAGACGAGATTCCTGTAAACAGAGCCGTCTGAAACTTTGGGGTGGCTGTCTGTTTTTGATTTTAATTTCCGTGATCTATAAGACCATAAGTGGAAGTGCCGTAGTCTCCGTTGCTTTGTTTCTTAGGTGTTTCAGGAGACACCATACACTTCTCCAGAGTGGCTGTTGGAAATTTACATCCCGCCCATCAGCATAACAAGGCTCCCTGTTCTCCATGGCCTGTGCTGTCTTTCTGGATTTTACACTTTTTTCAGATGGCCCTTTTGACCTGGGGGCAGTGAGACTTCTTTGTAGTGCAGATTTCTTTAACATGCTTGCTTGGTTGGCCAAAAAGGGCGTATGCGTTTTTTCCTGAATATATTCAGGAAAAAACGCATACGCCCTTTTTGGCCAAGTGCATCATTGTCGACGTTCTGCCTCTTTTCCTATGCTTTAAATGCAATTCCAGTCTACCCCCTGAAATCGTTTTCCTGCAATTCTGCCCCGCTTTCCAGTCCTCTTCGCAGCCTTCCTTCAATATATTTTTGGACGATAGCTGTCATTTATAACTCTGCAGGTTTGTGAATTACAGTGCCCCTGAGCTCCTTTCTTCAACTCGATTTCTTGTGAGCTGGCCGCAAACCCGCAGGATTGCTTCAGGCCCTAATCTGGTTCCGGCACGGCATGCTGAGCCTTTGGTTAATTCCTCTTCCTGGTGGGAAATGAGCGTTAAATTTGCCCGTGCAGACACCTTCACACGAGTCTTCATGGTGCCACTTTGCCCCGGTTATCTCTATGGAGGTTGGAGTTGGAGGGCCTCCTCGCTCAAGGTCAGTGTGCCCATGGAGCCAACCCTGCAACTTCAGGGCATGGTTGGGTGTTAGGATCACCACGTGGGGTCCTTTTCCCTTCGGAGGGAGGTGGCCTTTTGGGCTGCTGATTTCCAGGTTTTCAGATACTGCCAGTATCTTGGCCAGATGTGGCGGTGGGCCAAGCCCCTTGGTGACCGTAGTTTATCCTACCTGGATCGCATTCTTGCATTGTTCCATTTCAAGTGGTCCCAGGTTTTGCACTAATACTCCAATGGCGATTCACCATTCACCAGAAATGTAAAGGTCAAAGGGTTTAGCTAAATTAGGGAGTTCCAGGGCAAGGGTCTGAATTGACTGCTCTTTCCATTCTTGAAAGGCCACTTCTGCATTCTATTCAAAAGGATCATCATCTTTTCCTTTCAGTGTTTCATATAGAGGCCCAGCTAGTAGACTGTAGTTAGGGATCCAGAAGCAGCAAACCCTGGCCTCCCCAGGAACCCCTAAGCTGTCTTCTAGTTTCAGAAATGGGTAAGGCTGTAAATTGTTTCTTCCCTTTCCTGGGATGGGCTTCTCCGACCTTCTGTGAGAATGAAGCCCAGGCAGGTCACCGTAGTCTGTGATATTTGAGCTTTGTCTTGGACAACTTGTATCCTTTATTGGCTTTGTAGTTCAGAGGTCTCCTTAGTAGGGCTGGCGATCAGAATGTCATCTGCATATTGAAGGAGTGTTTCCTTTTCCAGAGGTAGAACTTTTAGTTCTTTAGCTGAGCTTTCCCCAAAGATGGTGTGGGAATTTTTGAACCCTTGGGGCAACACGGCCCGGAAGTATTGTTTTAGTTGTATGTTGAGTCCTGCCACTCACAAGCCAAAATTTCTTGTGACTCTGGGACTAATAGAATACAAAAGAAGGCATCATTGAAGACTAATACAGAATACCATGTCCTGGTGGTTGGTAGCATGACCAGAAGGGTGTAGGATTTAGGAACTACTGGAGGTATACCCTCGGTGGCTTCACTGACTGTCCTGACATCCTTTACCAGGACTCCAGCAGCCCATGGGGCTCTCGAGGTCAGGCCAATCCCAGGATATGGAGCTCACCTGGGCAGGTACCCCACCCCCACCCCAGCCCACGGGGCTCTCGTGTTTAGGCCCCTCCCAGGATATGGGGTTCCCTGGGCAGGTTCCCCTGCAGCCCATGGGGCTCTCGTGGTCAGGTCCCTCCCAGGATACAGAGCTACCCTTGCAGGTACCATGGCAGGGCTGGGAACACAGGAACCGTGCATATCGCCCTCATTGCAGAGCACTCCCAGCTCACCTGTCACTCAGATCTGACACAGAGCACCTCAGAGCAGGACTTGAACTAACAAACAGCAGCTCCGACAGGTCTGTGACCCTGGGCATCACTCTGTGTGGCCTCCCTCCACCTGGTCTTCCAGAGACTTCCACTGCACCCGGGGCACCAGGCCTCTGTCTCCACCCACCAGCCACCCCTCCTCTCCCTGACTCCTGGGTTCCTCTCATTAGGAGAGGGTTTTCTTGAAGTTGTCTCCCACTCATGGGCCAGATAATATAATTAGAAAACAAGCCAGAGCTGCAGCCCCTTGTCTATCCTGACTCTCAGGAGCCCACACCTGTTCCTTGGACCTGGCCGATTCAGCAAGTTCCAGTTTCTGCAACTGTGAGCCCCTGAGGGGTGATTATTGGCTGGCCTGGGAAGCCCGGCCGTGCCGGCCAGACCTCCCCAGGTGTGCCTGGGTTCAGATCAATATAAACACCGCTCCAGGCAGCAAGAGCCCCTGCAGCTGTGCCTGACGCCATTTTCTCTGCCCTGTCAGCAGTCTTGGGGCTGGACTGGTGGGAGGGAGTGAGAGGCCACGGCTTTGTGGGTGGCCCAGTGTGAGTGGGGCTCTGCTGGACTTTCTGCAGCAGTTGCCAAGATGCCACCTGCTAAAGAAGAGGATGTGTCACCCATACCTGCCGTTGGAATTTCTCCCTGGGCAGAGGTGAGTGAGGAAGAAAGCAGTGGGGGCCGGGACAGCAGGGGTATCTCAGGCAGGGAAATGGAAAGCTTCCAGAAGAGCACCCAGGGCCAGGACCATCCTGGCTGGCCTGCAGGCACCAAGTCGGCTGGCATGCTGTCACTCATGTGGCTCCATGGCCCTTCCTCTAGGCTTTCAAGTCCTTGTACATATTCAGGTGTTTTACCTGGGAAGGGTGGGAACATTTCAGCAGCAGCTGGCCTGGGGCTCAGCCCACGTTTACTCACAGATGCCTCGGCACGGTCCCCCAGCTTTGCAATGAGGACGCTTGTTGCGTGGGGCCTGCTGGCTGAATGGGAGATGATTCCCCACCACTGACCAACTTCAGAATTGTTTACAACTGGAGCAAGTGCCCTGATACGGTTTTCCTCTGTGTAACTGGTGGGTTCTGTTTTTTTTTCTTTTTTTCGTTTTTGGTTCAAGGTAGATTTTATTCCTCTTTTTTGTATTTACAGATATAAGCATGGAAATAATTTATTCATATAAATACATGTATGTGAAGGGAAGAATATTTTTTCTGTTTTACTTTTTGTAATTTGAATTTTATTTTATTTTTTTATACAGCAGGTTCTTTTTGGTTATCTATTTTATACATATAAATGTATACATGCCAATCCCAATCTCTCAACTCCTCCCACCACCACCCCCCAACAGCTTTCCCCCCTTGGTGTCCATACGTTTGTTGTCTACATCTCTTGCTCTATTTCTGCCTGGCAAAACGGTTCATCTGTACAATTTTTCTAGGTTCCACATATATGCATTAATAGACAAGATTTGTTTTTCTCTTTCTGACTTACTTCACTCTGTATGACAGTCTCTAGATCCATCAACGTCTCTACAAATGACCCAATTTCATTCCTTTTTATGGCTTAGTAATATTCCATTTTATATATGTACCACTTCTTTATGCATTCGTCTGTCTGTGGGCATTTAGGTTGCTTCCATTACCTGGATATTGTAAATAGTGATGCAATGAACATTGCGGTGAATGTCTCTTTTTGATTTATGGTTTTGTCTGGGTATATGCCCAGTAGTGGGATTGCTGTATCATATGGTAATTCTATTCTTAGTTTTATAAGAAACTCCATAATGTTCTCCACAGTGACTGTATCAATTTACATTCCCAACAATAGTGGAAGAGGGTTCCTTATCTCCACACCCTTTCCAGCATTTGTTGTTTGTAGATTTTCTGATGATGCCCATTCTAACAGGTGTGAGGTGATACACCATGGATGAGTCTATTTCGTTGAGCAAAGAGTAGGTCTTGTCTATTACATATTTGGCTTATGGAACGGTATGTGTGCTAATTTCAATCTCTGGTTTTATACAGCACCCCAACTCAACTTTCCCCTTAAGCAAGCATAAGTTTTTATCTAAATGTGAGACTCTGTTCGGTTTTGGAATTCAGTTTATGTGTAGCCAAGTTTACACTCTCTCTATTAGTGATATCTTATGATAATTCTCTTTCTCTGTGTGACCTATTTCTCTTAGAATCATCATACTTAAATCCACTCAATTTGCTGCTAGAGGCCTGATGACATTGATTTCATTGCTGAGTGATATTCCGTTGTACGTAAGTAGCACAACTCCTTTATCCATTTTTTTCTTTCTGGGATATTTAATTTGTACTGGACTCAAGGTTCTTGTAAACACAGCAGCCCTAAATTTGGTGTTGGCTGTGTCTTGTTGATTTTAATTTTCCTAAGCTATAGGGCCAAAAGTGGAAGTGCCCTAGGGTCTGTAGCTTTGTTTTTCAGATGTTTCAGGATACACCATAAACATCTCCAGAGTGTCTGTTGGCAATTTACATCCCGCCCATCAGCATAACAAGGCTCCCTGTTCTCCATGGCCTGTCCTGTGTTTCTGGTTTTTACACTTTTTTCAGATGGCCCTTTTGACGAATGGGAAATGAGACTTCATTGTAGTGCGGATTTCCATTGCTCGAGTGCTTGGTTGGCCAAAAAGGGCATATGTGTTTTTTCCTGAATATATTCAGGAAAAAATGTTTACGCACTTTTGTCCAAGTGCATCACTGTCAAAGATCTGCCGCTTTTCACATGCTTTAAATGCAATTCCAATCTACCTCCTGAAATATGATTCCTGCAATTCTGCCTCGTTTTCAAGTCCTCTTTGCAGACTTACTTCCATATAATTTTGCCATTAGCTGTCATTTATAACACTGCAGGTTTGTGAATTACAGTGCCCGTGATTTCCTTTCTTAACTCGTTTCCTTGAAAACTGGCCACAGAACCGCAGGTTTGCTTCAGGCCGTAATCAGGGTCCGGCACGGCACTCTGAGACTTTGGTTCATTCCACTTCCTGGTGGGAAATTAGAGTTAAATGTGCCCCTCCAGACACCTGCCTCACTCCTAGCCCCTTGGTGATGTGTGTCCTGTGGTTTGAGGCCACATGTGCTGGGTTCCTCACCTTTGGCTGATGTGGCCCCACTGGTGTGAGGACACTCCTGCCTGGTTCCCATCCCCTTGGTGATGTGGGCCCTCCGGTGAGAGTCTGATCCTGGTTGGGTTCCTCACACTTCTGTGAGGTGGGCCCTCTTCTCTGAGGTCACTCCTGCCTGGCTGGCACACCCCGCCTTGGCGACGTCGGCCCTCTGGTGGGATTTGGTGCCTGCTGGGTGTCTCCTCCCCTCGGTAATGAGGGCCCTCTGGCGTCAGACCCTAACTCCTGGGCTCCCAATATTTTCTGATATGCGCCCTGTGGTTCGAGTACACTCCTGCCAGGTTCCCAACCCCATGGGAATGTGGGCCTTCTGCTCTGAGGTCCCAACCTTGGGTTGCTCAGTTTCATGATGAGGGTCCTCTGCTGTGAGTTCTCTCCGGCCTGGATCCCATAGCCTCGCTGCTCCTGGCCACCTGCTGGGAGGTTACAACTGCGGGATTCCTCACCTTTTTTCTTCTATGGGCCCTCTGTTTTGAGACTCCTCCTGCCTGCCTCACTCCCAGCCCCTTGGTGATGTGTGTCCTCTGGTTTGAGGCCACGTATGCTGGGTCCCTCGCCTTTCGATGATGTGGCCCCACTGGTGTGAGGACACTCCTGCCTGGTTCCTATCCCCTTGATGATGTGGGCCCTCTGGTGAGAGTCTGATCCTGGCTGGGTTCCTCACCCTTCTGTGAGGGGGGCCCTCTGCTGTGAGGTCACTCCTGCCTGGCTGGCACACCCCACCTGGGCAACATCGGCCCTCTTGTGGCAGTTGGAGCCTGCTGGGAACCTCCCCTCGGTGATGGGGGCCCTCTTGCCTCAGGCCCTAACTGCTGGGTACCCACATATTCTGATACGTGCTAAGTGGTGCGAGGACACTCCTGCGAGGTTCCCATCCCCATGGGCATGTGGGCCTTCTGCTCTAAGGTCCCAACACCTGTGTTGTTCACCGTTTCATGATGTTGGCTCTCTGGTGTTAGTTCACCCAGGGCTAGATCCCATAGCCTCTGTGCTCTGAGCGGCCTGCTGGGAGGTTCCTACTGCTGGATTCCTTACCTTTTTTATTCTTTGGGTCCTGTGTTTTCATGCTCCTACTTCCTGACTCACTCCCAGCCCATTTGTGATGTAGGTCCTCTGGTTTAAGGCCACATGTACCGGTTTCCTCACCTTTATTGATGTGGCCCCACTGGTGTGAGGACACTCCTGCCTGGTTCCCATCCCCTTGGTGATGGGGGCCCTCTGGTGAGAGTCTGATCCTGTCTGGATTCCTCACACTTCTGGGAGGTGGGCCCTCTGCTGTGAGGTCACTCCTGCCTGGCTGGCACACGTCACCTTGGCGATGTGGGCCCTCAGTTGGGAGTTGGTGCCTGCTGGGAGTCTCCTCCCCTCGGTAATGAGGGCCCTCTGGCGTCAGGCCCTAACTCATGGGCTCCCAAAATTTTCTGATGTGCGCCCTGTCATGCGAGTACACTCCAGCCAGG
This sequence comes from Delphinapterus leucas, assembly GCF_059928025.1. Taxonomy (NCBI): domain Eukaryota; kingdom Metazoa; phylum Chordata; class Mammalia; order Artiodactyla; family Monodontidae; genus Delphinapterus; species Delphinapterus leucas. The sequence goes on along the minus strand of NW_028322243.1, from coordinate 7,129,021 downwards.
GTCCCATCCCCATGGGGATGTGGGCTTTCTGCCCTGAGGTCCCAACGGCTGGGTTGCTCACAGTGTCAGAATGTGGGCCCTCTGCTGTGAGTTCACTCCGGCATGGATCCCATAGCCTCGGTGCTCTGGGCCACCTTCTTGGAGCTTCCGACTGCGGGGTTCCTCACCTTTTTTATTCTATGGGCGCTCTGTTGTGAGTCTCCTCCTGCATGCCTCACTCCCAGCCCTTTCGTGATGTGTGTCCCCTTGTTTGAGGCCACATGTGCTGTGTTCCTCACCTTTCGCTGATGTGGCCCCACTGGTGTGAGGACACTCCTGCCTGGTTTCCATCCCCTTGGTGATGTGGGCGCTCTGGTTAGAGTCTGATCCTGTTTGGGCTCCTCACACTTCTGTGAGGTGGGCCCTCTGCTGTGAGGTAACTCCTGCCTGGCTTGCTCCCATTGCCTTGGTGACGTCGGCCCTCTGGTGGCATTTGGAGCCTACTGGTAGCCTCCTCTCCTCCGTGATGAGGGCCCTCTGGTGCCAGGCCATAACTGCTGGGTTCCCACATTTTCTGATACGTGCTAAGTTGTGCGAGGACACTCCTGCGATGTTCCCATCCCCATGGGGATGTGGGCCTTCTGCTCTGAGGTCCCACTGGCTGGGTTGCTCACAGTTTCATGATGTGGGCCCTCTGCTGTGAGTTCACTGTGGCCTGGATCCCATAGACTCCATGCTCTGGGCCACCTGCTGGGAGGTTCAAACTGCTGGATTCCTCACATTTTGTATTCTGTGGGCCCTGTGTTGTTAGGCTACTCCTGCCTGCCTCACTCGGAGCACCTTGGAAATGTGGGTCCTCTGGTTTAGGCCACATGTGCTGGGTTCCTCACCTTTCTATAATGTGGCCACACTGGTGTGAGGACACTCCTGCCTTGTTCCGATCCCCTTGGTGATGTGGGCCCTCTGGTGAGAGTCTTATCCTGGCTGGGTTCCTCACCCTTCTGTGAGGTAGGCCCTCTGCTGTGAGGTCACCCCTGCCTGGCTGGCACACGTCAACGTGGCGACGTGGGCCCTCAGTTGGGAGTTGGTGCCTGCTGGGAGTCTCCTCCCCTCGGTAATGAGGGCCCTCTGGCGTCAGACCCTAACTCCTGGGCTCCCAAAAGTTTCTGATGTGCGCCCTGTGGTGCGAGTACACTCCTGCCAGGATCCCAACCCCATGGGAATGTGGGCCTTCTGCTCTAAGGTCCCAACGGCTGGGTTGCTCACAGTTTCATAATGAGGGCCCTCTGTTTTGAGTTCAGTCAGGCCTGGATCCCATAGCCTCGCTGCTCCTGGCCACCTGCTGGGAGGTTCCAACTGCGGGATCCCTCACCTTTTTTACGCTATGGGCCCTCTGTTTGGAGGCTCCTCCTGCCTGCCTCACTCCCAGCCCCTTGGTGATGTGTGTCCTGTAGTTTGAGGCCACGTGTGCTGGGGCCATCACATTTCGGTGATGTGACCACACTGGTGTGAGAACACTCCTGCCTGGTTTCCATTCCCTTGGTGATGTGGGCCCTCCGGTGAGAGTCTGATCCTCTTTGGGTTCCTCACACTTTTGTGTGGTTGGCCCTCTGTTCTGAGGTCACTCCTGCCTGGCTGGCACACCCTGCATTGGCGACGTCGGCCTTCTGGTAGCAGTTGGAGCTTGCTGCGAGCCTCCTCTCCTCAGTGATGAGGGCCCTCTGGCGTCCGGCCCTAACTGCTGGGCTCCCCACCTTTTCTGATGTGTGCCCACTGGTGCGAAGACACTCCTGCTTGGTTCCCTTCCCCATGGGGATGTGGGCCTTGTGCTCTGAGGTTACAACGGCTGGGTTGCTTACAGTATCACGATGAGGGCCCTCTGTTGTGAGTTCATCACTGCCTGGATCCCATAGCCTCGGTGCTCTGGGCCGCCTGCTGGGATGTTCCAACTGCTGGATTCCTCACCTTTTTTATACAATGGGCCATGTGTTTTGAGGTTAATCCTGCCTGCCTCGCTCCGAGACCCATGGTGATGTGGGTCCTCTGGTTTGAGGCCACATGTGCTGGGTACCTCAACTTTCGATGATGTGGCCCCACGGGTGTGAGGACACTCCTGCCTGGTTCCCAGCCCCTTGCTTATGTGGGCACTCTGGTGAGAGTCTGATCTTGACTGGGTTCCTTACCCTTCTGTGAGGTGGGCCCTCTGATGTGAGGTCACTCCTGCCTGGATGGCTCATGTCGCCTTGGTGACGTAGGCCCTCTGTTGGCCACTGAAGCATGCTGGGAGCCTCCTACCCTCTTTAATAAGGGCCCTGGAAGAAACGCATATGCCCTTTTTGACCAAGTGCATCATTGTCGAGGTTCTGCCTCTTCTCCTATACTTTCAGAGGACTTCCCGTCTACCTCCTGAAATCGTATTCCTGGAATTCTGCCCCGCGTTCAAGTCCTCTTTGCAGCCTTACTTCAATATATTTTTGGACGATAGCTGTCATTTATAACTCTGCAGGTTTGTGAATTACAGTGCCCCTGAGCTCCTTTCTTCAACTCGCTTTCTTGTGAGCTGGCCGCAAAACCGCAGGATTGCTTCAGGCCCTAATCTGGTTCCGACACGGCATGCTGAGCCTTTGGCTAATTCCTCTTCCTGGTGGGAAATGAGCGTTAAATTTGTTCGTGCAGACACCTACAGCTAATCTCTCATTGGTTCTCCCTATTCCTGTTCATCTTGCGCAGAAATTCCAAACTGTGCCAAACAGGAGGTTAAAGACACTGACTCTCCAAGTTGGGAAAGTGTTAGTAAAGCGTCTGGAATGGTAAAACTGAGTACGAGGGGACGAAAACTGAGACGCATTTAAAAAGTTTTCCCGGTCACACGGTGGACCATATTCTGGGTTGCCCATGCATGTTTTACCTGAAGGAAGAATCCCTTCAACCTGGAGAGTTGGGACCCATGGAATGGGTACCACGCAGTATGACTTCAAAGGGTTGCCTTTGCTCACCGAACGTCACCAATGTTATCAGCCCGAAGTGTCCAGCCTTATGTCTCACTCAGCTCGGGGTGTAGATGTGGTAAATCCACGTTGCATCACAAGCCCTGAATGAATTATTTAAGAATTGCTCTCTATTTCACTGTCATTGTGTTTGTTTTTGTAATTCATTTTGATAATGGGATTTATCGGATTTTCTCTGCTGCATTCATGCCGCTGTACACACACTTGAGTCTCTTATGGAGACATATAAATCCATGGGTTTGAAGATACTTACTAGTCAGGTGTATTCCTAGGCGTTGAATACGGGGTGTTTAGTCCATTTCGTTGAGCAAGGGCTAGGTCTTGACTATTACATATTTGGCTTATGGAAAGGTATCTGTGCTAATTTCTATCTCTGGTTTTATGCAGCACCCCAACTCACTTTTCCCCTTAAGCAAGCATAAGGTGGTTTTCTAAATTTGAGACCCTGTTCTGTTTTGTAATTCAGTTCATGTGTAGCCAAGTTTACATTCCGTGTATTAGTGATATCTTATGATGTTTCATTTTCTGTGTGACTTATTTCTCATAGAATCATCGTACCTGAATCCACTCATTATGCCACGATGGGCCTGATGACATAGATTTCATTGCTGAGTGATATTCCATTGAATGTGTGTACCACAACTTCTTTATCCATTTTTCACATTCTGGGATATTTAACTTGTACCGTAGACGAGATTCCTGTAAACAGAGCCGTCTGAAACTTTGGGGTGGCTGTCTGTTTTTGATTTTAATTTCCGTGATCTATAAGACCATAAGTGGAAGTGCCGTAGTCTCCGTTGCTTTGTTTCTTAGGTGTTTCAGGAGACACCATACACTTCTCCAGAGTGGCTGTTGGAAATTTACATCCCGCCCATCAGCATAACAAGGCTCCCTGTTCTCCATGGCCTGTGCTGTCTTTCTGGATTTTACACTTTTTTCAGATGGCCCTTTTGACCTGGGGGCAGTGAGACTTCTTTGTAGTGCAGATTTCTTTAACATGCTTGCTTGGTTGGCCAAAAAGGGCGTATGCGTTTTTTCCTGAATATATTCAGGAAAAAACACATACGCCCTTTTTGGCCAAGTGCATCATTGTCGACGTTCTGCCTCATTTCCTATGCTTTAAATGCAATTCCAGTCTACCCCCTGAAATCGTTTTCCTGCAATTCTGCCCCGCTTTCCAGTCCTCTTCGCAGCCTTCCTTCAATATATTTTTGGACGATAGCTGTCATTTATAACTCTGCAGGTTTGTGAATTACAGTGCCCCTGAGCTCCTTTCTTCAACTCGATTTCTTGTGAGCTGGCCGCAAACCCGCAGGATTGCTTCAGGCCCTAATCTGGTTCCGGCACGGCATGCTGAGCCTTTGGTTAATTCCTCTTCCTGGTGGGAAATGAGCGTTAAATTTGCCCGTGCAGACACCTTCACACGAGTCTTCATGGTGCCACTTTGCCCCGGTTATCTCTATGGAGGTTGGAGTTGGAGGGCCTCCTCGCTCAAGGTCAGTGTGCCCATGGAGCCAACCCTGCAACTTCAGGGCATGGTTGGGTGTTAGGATCACCACGTGGGGTCCTTTTCCCTTCGGAGGGAGGTGGCCTTTTGGGCTGCTGATTTCCAGGTTTTCAGATACTGCCAGTATCTTGGCCAGATGTGGCGGTGGGCCAAGCCCCTTGGTGACCGTAGTTTATCCTACCTGGATCGCATTCTTGCATTGTTCCATTTCAAGTGGTCCCAGGTTTTGCACTAATACTCCAATGGCGATTCACCATTCACCAGAAATGTAAAGGTCAAAGGGTTTAGCTAAATTAGGGAGTTCCAGGGCAAGGGTCTGAATTGACTGCTCTTTCCATTCTTGAAAGGCCACTTCTGCATTCTATTCAAAAGGATCATCATCTTTTCCTTTCAGTGTTTCATATAGAGGCCCAGCTAGTAGACTGTAGTTAGGGATCCAGAAGCAGCAAACCCTGGCCTCCCCAGGAACCCCTAAGCTGTCTTCTAGTTTCAGAAATGGGTAAGGCTGTAAATTGTTTCTTCCCTTTCCTGGGATGGGCTTCTCCGACCTTCTGTGAGAATGAAGCCCAGGCAGGTCACCGTAGTCTGTGATATTTGAGCTTTGTCTTGGACAACTTGTATCCTTTATTGGCTTTGTAGTTCAGAGGTCTCCTTAGTAGGGCTGGCGATCAGAATGTCGTCTGCATATTGAAGGAGTGTTTCCTTTTCCAGAGGTAGAACTTTTAGTTCTTTAGCTGAGCTTTCCCCAAAGATGGTGTGGGAATTTTTGAACCCTTGGGGCAACACGGCCCGGAAGTATTGTTTTAGTTGTATGTTGAGTCCTGCCACTCACAAGCCAAAATTTCTTGTGACTCTGGGACTAATAGAATACAAAAGAAGGCATCATTGAAGACTAATACAGAATACCATGTCCTGGTGGTTGGTAGCATGACCAGAAGGGTGTAGGATTTAGGAACTACTGGAGGTATACCCTCGGTGGCTTCACTGACTGTCCTGACATCCTTTACCAGGACTCCAGCAGCCCATGGGGCTCTCGAGGTCAGGCCAATCCCAGGATATGGAGCTCACCTGGGCAGGTACCCCACCCCCACCCCAGCCCACGGGGCTCTCGTGTTCAGGCCCCTCCCAGGATATGGGGTTCCCTGGGCAGGTTCCCCTGCAGCCCATGGGGCTCTCGTGGTCAGGTCCCTCCCAGGATACAGAGCTACCCTTGCAGGTACCATGGCAGGGCTGGGAACACAGGAACCGTGCATATCGCCCTCATTGCAGAGCACTCCCAGCTCACCTGTCACTCAGATCTGACACAGAGCACCTCAGAGCAGGACTTGAACTAACAAACAGCAGCTCCGACAGGTCTGTGACCCTGGGCATCACTCTGTGTGGCCTCCCTCCACCTGGTCTTCCAGAGACTTCCACTGCACCCGGGGCACCAGGCCTCTGTCTCCACCCACCAGCCACCCCTCCTCTCCCTGACTCCTGGGTTCCTCTCATTAGGAGAGGGTTTTCTTGAAGTTGTCTCCCACTCATGGGCCAGATAATATAATTAGAAAACAAGCCAGAGCTGCAGCCCCTTGTCTATCCTGACTCTCAGGAGCCCACACCTGTTCCTTGGACCTGGCCGATTCAGCAAGTTCCAGTTTCTGCAACTGTGAGCCCCTGAGGGGTGATTATTGGCTGGCCTGGGAAGCCCGGCCGTGCCGGCCAGACCTCCCCAGGTGTGCCTGGGTTCAGATCAATATAAACACCGCTCCAGGCAGCAAGAGCCCCTGCAGCTGTGCCTGACGCCATTTTCTCTGCCCTGTCAGCAGTCTTGGGGCTGGACTGGTGGGAGGGAGTGAGAGGCCACGGCTTTGTGGGTGGCCCAGTGTGAGTGGGGCTCTGCTGGACTTTCTGCAGCAGTTGCCAAGATGCCACCTGCTAAAGAAGAGGATGTGTCACCCATACCTGCCGTTGGAATTTCTCCCTGGGCAGAGGTGAGTGAGGAAGAAAGCAGTGGGGGCCGGGACAGCAGGGGTATCTCAGGCAGGGAAATGGAAAGCTTCCAGAAGAGCACCCAGGGCCAGGACCATCCTGGCTGGCCTGCAGGCACCAAGTCGGCTGGCATGCTGTCACTCATGTGGCTCCATGGCCCTTCCTCTAGGCTTTCAAGTCCTTGTACATATTCAGGTGTTTTACCTGGGAAGGGTGGGAACATTTCAGCAGCAGCTGGCCTGGGGCTCAGCCCACGTTTACTCACAGATGCCTCGGCACGGTCCCCCAGCTTTGCAATGAGGACGCTTGTTGCGTGGGGCCTGCTGGCTGAATGGGAGATGATTCCCCACCACTGACCAACTTCAGAATTGTTTACAACTGGAGCAAGTGCCCTGATACGGTTTTCCTCTGTGTAACTGGTGGGTTCTGTTTTTTTTTCTTTTTTTCGTTTTTGGTTCAAGGTAGATTTTATTCCTCTTTTTTGTATTTACAGATATAAGCATGGAAATAATTTATTCATATAAATACATGTATGTGAAGGGAAGAATATTTTTTCTGTTTTACTTTTTGTAATTTGAATTTTATTTTATTTTTTTATACAGCAGGTTCTTTTTGGTTATCTATTTTATACATATAAATGTATACATGCCAATCCCAATCTCTCAACTCCTCCCACCACCACCCCCCAACAGCTTTCCCCCCTTGGTGTCCATACGTTTGTTGTCTACATCTCTTGCTCTATTTCTGCCTGGCAAAACGGTTCATCTGTACAATTTTTCTAGGTTCCACATATATGCATTAATAGACAAGATTTGTTTTTCTCTTTCTGACTTACTTCACTCTGTATGACAGTCTCTAGATCCATCAACGTCTCTACAAATGACCCAATTTCATTCCTTTTTATGGCTTAGTAATATTCCATTTTATATATGTACCACTTCTTTATGCATTCGTCTGTCTGTGGGCATTTAGGTTGCTTCCATTACCTGGATATTGTAAATAGTGATGCAATGAACATTGCGGTGAATGTCTCTTTTTGATTTATGGTTTTGTCTGGGTATATGCCCAGTAGTGGGATTGCTGTATCATATGGTAATTCTATTCTTAGTTTTATAAGAAACTCCATAATGTTCTCCACAGTGACTGTATCAATTTACATTCCCAACAATAGTGGAAGAGGGTTCCTTATCTCCACACCCTTTCCAGCATTTGTTGTTTGTAGATTTTCTGATGATGCCCATTCTAACAGGTGTGAGGTGATACACCATGGATGAGTCTATTTCGTTGAGCAAAGAGTAGGTCTTGTCTATTACATATTTGGCTTATGGAACGGTATGTGTGCTAATTTCAATCTCTGGTTTTATACAGCACCCCAACTCAACTTTCCCCTTAAGCAAGCATAAGTTTTTATCTAAATGTGAGACTCTGTTCGGTTTTGGAATTCAGTTTATGTGTAGCCAAGTTTACACTCTCTCTATTAGTGATATCTTATGATAATTCTCTTTCTCTGTGTGACCTATTTCTCTTAGAATCATCATACTTAAATCCACTCAATTTGCTGCTAGAGGCCTGATGACATTGATTTCATTGCTGAGTGATATTCCGTTGTACGTAAGTAGCACAACTCCTTTATCCATTTTTTTCTTTCTGGGATATTTAATTTGTACTGGACTCAAGGTTCTTGTAAACACAGCAGCCCTAAATTTTGTGTTGGCTGTGTCTTGTTGATTTTAATTTTCCTAAGCTATAGGGCCAAAAGTGGAAGTGCCCTAGGGTCTGTAGCTTTGTTTTTCAGATGTTTCAGGATACACCATAAACATCTCCAGAGTGTCTGTTGGCAATTTACATCCCGCCCATCAGCATAACAAGGCTCCCTGTTCTCCATGGCCTGTCCTGTGTTTCTGGTTTTTACACTTTTTTCAGATGGCCCTTTTGACGAATGGGAAATGAGACTTCATTGTAGTGCGGATTTCCATTGCTCGAGTGCTTGGTTGGCCAAAAAGGGCATATGTGTTTTTTCCTGAATATATTCAGGAAAAAATGTTTACGCACTTTTGTCCAAGTGCATCACTGTCAAAGATCTGCCGCTTTTCACATGCTTTAAATGCAATTCCAATCTACCTCCTGAAATATGATTCCTGCAATTCTGCCTCGTTTTCAAGTCCTCTTTGCAGACTTACTTCCATATAATTTTGCCATTAGCTGTCATTTATAACACTGCAGGTTTGTGAATTACAGTGCCCGTGATTTCCTTTCTTAACTCGTTTCCTTGAAAACTGGCCACAGAACCGCAGGTTTGCTTCAGGCCGTAATCAGGGTCCGGCACGGCACTCTGAGACTTTGGTTCATTCCACTTCCTGGTGGGAAATTAGAGTTAAATGTGCCCCTCCAGACACCTGCCTCACTCCTAGCCCCTTGGTGATGTGTGTCCTGTGGTTTGAGGCCACATGTGCTGGGTTCCTCACCTTTGGCTGATGTGGCCCCACTGGTGTGAGGACACTCCTGCCTGGTTCCCATCCCCTTGGTGATGTGGGCCCTCCGGTGAGAGTCTGATCCTGGTTGGGTTCCTCACACTTCTGTGAGGTGGGCCCTCTTCTCTGAGGTCACTCCTGCCTGGCTGGCACACCCCGCCTTGGCGACGTCGGCCCTCTGGTGGGATTTGGTGCCTGCTGGGTGTCTCCTCCCCTCGGTAATGAGGGCCCTCTGGCGTCAGACCCTAACTCCTGGGCTCCCAATATTTTCTGATATGCGCCCTGTGGTTCGAGTACACTCCTGCCAGGTTCCCAACCCCATGGGAATGTGGGCCTTCTGCTCTGAGGTCCCAACCTTGGGTTGCTCAGTTTCATGATGAGGGTCCTCTGCTGTGAGTTCTCTCCGGCCTGGATCCCATAGCCTCGCTGCTCCTGGCCACCTGCTGGGAGGTTACAACTGCGGGATTCCTCACCTTTTTTCTTCTATGGGCCCTCTGTTTTGAGACTCCTCCTGCCTGCCTCACTCCCAGCCCCTTGGTGATGTGTGTCCTCTGGTTTGAGGCCACGTATGCTGGGTCCCTCGCCTTTCGATGATGTGGCCCCACTGGTGTGAGGACACTCCTGCCTGGTTCCTATCCCCTTGATGATGTGGGCCCTCTGGTGAGAGTCTGATCCTGGCTGGGTTCCTCACCCTTCTGTGAGGGGGGCCCTCTGCTGTGAGGTCACTCCTGCCTGGCTGGCACACCCCACCTGGGCAACATCGGCCCTCTTGTGGCAGTTGGAGCCTGCTGGGAACCTCCCCTCGGTGATGGGGGCCCTCTTGCCTCAGGCCCTAACTGCTGGGTACCCACATATTCTGATACGTGCTAAGTGGTGCGAGGACACTCCTGCGAGGTTCCCATCCCCATGGGCATGTGGGCCTTCTGCTCTAAGGTCCCAACACCTGTGTTGTTCACCGTTTCATGATGTTGGCTCTCTGGTGTTAGTTCACCCAGGGCTAGATCCCATAGCCTCTGTGCTCTGAGCGGCCTGCTGGGAGGTTCCTACTGCTGGATTCCTTACCTTTTTTATTCTTTGGGTCCTGTGTTTTCATGCTCCTACTTCCTGACTCACTCCCAGCCCATTTGTGATGTAGGTCCTCTGGTTTAAGGCCACATGTACCGGTTTCCTCACCTTTATTGATGTGGCCCCACTGGTGTGAGGACACTCCTGCCTGGTTCCCATCCCCTTGGTGATGGGGGCCCTCTGGTGAGAGTCTGATCCTGTCTGGATTCCTCACACTTCTGGGAGGTGGGCCCTCTGCTGTGAGGTCACTCCTGCCTGGCTGGCACACGTCACCTTGGCGATGTGGGCCCTCAGTTGGGAGTTGGTGCCTGCTGGGAGTCTCCTCCCCTCGGTAATGAGGGCCCTCTGGCGTCAGGCCCTAACTCATGGGCTCCCAAAATTTTCTGATGTGCGCCCTGTCGTGCGAGTACACTCCAGCCAGGGTCCCATCCCCATGGGGATGTGGGCTTTCTGCCCTGAGGTCCCAACGGCTGGGTTGCTCACAGTGTCAGAATGTGGGCCCTCTGCTGTGAGTTCACTCCGGCATGGATCCCATAGCCTCGGTGCTCTGGGCCACCTTCTTGGAGCTTCCGACTGCGGGGTTCCTCACCTTTTTTATTCTATGGGCGCTCTGTTGTGAGTCTCCTCCTGCATGCCTCACTCCCAGCCCTTTCGTGATGTGTGTCCCCTTGTTTGAGGCCACATGTGCTGTGTTCCTCACCTTTCGCTGATGTGGCCCCACTGGTGTGAGGACACTCCTGCCTGGTTTCCATCCCCTTGGTGATGTGGGCGCTCTGGTTAGAGTCTGATCCTGTTTGGGCTCCTCACACTTCTGTGAGGTGGGCCCTCTGCTGTGAGGTAACTCCTGCCTGGCTTGCTCCCATTGCCTTGGTGACGTCGGCCCTCTGGTGGCATTTGGAGCCTACTGGTAGCCTCCTCTCCTCCGTGATGAGGGCCCTCTGGTGCCAGGCCATAACTGCTGGGTTCCCACATTTTCTGATACGTGCTAAGTTGTGCGAGGACACTCCTGCGATGTTCCCATCCCCATGGGGATGTGGGCCTTCTGCTCTGAGGTCCCACTGGCTGGGTTGCTCACAGTTTCATGATGTGGGCCCTCTGCTGTGAGTTCACTGTGGCCTGGATCCCATAGACTCCATGCACTGGGCCACCTGCTGGGAGGTTCAAACTGCTGGATTCCTCACATTTTGTATTCTGTGGGCCCTGTGTTGTTAGGCTACTCCTGCCTGCCTCACTCGGAGCACCTTGGAAATGTGGGTCCTCTGGTTTAGGCCACATGTGCTGGGTTCCTCACCTTTCTATAATGTGGCCACACTGGTGTGAGGACACTCCTGCCTTGTTCCGATCCCCTTGGTGATGTGGGCCCTCTGGTGAGAGTCTTATCCTGGCTGGGTTCCTCACCCTTCTGTGAGGTAGGCCCTCTGCTGTGAGGTCACCCCTGCCTGGCTGGCACACGTCAACGTGGCGACGTGGGCCCTCAGTTGGGAGTTGGTGCCTGCTGGGAGTCTCCTCCCCTCGGTAATGAGGGCCCTCTGGCGTCAGACCCTAACTCCTGGGCTCCCAAAAGTTTCTGATGTGCGCCCTGTGGTGCGAGTACACTCCTGCCAGGATCCCAACCCCATGGGAATGTGGGCCTTCTGCTCTAAGGTCCCAACGGCTGGGTTGCTCACAGTTTCATAATGAGGGCCCTCTGTTTTGAGTTCAGTCAGGCCTGGATCCCATAGCCTCGCTGCTCCTGGCCACCTGCTGGGAGGTTCCAACTGCGGGATCCCTCACCTTTTTTACGCTATGGGCCCTCTGTTTGGAGGCTCCTCCTGCCTGCCTCACTCCCAGCCCCTTGGTGATGTGTGTCCTGTAGTTTGAGGCCACGTGTGCTGGGGCCGTCACATTTCGGTGATGTGACCACACTGGTGTGAGAACACTCCTGCCTGGTTTCCATTCCCTTGGTGATGTGGGCCCTCCGGTGAGAGTCTGATCCTCTTTGGGTTCCTCACACTTTTGTGTGGTTGGCCCTCTGTTCTGAGGTCACTCCTGCCTGGCTGGCACACCCTGCATTGGCGACGTCGGCCTTCTGGTAGCAGTTGGAGCTTGCTGCGATCCTCCTCTCCTCAGTGATGAGGGCCCTCTGGCGTCCGGCCCTAACTGCTGGGCTCCCCACCTTTTCTGATGTGTGCCCACTGGTGCGAAGACACTCCTGCTTGGTTCCCTTCCCCATGGGGATGTGGGCCTTGTGCTCTGAGGTTACAACGGCTGGGTTGCTTACAGTATCACGATGAGGGCCCTCTGTTGTGAGTTCATCACTGCCTGGATCCCATAGCCTCGGTGCTCTGGGCCGCCTGCTGGGATGTTCCAACTGCTGGATTCCTCACCTTTTTTATACAATGGGCCATGTGTTTTGAGGTTAATCCTGCCTGCCTCGCTCCGAGACCCATGGTGATGTGGGTCCTCTGGTTTGAGGCCACATGTGCTGGGTACCTCAACTTTCGATGATGTGGCCCCACGGGTGTGAGGACACTCCTGCCTGGTTCCCAGCCCCTTGCTTATGTGGGCACTCTGGTGAGAGTCTGATCTTGACTGGGTTCCTTACCCTTCTGTGAGGTGGGCCCTCTGATGTGAGGTCACTCCTGCCTGGATGGCTCATGTCGCCTTGGTGACGTAGGCCCTCTGTTGGCCACTGAAGCATGCTGGGAGCCTCCTACCCTCTTTAATAAGGGCCCTGGAAGAAACGCATATGCCCTTTTTGACCAAGTGCATCATTGTCGAGGTTCTGCCTCTTCTCCTATACTTTCAGAGGACTTCCCGTCTACCTCCTGAAATCGTATTCCTGGAATTCTGCCCCGCGTTCAAGTCCTCTTTGCAGCCTTACTTCAATATATTTTTGGACGATAGCTGTCATTTATAACTCTGCAGGTTTGTGAATTACAGTGCCCCTGAGCTCCTTTCTTCAACTCGCTTTCTTGTGAGCTGGCCGCAAAACCGCAGGATTGCTTCAGGCCCTAATCTGGTTCCGACACGGCATGCTGAGCCTTTGGCTAATTCCTCTTCCTGGTGGGAAATGAGCGTTAAATTTGTTCGTGCAGACACCTACAGCTAATCTCTCATTGGTTCTCCCTATTCCTGTTCATCTTGCGCAGAAATTCCAAACTGTGCCAAACAGGAGGTTAAAGACACTGACTCTCCAAGTTGGGAAAGTGTTAGTAAAGCGTCTGGAATGGTAAAACTGAGTACGAGGGGACAAAAACTGAGACGCATTTAAAAAGTTTTCCCGGTCACACGGTGGACCATATTCTGGGTTGCCCATGCATGTTTTACCTGAAGGAAGAATCCCTTCAACCTGGAGAGTTGGGACCCATGGAATGGGTACCACGCAGTATGACTTCAAAGGGTTGCCTTTGCTCACCGAACGTCACCAATGTTATCAGCCCGAAGTGTCCAGCCTTATGTCTCACTCAGCTCGGGGTGTAGATGTGGTAAATCCACGTTGCATCACAAGCCCTGAATGAATTATTTAAGAATTGCTCTCTATTTCACTGTCATTGTGTTTGTTTTTGTAATTCATTTTGATAATGGGATTTATCGGATTTTCTCTGCTGCATTCATGCCGCTGTACACACACTTGAGTCTCTTATGGAGACATATAAATCCATGGGTTTGAAGATACTTACTAGTCAGGTGTATTCCTAGGCGTTGAATACGGGGTGTTTAGTCCATTTCGTTGAGCAAGGGCTAGGTCTTGACTATTACATATTTGGCTTATGGAAAGGTATCTGTGCTAATTTCTATCTCTGGTTTTATGCAGCACCCCAACTCACTTTTCCCCTTAAGCAAGCATAAGGTGGTTTTCTAAATTTGAGACCCTGTTCTGTTTTGTAATTCAGTTCATGTGTAGCCAAGTTTACATTCCGTGTATTAGTGATATCTTATGATGTTTCATTTTCTGTGTGACTTATTTCTCATAGAATCATCGTACCTGAATCCACTCATTATGCCACGATGGGCCTGATGACATAGATTTCATTGCTGAGTGATATTCCATTGAATGTGTGTACCACAACTTCTTTATCCATTTTTCACATTCTGGGATATTTAACTTGTACCGTAGACGAGATTCCTGTAAACAGAGCCGTCTGAAACTTTGGGGTGGCTGTCTGTTTTTGATTTTAATTTCCGTGATCTATAAGACCATAAGTGGAAGTGCCGTAGTCTCCGTTGCTTTGTTTCTTAGGTGTTTCAGGAGACACCATACACTTCTCCAGAGTGGCTGTTGGAAATTTACATCCCGCCCATCAGCATAACAAGGCTCCCTGTTCTCCATGGCCTGTGCTGTCTTTCTGGATTTTACACTTTTTTCAGATGGCCCTTTTGACCTGGGGGCAGTGAGACTTCTTTGTAGTGCAGATTTCTTTAACATGCTTGCTTGGTTGGCCAAAAAGGGCGTATGCGTTTTTTCCTGAATATATTCAGGAAAAAACACATACGCCCTTTTTGGCCAAGTGCATCATTGTCGACGTTCTGCCTCATTTCCTATGCTTTAAATGCAATTCCAGTCTACCCCCTGAAATCGTTTTCCTGCAATTCTGCCCCGCTTTCCAGTCCTCTTCGCAGCCTTCCTTCAATATATTTTTGGACGATAGCTGTCATTTATAACTCTGCAGGTTTGTGAATTACAGTGCCCCTGAGCTCCTTTCTTCAACTCGATTTCTTGTGAGCTGGCCGCAAACCCGCAGGATTGCTTCAGGCCCTAATCTGGTTCCGGCACGGCATGCTGAGCCTTTGGTTAATTCCTCTTCCTGGTGGGAAATGAGCGTTAAATTTGCCCGTGCAGACACCTTCACACGAGTCTTCATGGTGCCACTTTGCCCCGGTTATCTCTATGGAGGTTGGAGTTGGAGGGCCTCCTCGCTCAAGGTCAGTGTGCCCATGGAGCCAACCCTGCAACTTCAGGGCATGGTTGGGTGTTAGGATCACCACGTGGGGTCCTTTTCCCTTCAGAGGGAGGTGGCCTTTTGGGCTGCTGATTTCCAGGTTTTCAGATACTGCCAGTATCTTGGCCAGATGTGGCGGTGGGCCAAGCCCCTTGGTGACCGTAGTTTATCCTACCTGGATCGCATTCTTGCATTGTTCCATCTCAAGTGGTCCCAGGTTTTGCACTAATACTCCAATGGCGATTCACCGTTCACCAGGAATGTAAAGGTCAAAGGGTTTAGCTAAATTAGGGAGTTCCAGGGCAAGGGTCTGAATTGACTGCTCTTTCCATTCTTGAAAGGCCACTTCTGCATTCTATTCAAAAGGATCATCATCTTTTCCTTTCAGTGTTTCATATAGAGGCCCAGCTAGTAGACTGTAGTTAGGGATCCAGAAGCAGCAAAACCTGGCCTCCCCAGGAACCCCTAAGCTGTCTTCTAGTTTCAGAAATGGGTAAGGCTGTAAATTGTTTCTTCCCTTTCCTGGGATGGGCTTCTCCGACCTTCTGTGAGAATGAAGCCCAGGCAGGTCACCGTAGTCTGTGATATTTGAGCTTTGTCTTGGACAACTTGTATCCTTTATTGGCTTTGTAGTTCAGAGGTCTCCTTAGTAGGGCTGGCGATCAGAATGTCGTCTGCATATTGAAGGAGTGTTTCCTTTTCCAGAGGTAGAACTTTTAGTTCTTTAGCTGAGCTTTCCCCAAAGATGGTGTGGGAATTTTTGAACCCTTGGGGCAACACGGCCCGGAAGTATTGTTTTAGTTGTATGTTGAGTCCTGCCACTCACAAGCCAAAATTTCTTGTGACTCTGGGACTAATAGAATACAAAAGAAGGCATCATTGAAGACTAATACAGAATACCATGTCCTGGTGGTTGGTAGCATGACCAGAAGGGTGTAGGGTTTAGGAACTACTGGAGGTATACCCTCGGTGGCTTCACTGACTGTCCTGACATCCTTTACCAGGACTCCAGCAGCCCATGGGGCTCTCGAGGTCAGGCCAATCCCAGGATATGGAGCTCACCTGGGCAGGTACCCCACCCCCACCCCAGCCCACGGGGCTCTCGTGTTCAGGCCCCTCCCAGGATATGGGGTTCCCTGGGCAGGTTCCCCTGCAGCCCATGGGGCTCTCGTGGTCAGGTCCCTCCCAGGATACAGAGCTACCCTTGCAGGTACCATGGCAGGGCTGGGAACACGGGAACCGTGCATATCGCCCTCATTGCAGAGCACTCCCAGCTCACCTGTCACTCAGATCTGACACAGAGCACCTCAGAGCAGGACTTGAACTAACAAACAGCAGCTCCGACAGGTCTGTGACCCTGGGCATCACTCTGTGTGGCCTCCCTCCACCTGGTCTTCCAGAGACTTCCACTGCACCCGGGGCACCAGGCCTCTGTCTCCACCCACCAGCCACCCCTCCTCTCCCTGACTCCTGGGTTCCTCTCATTAGGAGAGGGTTTTCTTGAAGTTGTCTCCCACTCATGGGCCAGATAATATAATTAGAAAACAAGCCAGAGCTGCAGCCCCTTGTCTATCCTGACACTCAGGCGCCCACACCTGTTCCTTGGACCTGGCCGATTCAGCAAGTTCCAGTTTCTGCAACTGTGAGCCCCTGAGTGGTGATTATTGGCTGGCCTGGGAAGCCTGACCGTGCCGGCCAGCCCTCCCCAGGTGTGTCTGGGTTCAGATCAATATAAACACCGCTCCAGGCAGCAAGAGCCCCTGCAGCTGTGCCTGACGCCATTTTCTCTGCCCTGTCAGCAGTCTTGGGGCTGGACTGGTGGGAGGGAGTGAGAGGCCACGGCTTTGTGGGTGGCCCAGTGTGAGTGGGGCTCTGCTGGACTTTCTGCAGCAGTTGCCAAGATGCCACCTGCTAAAGAAGAGGATGTGTCACCCATACCTGCCGCTGGAATTTCTCCCTGGGCAGAGGTGAGTGAGGAAGAAAGCAGTGGGGGCCGGGACAGCAGGGGTATCTCAGGCAGGGAAATGGAAAGCTTCCAGAAGAGCACCCAGGGCCAGGACCACCCTGGCTGGCCTGCAGGCACCAAGTCGGCTGGCATGCTGTCGCTCATGTGGCTCCATGGCCCTTCCTCTAGGCTTTCAAGTCCTTGTACATATTCAGGTGTTTTACCTGGGAAGGGTGGGAACATTTCAGCAGCAGCTGGCCTGGGGCTCAGCCCACGTTTACTCACAGATGCCTTGGCACGGTCCCCCAGCTTTGCAATGAGGACGCTTGTTGCGTGGGGCCTGCTGGCTGAATGGGAGATGATTCCCCACCACTGACCAACTTCAGAATTGCTTACAACTGGAGCAAGTGCCCTGATACGGTTTTCCTCTGTGTAACTGGTGGGTTCTGTTTTTTTTTCTTTTTTTCGTTTTTGGTTCAAGGTAGATTTTATTCCTCTTTTTTGTATTTACAGATATAAGCATGGAAATAATTTATTCATATAAATACATGTATGTGAAGGGAAGAATATTTTCTCTGTTTTACTTTTTGTAATTTGAATTTTATTTTATTTTTTTATACAGCAGGTTCTTTTTGGTTATCTCTTTTATACATATAAATGTATATATGCCAATCCCAATCTCTCAACTCCTCCCACCACCACCCCCCAACAGCTTTCCCCCCTTGGTGTCCATACGTTTGTTGTCTACATCTGTTGCTCTATTTCTGCCTTGCAAAACGGTTCATCTGTAAAATTTGTCTAGGTTCCACATATAGGCATTAATATACAAGATTTGTTTTTCTATTTCTGACTTACTTCACTCTGTATGACAGTCTCTAGATCCATCAACGTCTCTACAAATGACCCAATTTCATTCCTTTTTATGGCTTAGTAATATTCCATTTTATATATGTACCACTTCTTTATGCATTCGTCTGTCTGTGGGCATTTAGGTTGCTTCCATTACCTGGATATTGTAAATAGTGGTGCAATGAACATTGCGGTGAATGTCTCTTTTTGATTTATGGTTTTGTCTGGGTATATGCCCAGTAGTGGGATTGCTGTATCATATGGTAATTCTATTCTTAATTTTATAAGAAACTCCATAATGTTCTCCACAGTGACTGTATCAATTTACATTCCCAACAATAGTGGAAGAGGGTTCCTTATCTCCACACCCTTTCCAGCATTTGTTGTTTGTAGATTTTCTGATGATGCCCATTCTAACATGTCTGAGGTGATACACCATGGATGAGTCTATTTCGTTGAGCAAAGAGTAGGTCTTGTCTAGTACATATTTGGCTTATAGAACGGTATGTGTGCTAATTTCAATCTCTGGTTTTATACAGCACCCCAACTCAACATTCCCCTTAAGCAAGCATAAGTTTTTATCTAAATGTGAGACTCTGTTCGGTTTTGTATTTCAGTTTATGTGTAACCAAGTTTACACTCCCTCTATTAGTGATATCTTATGATACTTATCTTTCTCTGTGTGACGTATTTCTCTTAGAATCATCATATTTAAATCCACTCAATTTGCTGCTACAGGCCTGATGACATAGATTTCATTGCTGAGTGATATTCCATTGAATGTGTGTACCACAACTTCTTTATCCATTTTTCACATTCTGGGATATTTAACTTGTACCGTAGACGAGATTCCTGTAAACAGAGCCGTCTGAAACTTTGGGGTGGCTGTCTGTTTTTGATTTTAATTTCCGTGATCTATAAGACCATAAGTGGAAGTGCCGTAGTCTCCGTTGCTTTGTTTCTTAGGTGTTTCAGGAAACACCATACACTTCTCCAGAGTGGCTGTTGGCAATTTACATCCCGCCCATCAGCATAACAAGGCTCCCTGTTCTCCATGGCCTGTGCTGTCTTTCTGGATTTTACACTTTTTTCAGATGGCCCTTTTGACCTGGGGGCAGTGAGACTTCTTTGTAGTGCAGATTTCTTTAACATGCTGGCTTGGTTGGCCAAAAAGGGCGTATGCGTTTTTTCCTGAATATATTCAGGAAAAAACGCATACGCCCTTTTTGGCCAAGTGCATCATTGTCGATGTTCTGCCTCTTTTCCTATGCTTTAAATGCAATTCCAGTCTACCCCCTGAAATCGTTTTCCTGCAATTCTGCCCCGCTTTCCAGTCCTCTTCGCAGCCTTCCTTCAATATATTTTTGGACGATAGCTGTCATTTATAACTCTGCAGGTTTGTGAATTACAGTGCCCCTGAGCTCCTTTCTTCAACTCGCTTTCTTGTGAGCTGGCCGCAAACCCGCAGGAATGCTTCAGGCCCTAATCTGGTTCCGGCACGGCATGCTGAGCCTTTGGTTAATTCCTCTTCCTGGTGGGAAATGAGCGTTCCATTTGCCCGTCCAGACACCTACAGCTAGTCTCTCATTGGTTCTCCCTATTCCTGTTCATCTTGCGCAGAAATTGCAAACTGTGCCAAACAGGAGGTTAAAGGCACTGACTCTCCAAGTGGGGAGAGTGTTAGTAAACGGTCTGGAATGGTGAACCCGAGTAAAAGGGGACGAAAACTGAGATGCATTTGAAAACGTTTCCCGGTCACACAGTGCACTGTACTGTGGGTTTCCCATGCATGTTTTAGCTGAAGGAAGAATCCCTTAAACCTGGAGAGTTGGGACCCATGGAATGGGTACCATGCAGTATGACTTCAAAGGGTCTGCATTTGCTCATCGAACCTCACCAATGCTATCAGCCCGAAGTGTCCAGCCTTATGTCTCACTCAGCTCTGGGTGTAGATGTGGTAAATCCAGGTTGCATCACAAGCCCTGAATGAATTATTTAAGAATTGCTCTCTATTTCACTGTCATTGTGTTTGTTTGTGTAATTCATTTTGATAATGGGTTTTATCTGATTTTCTCTGCTGCATTCATGCCGCTGTACACACAGTTGAGTCTCTTACGGAGACATATAAATCCATGGGTTTGAAGATTCTTACTAGTCATGTGTAATCCTAGGCGTTGAATATGGGGTGTTTAGTCCATTTCGTTGAGCAAGTGCTAGGTCTTGACTATTACATATTTGGCTTATGGAAAGGTATCTGTGCTAATTTCTATCTCTGGTTTTATGCAGCACCACAACTCACCTTTCCCCTTAAGCAAGCATAAGTTGGTTTTCTAAATTTGAGACCCTGTTCTGTTTTGTAATTCAGTTCATGTGTAGCCAAGTTTACATTCCGTGTATTAGTGATATCTTATGATGTTTCATTTTCTGTGTGACTTATTTCACTTAGAATCATCGTACCTGAATCCACTCATTATGCCGCGACGGGCCTGATGACATAGATTTCATTGGTGAGTGATATTCCTTTGTACGTACGTACCACACTTCTTTATCCATTTTTCGCTTTCTGGGATATTTAACTTGTACCGTAGACGAGGTTCTTGTAAACAGAGCCGTAAACAGAAACTTTGCGGTGGCTGTGTGTTTTTGATTTTAATTTCCCTAAGCTATAGGAAAATAAGTGGTAATGCCGTAGGCTCCGTTGCTTTGTTTTTTAGGTTTTTGAGGAAACACCATACACATCTCCAGAGTGGCTGTTGGCAATTTACATCCCGCCCATCTCATAACAAGGCTCTCTGTTCTCCATGGCCTGTGCTGCCTTTCTGGATTTTACACTTTTTTCAGATGGCCCTTTTGAACGGGGGGCAGTGAGACTTCATTGTAGTGCAGATTTCTTTAACATGCTTGCTTGGTTGGCCAAAAAGGGCGTATGCGTTTTTTCCTGAATATATTCAGGAAAAAACGCATACGCCCTTTTTGGCCAAGTGCATCATTGTCGACGTTCTGCCTCTTTTCCTATGCTTTAAATGCAATTCCAGTCTACCCCCTGAAATCGTTTTCTTGCAATTCTGCCCCGCTTTCAAGTCCTCTTCGCAGCCTTCCTTCAATATATTTTTGGGTGATAGCTGTCATTTATAACACTGCAGGTTTGTGAATTACAGTGTCCCTGAGCTCCTTTCTTCAACTCGCTTTCTTGTGAGCTGGCCGCAAACCCGCAGGATTGCTTCAGGCCCTAATCTTGTTCCGGCACGGCATGCTGAGCCTTTGGTTAATTCCTCTTCCTGGTGGGAAATGAGCATTAAATTTGCCCGTGCAGACACCTTCACACGAGTCTTCATGGTGCCACTTTGCCCCGGTTATCTCTATGGAGGTTGGAGTTGTAGGGCCTCCTCGCTCAAGGTCAGTGTGCCCACGGAACCAACCCTGCAACTTCAGGGCATGGTTGGGTGTTAGGATCACCACGTGGGGTCCTTTTCCCTTAGGAGGGAGGTGGCCTTTTGGGCTGCTGATTTCCAGGTTTTCAGATACTGCCAGTATCTTGGTCAGATGTGGCGGTGGGCCAAGCCCCTTGGTGACCGCAGTTTATCCTACCTGGATCGCATTCTTGCATTGTTCCATCTCAAGTGGTCCCAGGTTTTGCACTAATACTCCAATGGCGATTCACCGTTCACCAGGAATGTAAAGGTCAAAGGGTTTAGCTAAATTAGGGAGTTCCAGGGCAAGGGTCTGAATTGACTGCTCTTTCCATTCTTGAAAGGCCACTTCTGCATTCTATTCAAAAGGATCATCATCTTTTCCTTTCAGTGTTTCATATAGAGGCCCAGCTAGTAGACTGTAGTTAGGGATCCAGAAGCAGCAAACCCTGGCCTCCCCAGGAACCCCTAAGCTGTCTTCTAGTTTCAGAAATGGGTAAGGCTGTAAATTGTTTCTTCCCTTTCCTGGGATGGGCTTCGCCGAACTTCTGTGAGAATGAAGCCCAGGCAGGTCACCGTAGTCTGTGATATTTGAGCTTTGTCTTGGACAACTTGTATCCTTTATTGGCTTGGTAGTTCAGAGGTCTCCTTAGTAGGGCTGGCGATCAGAATGTCGTCTGCATATTGAAGGAGTGTTTCCTTTTCCAGAGGTAGAACTTTTAGTTCTTTAGCTGAGCTTTCCCCAAAGATGGTGTGGGAATTTTTGAACCCTTGGGGCAACACGGCCCGGAAGTATTGTTTTAGTTGTATGTTGAGTCCTGCCACTCACAAGCCAAAATTTCTTGTGACTCTGGGGGGACTAATAGAATACAAAAGAAGGCATCATTGAAGACTAATACAGAATACCATGTCCTGGTGGTTGGTAGAATGACCAGCAGGGTGTAGGATTTAGGAACTACTGGAGGTATATCCTCGGTGGCTTCACTGACTGTCCTGACATCCTTTACCAGGACTCCAGCAGCCCATGGGGCTCTCGAGGTCAGGCCAATCCCAGGATATGGAGCTCACCTGGGCAGGTACCCCACCCCCACCCCAGCCCACGGGGCTCTCGTGTTAAGGCCCCTCCCAGGATACGGTGTTCCCTGGGCAGGTTCCCCTGCAGCCCATGGGGCTCTCGTGGTCAGGCCCCTCCCAGGATACAGAGCTACCCTTGCAGGTACCATGGCAGGGCTGGGAACACAGGAACCGTGCATATCGCCCTCATTGCAGAGCACTCCCAGCTCACCTGTCACTCAGATCTGACACAGAGCACCTCAGAGCAGGACTTGAACTAACAAACAGCAGCTCCGACAGGTCTGTGACCCTGGGCATCACTCTGTGTGGCCTCCCTCCACCTGGTCTTCCAGAGACTTCCACTGCACCCGGGGCACCAGGCCTCTGTCTCCACCGACCAGCCACCCCTCCTCTCCCTGACTCCTGGGTTCCTCTCATTAGGAGAGGGTTTTCTTGAAGTTGTCTCCCACTCATGGGCCAGATAATATAATTAGAAAACAAGCCAGAGCTGCAGCCCCTTGTCTATCCTGACTCTCAGGAGCCCACACCTGTTCCTTGGACCTGGCCGATTCAGCAAGTTCCAGTTTTTGCAACTGTGAGCCCCTGAGGGGTGATTATTGGCTGGCCTGGGAAGCACGACCGTGCCGGCCAGCCCTCCCCAGGTGTGCCTGGGTTCAGATCAATATAAACACCACTCCAGGCAGCAAGAGCCCCTTCAGCTGTGCCTGACGCCATTTTCTCTGCCCTGTCAGCAGTCTTGGGGCTGGACTGGTGGGAGGGAGTGAGAGGCCACGGCTTTGTGGGTGGCCCAGTGTGAGTGGGGCTCTGCTGGACTTTCTGCAGCAGTTGCCAAGATGCCACCTGCTAAAGAAGAGGATGTGTCACCCATACCTGCCGCTGGAATTTCTCCCTGGGCAGAGGTGAGTGAGGAAGAAAGCAGTGGGGGCCGGGACAGCAGGGGTATCTCAGGCAGGGAAATGGAAAGCTTCCAGAAGAGCACCCAGGGCCAGGACCATCCTGGCTGGCCTGCAGGCACCAAGTCGGCTGGCATGCTGTCACTCATGTGGCTCCATGGCCCTTCCTCTAGGCTTTCAAGTCCTTGTACATATTCAGGTGTTTTACCTGGGAAGGGTGGGAACATTTCAGCAGCAGCTGGCCTGGGGCTCAGCCCACGTTTACTCACAGATGCCTCGGCACGGTCCCCCAGCTTTGCAATGAGGATGCTTGATGCGTGGGGCCTGCTGGCTGAATGGGAGATGATTCCCCACCACTGACCAACTTCAGAATTGTTTACAACTGGAGCAAGTGCCCTGATACGGTTTTCCTGTGTGTAACTGGTGGGTTCTGTTTTTTTTTCTTTTTTTCGTTTTTGGTTCAAGGTAGATTTTATTCCTCTTTTTTGTATTTACAGATATAAGCATGGAAATAATTTATTCATATAAATACATGTATGTGAAGGGAAGAATATTTTTTCTGTTTTACTTTTTGTAATTTGAATTTTATTTTATTTTTTTATACAGCAGGTTCTTTTTGGTTATCTATTTTATACATATAAATGTATATATGCCAATCCCAATCTCTCAACTCCTCCCACCACCACCCCCCAACAGCTTTCCCCCCTTGGTGTCCATACGTTTGTTGTCTACATCTGTTGCTCTATTTCTGCCTGGCAAAACGGTTCATCTGTACAATTTTTCTAGGTTCCACATATAGGCATTAATAGACAAGATTTGTTTTTCTCTTTCTGACTTACTTCACTCTGTATGACAGTCTCTAGATCCATCAACGTCTCTACAAATGACCCAATTTCATTCCTTTTTATGGCTTAGTAATATTCCATTTTATATATGTACCACATCATTATGCATTCGTCTGTCTGTGGGCATTTAGGTTGCTTCCATTACCTGGATATTGTAAATAGTGATGCAATGAACATTGCGGTGAATATCTCTTTTTGATTTATGGTTTTGTCTGGGTATACACCCAGTAGTGGGATTGCTGTATCATATGGTAATTCTATTCTTAGTTTTATAAGAAACTCCATAATGTTCTCCACAGTGACTGTATCAATTTACATTCCCAACAATAGTGGAAGAGGGTTCCTTATCTCCACACCCTTTCCAGCATTTGTTGTTTGTAGATTTTCTGATGATGCCCATTCTAACAGGTGTGAGGTGATACACCATGGATGAGTCTATTTCGTTGAGCAAAGAGTAGGTCTTGTCTATTACATATTTGGCTTATGGAACGGTATGTGTGCTAATTTCAATCTCTGGTTTTATACAGCACCCCAACTCAACTTTCCCTTAAGCAAGCATAAGTTTTTATCTAAATGTGAGACTCTGTTCGGTTTTGGAATTCAGTTTATGTGTAGCGAAGTTTACACTCTCTCTATTAGTGATATCTTATGATAATTATCTTTCTCTGTGTGACCTATTTCTCTTAGAATCATCATACTTAAATCCACTCAATTTGCTGCTACAGGCTTGATGACATTGATTTCATTGCTGAGTGATATTCCGTTGTACGTAAGTAGCACAACTCCTTTATCCATTTTTTTCTTTCTGGGATATTTAATTTGTACTGGACTCAAGGTTCTTGTAAACACAGCAGCCCTAAATTTGGTGTTGGCTGTGTCTTGTTGATTTTAATTTTCCTAAGCTATAGGGCCAAAAGTGGAAGTGCCCTAGGGTCTGTAGCTTTGTTTTTCAGATGTTTCAGGATACACCATAAACATCTCCAGAGTGTCTGTTGGCAATTTACATCCCGCCCATCAGCATAACAAGGCTCCCTGTTCTCCATGGCCTGTCCTGTGTTTCTGGTTTTTACACTTTTTTCAGATGGCCCTTTTGACGAATGGGAAATGAGACTTCATTGTATTGCGGATTTCCATTTCTCGAGTGCTTGGTTGGCCAAAAAGGGCATATGTGTTTTTTCCTGAATATATTCAGGAAAAAATGTTTACGCACTCTTGTCCAAGTGCATCACTGTCAAAGATCTGCCGCTTTTCACATGCTTTAAATGCAATTCTAATCTACCTCCTGAAATATGAATCCTGCAATTCTGCCTCGTTTTCAAGTCCTCTTTGCAGACTTACTTCCATATAATTTTGCCAATAACTGTCATTTATAACACTGCAGGTTTGTGAATTACAGTGCCCGTGATTTCCTTTCTTAACTCGTTTCCTTGAAAACTGGCCACAGAACCGCAGGTTTGCTTCAGGCCGTAATCAGGGTCCGGCACGGCACTCTGAGACTTTGGTTCATTCCAATTCCTGGTGGGAAATTAGAGTTAAATGTGCCCCTCCAGACACCTGCCTCACTCCTAGCCCCTTGGTGATGTGTGTCCTGTGGTTTGAGGCCACATGTGCTGGGTTCCTCACCTTTGGCTGATGTGGCCTCACTGGTGTGAGGACACCCCTGCCTGGTTCCAATCCCCTTGGTGATGTGGGCCCTCCGGTGAGAGTCTGATCCTGGTTGGGTTCCTCACACTTCTGTGAGGTGGGCGCTCTTCTCTGAGGTCACTCCTGCCTGGCTGGCACACCCCGCCTTGGCGACGTCGGCTCTCTGGTGGGATTTGGTGCCTGCTGGGTGTCTCCTCCCCTTGGTAATGAGGGCCCTCTGGCGTCAGGCACTAACTCCTGGGGTCCCAATATTTTTTGATATGCGCCCTGTGGTTCGAGTACACTCCTGCAAGGTTCCCAACCCCATGGGAATGTGGGCCTTCTGCTCTGAGGTCCCAACCGTGGGTTGCTCAGTTTCATGATGAGGGCCCTCTGCTGTGAGTTCTCTCCGGCCTGGATCCCATAGCCTCGCTGCTCCTGGCCACCTGCTGGGAGGTTACAACTGCGGGATTCCTCACCTTTTTTCTTCTATGGGCCCTCTGTTTTGAGACTCCTCCTGCCTGCCTCAATCCCAGCCCCTTGGTGATGTGGGTCCTCTGGTTTGAGGCCATGTATGCTGGGTCCCTCGCCTTTCGATGATGTGGCCCCACTGGTGTGAGGACACTCCTGCCTGGTTCCTATCCCCTTGATGATGTGGGCCCTCTGGTGAGAGTCTGATCCTGGCTGGGTTCCTCACCCTTCTGTGAGGGGGGCCCTCTGCTGTGAGGTCACTCCTGCCTGGCTGGCACACCCCACCTGGGCAACATCGGCCCTCTTGTGGCAGTTGGAGCCTGCTGGGAACCTCCCCTCGGTGATGGGGGCCCTCTTGCCTCAGGCCCTAACTGCTGGGTACCCACATTTTCTGATACGTGCTAAGTGGTGCGAGGACACTCCTGCGAGGTTCCCATCCCCATGGGCATGTGGGCCTTCTGCTCTAAGTTCCCAAAACCTGTGTTGTTCACCGTTTCATGATGTTGGCTCTCTGGTGTTAGTTCCCCCAGGCCTAGATCCCATAGCCTCTGTGCTCTGAGCGGCCTGCTGGGAGGTTCCTACTGCTGGATTCCTTACCTTTTTTATTCTTTGGGTCCTGTGTTTTCATGCTCCTACTTCCTGACTCACTCCCAGCCCATTTGTGATGTAGGTCCTCTGGTTTAAGGCCACATGTACCGCTTTCCTCACCTTTATTGATGTGGCCCCACTGGTGTGAGGACACTCCTGCCTGGTTCCCATCCCCTTGGTGATGGGGGCCCTCTGGTGAGAGTGTGATCCTGTCTGGATTCCTCACACTTCTGGGAGGTGGGCCCTCTGCTGTGAGGTCACTCCTGCCTGGCTGGCACACGTCACCTTGGCGATGTGGTCCCTCAGTTGGGAGTTGGTGCCTGCTGGGAGTCTCCTCCCCTCGGTAATGAGGGCCCTCTGGCGTCAGGCCCTAACTCATGGGCTCCCAAAATTTTCTGATGTGCGCCCTGTCGTGCGAGTACACTCCAGCCAGGGTCCCATCCCCATGGGGATGTGGGCTTTCTGCCCTGAGGTCCCAACGGCTGGGTTGCTCACAGTGTCAGAATGTGGGCCCTCTGCTGTGAGTTCACTCTGGCATGGATCCCATAGCCTCGGTGCTCTGGGCCACCTGCTTGGAGCTTCCAACTGCGGGGTTCCTCACCTTTTTTATTCTATGGGCGCTCTGTTGTGAGTCTCCTCCTGCATGCCTCACTCCCAGCCCTTTCGTGATGTGTGTCCCCTTGTTTGAGGCCACATGTGCTGTGCTCCTCACCTTTCGCTGATGTGGCCCCACTGGTGTGAGGACACTCCTGCCTGGTTTCCATCCCCTTGTTGATGTGGGCGCTCTGGTTAGAGTCTGATCCTGTTTGGGATCCTCACACTTCTGTGAGGTGGGCCCTCTGCTGTGAGGTAACTCCTGCCTGGCTTGCTCCCATTGCCTTGGTGACGTCGGCCCTCTGGTGGCATTTGGAGCCTGCTGGTAGCCTCCTCTCCTCCGTGATGAGGGCCCTCTGGCGCCAGGCCATAACTGCTGGGTTCCCACATTTTCTGATACGTGCTAAGTTGTGCGAGGACACTCCTGCGAGGTTCCCATCCCCATGGGGATGTGGGCCTTCTGCTCTGAGGTCCCACTGGCTGGGTTGCTCACAGTTTCATGATGTGGGCCCTCTGCTGTGAGTTCACTGTGGCCTGGATCCCATAGACTCCATGCTCTGGGCCACCTGCTGGGAGGTTCAAACTGCTGGATTCCTCACATTTTTTATTCTGTGGGCCCTGTGTTGTTAGGCTACTCCTGCCTGCCTCACTCGAAGCACCTTGGAAATGTGGGTCCTCTGGTTTAGGCCACATGTGCTGGGTTCCTCACCTTTCTATAATGTGGCCACACTGGTGTGAGGACACTCCTGCCTTGTTCCGATCCCCTTGGTGATGTGGGCCCTCTGGTGAGAGTCTTATCCTGGCTGGGTTCCTCACCCTTCTGTGCGGTAGGCCCTCTGCTGTGAGGTCACTCCTGCCTGGCTGGCACACGTCAACTTGGCGACGTGGGCCGTCAGTTGGGAGTTGGTGCCTGCTGGGAGTCTCCTCCCCTCGGTAATGAGGGCCCTCTGGCGTCAGACCCTAACTCCTGGGCTCCCAAAATTTTCTGATGTGCGCCCTGTGGTGCGAGTACACTCCTGCCAGGATCCCAACCCCATGGGAATGTGGGCCTTCTGCTCTAAGGTCCCAACGGCTGGGTTTCTCACAGTTTCATAATGAGGGCCCTCTGTTTTGAGTTCAGTCAGGCCTGGATCCCATAGCCTCGCTGCTCCTGGCCACCTGCTGGGAGGTTCCAACTGCGGGATCCCTCACCTTTTTTACGCTATGGGCCCTCTGTTTGGAGGCTCCTCCTGCCTGCCTCACTCCCAGCCCCTTGGTGATGTGTGTCCTGTAGTTTGAGGCCACGTGTGCTGGGTCCGTCACATTTCGGTGATGTGACCACACTGGTGTGAGAACACTCCTGCCTGGTTTCCATTCCCTTGGTGATGTGGGCCCTCCGGTGAGAGTCTGATCCTCTTTGGGTTCCTCACACTTTTGTGTGGTTGGCCCTCTGCTCTGAGGTCACTCCTGCCTGGCTGGCACACCCTGCATTGGCGACGTCGGCCTTCTGGTAGCAGTTGGAGCTTGCTGGGAGCCTCCTCTCCTCAGTGATGAGGGCCCTCTGGCGTCCGGCCCTAACTGCTGGGCTCCCCACCTTTTCTGATGTGTGCCCACTGGTGCGATGACACTCTTGCTTGGTTCCCTTCCCCATGGGGATGTGGGCCTTGTGCTCTGAGGTTACAACGGCTGGGTTGCTTACAGTATCACGATGAGGGCCCTCTGTTGTGAGTTCATCACTGCCTGGATCCCATAGCCTCGGTGCTCTGGGCCGCCTGCTGGGATGTTCCAACTGCTGGATTCCTCACCTTTTTTATACAATGGGCCATGTGTTTTGAGGTTAATCCTGCCTTCCTCGCTCCGAGACCCATGGTGATGTGGGTCCTCTGGTTTGAGGCCACATGTGCTGGGTACCTCAACTTTCGATGATGTGGCCCCACGGGTGTGAGGACACTCCTGCCTGGTTCCCAGCCCCTTGCTTATGTGGGCACTCTGGTGAGAGTCTGATCTTGACTGGGTTCCTTACCCTTCTGTGAGGTGGGCCCTCTGATGTGAGGTCACTCCTGCCTGGATGGCTCATGTCGCCTTGGCGACGTAGGCCCTCTGTTGGCCACTGAAGCATGCTGGGAGCCTCCTACCCTCTTTAATAAGGGCCCTGGAAGAAACGCATATGCCCTTTTTGACCAAGTGCATCATTGTCGAGGTTCTGCCTCTTCTCCTATACTTTCAGAGGACTTCCCGTCTACCTCCTGAAATCGTATTCCTGGAATTCTGCCCCGCGTTCAAGTCCTCTTTGCAGCCTTACTTCAATATATTTTTGGACGATAGCTGTCATTTATAACTCTGCAGGTTTGTGAATTACAGTGCCCCTGAGCTCCTTTCTTCAACTCGCTTTCTTGTGAGCTGGCCGCAAAACTGCAGGATTGCTTCAGGCCCTAATC
Source organism: Delphinapterus leucas (assembly GCF_059928025.1). NCBI lineage: Eukaryota > Metazoa > Chordata > Mammalia > Artiodactyla > Monodontidae > Delphinapterus > Delphinapterus leucas. The sequence goes on along the minus strand of NW_028322243.1, from coordinate 7,099,389 downwards.
TGGTTCCGACACGGCATGCTGAGCCTTTGGCTAATTCCTCTTCCTGGTGGGAAATGAGCGTTAAATTTGTTCGTGCAGACACCTACAGCTAATCTCTCATTGGTTCTCCCTATTCCTGTTCATCTTGCGCAGAAATTCCAAACTGTGCCAAACAGGAGGTTAAAGGCACTGACTCTCCAAGTGGGGAGAGTGTTAGTAAAGCGTCTGGAATGGTAAAACCGAGTACGAGGGGACGAAAACTGAGACGCATTTAAAAAGTTTTCCCGGTCACATGGTGGACCATATTCTGGGTTGCCCATGCATGTTTTACCTGAAGGAAGAATCCCTTCAACCTGGAGAGTTGGGACCCATGGAATGGGTACCACGCAGTATGACTTCAAAGGGTTGCCTTTGCTCACCGAACGTCACCAATGCTATCAGCCCGAAGTGTCCAGCCTTATGTCTCACTCAGCTCGGGGTGTAGATGTGGTAAATCCACGTTGCATCACAAGCCCTGAATGAATTATTTAAGAATTGCTCTCTATTTCACTGTCATTGTGTTTTGTTTTTGTAATTTATTTTGATAATGGGATTTATCGGATTTTCACTGCTGCGTTTATGCCGCTGTACACATGCTTGATTCTCTTATGGAGACATATAAATCCATGGGTTTTCAGATTCTTACTAGTCAGGTATATTCCTAGGCATTGAATATGGGGTGTTGAGTCCATTTCGTGGAGCAAGGAGTAGGTCCTGACTATTACATATTTGCTTATGGAAAGGTATCTGTGCTAATTTCAATCTCTGGTTTTATGCAGCACCACAACTCACCTTTCCCCTTAAGCAAGCATAAGTTGGTTTTCTAAATTTGAGACCCTTTTCTGTTTTGTAATTGAGTTCATGTGCAGCCATGTTTGCATTCCGTGTATTTGAGATATCTTATGGTGTTTCTTTTTCTGTGTGACTTAGTTAACTTAGAATGATCGTACCTGAATCCACTCATTATGCCGCGACGGGCCTCATGACATAGATTTCATTGCTGAGTGATATTCCATTGTACGTACGTACAACAACTTCTTTATCCATTTTTTGCTTTCTGGGATATTTCACTTGTACCGTAAATGAGGTTCTTGTAAGCAGAGCCGTCCAAAATTTATGGGTGGCTGTGTCTTTTTGATTTTAATTTCCCTAAGCTATAGAACCATAAGTTGAAGTGCCGTAGGCTCCGTTGCTTAGTTTTTTAGGTGTTTGAGGAAACACCATACACTTCTCCAGAGTGGCTGTTGGCAAGTTACATCCCGCCCATCAGCATAACAAGGCTCCCTGTTCTCCATGGCCTGTCCTGCCTTTCTGGATTTTTCACTTTTTTCAGATGTCCCTTTTGACAGGGGGGCAGTGAGACTTCATTGTAATGCAGATTTCTTTACAGGCTTGCTTGTTTGGCCAAAAAGGGCGTATGTGTTTTTTCTTGAATATATTCAGGAAAAAACGCATACGCCCTTTTTGACCAAGTGCCTCATTGTCGACTTTCTGTCTCTTTCCTTATGCTTTAAATGCAATTCCAGTCTGCCCCTGAACTCGTTTTCCTGCAATTCTGCCCCGCTTTCAAGTCCTCTACGCAGCCTTACTTCAATACATTTTTGGACAATAGCTGACATTTATAACTCTGCAGGTTTGTGAATGACAGTGCGCCTGAGCTCCTTTCTTCTACTCGCTTTCTTGTGAGCTGGCCGCAAACCCGCAGCATTGCTTCATGCCCTAATCTGGTTCCGGCACAGCATGCTGATCCTTTGGTAAATTCCTCTTCCTGGTGGGAAATGAGTGTTATATTTGAACGTGCAGACACCTAGAGCTAGTCTCTCATTGGTTCTCCCTATTCTTGTTCATCTTGCGCAGAAATTGCAAACTGTGCCAAACAGGAGGTTAAAGGCACTGACTCTCTAAGTGGGGAGAGTATTAGTAAAGGGTCTTCAATCGTGAACCCGAGTAAAAGGGGACGAAAACTGAGATACATTTGAAAAGGTTTCCCGGTCACACGGTGCACCATACTGTGGGTTTCCCATGCATGTTTTAGCTGAAGGAAGAATCCCTTAAACCTGGAGAGTTGGGACCCATGGAATGGGTACCATGCAGTATGACTTCAAAGGGCCTGCATTTTCTCAACGAACCTCACCAATGCTATCAGGCCGAAGTGTACAGCCTTATGTCTCACTCAGCTCTGGTTGTAGATGTGGTAAATCCAGGTTGCATCACAAGCCCTGAATGAATTATTTAAGAATTGCTCTCTATTTCACTGTCATTGTGTTTGTTTTTGTAATTCATTTTGATAATGGGATTTATCGGATTTTCTCTGCTGCATTCATGCCGCTGTACACACACTTGAGTCTCTTATGGAGACATATAAATCCATGGGTTTGAAGATACTTACTAGTCAGGTGTATTCCTAGGCGTTGAATATGGGGTGTTTAGTCCATTTCGTTGAGCAAGGGCTAGGTCTTGACTATTACATATTTGGCTTATGGAAAGGTATCTGTGCTAATTTCTATCTCTGGTTTTATGCAGCACCCCAACTCACTTTTCCCCTTAAGCAAGCATAAGGTGGTTTTCTAAATTTGAGACCCTGTTCTGTTTTGTAATTCAGTTCATGTGTAGCCAAGTTTACATTCCGTGTATTAGTGATATCTTATGATGTTTCATTTTCTGTGTGACTTATTTCACTTAGAATCATCGTACCTGAATCCACTCATTATGCCACGATGGGCCTGATGACATAGATTTCATTGCTGAGTGATATTCCATTGAATGTGTGTACCACAACTTCTTTATCCATTTTTCACATTCTGGGATATTTAACTTGTACCGTAGACGAGATTCCTGTAAACAGAGCCGTCTAAAACTTTGGGGTGGCTGTCTGTTTTTGATTTTAATTTCCGTGATCTATAAGACCATAAGTGGAAGTGCCGTAGTCTCCGTTGCTTTGTTTCTTAGGTGTTTCAGGAAACACCATACACTTCTCCAGAGTGGCTGTTGGCAATTTACATCCCGCCCATCAGCATAACAAGGCTCCCTGTTCTCCATGGCCTGTGCTGTCTTTCTGGATTTTACACTTTTTTCAGATGGCCCTTTTGACCTGGGGGCAGTGAGACTTCTTTGTAGTGCAGATTTCTTTAACATGCTGGCTTGGTTGGCCAAAAAGGGCGTATGCGTTTTTTCCTGAATATATTCAGGAAAAAACGCATACGCCCTTTTTGGCCAAGTGCATCATTGTCGATGTTCTGCCTCTTTTCCTATGCTTTAAATGCAATTCCAGTCTACCCCCTGAAATCGTTTTCCTGCAATTCTGCCCCGCTTTCCAGTCCTCTTCGCAGCCTTCCTTCAATATATTTTTGGACGATAGCTGTCATTTATAACTCTGCAGGTTTGTGAATTACAGTGCCCCTGAGCTCCTTTCTTCAACTCGCTTTCTTGTGAGCTGGCCGCAAACCCGCAGGAATGCTTCAGGCCCTAATCTGGTTCCGGCACGGCATGCTGAGCCTTTGGTTAATTCCTCTTCCTGGTGGGAAATGAGCGTTCCATTTGCCCGTCCAGACACCTACAGCTAGTCTCTCATTGGTTCTCCCTATTCCTGTTCATCTTGCGCAGAAATTGCAAACTGTGCACAACAGGAGGTTAAAGGCACTGACTCTCCAAGTGGGGAGAGTTTTAGTAAACGGTCTGGAATGGTGAACCCGAGTAAAAGGGGACGAAAACTGAGATGCATTTGAAAACGTTTCCCGGTCACACAGTGCACTGTACTGTGGGTTTCCCATGCATGTTTTAGCTGAAGGAAGAATCCCTTAAACCTGGAGAGTTGGGACCCATGGAATGGGTACCATGCAGTATGACTTCAAAGGGTCTGCATTTGCTCATCAAACCTCACCAATGCTATCAGCCCGAAGTGTCCAGCCTTATGTCTCACTCAGCTCTGGGTGTAGATGTGGTAAATCCAGGTTGCATCACAAGCCCTGAATGAATTATTTAAGAATTGCTCTCTATTTCACTGTCATTGTGTTTGTTTGTGTAATTCATTTTGATAATGGGTTTTATCTGATTTTCTCTGCTGCATTCATGCCGCTGTACACACAGTTGAGTCTCTTACGGATACATATAAATCCATGGGTTTGAAGATTCTTACTAGTCATGTGTAATCCTAGGCGTTGAATATGGGGTGTTTAGTCCATTTCGTTGAGCAAGTGCTAGGTCTTGACTATTACATATTTGGCTTATGGAAAGGTATCTGTGCTAATTTCTATCTCTGGTTTTATGCAGCACCACAACTCACCTTTCCCCTTAAGCAAGCATAAGTTGGTTTTCTAAATTTGAGACCCTGTTCTGTTTTGTAATTCAGTTCATGTGTAGCCAAGTTTACATTCCGTGTATTAGTGATATCTTATGATGTTTCATTTTCTGTGTGACTTATTTCACTTAGAATCATCGTACCTGAATCCACTCATTATGCCGCGACGGGCCTGATGACATAGATTTCATTGGTGAGTGATATTCCTTTGTACGTACGTACCACACTTCTTTATCCATTTTTCGCTTTCTGGGATATTTAACTTGTACCGTAGACGAGGTTCTTGTAAACAGAGCCGTAAACAGAAACTTTGCGGTGGCTGTGTGTTTTTGATTTTAATTTCCCTAAGCTATAGGAAAATAAGTGGTAATGCCGTAGGCTCCGTTGCTTTGTTTTTTAGGTTTTTGAGGAAACACCATACACATCTCCAGAGTGGCTGTTGGCAATTTACATCCCGCCCATCAGCATAACAAGGCTCCCTGTTCTCCATGGCCTGTGCTGCCTTTCTGGATTTTACACTTTTCTCAGATGGCCCTTTTGAACGGGGGGCAGTGAGACTTCATTGTAGTGCAGATTTCTTTAACATGCTTGCTTGGTTGGCCAAAAAGGGCGTATGCGTTTTTTCCTGAATATATTCAGGAAAAAACGCATACGCCCTTTTTGGCCAAGTGCATCATTGTCGACGTTCTGCCTCTTTTCCTATGCTTTAAATGCAATTCCAGTCTACCCCCTGAAATCGTTTTCTTGCAATTCTGCCCCGCTTTCAAGTCCTCTTCGCAGCCTTCCTTCAATATATTTTTGGGTGATAGCTGTCATTTATAACACTGCAGGTTTGTGAATTACAGTGTCCCTGAGCTCCTTTCTTCAACTCGCTTTCTTGTGAGCTGGCCGCAAACCCGCAGGATTGCTTCAGGCCCTAATCTTGTTCCGGCACGGCATGCTGAGCCTTTGGTTAATTCCTCTTCCTGGTGGGAAATGAGCATTAAATTTGCCCGTGCAGACACCTTCACACGAGTCTTCATGGTGCCACTTTGCCCCGGTTATCTCTATGGAGGTTGGAGTTGTAGGGCCTCCTCGCTCAAGGTCAGTGTGCCCACGGAACCAACCCTGCAACTTCAGGGCATGGTTGGGTGTTAGGATCACCACGTGGGGTCCTTTTCCCTTAGGAGGGAGGTGGCCTTTTGGGCTGCTGATTTCCAGGTTTTCAGATACTGCCAGTATCTTGGTCAGATGTGGCGGTGGGCCAAGCCCCTTGGTGACCGCAGTTTATCCTACCTGGATCGCATTCTTGCATTGTTCCATCTCAAGTGGTCCCAGGTTTTGCACTAATACTCCAATGGCGATTCACCGTTCACCAGGAATGTAAAGGTCAAAGGGTTTAGCTAAATTAGGGAGTTCCAGGGCAAGGGTCTGAATTGACTGCTCTTTCCATTCTTGAAAGGCCACTTCTGCATTCTATTCAAAAGGATCATCATCTTTTCCTTTCAGTGTTTCATATAGAGGCCCAGCTAGTAGACTGTAGTTAGGGATCCAGAAGCAGCAAACCCTGGCCTCCCCAGGAACCCCTAAGCTGTCTTCTAGTTTCAGAAATGGGTAAGGCTGTAAATTGTTTCTTCCCTTTCCTGGGATGGGCTTCGCCGAACTTCTGTGAGAATGAAGCCCAGGCAGGTCACCGTAGTCTGTGATATTTGAGCTTTTTCTTGGACAACTTGTATCCTTTATTGGCTTGGTAGTTCAGAGGTCTCCTTAGTAGGGCTGGCGATCAGAATGTCGTCTGCATATTGAAGGAGTGTTTCCTTTTCCAGAGGTAGAACTTTTAGTTCTTTAGCTGAGCTTTCCCCAAAGATGGTGTGGGAATTTTTGAACCCTTGGGGCAACACGGCCCGGAAGTATTGTTTTAGTTGTATGTTGAGTCCTGCCACTCACAAGCCAAAATTTCTTGTGACTCTGGGGGGACTAATAGAATACAAAAGAAGGCATCATTGAAGACTAATACAGAATACCATGTCCTGGTGGTTGGTAGAATGACCAGCAGGGTGTAGGATTTAGGAACTACTGGAGGTATATCCTCGGTGGCTTCACTGACTGTCCTGACATCCTTTACCAGGACTCCAGCAGCCCATGGGGCTCTCGAGGTCAGGCCAATCCCAGGATATGGAGCTCACCTGGGCAGGTACCCCACCCCCACCCCAGCCCATGGGGCTCTCGTGTTCAGGCCCCTCCCAGGATATGGGGTTCCCTGGGCAGGTTCCCCTGCAGCCCATGGGGCTCTCGTGGTCAGGCCCCTCCCAGGATACAGAGCTACCCTTGCAGGTACCATGGCAGGGCTGGGAACACAGGAACCGTGCATATCGCCCTCATTGCAGAGCACTCCCAGCTCACCTGTCACTCAGATCTGACACAGAGCACCTCAGAGCAGGACTTGAACTAACAAACAGCAGCTCCGACAGGTCTGTGACCCTGGGCATCACTCTGTGTGGCCTCCCTCCACCTGGTCTTCCAGAGACTTCCACTGCACCCGGGGCACCAGGCCTCTGTCTCCACCCACCAGCCACCCCTCTTCTCCCTGACTCCTGGGTTCCTCTCATTAGGAGAGGGTTTTCTTGAAGTTGTCTCCCACTCATGGGCCAGATAATATAATTAGAAAACAAGCCAGAGCTGCAGCCCCTTGTCTATCCTGACTCTCAGGAGCCCACACCTGTTCCTTGGACCTGGCCGATTCAGCAAGTTCCAGTTTCTGCAACTGTGAGCCCCTGAGGGGTGATTATTGGCTGGCCTGGGAAGCCTGACCGTGCCGGCCAGCCCTCCCCAGGTGTGCCTGGGTTCAGATCAATATAAACACCGCTCCAGGCAGCAAGAGCCCCTGCAGCTGTGCCTGACGCCATTTTCTCTGCCCTGTCAGCAGTCTTGGGGCTGGACTGGTGGGAGGGAGTGAGAGGCCACGGCTTTGTGGGTGGCCCAGTGTGAGTGGGGCTCTGCTGGACTTTCTGCAGCAGTTGCCAAGATGCCACCTGCTAAAGAAGAGGATGTGTCACCCATACCTGCCGCTGGAATTTCTCCCTGGGCAGAGGTGAGTGAGGAAGAAAGCAGTGGGGACCGGGACAGCAGGGGTATCTCAGGCAGGGAAATGGAAAGCTTCCAGAAGAGCACCCAGGGCCAGGACCATCCTGGCTGGCCTGCAGGCACCAAGTCGGCTGGCATGCTGTCACTCATGTGGCTCCATGGCCCTTCCTCTAGGCTTTCAAGTCCTTGTACATATTCAGGTGTTTTACCTGGGAAGGGTGGGAACATTTCAGCAGCAGCTGGCCTGGGGCTCAGCCCACGTTTACTCACAGATGCCTCGGCACGGTCCCCCAGCTTTGCAATGAGGACGCTTGTTGCGTGGGGCCTGCTGGCTGAATGGGAGATGATTCCCCACCACTGACCAACTTCAGAATTGTTTACAACTGGAGCAAGTGCCCTGATACGGTTTTCCTCTGTGTAACTGGTGGGTTCTGTTTTTTTTTCTTTTTTTCGTTTTTGGTTCAAGGTAGATTTTATTCCTCTTTTTTGTATTTACAGATATAAGCATGGAAATAATTTATTCATATAAATACATGTATGTGAAGGGAAGAATATTTTTTCTGTTTTACTTTTTGTAATTTGAATTTTATTTTATTTTTTTATACAGCAGGTTCTTTTTGGTTATCTATTTTATACATATAAATGTATACATGCCAATCCCAATCTCTCAACTCCTCCCACCACCACCCCCCAACAGCTTTCCCCCCTTGGTGTCCATACGTTTGTTGTCTACATCTGTTGCTCTATTTCTGCCTTGCAAAACGGTTCATCTGTACAATTTTTCTAGGTTCCACATATATGCATTAATAGACAAGATTTGTTTTTCTCTTTCTGACTTACTTCACTCTGTATGACAGTCTCTAGATCCATCAACGTCTCTACAAATGACCCAATTTCATTCCTTTTTATGGCTTAGTAATATTCCATTTTATATATGTACCACATCTTTATGCATTCGTCTGTCTGTGGGCATTTAGGTTGCTTCCATTACCTGGATATTGTAAATAGTGATGCAATGAACATTGCGGTGAATGTCTCTTTTTGATTTATGGTTTTGTCTGGGTATATGCCCAGTAGTGGGATTGCTGTATCATATGGTAATTCTATTCTTAGTTTTATAAGAAACTCCATAATGTTCTCCACAGTGACTGTATCAATTTACATTCCCAACAATAGTGGAAGAGGGTTCCTTATCTCCACACCCTTTCCAGCATTTGTTGTTTGTAGATTTTCTGATGATGCCCATTCTAACAGGTGTGAGGTGATACACCATGGATGAGTCTATTTCGTTGAGCAAAGAGTAGGTCTTGTCTATTACATATTTGGCTTATGGAACGGTATGTGTGCTAATTTCAATCTCTGGTTTTATACAGCACCCCAACTCAACTTTCCCCTTAAGCAAGCATAAGTTTTTATCTAAATGTGAGACTCTGTTCGGTTTTGGAATTCAGTTTATGTGTAGCCAAGTTTACACTCTCTCTATTAGTGATATCTCATGATAATTATCTTTCTCTGTGTGACCTATTTCTCTTAGAATCATCATACTTAAATCCACTCAATTTGCTGCTACAGGCCTGATGACATTGATTTCATTGCTGAGTGATATTCCGTTGTACGTAAGTAGCACAACTCCTTTATCCATTTTTTTCTTTCTGGGATATTTAATTTGTACTGGACTCAAGGTTCTTGTAAACACAGCAGCCCTAAATTTTGTGTTGGCTGTGTCTTGTTGATTTTAATTTTCCTAAGCTATAGGGCCAAAAGTGGAAGTGCCCTAGGGTCTGTAGCTTTGTTTTTCAGATGTTTCAGGATACACCATAAACATCTCCAGAGTGTCTGTTGGCAATTTACATCCCGCCCATCAGCATAACAAGGCTCCCTGTTCTCCATGGCCTGTCCTGTGTTTCTGGTTTTTACACTTTTTTCAGATGGCCCTTTTGACGAATGGGAAATGAGACTTCATTGTAGTGCGGATTTCCATTTCTCGAGTGCTTGGTTGGCCAAAAAGGGCATATGTGTTTTTTCCTGAATATATTCAGGAAAAAATGTTTACGCACTCTTGTCCAAGTGCATCACTGTCAAAGATCTGCCGCTTTTCACATGCTTTAAATGCAATTCCAATCTACCTACTGAAATATGATTCCTGCAATTCTGCCTCGTTTTCAAGTCCTCTTTGCAGACTTACTTCCATATAATTTTGCCAATAACTGTCATTTATAACACTGCAGGTTTGTGAATTACAGTGCCCGTGATTTCCTTTCTTAACTCGTTTCCTTGAAAACTGGCCACAGAACCGCAGGTTTGCTTCAGGCCGTAATCAGGGTCCGGCACGGCACTCTGAGACTTTGGTTCATTCCAATTCCTGGTGGGAAATTAGAGTTAAATGTGCCCCTCCAGACACCTGCCTCACTCCTAGCCCCTTGGTGATGTGTGTCCTGTGGTTTGAGGCCACATGTGCTGGGTTCCTCACCTTTGGCTGATGTGGCCTCACTGGTGTGAGGACACCCCTGCCTGGTTCCAATCCCCTTGGTGATGTGGGCCCTCCGGTGAGAGTCTGATCCTGGTTGGGTTCCTCACACTTCTGTGAGGTGGGCCCTCTTCTCTGAGGTCAATCCTGCCTGGGTGGCACACCCCGCCTTGGCGACGTCGGCTCTCTGGTGGGATTTGGTGCCTGCTGGGTGTCTCCTCCCCTTGGTAAAAGGGCCCTCTGGCGTCAGGCACTAACTCCTGGGCTCCCAGTATTTTCTGATATGCGCCCTGTGGTTCGAGTACACTCCTGCAAGGTTCCCAACCCCATGGGAATGTGGGCCTTCTGCTCTGAGGTCCCAACCGTGTGTTGCTCAGTTTCATGATGAGGGCCCTCTGCTGTGAGTTCTCTCCGGCCTGGATCCCATAGCCTCGCTGCTCCTGGCCACCTGCTGGGAGGTTACAACTGCGGGATTCCTCACCTTTTTTCTTCTATGGGCCCTCTGTTTTGAGACTCCTCCAGCCTGCCTCAATCCCAGCCCCTTGGTGATGTGTGTCCTCTGGTTTGAGGCCATGTATGCTGGGTCCCTCGCCTTTCGATGATGTGGCCCCACTGGTGTGAGGACACTCCTGCCTGGTTCCTATCCCCTTGATGATGTGGGCCCTCTGGTGAGAGTCTGATCCTGGCTGGGTTCCTCACCCTTCTGTGAGGGGTGCCCTCTGTTGTGAGGTCACTCCTGCCTGGCTGGCACACCCCACCTGGGCAACATCGGCCCTCTTGTGGCAGTTGGAGCCTGCTGGGAACCTCCCCTCGGTGATGGGGGCCCTCATGCCTCAGGCACTAACTGCTGGGTACCCACATTTTCTGATACGTGCTAAGTGGTGCGAGGACACTCCTGCGAGGTTCCCATCCCCATGGGCATGTGGGCCTTCTGCTCTAAGTTCCCAACACCTGTGTTGTTCACCGTTTCATGATGTTGGCTCTCTGGTGTTAGTTCACCCAGGCCTAGATCCCATAGCCTCTGTGCTCTGAGCGGCCTGCTGGGAGGTTCCTACTGCTGGATTCCTTACCTTTTTTATTCTTTGGGTCCTGTGTTTTCATGCTCCTACTTCCTGACTCACTCCCAGCCCATTTGTGATGTAGGTCCTCTGGTTTAAGGCCACATGTACCGGTTTCCTCACCTTTATTGATGTGGCCCCACTGGTGTGAGGACACTCCTGCCTGGTTCCCATCCCCTTGGTGATGGGGGTCCTCTGGTGAGAGTCTGATCCTGTCTGGATTCCTCACACTTCTGGGAGGTGGACCCTCTGCTGTGAGGTCACACCTGCCTGGCTGGCACACGTCACCTTGGCGATGTGGTCCCTCAGTTGGGAGTTGGTGCCTGCTGGGAGTCTCCTCCCCTCGGTAATGAGGGCCCTCTGGCGTCAGGCCCTAACTCATGGGCTCCCAAAATTTTCTGATGTGCGCCCTGTCGTGCGAGTACACTCCAGCCAGGGTCCCATCCCCATGGGGATGTGGGCTTTCTGCCCTGAGGTCCCAACGGCTGGGTTGCTCACAGTGTCAGAATGTGGGCCCTCTGCTGTGAGTTCACTCCGGCATGGATCCCATAGCCTCGGTGCTCTGGGCCACCTGCTTGGAGCTTCCAACTGCGGGGTTCCTCACCTTTTTTATTCTATGGGCGCTCTGTTGTGAGTCTCCTCCTGCATGCCTCACTCCCAGCCCTTGCGTGATGTGTGTCCCCTTGTTTGAGGCCACATGTGCTGTGCTCCTCACCTTTCGCTGATGTGGCCCCACTGGTGTGAGGACACTCCTGCCTGGTTTCCATCCCCTTGGTGATGTGGGCGCTCTGGTTTGAGTCTGATCCTGTTTGGGCTCCTCACCCTTCTGTGAGGTGGGCCCTCTGCTGTGAGGTAACTCCTGCCTGGCTTGCTCCCATTGCCTTGGTGACGTCGGCCCTCTGGTGGCATTTGGAGCCTGCTGGTAGCCTCCTCTCCTCCGTGATGAGGGCCCTCTGGCGCCAGGCCATAACTGCTGGGTTCCCACATTTTCTGATACGTGCTAAGTTGTGCGAGGACACTCCTGCGAGGTTCCCATCCCCATGGGGATGTGGGCCTTCTGCTCTGAGGTCCCACTGGCTGGGTTGCTCACAGTTTCATGATGTGGGCCCTCTGCTGTGAGTTCAATGTGGCCTGGATCCCATAGATTCCATGCTCTGGGCCACCTGCTGGGAGGTTCAAACTGCTGGATTCCTCACATTTTTTATTCTGTGGGCCCTGTGTTGTTAGGCTACTCCTGCCTGCCTCACTCGGAGCACCTTGGAAATGTGTGTTCTCTGGTTTAGGCCACATGTGCTGGGTTCCTCACCTTTCTATAATGTGGCCACACTGGTGTGAGGACACTCCTGCCTTGTTCCGATCCCCTTGGTGATGTGGGCCCTCTGGTGAGAGTCTTATCCTGGCTGGGTTCCTCACCCTTCTGTGCGGTAGGCCCTCTGCTGTGAGGTCACTCCTGCCTGGCTGGCACACGTCAACTTGGCGATGTGGGCCCTCAGTTGGGAGTTGGTGCCTGCTGGGAGTCTCCTCCCCTCGGTAATGAGGGCCCTCTGGCGTCAGACCCTATCTCCTGGGCTCCCAAAATTTTCTGATGTGCGCCCTGTGGTGCGAGTACACTCCTGCCAGGATCCCAACCCCATGGGAATGTGGGCCTTCTGTTCTAAGGTCCCAACGCCTGGGTTGCTCACAGTTTCATAATGAGGGCCCTCTGTTTTGAGTTCAGTCAGGCCTGGATCCCATAGCCTCGCTGCTCCTGGCCACCTGCTGGGAGGTTCCAACTGCGGGATCCCTCACCTTTTTTACGCTATGGGCCCTCTGTTTGGAGGCTCCTCCTGCCTGCCTCACTCCCAGCCCCTTGGTGATGTGTGTCCTGTAGTTTGAGGCCACGTGTTCTGGGTCCGTCACATTTCGGTGATGTGACCACACTGGTGTGAGAACACTCCTGCCTAGTTTCCATTCCCTTGGTGATGTGGGCCCTCCGGTGAGAGTCTGATCCTCTTTGGGTTCCTCACACTTTTGTGTGGTTGGCCCTCTGCTCTGAGGTCACTCCTGCCTGGCTGGCACACCCTGCATTGGCGACGTCGGCCTTCTGGTAGCAGTTGGAGCTTGCTGGGAGCCTCCTCTCCTCAGTGATGAGGGCCCTCTGGCGTCCGGCCCTAACTGCTGGGCTCCCCACCTTTTCTGATGTGTGCCCACTGGTGCACTGACCCTCCTGCTTGGTTCCCTTCCCCATGGGGATGTGGGCCTTGTGCTCTGAGGTTACAACGGCTGGGTTGCTTACAGTATCACGATGAGGGCCCTCTGTTGTGAGTTCATCACTGCCTGGATCCCATAGCCTCGGTGCTCTGGGCCGCCTGCTGGGATGTTCCAACTGCTGGATTCCTCACCTTTTTTATACAATGGGCCATGTGTTTTGAGGTTAATCCTGCCTTCCTCGCTCCGAGACCCATGGTGATGTGGGTCCTCTGGTTTGAGGCCACATGTGCTGGGTACCTCAACTTTCGATGATGTGGCCCCACGGGTGTGAGGACACTCCTGCCTGGTTCCCAGCCCCTTGCTTATGTGGGCACTCTGGTGAGAGTCTGATCTTGACTGGGTTCCTTACCCTTCTGTGAGGTGGGCCCTCTGATGTGAGGTCACTCCTGCCTGGATGGCTCATGTCGCCTTGGCGACGTAGGCCCTCTGTTGGCCACTGAAGCATGCTGGGAGCCTCCTACCCTCTTTAATAAGGGCCCTGGAAGAAACGCATATGCCCTTTTTGACCAAGTGCATCATTGTCGAGGTTCTGCCTCTTCTCCTATACTTTCAGAGGACTTCCCGTCTACCTCCTGAAATCGTATTCCTGGAATTCTGCCCCGCGTTCAAGTCCTCTTTGCAGCCTTACTTCAATATATTTTTGGACGATAGCTGTCATTTATAACTCTGCAGGTTTGTGAATTACAGTGCCCCTGAGCTCCTTTCTTCAACTCGCTTTCTTGTGAGCTGGCCGCAAAACCGCAGGATTGCTTCAGGCCCTAATCTGGTTCCGACACGGCATGCTGAGCCTTTGGCTAATTCCTCTTCCTGGTGGGAAATGAGCGTTAAATTTGTTCGTGCAGACACCTACAGCTAATCTCTCATTGGTTCTCCCTATTCCTGTTCATCTTGCGCAGAAATTCCAAACTGTGCCAAACAGGAGGTTAAAGGCACTGACTCTCCAAGTGGGGAGAGTGTTAGTAAAGCGTCTGGAATGGTAAAACCGAGTACAAGGGGACGAAAACTGAGACGCATTTAAAAAGTTTTCCCGGTCACACGGTAGACCATATTCTGGGTTGCCCATGCATGTTTTACCTGAAGGAAGAATCCCTTCAACCTGGAGAGTTGGGACCCATGGAATGGGTATCACGCAGTATGACTTCAAAGGGTTGCCTTTGCTCACCGAACGTCAGCAATGCTATCAGCCCGAAGTGTCCAGCCTTATGTCTCACTCAGCTCGGGGTGTAGATGTGGTAAATCCACGTTGCATCACAAGCCCTGAATGAATTATTTAAGAATTGCTCTCTATTTCACTGTCATTGTGTTTTGTTTTTGTAATTTATTTTGATAATGGGATTTATCGTATTTTCACTGCTGCGTTTATGCCGCTGTACACATGCTTGATTCTCTTATGGAGACATATAAATCCATGGGTTTTCAGATTCTTACTAGTCAGGTATATTCCTAGGCATTGAATATGGGGTGTTGAGTCCATTTCGTGGAGCAAGGAGTAGGTCCTGACTATTACATATTTGCTTATGGAAAGGTATCTGTGCTAATTTCAATCTCTGGTTTTATGCAGCACCACAACTCACCTTTCCCCTTAAGCAAGCATAAGTTGGTTTTCTAAATTTGAGACCCTTTTCTGTTTTGTAATTGAGTTCATGTGCAGCCATGTTTGCATTCCGTGTATTTGAGATATCTTATGGTGTTTCTTTTTCTGTGTGACTTAGTTAACTTAGAATGATCGTACCTGAATCCACTCATTATGCCGCGACGGGCCTCATGACATAGATTTCATTGCTGAGTGATATTCCATTGTACGTACGTACAACAACTTCTTTATCCATTTTTTGCTTTCTGGGATATTTCACTTGTACCGTAAATGAGGTTCTTGTAAGCAGAGCCGTCCAAAATTTATGGGTGGCTGTGTCTTTTTGATTTTAATTTCCCTAAGCTATAGAACCATAAGTTGAAGTGCCGTAGGCTCCGTTGCTTAGTTTTTTAGGTGTTTGAGGAAACACCATACACTTCTCCAGAGTGGCTGTTGGCAAGTTACATCCCGCCCATCAGCATAACAAGGCTCCCTGTTCTCCATGGCCTGTCCTGCCTTTCTGGATTTTTCACTTTTTTCAGATGTCCCTTTTGACAGGGGGGCAGTGAGACTTCATTGTAATGCAGATTTCTTTACAGGCTTGCTTGTTTGGCCAAAAAGGGCGTATGTGTTTTTTCTTGAATATATTCAGGAAAAAACGCATACGCCCTTTTTGACCAAGTGCATCATTGTTGACTTTCTGTCTCTTTCCTTATGCTTTAAATGCAATTCCAGTCTGCCCCTGAACTCGTTTTCCTGCAATTCTGCCCTGCTTTCAAGTCCTCTACGCAGCCTTACTTCAATACATTTTTGGACAATAGCTGACATTTATAACTCTGCAGGTTTGTGAATGACAGTGCGCCTGAGCTCCTTTCTTCTACTCGCTTTCTTGTGAGCTGGCCGCAAACCCGCAGGATTGCTTCATGCCCTAATCTGGTTCCGGCACAGCATGCTGATCCTTTGGTAAATTCCTCTTCCTGGTGGGAAATGAGTGTTATATTTGAACGTGCAGACACCTAGAGCTAGTCTCTCATTGGTTCTCCCTATTCTTGTTCATCTTGCGCAGAAATTGCAAACTGTGCCAAACAGGAGGTTAAAGGCACTGACTCTCTAAGTGGGGAGAGTATTAGTAAAGGGTCTTCAATCGTGAACCCGAGTAAAAGGGGACGAAAACTGAGATACATTTGAAAAGGTTTCCCGGTCACACGGTGCACCATACTGTGGGTTTCCCATGCATGTTTTAGCTGAAGGAAGAATCCCTTAAACCTGGAGAGTTGGGACCCATGGAATGGGTACCATGCAGTATGACTTCAAAGGGCCTGCATTTTCTCAACGAACCTCACCAATGCTATCAGGCTGAAGTGTACAGCCTTATGTCTCACTCAGCTCTGGTTGTAGATGTGGTAAATCCAGGTTGCATCACAAGCCCTGAATAAATTATTTAAGAATTGCTCTCTATTTCACTGTCATTGTGTTTGTTTTTGTAATTCATTTTGATAATGGGATTTATCGGATTTTCTCTGCTGCATTCATGCCGCTGTACACACACTTGAGTCTCTTATGGAGACATATAAATCCATGGGTTTGAAGATACTTACTAGTCAGGTGTATTCCTAGGCGTTGAATATGGGGTGTTTAGTCCATTTCGTTGAGCAAGGGCTAGGTCTTGACTATTACATATTTGGCTTATGGAAAGGTTTCTGTGCTAATTTCTATCTCTGGTTTTATGCAGCACCCCAACTCACTTTTCCCCTTAAGCAAGCATAAGGTGGTTTTCTAAATTTGAGACCCTGTTCTGTTTTGTAATTCAGTTCATGTGTAGCCAAGTTTACATTCCGTGTATTAGTGATATCTTATGATGTTTCATTTTCTGTGTGACTTATTTCACTTAGAATCATCGTACCTGAATCCACTCATTATGCCACGATGGGCCTGATGACATAGATTTCATTGGTGAGTGATATTCCATTGAATGTGTGTACCACAACTTCTTTATCCATTTTTCACATTCTGGGATATTTAACTTGTACCGTAGATGAGATTCCTGTAAACAGAGCCGTCTGAAACTTTGGGGTGGCTGTCTGTTTTTGATTTTAATTTCCGTGATCTATAAGACCATAAGTGGAAGTGCCGTAGTCTCCGTTGCTTTGTTTCTTAGGTGTTTCAGGAAACACCATACACTTCTCCAGAGTGGCTGTTGGCAATTTACATCCCGCCCATCAGCATAACAAGGCTCCCTGTTCTCCATGGCCTGTGCTGTCTTTCTGGATTTTACACTTTTTTCAGATGGCCCTTTTGACCTGGGGGCAGTGAGACTTCTTTGTAGTGCAGATTTCTTTAACATGCTGGCTTGGTTGGCCAAAAAGGGCGTATGCGTTTTTTCCTGAATATATTCAGGAAAAAACGCATACGCCCTTTTTGGCCAAGTGCATCATTGTCGACGTTCTGCCTCTTTTCCTATGCTTTAAATGCAATTCCAGTCTACCCCCTGAAATCGTTTTCCTGCAATTCTGCCCCGCTTTCCAGTCCTCTTCGCAGCCTTCCTTCAATATAATTTTGGACGATAGGTGTCATTTATAACTCTGCAGGTTTGTGAATTACAGTGCGCCTGAGCTCCTTTCTTCAACTCGCTTTCTTGTGAGCTGGCCGCAAACCCGCAGGAATGCTTCAGGCCCTAATCTGGTTCCGGCACGGCATGCTGAGCCTTTGGTTAATTCCTCTTCCTGGGGGGAAATGAGCGTTCCATTTGCCCGTCCAGACACCTACAGCTAGTCTCTCATTGGTTCTCCCTATTCCTGTTCATCTTGCGCAGAAATTGCAAACTGTGCCAAACAGGAGGTTAAAGGCACTGACTCTCCAAGTGGGGAGAGTGTTAGTAAACGGTCTGGAATGGTGAACCCGAGTAAAAGGGGACGAAAACTGAGATGCATTTGAAAACGTTTCCCGGTCACACAGTGCACTGTACTGTGGGTTTCCCATGCATGTTTAAGCTGAAGGAAGAATCCCTTAAACCTGGAGAGTTGGGATCCATGGAATGGGTACCATGCAGTATGACTTCAAAGGGTCTGCATTTGCTCATCGAACCTCACCAATGCTATCAGCCCGAAGTGTCCAGCCTTATGTCTCACTCAGCTCTGGGTGTAGATGTGGTAAATCCAGGTCGCATCACAAGCCCTGAATGAATTATTTAAGAATTGCTCTCTATTTCACTGTTATTGTGTTTGTTTTTGTAATTCATTTTGATAATGGGTTTTATCGGATTTTCTCTGCTGCATTCATGCCGCTGTACACACACTTGAGTCTCTTACGGAGACATATAAATCCATGGGTTTGAAGGTTCTTACTAGTCATGTGTAATCCTAGGCGTTGAATATGGGGTGTTTAGTCCATTTCGTTGAGCAAGGGCTAGGTCTTGACTATGACATATTTGGCTTATGGAAAGGTATCTGTGCTAATTTCTATCTCTGGTTTTATGCAGCACCACAACTCACCTTTCCCCTTAAGCAAGCATAAGTTGGTTTTCTAAATTTGAGACCCTGTTCTGTTTTGTAATTCAGTTCATGTGTAGCCAAGTTTACATTCCATGTATTAGTGATATCTTATTATGTTTCATTTTCTGTGTGACTTATTTCACTTAGAATCATCGTACCTGAATCCACTCATTATGCCGCGACGGGCCTGATGACATAGATTTCATTGGTGAGTGATATTCCTTTGTACGTACGTACCACACTTCTTTATCCATTTTTCGCTTTCTGGGATATTTAACTTGTACCGTAGACGAGGTTCTTGTAAACAGAGCCGTAAACAGAAACTTTGGGGTGGCTGTGTGTTTTTGATTTTAATTTCCCTAAGCTATAGGAAAATAAGTGGTAATGCCGTAGGCTCCGTTGCTTTGTTTTTTAGGTTTTTGAGGAAACACCATACACATCTCCAGAGTGGCTGTTGGCAATTTACATCCCGCCCATCAGCATAACAAGGCTCCCTGTTCTCCATGGCCTGTGCTGCCTTTCTGGATTTTACACTTTTTTCAGATGGCCCTTTTGAACGGGGGGCAGTGAGACTTCATTGTAGTGCAGATTTCTTTAACATGCTTGCTTGGTTGGCCAAAAAGGGCGTATGCGTTTTTTCCTGAATATATTCAGGAAAAAACGCATACGCCCTTTTTGGCCAAGTGCATCATTGTCGACGTTCTGCCTCTTTTCCTATGCTTTAAATGCAATTCCAGTCTACCCCCTGAAATCGTTTTCTTGCAATTCTGCCCCGCTTTCCAGTCCTCTTCGCAGGCATCCTTCAATATATTTTTGGGTGATAGCTGTCATTTATAACTCTGCAGGTTTGTGAATTACAGTGTCCCTGAGCTCCTTTCTTCAACTCGCTTTCTTGTGAGCTGGCCGCAAACCCGCAGGATTGCTTCAGGCCCTAATCTGGTTCCGGCACGGCATGCTGAGCCTTTGGTTAATTCCTCTTCCTGGTGGGAAATGAGCGTTAAATTTGCCCGTGCAGACACCTTCACACGAGTCGTCATGGTGCCACTTTGCCCCGGTTATCTCTATGGAGGTTGGAGTTGGAGGGCCTCCTCGCTCAAGGTCAGTGTGCCCATGGAGCCAACCCTGCAACTTCAGGGCATGGTTGGGTGTTAGGATCACCACGTGGGGTCCTTTTCCCTTAGGAGTGAGGTGGCCTTTTGGGCTGCTGATTTCCAGGTTTTCAGATACTGCCAGTATCTTGGCCAGATGTGGCGGTGGGCCAAGCCCCTTGGTGACCGTAGTTTATCCTACCTGGATCGCATTCTTGCATTGTTCCATTTCAAGTGGTCCCAGGTTTTGCACTAATACTCCAATGGCGATTCACCGTTCACCAGGAATGTAAAGGTCAAAGGGTTTAGCTAAATTAGGGAGTTCCAGGGCAAGGGTCTGAATTGACTGCTCTTTCCATTCTTGAAAGGCCTCTTCTGCATTCTATTCAAAAGGATCATCATCTTTTCCTTTCAGTGTTTCATATAGAGGCCCAGCTAGTAGACTGTAGTTAGGGATCCAGAAGCAGCAAACCCTGGCCTCCCCAGGAACCCCTAAGCTGTCTTCTAGTTTTAGAAATGGGTAAGGCGGTAAATTGTTTCTTCCCTTTCCTGGGATGGGCTTCTCCGACCTTCTGTGAGAATGAAGCCCAGGCAGGTCACCGTAGTCTGTGATATTTGAGCTTTTTCTTGGACAACTTGTATCCTTTATTGGCTTCGTAGTTCAGAGGTCTCCTTAGTAGGGCTGGCGATCAGAATGTCGTCTGCATATTGAATGAGTGTTTCCTTTTCCAGAGGTAGAACTTTTAGGTCTTTAGCTGAGCTTTCCCCAAAGATGGTGTGGGAATTTTTGAACCCTTGGGGCAACACGGCCCGGAAGTATTGTTTTAGTTGTATGTTGAGTCCTGCCACTCACAAGCCAAAATTTCTTGTGACTCTGGGACTAATAGAATACAAAAGAAGGCATCATTGAAGACTAATACAGAATACCATGTCCTGGTGGTTGGTAGAATGACCAGCAGGGTGTAGGGTTTAGGAACTACTGGAGGTATATCCTCAGTGGCTTAACTGACTGTCCTGACATCCTTTACCAGGACTCCAGCAGCCCATGGCGCTCTCGAGGTCAGGCCAATCCCAGGATATGGAGCTCACCTGGGCAGGTACCCCAACCCAGCCCACGGGGCTCTCGTGTTCAGGACCCTCCCAGGATATGGTGTTCCCTGGGCAGGTCCCCCTGCAGCCCATGGGGCTCTCGTGGTCAGGCCCCTCCCAGGATACAGAGCTACCCTTGCAGGTACCATGGCAGGGCTGGGAACACAGGAACCGTGCATATCGCCCTCATTGCAGAGCACTCCCAGCTCACCTGTCACTCAGATCTGACACAGAGCACCTCAGAGCAGGACTTGAACTAACAAACAGCAGCTCCGACAGGTCTGTGACCCTGGGCATCACTCTGTGTGGCCTCCCTCCACCTGGTCTTCCAGAGACTTCCACTGCACCCGGGGCACCAGGCCTCTGTCTCCACCCACCAGCCACCCCTCCTCTCCCTGACTCCTGGGTTCCTCTCATTAGGAGAGGGTTTTCTTGAAGTTGTCTCCCACTCATGGGCCAGATAATATAATTAGAAAACAAGCCAGAGCTGCAGCCCCTTGTCTATCCTGACTCTCAGGAGCCCACACCTGTTCCTTGGACCTGGCCGATTCAGCAAGTTCCAGTTTCTGCAACTGTGAGCCCCTGAGGGGTGATTATTGGCTGGCCTGGGAAGCTCGACAGTGCCGGCCAGACCTCCCCAGGTGTGCCTGGGTTCAGATCAATATAAACACCGCTCCAGGCAGCAAGAGCCCCTGCAGCTGTGCCTGACGCCATTTTCTCTGCCCTGTCAGCAGTCTTGGGGCTGGACTGGTGGGAGGGAGTGAGAGGCCACGGCTTTGTGGGTGTTCCAGTGTGAGTGGGGCTCTGCTGGACTTTCTGCAGCAGTTGCCAAGATGCCACCTGCTAAAGAAGAGGATGTGTCACCCATACCTGCCGCTGGAATTTCTCCCTGGGCAGAGGTGAGTGAGGAAGAAAGCAGTGGGGGCCGGGACAGCAGGGGTATCTCAGGCAGGGAAATGGAAAGCTTCCAGAAGAGCACCCAGGGCCAGGACCATCCTGGCTGGCCTGCAGGCACCAAGTCGGCTGGAATGCTGTCACTCATGTGGCTCCATGGCCCTTCCTCTAGGCTTTCAAGTCCTTGTACATATTCAGGTGTTTTACCTGGGAAGGGTGGGAACATTTCAGCAGCAGCTGGCCTGGGGCTCAGCCCACGTTTACTCACAGATGCCTCGGCACGGTCCCCCAGCTTTGCAATGAGGACGCTTGTTGCGTGGGGCCTGCTGGCTGAATGGGAGATGATTCCCCACCACTGACCAACTTCAGAATTGTTTACAACTGGAGCAAGTGCCCTGATATGGTTTTCCTCTGTGTAACTGGTGGGTTCTGTTTTTGTTCTTTTTTTCGTTTTTGGTTCAAGGTAGATTTTATTCCTCTTTTTTGTATTTACAGATATAAGCATGGAAATAATTTATTCATATAAATACATGTATGTGAAGGGAAGAATATTTTTTCTGTTTTACTTTTTGTAATTTGAATTTTATTTTATTTTTTTATACAGCAGGTTCTTTTTGGTTATCTATTTTATACATATAAATGTATACATGCCAATCCCAATCTCTCAACTCCTCCCACCACCACCCCCCAACAGCTTTCCCCCCTTGGTGTCCATACGTTTGTTGTCTACATCTGTTGCTCTATTTCTGCCTTGCAAAACGGTTCATCTGTACAATTTTTCTAGGTTCCACATATATGCATTAATAGACAAGATTTGTTTTTCTCTTTCTGACTTACTTCACTCTGTATGACAGTCTCTAGATCCATCAACGTCTCTACAAATGACCCAATTTCATTCCTTTTTATGGCTTAGTAATATTCCATTTTATATATGTACCACATCTTTATGCATTCGTCTGTCTGTGGGCATTTAGGTTGCTTCCATTACCTGGATATTGTAAATAGTGATGCAATGAACATTGCGGTGAATGTCTCTTTTTGATTTATGGTTTTGTCTGGGTATATGCCCAGTAGTGGGATTGCTGTATCATATGGTAATTCTATTCTTAGTTTTATAAGAAACTCCATAATGTTCTCCACAGTGACTCTATCAATTTACATTCCCAACAATAGTGGAAGAGGGTTCCTTATCTCCACACCCTTTCCAGCATTTGTTGTTTGTAGATTTTCTGATGATGCCCATTCTAACAGGTGTGAGGTGATACACCATGGATGAGTCTATTTCGTTGAGCAAAGAGTAGGTCTTGTCTATTACATATTTGGCTTATGGAACGGTATGTGTGCTAATTTCAATCTCTGGTTTTATACAGCACCCCAACTCAACGTTCCCCTTAAGCAAGCATAAGTTTTTATCTAAATGTGAGACTCTGTTCGGTTTTGGAATTCAGTTTATGTGTAGCCAAGTTTACACTCTCTCTATTAGTGATATCTTATGATAATTATCTTTCTCTGTGTGACCTATTTCTCTTAGAATCATCATACTTAAATCCACTCAATTTGCTGCTACAGGCCTGATGACATTGATTTCATTGCTGAGTGATATTCCGTTGTACGTAAGTAGCACAACTCCTTTATCCATTTTTTTCTTTCTGGGATATTTAATTTGTACTGGAGTCAAAGTTCTTGTAAACACAGCAGCCCTAAATTTTGTGTTGGCTGTGTCTTGTTGATTTAATTTTCCTAAGCTATAGGGCCAAAAGTGGAAGTGCCCTAGGGTCTGTAGCTGTGTTTTTCACATGTTTCAGGATACACCATACACATCTCCAGAGTGTCTGTTGGCAGTTTACATCCCGCCCATCAGCATAACAAGGCTCCCTGTTCTCCATGGCCTGTCCTGTGTTTCTGGTTTTTACACTTTTTTCAGATGGCCTTTTGACAAATGGGAAATGAGACTTCATTGTAGTGCGGATTTCCATTTCTCGAGTGCTTGGTTGGCCAAAAAGGGCATATGTGTTTTTTCCTGAATATACTCAGGAAAAAATGTTTACGCACTTTTGTCCAAGTGCATCACTGTCAAAGATCTGCCGCTTTTCACATGCTTTAAATGCAATTCCAATCTACCTTCTGAAATATGATTCCTGCAATTCTGCCTCGTTTTCAAGTCCTCTTTGCAGACTTACTTCCATATATTTTTGCCAATAGCTGTCATTTATAACTCTGCAGGTTTGTGAATTACAGTGCCCGTGATTTCCTTTCTTAACTCGTTTCCTTGAAAACTGGCCACAGAACCGCAGGTTTGCTTCAGGCCGTAATCAGTGTCCGGCACGGCGCTCTGAGACTTTGGTTCATTCCACTTCCTGGTGGGAAATTAGAGTTAAATGTGCCCCTCCAGACACCTGCCTCACTCCAAGCCCCTTGGTGATGTGTGTCCTCTGGTTTGAGGCCACATGTGCTGGGTTCCTCACCTTTGGCTGATGTGACCCCACTGGTGTGAGGACACTCCTGCCTGGTTCCCATCCCCTTGGTGATGTGGGCCCTCCGGTGAGAGTCTGATCCTGGTTGGGTTCCTCACACTTCTGTGAGGTGGGCCCTCTTCACTGAGGTCACTCCTGCCTGGCTGGCACACCCCGCCTTGGCGACGTCGGCCCTCTGGTGGGATTTGGTGCCTGCTGGGTGTCTCCTCCCCTCAGTAATGAGGGCCCTCTGGCGTCAGACCCTAACTCCTGGGCTCCCAATATTTTCTGATATGCGCCCTGTGGTTCGAGTACACTCCTGCCAGGTTCCCAACCCCATGGGAATGTGGGCCTTCTGCTCTGAGGTCCCAACCGTGGGTTGCTCAGTTTCATGATGAGGGCCCTCTGCTGTGAGTTCTCTCCGGCCTGGATCCCATAGCCTCACTGCTCCTGGCCACCTGCTGGGAGGTTACAACTGCGGGATTCCTCACCTTTTTTCTTCTATGGGCCCTCTGTTTTGAGAGTCCTCCTGCCTGCCTCACTCCCAGCCCCTTGGTGATGTGTGTCCTCTGGTTTGAGGCCACGTATGCTGGGTCCCTCGCCTTTCGATGATGTGGCCCCACTGGTGTGGGGACACTCCTGCCTGTTTCCTATCCCCTTGATGATGTGGGCCCTCTGGTGAGAGTCTGATCCTGGCTGGGTTCCTCACCCTTCTGTGAGGGGGGCCCTCTGCTGTGAGGTCACTCCTGCCTGGCTGGCACACCCCACCTGGGCAACATCGGCCCTCTTGTGGCAGTTGGAGCCTGCTGGGAACCTCCCCTCGGTGATGGGGGCCCTCTTGCCTCAGGCCCTAACTGCTGGGTACCCACATTTTCTGATACGTGCTAAGTGGTGCGAGGACACTCCTGCGAGGTTCCCATCCCCATGGGCATGTGGGCCTTCTGCTCTAAGTTCCCAACACCTGTGTTGTTCACCGTTTCATGATGTTGGCTCTCTGGTGTTAGTTCACCCAGGCCTAGATCCCATAGACTCTGTGCTCTGAGCGGCCTGCTGGGAGGTTCCTACTGCTGGATTCCTTACCTTTTTTATTCTTTGGGTCCTGTGTTTTCATGCTCCTACTTCCTGACTCACTCCCAGCCCATTTGTGATGTAGGTCCTCTGGTTTAAGGCCACATGTACCGGTTTCCTCACCTTTATTGATGTGGCCCCACTGGTGTGAGGACACTCCTGCCTGGTTCCCATCCCCTTGGTGATGGGGGCCCTCTGGTGAGAGTCTGATCCTGTCTGGATTCCTCACACTTCTGGGAGGAGGGCCCTCTGCTGTGAGGTCACTCCTGCCTGGCTGGCACACGTCACCTTGGCGATGTGGGCCCTCAGTTGGGAGTTGGTGCCTGCTGGGAGTCTCCTCCCCTCGGTAATGAGGGCCCTCTGGCGTCAGGCCCTAACTCATGGGCTCCCAAAATTTTCTGATGTGCGCCCTGTCGTGCGAGTACACTCCAGCCAGGGTCCCATCCCCATGGGGATGTGGGCTTTCTGCTCTGAGGTCCCAACGGCTGGGTTGCTCACAGTGTCAGAATGTGGGCCCTCTGCTGTGAGTTCACTCCGGCATGGATCCCATAGCCTCGGTGCTCTGGGCCACCTGCTTGGAGCTTCCAACTGCGGGGTTCCTCACCTTTTTTATTCTATGGGCGCTCTGTTGTGAGTCTCCTCCTGCATGCATCACTCCCAGCCCTTTCGTGATGTGTGTCCCCTTGTTTGAGGCCACATGTGCTGTGTTCCTCACCTTTCGCTGATGTGGCCCCACTGGTGTGAGGACACTCCTGCCTGGTTTCCATCCCCTTGGTGATGTGGGCGCTCTGGTTAGAGTCTGATCCTGTTTGGGCTCCTCACACTTCTGTGAGGTGGGCCCTCTGCTGTGAGGTAACTCCTGCCTGGCTTGCTCCCATTGCCTTGGTGACGTCGGCCCTCTGGTGGCATTTGGAACCTGCTGGTAGCCTCCTCTCCTCCGTGATGAGGGCCCTCTGGCATCAGGCCATAACTGCTGGGTTCCCACATATTCTGATACGTGCTAAGTTGTGCGAGGACACTCCTGCGAGGTTCCCATCCCCATGGGGATGTGGGCCTTCTGCTCTGAGGTCCCACTGGCTGGGTTGCTCACAGTTTCATGATGTGGGCCCTCTGCTGTGAGTTCACTGTGGCCTGGATCCCATAGACTCCATGTTCTGGGCCACCTGCTGGGAGGTTCAAACTGCTGGATTCCTCACATTTTTTATTCTGTGGGCCCTGTGTTGTTAGGCTACTCCTGCCTGCCTCACTCGGAGCACCTTGGAAATGTGGGTCCTCTGGTTTAGGCCACATGTGCTGGGTTCCTCACCTTTCTATAATGTGGCCACACTGGTGTGAGGACACTCCTGCCTTGTTCCGATCCCCTTGGTGATGTGGGCCCTCTGGTGAGAGTCTTATCCTGGCTGGGTTCCTCACCCTTCTGTGCGGTAGGCCCTCTGCTGTGAGGTCACTCCTGCCTGGCTGGCACACGTCAACTTGGCGATGTGGGCCCTCAGTTGGGAGTTGGTGCCTGCTGGGAGTCTCCTCCCCTCGGTAATGAGGGCCCTCTGGCGTCAGACCCTAACTCCTGGGCTCCCAAAATTTTCTGATGTGCGCCCTGTGGTGCGAGTACACTCCTGCCAGGATCCCAACCCCATGGGAATGTGGGCCTTCTGCTCTAAGGTCCCACCGGCTGGGTTGCTCACAGTTTCATAATGAGGGCCCTCTGTTTTGAGTTCAGTCAGGCCTGGATCCCATAGCCTCGCTGCTCCTGGCCACCTGCTGGGAGGTTCCAACTGCGGGATTCCTCACCTTTTTTACGCTATGGGCCCTCTGTTTGGAGGCTCCTCCTGCCTGCCTCACTCCCAGCCCCTTGGTGATGTGTGTCCTGTAGTTTGAGGCCACGTGTGCTGGGTCCGTCACATTTCGGTGATGTGACCACACTGGTGTGAGAACACTCCTGCCTGGTTTCCATTCCCTTGGTGATGTGGGCCCTCCGGTGAGAGTCTGATCCTCTTTGGGTTCCTCACACTTTTGTGTGGTTGGCCCTCTGCTCTGAGGTCACTCCTGCCTGGCTGGCACACCCTGCATTGGCGACGTCGGCCTTCTGGTAGCAGTTGGAGCTTGCTGGGAGCCTCCTCTCCTCAGTGATGAGGGCCCTCTGGCGTCCGGCCCTAACTGCTGGGCTCCCCACCTTTTCTGATGTGTGCCCACTGGTGCGATGACACTCTTGCTTGGTTCCCTTCCCCATGGGGATGTGGGTCTTGTGCTCTGAGGTTACAACGGCTGGGTTGCTTACAGTATCACGATGAGGGCCCTCTGTTGTGAGTTCATCACTGCCTGGATCCCATAGCCTCGGTGCTCTGGGCCGCCTGCTGGGATGTTCCAACTGCTGGATTCCTCACCTTTTTTATACAATGGGCCATGTGTTTTGAGGTTAATCCTGCCTTCCTCGCTCCGAGACCCATGGTGATGTGGGTCCTCTGGTTTGAGGCCACATGTGCTGGGTACCTCAACTTTCGATGATGTGGCCCCACGGGTGTGAGGACACTCCTGCCTGGTTCCCAGCCCCTTGCTTATGTGGGCATTCTGGTGAGAGTCTGATCTTGACTGGGTTCCTTACCCTTCTGTGAGGTGGGCCCTCTGATGTGAGGTCACTCCTGCCTGGATGGCTCATGTCGCCTTGGCGACGTAGGCCCTCTGTTGGCCACTGAAGCATGCTGGGAGCCTCCTACCCTCTTTAATAAGGGCCCTGGAAGAAACGCATATGCCCTTTTTGACCAAGTGCATCATTGTCGAGGTTCTGCCTCTTCTCCTATACTTTCAGAGGACTTCCCGTCTACCTCCTGAAATCGTATTCCTGGAATTCTGCCCCGCGTTCAAGTCCTCTTTGCAGCCTTACTTCAATATATTTTTGGACGATAGCTGTCATTTATAACTCTGCAGGTTTGTGAATTACAGTGCCCCTGAGCTCCTTTCTTCAACTCGCTTTCTTGTGAGCTGGCCGCAAAACCGCAGGATTTCTTCAGGCCCTAATCTGGTTCCGACACGGCATGCTGAGCCTTTGGCTAATTCCTCTTCCTGGTGGGAAATGAGCGTTAAATTTGTTCGTGCAGACACCTACAGCTAATCTCTCATTGGTTCTCCCTATTCCTGTTCATCTTGCGCAGAAATTCCAAACTGTGCCAAACAGGAGGTTAAAGGCACTGACTCTCCAAGTGGGGAGAGTGTTAGTAAAGCGTCTGGAATGGTAAAACCGAGTACGAGGGGACGAAAACTGAGACGCATTTAAAAAGTTTTCCCGGTCACACGGTGGACCATATTCTGGGTTGCCCATGCATGTTTTACCTGAAGGAAGAATCCCTTCAACCTGGAGAGTTGGGACCCATGGAATGGGTACCACGCAGTATGACTTCAAAGGGTTGCCTTTGCTCACCGAACGTCACCAATGCTATCAGCCCGAAGTGTCCAGCCTTATGTCTCCCTCAGCTCGGGGTGTAGATGTGGTAAATCCACGTTGCATCACAAGCCCTGAATGAATTATTTAAGAATTGCTCTCTATTTCACTGTCATTGTGTTTTGTTTTTGTAATTTATTTTGATAATGGGATTTATCGGATTTTCACTGCTGCGTTTATGCCGCTGTACACATGCTTGATTCTCTTATGGAGACATATAAATCCATGGGTTTTCAGATTCTTACTAGTCAGGTATATTCCTAGGCATTGAATATGGGGTGTTGAGTCCATTTCGTGGAGCAAGGAGTAGGTCCTGACTATTACATATTTGCTTATGGAAAGGTATCTGTGCTAATTTCAATCTCTGGTTTTATGCAGCACCACAACTCACCTTTCCCCTTAAGCAAGCATAAGTTGGTTTTCTAAATTTGAGACCCTTTTCTGTTTTGTAATTGAGTTCATGTGCAGCCATGTTTGCATTCCGTGTATTTGAGATATCTTATGGTGTTTCTTTTTCTGTGTGACTTAGTTAACTTAGAATGATCGTACCTGAATCCACTCATTATGCCGCGACGGGCCTCATGACATAGATTTCATTGCTGAGTGATATTCCATTGTACGTACGTACAACAACTTCTTTATCCATTTTTTGCTTTCTGGGATATTTCACTTGTACCGTAAATGAGGTTCTTGTAAGCAGAGCCGTCCAAAATTTATGGGTGGCTGTGTCTTTTTGATTTTAATTTCCCTAAGCTATAGAACCATAAGTTGAAGTGCCGTAGGCTCCGTTGCTTAGTTTTTTAGGTGTTTGAGGAAACACCATACACTTCTCCAGAGTGGCTGTTGGCAAGTTACATCCCGCCCATCAGCATAACAAGGCTCCCTGTTCTCCATGGCCTGTCCTGCCTTTCTGGATTTTTCACTTTTTTCAGATGTCCCTTTTGACAGGGGGGCAGTGAGACTTCATTGTAATGCAGATTTCTTTACAGGCTTGCTTGTTTGGCCAAAAAGGGCGTATGTGTTTTTTCTTGAATATATTCAGGAAAAAACGCATACGCCCTTTTTGACCAAGTGCATCATTGTCGACTTTCTGTCTCTTTCCTTATGCTTTAAATGCAATTCCAGTCTGCCCCTGAACTCGTTTTCCTGCAATTCTGCCCCGCTTTCAAGTCCTCTACGCAGCCTTACTTCAATACATTTTTGGACAATAGCTGACATTTATAACTCTGCAGGTTTGTGAATGACAGTGCGCCTGAGCTCCTTTCTTCTACTCGCTTTCTTGTGAGCTGGCCGCAAACCCGCAGGATTGCTTCATGCCCTAATCTGGTTCCGGCACAGCATGCTGATCCTTTGGTAAATTCCTCTTCCTGGTGGGAAATGAGTGTTATATTTGAATGTGCAGACACCTAGAGCTAGTCTCTCATTGGTTCTCCCTATTCTTGTTCATCTTGCGCAGAAATTGCAAACTGTGCCAAACAGGAGGTTAAAGGCACTGACTCTCTAAGTGGGGAGAGTATTAGTAAAGGGTCTTCAATCGTGAACCCGAGTAAAAGGGGACGAAAACTGAGATGCATTTGAAAAGGTTTCCCGGTCACACGGTGCACCATACTGTGGGTTTCCCATGCATGTTTTAGCTGAAGGAAGAATCCCTTAAACCTGGAGAGTTGGGACCCATGGAATGGGTACCATGCAGTATGACTTCAAAGGGCCTGCATTTTCTCAACGAACCTCACCAATGCTATCAGGCCGAAGTGTACAGCCTTATGTCTCACTCAGCTCTGGTTGTAGATGTGGTAAATCCAGGTTGCATCACAAGCCCTGAATGAATTATTTAAGAATTGCTCTCTATTTCACTGTCATTGTGTTTGTTTTTGTAATTCATTTTGATAATGGGATTTATCGGATTTTCTCTGCTGCATTCATGCCACTGTACACACACTTGAGTCTCTTATGGAGACATATAAATCCATGGGTTTGAAGATACTTACTAGTCAGGTGTATTCCTAGGCGTTGAATATGGGGTGTTTAGTCCATTTCGTTGATCAAGGGCTAGGTCTTGACTATTACATATTTGCCTTATGGAAAGGTATCTGTGCTAATTTCTATCTCTGGTTTTATGCAGCACCCCAACTCACTTTTCCCCTTAAGCAAGCATAAGGTGGTTTTCTAAATTTGAGACCCTGTTCTGTTTTGTAATTCAGTTCATGTGTAGCCAAGTTTACATTCCGTGTATTAGTGATATCTTATGATGTTTCATTTTCTGTGTGACTTATTTCACTTAGAATCATCGTACCTGAATCCACTCATTATGCCACGATGGGCCTGATGACATAGATTTCATTGCTGAGTGATATTCCATTGAATGTGTGTACCACAACTTCTTTATCCATTTTTCACATTCTGGGATATTTAACTTGTACCGTAGACGAGATTCCTGTAAACAGAGCCGTCTGAAACTTTGGGGTGGCTGTCTGTTTTTGATTTTAATTTCCGTGATCTATAAGACCATAAGTGGAAGTGCCGTAGTCTCCGTTGCTTTGTTTCTTAGGTGTTTCAGGAAACACCATACACTTCTCCAGAGTGGCTGTTGGCAATTTACATCCCGCCCATCAGCATAACAAGGCTCCCTGTTCTCCATGGCCTGTGCTGTCTTTCTGGATTTTACACTTTTTTCAGATGGCCCTTTTGACCTGGGGGCAGTGAGACTTCTTTGTAGTGCAGATTTCTTTAACATGCTGGCTTGGTTGGCCAAAAAGGGCGTATGCGTTTTTTCCTGAATATATTCAGGAAAAAACGCATACGCCCTTTTTGGCCAAGTGCATCATTGTCGATGTTCTGCCTCTTTTCCTATGCTTTAAATGCAATTCCAGTCTACCCCCTGAAATCGTTTTCCTGCAATTCTGCCCCGCTTTCCAGTCCTCTTCGCAGCCTTCCTTCAATATATTTTTGGACGATAGCTGTCATTTATAACTCTGCAGGTTTGTGAATTACAGTGCCCCTGAGCTCCTTTCTTCAACTCGCTTTCTTGTGAGCTGGCCGCAAACCCGCAGGAATGCTTCAGGCCCTAATCTGGTTCCGGCACGGCATGCTGAGCCTTTGGTTAATTCCTCTTCCTGGTGGGAAATGAGCGTTCCATTTGCCCGTCCAGACACCTACAGCTAGTCTCTCATTGGTTCTCCCTATTCCTGTTCATCTTGCGCAGAAATTGCAAACTGTGCCAAACAGGAGGTTAAAGGCACTGACTCTCCAAGTGGGGAGAGTGTTAGTAAACGGTCTGGAATGGTGAACCCGAGTAAAAGGGGACGAAAACTGAGATGCATTTGAAAACGTTTCCCGGTCACACAGTGCACTGTACTGTGGGTTTCCCATGCATGTTTTAGCTGAAGGAAGAATCCCTTAAACCTGGAGAGTTGGGACCCATGGAATGGGTACCATGCAGTATGACTTCAAAGGGTCTGCATTTGCTCATCGAACCTCACCAATGCTATCAGCCCGAAGTGTCCAGCCTTATGTCTCACTCAGCTCTGGGTGTAGATGTGGTAAATCCAGGTTGCATCACAAGCCCTGAATGAATTATTTAAGAATTGCTCTCTATTTCACTGTCATTGTGTTTGTTTGTGTAATTCATTTTGATAATGGGTTTTATCTGATTTTCTCTGCTGCATTCATGCCGCTGTACACACAGTTGAGTCTCTTACGGAGACATATAAATCCATGGGTTTGAAGATTCTTACTAGTCATGTGTAATCCTAGGCGTTGAATATGGGGTGTTTAGTCCATTTCGTTGAGCAAGTGCTAGGTCTTGACTATTACATATTTGGCTTATGGAAAGGTATCTGTGCTAATTTCTATCTCTGGTTTTATGCAGCACCACAACTCACCTTTCCCCTTAAGCAAGCATAAGTTGGTTTTCTAAATTTGAGACCCTGTTCTGTTTTGTAATTCAGTTCATGTGTAGCCAAGTTTACATTCCGTGTATTAGTGATATCTTATGATGTTTCATTTTCTGTGTGACTTATTTCACTTAGAATCATCGTACCTGAATCCACTCATTATGCCGCGACGGGCCTGATGACATAGATTTCATTGGTGAGTGATATTCCTTTGTACGTACGTACCACACTTCTTTATCCATTTTTCGCTTTCTGGGATATTTAACTTGTACCGTAGACGAGGTTCTTGTAAACAGAGCCGTAAACAGAAACTTTGCGGTGGCTGTGTGTTTTTGATTTTAATTTCCCTAAGCTATAGGAAAATAAGTGGTAATGCCGTAGGCTCCGTTGCTTTGTTTTTTAGGTTTTTGAGGAAACACCATACACATCTCCAGAGTGGCTGTTGGCAATTTACATCCCGCCCATCAGCATAACAAGGCTCTCTGTTCTCCATGGCCTGTGCTGCCTTTCTGGATTTTACACTTTTTTCAGATGGCCCTTTTGAACGGGGGGCAGTGAGACTTCATTGTAGTGCAGATTTCTTTAACATGCTTGCTTGGTTGGCCAAAAAGGGCGTATGCGTTTTTTCCTGAATATATTCAGGAAAAAACGCATACGCCCTTTTTGGCCAAGTGCATCATTGTCGACGTTCTGCCTCTTTTCCTATGCTTTAAATGCAATTCCAGTCTACCCCCTGAAATCGTTTTCTTGCAATTCTGCCCCGCTTTCAAGTCCTCTTCGCAGCCTTCCTTCAATATATTTTTGGGTGATAGCTGTCATTTATAACACTGCAGGTTTGTGAATTACAGTGTCCCTGAGCTCCTTTCTTCAACTCGCTTTCTTGTGAGCTGGCCCCAAACCCGCAGGATTGCTTCAGGCCCTAATCTTGTTCCGGCACGGCATGCTGAGCCTTTGGTTAATTCCTCTTCCTGGTGGGAAATGAGCATTAAATTTGCCCGTGCAGACACCTTCACACGAGTCTTCATGGTGCCACTTTGCCCCGGTTATCTCTATGGAGGTTGGAGTTGTAGGGCCTCCTCGCTCAAGGTCAGTGTGCCCACGGAACCAACCCTGCAACTTCAGGGCATGGTTGGGTGTTAGGATCACCACGTGGGGTCCTTTTCCCTTCGGAGGGAGGTGGCCTTTTGGGCTGCTGATTTCCAGGTTTTCAGATACTGCCAGTATCTTGGTCAGATGTGACGGTGGGCCAAGCCCCTTGGTGACCGTAGTTTATCCTACCTGGATCGCATTCTTGCATTGTTCCATCTCAAGTGGTCCCAGGTTTTGCACTAATACTCCAATGGCGATTCACCGTTCACCAGGAATGTAAAGGTCAAAGGGTTTAGCTAAATTAGGGAGTTCCAGGGCAAGGGTCTGAATTGACTGCTCTTTCCATTCTTGAAAGGCCACTTCTGCATTCTATTCAAAAGGATCATCATCTTTTCCTTTCAGTGTTTCATATAGAGGCCCAGCTAGTAGACTGTAGTTAGGGATCCAGAAGCAGCAAACCCTGGCCTCCCCAGGAACCCCTAAGCTGTCTTCTAGTTTCAGAAATGGGTAAGGCTGTAAATTGTTTCTTCCCTTTCCTGGGATGGGCTTCGCCGACCTTCTGTGAGAATGAAGCCCAGGCAGGTCACCGTAGTCTGTGATATTTGAGCTTTTTCTTGGACAACTTGTATCCTTTATTGGCTTGGTAGTTCAGAGGTCTCCTTAGTAGGGCTGGCGATCAGAATGTCGTCTGCATATTGAAGGAGTGTTTCCTTTTCCAGAGGTAGAACTTTTAGTTCTTTAGCTGAGCTTTCCCCAAAGATGGTGTGGGAATTTTTGAACCCTTGGGGCAACACGGCCCGGAAGTATTGTTTTAGTTGTATGTTGAGTCCTGCCACTCACAAGCCAAAATTTCTTGTGACTCTGGGGGACTAATAGAATACAAAAGAAGGCATCATTGAAGACTAATACAGAATACCATGTCCTGGTGGTTGGTAGAATGACCAGCAGGGTGTAGGATTTAGGAACTACTGGAGGTATATCCTCGGTGGCTTCACTGACTGTCCTGACATCCTTTACCAGGACTCCAGCAGCCCATGGGGCTCTCGAGGTCAGGCCAATCCCAGGATATGGAGCTCACCTGGGCAGGTACCCCACCCCCACCCCAGCCCATGGGGCTCTCGTGTTAAGGCCCCTCCCAGGATACGGTGTTCCCTGGGCAGGTTCCCCTGCAGCCCATGGGGCTCTCGTGGTCAGGCCCCTCCCAGGATACAGAGCTACCCTTGCAGGTACCATGGCAGGGCTGGGAACACAGGAACCGTGCATATCGCCCTCATTGCAGAGCACTCCCAGCTCACCTGTCACTCAGATCTGACACAGAGCACCTCAGAGCAGGACTTGAACTAACAAACAGCAGCTCCGACAGGTCTGTGACCCTGGGCATCACTCTGTGTGGCCTCCCTCCACCTGGTCTTCCAGAGACTTCCACTGCACCCGGGGCACCAGGCCTCTGTCTCCACCCACCAGCCACCCCTCCTCTCCCTGACTCCTGGGTTCCTCTCATTAGGAGAGGGTTTTCTTGAAGTTGTCTCCCACTCATGGGCCAGATAATATAATTAGAAAACAAGCCAGAGCTGCAGCCCCTTGTCTATCCTGACTCTCAGGAGCCCACACCTGTTCCTTGGACCTGGCCGATTCAGCAAGTTCCAGTTTCTGCAACTGTGAGCCCCTGAGGGGTGATTATTGGCTGGCCTGGGAAGCCCGACCGTGCCGGCCAGCCCTCCCCAGGTGTGCCTGGGTTCAGATCAATATAAACACCGCTCCAGGCAGCAAGAGCCCCTGCAGCTGTGCCTGACGCCATTTTCTCTGCCCTGTCAGCAGTCTTGGGGCTGGACTGGTGGGAGGGAGTGAGAGGCCACGGCTTTGTGGGTGGCCCAGTGTGAGTGGGGCTCTGCTGGACTTTCTGCAGCAGTTGCCAAGATGCCACCTGCTAAAGAAGAGGATGTGTCACCCATACCTGCCGCTGGAATTTCTCCCTGGGCAGAGGTGAGTGAGGAAGAAAGCAGTGGGGGCCGGGACAGCAGGGGTATCTCAGGCAGGGAAATGGAAAGCTTCCAGAAGAGCACCCAGGGCCAGGACCATCCTGGCTGGCCTGCAGGCACCAAGTCGGCTGGCATGCTGTCACTCATGTGGCTCCATGGCCCTTCCTCTAGGCTTTCAAGTCCTTGTACATATTCAGGTGTTTTACCTGGGAAGGGTGGGAACATTTCAGCAGCAGCTGGCCTGGGGCTCAGCACACGTTTACTCACAGATGCCTCGGCACGGTCCCCCAGCTTTGCAATGAGGACGCTTGTTGCGTGGGGCCTGCTGGCTGAATGGGAGATGATTCCCCACCACTGACCAACTTCAGAATTGTTTACAACTGGAGCAAGTGCCCTGATACGGATTTCCTCTGTGTAACTGGTGGGTTCTGTTTTTTTTTCTTTTTTTCGTTTTTGGTTCAAGGTAGATTTTATTCCTCTTTTTTGTATTTACAGATATAAGCATGGAAATAATTTATTCATATAAATACATGTATGTGAAGGGAAGAATATTTTTTCTGTTTTACTTTTTGTAATTTGAATTTTATTTTATTTTTTTATACAGCAGGTTCTTTTTGGTTATCTATTTTATACATATAAATGTATACATGCCAATCCCAATCTCTCAACTCCTCCCACCACCACCCCCCAACAGCTTTCCCCCCTTGGTGTCCATACGTTTGTTGTCTACATCTGTTGCTCTATTTCTGCCTGGCAAAACGGTTCATCTGTACAATTTTTCTAGGTTCCACATATAGGCATTAATAGACAAGATTTGTTTTTCTCTTTCTGACTTACTTCACTCTGTATGACAGTCTCTAGATCCATCAACGTCTCTACAAATGACCCAATTTCATTCCTTTTTATGGCTTAGTAATATTCCATTTTATATATGTACCACTTCTTTATGCATTCGTCTGTCTGTGGGCATTTAGGTTGCTTCCATTACCTGGATATTGTAAATAGTGATGCAATGAACATTGCGGTGAATGTCTCTTTTTGATTTATGGTTTTGTCTGGGTATATGCCCAGTAGTGGGATTGCTGTATCATATGGTAATTCTATTCTTAGTTTTATAAGAAACTCCATAATGTTCTCCACAGTGACTGTATCAATTTACATTCCCAACAATAGTGGAAGAGGGTTCCTTATCTCCACACCCTTTCCAGCATTTGTTGTTTGTAGATTTTCTGATGATGCCCATTCTAACAGGTGTGAGGTGATACACCATGGATGAGTCTATTTCGTTGAGCAAAGAGTAGGTCTTGTCTATTACATATTTGGCTTATGGAACGGTATGTGTGCTAATTTCAATCTCTGGTTTTATACAGCACCCCAACTCAACTTTCCCTTAAGCAAGCATAAGTTTTTATCTAAATGTGAGACTCTGTTCGGTTTTGGAATTCAGTTTATGTGTAGCCAAGTTTACACTCTCTCTATTAGTGATATCTTATGATAATTATCTTTCTCTGTGTGACCTATTTCTCTTAGAATCATCATACTTAAATCCACTCAATTTGGTGCTACAGGCCTGATGACATTGATTTCATTGCTGAGTGATATTCCGTTGTACGTAAGTAGCACAACTCCTTTATCCATTTTTTTCTTTCTGGGATATTTAATTTGTACTGGACTCAAGGTTCTTGTAAACACAGCAGCCCTAAATTTTGTGTTGGCTGTGTCTTGTTGATTTTAATTTTCCTAAGCTATAGGGCCAAAAGTGGAAGTGCCCTAGGGTCTGTAGCTTTGTTTTTCAGATGTTTCAGGATACACCATAAACATCTCCAGAGTGTCTGTTGGCAATTTACATCCCGCCCATCAGCATAACAAGGCTCCCTGTTCTCCATGGCCTGTCCTGTGTTTCTGGTTTTTACACTTTTTTCAGATGGCCCTTTTGACGAATGGGAAATGAGACTTCATTGTAGTGCGGATTTCCATTTCTCGAGTGCTTGGTTGGCCAAAAAGGGCATATGTGTTTTTTCCTGAATATATTCAGGAAAAAATGTTTACGCACTTTTGTCCAAGTGCATCACTGTCAAAGATCTGCCGCTTTTCACATGCTTTAAATGCAATTCCAATCTACCTCCTGAAATATGATTCCTGCAATTCTGCCTCGTTTTCAAGTCCTCTTTGCAGACTTACTTCCATATAATTATGCCAATAGCTGTCATTTATAACACTGCAGGTTTGTGAATTACAGTGCCCGTGATTTCCTTTCTTAACTCGTTTCCTTGAAAACTGGCCACAGAACCGCAGGTTTGCTTCAGGCCGTAATCAGGGTCCGGCACGGCACTCTGAGACTTTGGTTCATTCCACTTCCTGGTGGGAAATTAGAGTTAAATGTGCCCCTCCAGACACCTGCCTCACTCCTAGCCCCTTGGTGATGTGTGTCCTGTGGTTTGAGGCCACATGTGCTGGGTTCCTCACCTTTGGCTGATGTGGCCCCACTGGTGTGAGGACACTCCTGCCTGGTTCCCATCCCCTTGGTGATGTGGGCCCTCCGGTGAGAGTCTGATCCTGGTTGGGTTCCTCACACTTCTGTGAGGTGGGCCCTCTTCTCTGAGGTCACTCCTGCCTGGCTGGCACACCCCGCCTTGGCGACGTCGGCCCTCTGGTGGGATTTGGTGCCTGCTGGGTGTCTCCTCCCCTTAGTAATGAGGGCCCTCTGGCGTCAGGCCCTAACTCCTGGGCTCCCAATATTTTCTGATATGCGCCCTGTGGTTCGAGTACACTCCTGCCAGGTTCCCAACGCCATGGGAATGTGGGCCTTCTGCTCTGAGGTCCCAACCGTGGGTTGCTCAGTTTCATGATGAGGGCCCTCTGCTGTGAGTTCTCTCCGGCCTGGATCCCATAGCCTGGCTGCTCCTGGCCACCTGCTGGGAGGTTACAACTGCGGGATTCCTCACCTTTTTTCTTCTATGGGCCCTCTGTTTTGAGACTCCTCCTGCCTGCCTCACTCCCAGCCCCTTGGTGATGTGTGTCCTCTGGTTTGAGGCCATGTATGCTGGGTCCCTCGCCTTTCGATGATGTGGCCCCACTGGTGTGAGGACACTCCTGCCTGGTTCCTATCCCCTTGATGATGTGGGCCCTCTGGTGAGAGTCTGATCCTGGCTGGGTTCCTCACCCTTCTGTGAGGGGGGCCCTCTGCTGTGAGGTCACTCCTGCCTGGCTGGCACACCCCACCTGGGCAACATCGGCCCTCTTGTGCAGTTGGAGCCTGCTGGGAACCTCCCCTCGGTGATGGGGGCCCTCTTGCCTCAGGCCCTAACTGCTGGGTACCCACATTTTCTGATACGTGCTAAGTGGTGCGAGGACACTCCTGCGAGGTTCCCATCCCCATGGGCATGTGCGCCTTCTGCTCTAAGGTCCCAACACCTGTGTTGTTCACCGTTTCATGATGTTGGCTCTCTGGTGTTAGTTCACCCAGGCCTAGATCCCATAGCCTCTGTGCTCTGAGCGGCCTGCTGGGAGGTTCCTACTGCTGGATTCCTTACCTTTTTTATTCTTTGGGTCCTGTGTTTTCATGCTCCTACTTCCTGACTCACTCCCAGCCCATTTGTGATGTAGGTCCTCTGGTTTAAGGCCACATGTACCGCTTTCCTCACCTTTATTGATGTGGCCCCACTGGTGTGAGGACACTCCTGCCTGGTTCCCATCCCCTTGGTGATGGGGGCCCTCTGGTGAGAGTCTGATCCTGTCTGGATTCCTCACACTTCTGGGAGGTGGGCCCTCTGCTGTGAGGTCACTCCTGCCTGGCTGGCACACGTCACCTTGGCGATGTGGTCCCTCAGTTGGGAGTTGGTGCCTGCTGGGAGTCTCCTCCCCTCGGTAATGAGGGCCCTCTGGCGTCAGGCCCTAACTCATGGGCTCCCAAAATTTTCTGACGTGCGCCCTGTCGTGCGAGTACACTCCAGCCAGGGTCCCATCCCCATGGGGATGTGGGCTTTCTGCCCTGAGGTCCCAACGGCTGGGTTGCTCACAGTGTCAGAATGTGGGCCCTCTGCTGTGAGTTCACTCTGGCATGGATCCCATAGCCTCGGTGCTCTGGGCCACCTGCTTGGAGCTTCCAACTGCGGGGTTCCTCACCTTTTTTATTCTATGGGCGCTCTGTTGTGAGTCTCCTCCTGCATGCCTCACTCCCAGCCCTTTCGTGATGTGTGTCCCCTTGTTTGAGGCCACATGTGCTGTGCTCCTCACCTTTCGCTGATGTGGCCCCACTGGTGTGAGGACACTCCTGCCTGGTTTCCATCCCCTTGGTGATGTGGGCGCTCTGGTTAGAGTCTGATCCTGTTTGGGCTCCTCACACTTCTGTGAGGTGGGCCCTCTGCTGTGAGGTAACTCCTGCCTGGCTTGCTCCCATTGCCTTGGTGACGTCGGCCCTCTGGTGGCATTTGGAGCCTGCTGGTAGCCTCCTCTCCTCCGTGATGAGGGCCCTCTGGCGCCAGGCCATAACTGCTGGGTTCCCACATTTTCTGATACGTGCTAAGTTGTGCGAGGACACTCCTGCGAGGTTCCCATCCCCATGGGGATGTGGGCCTTCTGCTCTGAAGTCCCACTGGCTGGGTTGCTCACAGTTTCATGATGTGGGCCCTCTGCTGTGAGTTCACTGTGGCCTGGATCCCATAGACTCCATGCTCTGGGCCACCTGCTGGGAGGTTCAAACTGCTGGATTCCTCACATTTTTTATTCTGTGGGCCCTGTGTTGTTAGGCTACTCCTGCCTGCCTCACTCGGAGCACCTTGGAAATGTGGGTCCTCTGGTTTAGGCCACATGTGCTGGGTTCCTCACCTTTCTATAATGTGGCCACACTGGTGTGAGGACACTCCTGCCTTGTTCCGATCCCCTTGGTGATGTGGGCCCTCTGGTGAGAGTCTTATCCTGGCTGGGTTCCTCACCCTTCTGTGCGGTAGGCCCTCTGCTGTGAGGTCACTCCTGCCTGGCTGGCACACGTCAACTTGGCGATGTGGGCCCTCAGTTGGGAGTTGGTGCCTGCTGGGAGTCTCCTCCCCTCGGTAATGAGGGCCCTCTGGCGTCAGACCCTAACTCCTGGGCTCCCAAAATTTTCTGATGTGCGCCCTGTGGTGCGAGTACACTCCTGCCAGGATCCCAACCCCATGGGAATGTGGGCCTTCTGCTCTAAGGTCCCACCGGCTGGGTTGCTCACAGTTTCATAATGAGGGCCCTCTGTTTTGAGTTCAGTCAGGCCTGGATCCCATAGCCTCGCTGCTCCTGGCCACCTGCTGGGAGGTTCCAACTGCGGGATTCCTCACCTTTTTTACGCTATGGGCCCTCTGTTTGGAGGCTCCTCCTGCCTGCCTCACTCCCAGCCCCTTGGTGATGTGTGTCCTGTAGTTTGAGGCCACGTGTGCTGGGTCCGTCACATTTCGGTGATGTGACCACACTGGTGTGAGAACACTCCTGCCTGGTTTCCATTCCCTTGGTGATGTGGGCCCTCCGGTGAGAGTCTGATCCTCTTTGGGTTCCTCACACTTTTGTGTGGTTGGCCCTCTGCTCTGAGGTCACTCCTGCCTGGCTGGCACACCCTGCATTGGCGACGTCGGCCTTCTGGTAGCAGTTGGAGCTTGCTGGGAGCCTCCTCTCCTCAGTGATGAGGGCCCTCTGGCGTCCGGCCCTAACTGCTGGGCTCCCCACCTTTTCTGATGTGTGCCCACTGGTGCGATGACACTCTTGCTTGGTTCCCTTCCCCATGGGGATGTGGGCCTTGTGCTCTGAGGTTACAACGGCTGGGTTGCTTACAGTATCACGATGAGGGCCCTCTGTTGTGAGTTCATCACTGCCTGGATCCCATAGCCTCGGTGCTCTGGGCCGCCTGCTGGGATGTTCCAACTGCTGGATTCCTCACCTTTTTTATACAATGGGCCATGGGTTTTGAGGTTAATCCTGCCTTCCTCGCTCCGAGACCCATGGTGATGTGGGTCCTCTGGTTTGAGGCCACATGTGCTGGGTACCTCAACTTTCGATGATGTGGCCCCACGGGTGTGAGGACACTCCTGCCTGGTTCCCAGCCCCTTGCTTATGTGGGCACTCTGGTGAGAGTCTGATCTTGACTGGGTTCCTTACCCTTCTGTGAGGTGGGCCCTCTGATGTGAGGTCACTCCTGCCTGGATGGCTCATGTCGCCTTGGCGACGTAGGCCCTCTGTTGGCCACTGAAGCATGCTGGGAGCCTCCTACCCTCTTTAATAAGGGCCCTGGAAGAAACGCATATGCCCTTTTTGACCAAGTGCATCATTGTCGAGGTTCTGCCTCTTCTCCTATACTTTCAGAGGACTTCCCGTCTACCTCCTGAA
This sequence comes from Delphinapterus leucas, assembly GCF_059928025.1. Taxonomy (NCBI): domain Eukaryota; kingdom Metazoa; phylum Chordata; class Mammalia; order Artiodactyla; family Monodontidae; genus Delphinapterus; species Delphinapterus leucas. The sequence continues at coordinate 7,057,838 of NW_028322243.1, read as the reverse complement.
ATCGTATTCCTGGAATTCTGCCCCGCGTTCAAGTCCTCTTTGCAGCCTTACTTCAATATATTTTTGGACGATAGCTGTCATTTATAACTCTGCAGGTTTGTGAATTACAGTGCCCCTGAGCTCCTTTCTTCAACTCGCTTTCTTGTGAGCTGGCCGCAAAACCGCAGGATTGCTTCAGGCCCTAATCTGGTTCCGACACGGCATGCTGAGCCTTTGGCTAATTCCTCTTCCTGGTGGGAAATGAGCGTTAAATTTGTTCGTGCAGACACCTACAGCTAATCTCTCATTGGTTCTCCCTATTCCTGTTCATCTTGCGCAGAAATTCCAAACTGTGCCAAACAGGAGGTTAAAGGCACTGACTCTCCAAGTGGGGAGAGTGTTAGTAAAGCGTCTGGAATGGTAAAACCGAGTACGAGGGGACGAAAACTGAGACGCATTTAAAAAGTTTTCCCGGTCACACGGTGGACCATATTCTGGGTTGCCCATGCATGTTTTACCTGAAGGAAGAATCCCTTCAACCTGGAGAGTTGGGACCCATGGAATGGGTACCACGCAGTATGACTTCAAAGGGTTGCCTTTGCTCACCGAACGTCACCAATGCTATCAGCCCGAAGTGTCCAGCCTTATGTCTCACTCAGCTCGGGGTGTAGATGTGGTAAATCCACGTTGCATCACAAGCCCTGAATGAATTATTTAAGAATTGCTCTCTATTTCACTGTCATTGTGTTTTGTTTTTGTAATTTATTTTGATAATGGGATTTATCGGATTTTCACTGCTGCGTTTATGCCGCTGTACACATGCTTGATTCTCTTATGGAGACATATAAATCCATGGGTTTTCAGATTCTTACTAGTCAGGTATATTCCTAGGCATTGAATATGGGGTGTTGAGTCCATTTCGTGGAGCAAGGAGTAGGTCCTGACTATTACATATTTGCTTATGGAAAGGTATCTGTGCTAATTTCAATCTCTGGTTTTATGCAGCACCACAACTCACCTTTCCCCTTAAGCAAGCATAAGTTGGTTTTCTAAATTTGAGACCCTTTTCTGTTTTGTAATTGAGTTCATGTGCAGCCATGTTTGCATTCCGTGTATTTGAGATATCTTATGGTGTTTCTTTTTCTGTGTGACTTAGTTAACTTAGAATGATCGTACCTGAATCCACTCATTATGCCGCGACGGGCCTCATGACATAGATTTCATTGCTGAGTGATATTCCATTGTACGTACGTACAACAACTTCTTTATCCATTTTTTGCTTTCTGGGATATTTCACTTGTACCGTAAATGAGGTTCTTGTAAGCAGAGCCGTCCAAAATTTATGGGTGGCTGTGTCTTTTTGATTTTAATTTCCCTAAGCTATAGAACCATAAGTTGAAGTGCCGTAGGCTCCGTTGCTTAGTTTTTTAGGTGTTTGAGGAAACACCATACACTTCTCCAGAGTGGCTGTTGGCAATTTACATCCCGCCCATCAGCATAACAAGGCTCCCTGTTCTCCATGGCCTGTCCTGCCTTTCTGGATTTTTCACTTTTTTCAGATGTCCCTTTTGACAGGGGGGCAGTGAGACTTCATTGTAATGCAGATTTCTTTACAGGCTTGCTTGTTTGGCCAAAAAGGGCGTATGTGTTTTTTCTTGAATATATTCAGGAAAAAACGCATACGCCCTTTTTGACCAAGTGCATCATTGTCGACTTTCTGTCTCTTTCCTTATGCTTTAAATGCAATTCCAGTCTGCCCCTGAACTCGTTTTCCTGCAATTCTGCCCCGCTTTCAAGTCCTCTACGCAGCCTTACTTCAATACATTTTTGGACAATAGCTGACATTTATAACTCTGCAGGTTTGTGAATGACAGTGCGCCTGAGCTCCTTTCTTCTACTCGCTTTCTTGTGAGCTGGCCGCAAACCCGCAGGATTGCTTCATGCCCTAATCTGGTTCCGGCACAGCATGCTGATCCTTTGGTAAATTCCTCTTCCTGGTGGGAAATGAGTGTTATATTTGAATGTGCAGACACCTAGAGCTAGTCTCTCATTGGTTCTCCCTATTCTTGTTCATCTTGCGCAGAAATTGCAAACTGTGCCAAACAGGAGGTTAAAGGCACTGACTCTCTAAGTGGGGAGAGTATTAGTAAAGGGTCTTCAATCGTGAACCCGAGTAAAAGGGGACGAAAACTGAGATGCATTTGAAAAGGTTTCCCGGTCACACGGTGCACCATACTGTGGGTTTCCCATGCATGTTTTAGCTGAAGGAAGAATCCCTTAAACCTGGAGAGTTGGGACCCATGGAATGGGTACCATGCAGTATGACTTCAAAGGGCCTGCATTTTCTCAACGAACCTCACCAATGCTATCAGGCCGAAGTGTACAGCCTTATGTCTCACTCAGCTCTGGTTGTAGATGTGGTAAATCCAGGTTGCATCACAAGCCCTGAATGAATTATTTAAGAATTGCTCTCTATTTCACTGTCATTGTGTTTGTTTTTGTAATTCATTTTGATAATGGGATTTATCGGATTTTCTCTGCTGCATTCATGCCGCTGTACACACACTTGAGTCTCTTATGGAGACATATAAATCCATGGGTTTGAAGATACTTACTAGTCAGGTGTATTCCTAGGCGTTGAATATGGGGTGTTTAGTCCATTTCGTTGAGCAAGGGCTAGGTCTTGACTATTACATATTTGGCTTATGGAAAGGTATCTGTGCTAATTTCTATCTCTGGTTTTATGCAGCACCCCAACTCACTTTTCCCCTTAAGCAAGCATAAGGTGGTTTTCTAAATTTGAGACCCTGTTCTGTTTTGTAATTCAGTTCATGTGTAGCCAAGTTTACATTCCGTGTATTAGTGATATCTTATGATGTTTCATTTTCTGTGTGACTTATTTCACTTAGAATCATCGTACCTGAATCCACTCATTATGCCACGATGGGCCTGATGACATAGATTTCATTGCTGAGTGATATTCCATTGAATGTGTGTACCACAACTTCTTTATCCATTTTTCACATTCTGGGATATTTAACTTGTACCGTAGACGAGATTCCTGTAAACAGAGCCGTCTGAAACTTTGGGGTGGCTGTCTGTTTTTGATTTTAATTTCCGTGATCTATAAGACCATAAGTGGAAGTGCCGTAGTCTCCGTTGCTTTGTTTCTTAGGTGTTTCAGGAAACACCATACACTTCTCCAGAGTGGCTGTTGGCAATTTACATCCCGCCCATCAGCATAACAAGGCTCCCTGTTCTCCATGGCCTGTGCTGTCTTTCTGGATTTTACACTTTTTTCAGATGGCCCTTTTGACCTGGGGGCAGTGAGACTTCTTTGTAGTGCAGATTTCTTTAACATGCTGGCTTGGTTGGCCAAAAAGGGCGTATGCGTTTTTTCCTGAATATATTCAGGAAAAAACGCATACGCCCTTTTTGGCCAAGTGCATCATTGTCGATGTTCTGCCTCTTTTCCTATGCTTTAAATGCAATTCCAGTCTACCCCCTGAAATCGTTTTCCTGCAATTCTGCCCCGCTTTCCAGTCCTCTTCGCAGCCTTCCTTCAATATATTTTTGGACGATAGCTGTCATTTATAACTCTGCAGGTTTGTGAATTACAGTGCCCCTGAGCTCCTTTCTTCAACTCGCTTTCTTGTGAGCTGGCCGCAAACCCGCAGGAATGCTTCAGGCCCTAATCTGGTTCCGGCACGGCATGCTGAGCCTTTGGTTAATTCCTCTTCCTGGTGGGAAATGAGCGTTCCATTTGCCCGTCCAGACACCTACAGCTAGTCTCTCATTGGTTCTCCCTATTCCTGTTCATCTTGCGCAGAAATTGCAAACTGTGCCAAACAGGAGGTTAAAGGCACTGACTCTCCAAGTGGGGAGAGTGTTAGTAAACGGTCTGGAATGGTGAACCCGAGTAAAAGGGGACGAAAACTGAGATGCATTTGAAAACGTTTCCCGGTCACACAGTGCACTGTACTGTGGGTTTCCCATGCATGTTTTAGCTGAAGGAAGAATCCCTTAAACCTGGAGAGTTGGGACCCATGGAATGGGTACCATGCAGTATGACTTCAAAGGGTCTGCATTTGCTCATCGAACCTCACCAATGCTATCAGCCCGAAGTGTCCAGCCTTATGTCTCACTCAGCTCTGGGTGTAGATGTGGTAAATCCAGGTTGCATCACAAGCCCTGAATGAATTATTTAAGAATTGCTCTCTATTTCACTGTCATTGTGTTTGTTTGTGTAATTCATTTTGATAATGGGTTTTATCTGATTTTCTCTGCTGCATTCATGCCGCTGTACACACAGTTGAGTCTCTTACGGAGACATATAAATCCATGGGTTTGAAGATTCTTACTAGTCATGTGTAATCCTAGGCGTTGAATATGGGGTGTTTAGTCCATTTCGTTGAGCAAGTGCTAGGTCTTGACTATTACATATTTGGCTTATGGAAAGGTATCTGTGCTAATTTCTATCTCTGGTTTTATGCAGCACCACAACTCACCTTTCCCCTTAAGCAAGCATAAGTTGGTTTTCTAAATTTGAGACCCTGTTCTGTTTTGTAATTCAGTTCATGTGTAGCCAAGTTTACATTCCGTGTATTAGTGATATCTTATGATGTTTCATTTTCTGTGTGACTTATTTCACTTAGAATCATCGTACCTGAATCCACTCATTATGCCGCGACGGGCCTGATGACATAGATTTCATTGGTGAGTGATATTCCTTTGTACGTACGTACCACACTTCTTTATCCATTTTTCGCTTTCTGGGATATTTAACTTGTACCGTAGACGAGGTTCTTGTAAACAGAGCCGTAAACAGAAACTTTGCGGTGGCTGTGTGTTTTTGATTTTAATTTCCCTAAGCTATAGGAAAATAAGTGGTAATGCCGTAGGCTCCGTTGCTTTGTTTTTTAGGTTTTTGAGGAAACACCATACACATCTCCAGAGTGGCTGTTGGCAATTTACATCCCGCCCATCAGCATAACAAGGCTCCCTGTTCTCCATGGCCTGTGCTGCCTTTCTGGATTTTACACTTTTTTCAGATGGCCCTTTTGAACGGGGGGCAGTGAGACTTCATTGTAGTGCAGATTTCTTTAACATGCTTGCTTGGTTGGCCAAAAAGGGCGTATGCGTTTTTTCCTGAATATATTCAGGAAAAAACGCATACGCCCTTTTTGGCCAAGTGCATCATTGTCGACGTTCTGCCTCTTTTCCTATGCTTTAAATGCAATTCCAGTCTACCCCCTGAAATCGTTTTCTTGCAATTCTGCCCCGCTTTCAAGTCCTCTTCGCAGCCTTCCTTCAATATATTTTTGGGTGATAGCTGTCATTTATAACACTGCAGGTTTGTGAATTACAGTGTCCCTGAGCTCCTTTCTTCAACTCGCTTTCTTGTGAGCTGGCCGCAAACCCGCAGGATTGCTTCAGGCCCTAATCTTGTTCCGGCACGGCATGCTGAGCCTTTGGTTAATTCCTCTTCCTGGTGGGAAATGAGCATTAAATTTGCCCGTGCAGACACCTTCACACGAGTCTTCATGGTGCCACTTTGCCCCGGTTATCTCTATGGAGGTTGGAGTTGTAGGGCCTCCTCGCTCAAGGTCAGTGTGCCCACGGAACCAACCCTGCAACTTCAGGGCATGGTTGGGTGTTAGGATCACCACGTGGGGTCCTTTTCCCTTAGGAGGGAGGTGGCCTTTTGGGCTGCTGATTTCCAGGTTTTCAGATACTGCCAGTATCTTGGTCAGATGTGGCGGTGGGCCAAGCCCCTTGGTGACCGCAGTTTATCCTACCTGGATCGCATTCTTGCATTGTTCCATCTCAAGTGGTCCCAGGTTTTGCACTAATACTCCAATGGCGATTCACCGTTCACCAGGAATGTAAAGGTCAAAGGGTTTAGCTAAATTAGGGAGTTCCAGGGCAAGGGTCTGAATTGACTGCTCTTTCCATTCTTGAAAGGCCACTTCTGCATTCTATTCAAAAGGATCATCATCTTTTCCTTTCAGTGTTTCATATAGAGGCCCAGCTAGTAGACTGTAGTTAGGGATCCAGAAGCAGCAAACCCTGGCCTCCCCAGGAACCCCTAAGCTGTCTTCTAGTTTCAGAAATGGGTAAGGCTGTAAATTGTTTCTTCCCTTTCCTGGGATGGGCTTCGCCGAACTTCTGTGAGAATGAAGCCCAGGCAGGTCACCGTAGTCTGTGATATTTGAGCTTTTTCTTGGACAACTTGTATCCTTTATTGGCTTGGTAGTTCAGAGGTCTCCTTAGTAGGGCTGGCGATCAGAATGTCGTCTGCATATTGAAGGAGTGTTTCCTTTTCCAGAGGTAGAACTTTTAGTTCTTTAGCTGAGCTTTCCCCAAAGATGGTGTGGGAATTTTTGAACCCTTGGGGCAACACGGCCCGGAAGTATTGTTTTAGTTGTATGTTGAGTCCTGCCACTCACAAGCCAAAATTTCTTGTGACTCTGGGGACTAATAGAATACAAAAGAAGGCATCATTGAAGACTAATACAGAATACCATGTCCTGGTGGTTGGTAGAATGACCAGCAGGGTGTAGGATTTAGGAACTACTGGAGGTATATCCTCGGTGGCTTCACTGACTGTCCTGACATCCTTTACCAGGACTCCAGCAGCCCATGGGGCTCTCGAGGTCAGGCCAATCCCAGGATATGGAGCTCACCTGGGCAGGTACCCCACCCCCACCCCAGCCCATGGGGCTCTCGTGTTCAGGCCCCTCCCAGGATATGGGGTTCCCTGGGCAGGTTCCCCTGCAGCCCATGGGGCTCTCGTGGTCAGGCCCCTCCCAGGATACAGAGCTACCCTTGCAGGTACCATGGCAGGGCTGGGAACACAGGAACCGTGCATATCGCCCTCATTGCAGAGCACTCCCAGCTCACCTGTCACTCAGATCTGACACAGAGCACCTCAGAGCAGGACTTGAACTAACAAACAGCAGCTCCGACAGGTCTGTGACCCTGGGCATCACTCTGTGTGGCCTCCCTCCACCTGGTCTTCCAGAGACTTCCACTGCACCCGGGGCACCAGGCCTCTGTCTCCACCCACCAGCCACCCCTCCTCTCCCTGACTCCTGGGTTCCTCTCATTAGGAGAGGGTTTTCTTGAAGTTGTCTCCCACTCATGGGCCAGATAATATAATTAGAAAACAAGCCAGAGCTGCAGCCCCTTGTCTATCCTGACTCTCAGGAGCCCACACCTGTTCCTTGGACCTGGCCGATTCAGCAAGTTCCAGTTTCTGCAACTGTGAGCCCCTGAGGGGTGATTATTGGCTGGCCTGGGAAGCACGACCGTGCCGGCCAGCCCTCCCCAGGTGTGCCTGGGTTCAGATCAATATAAACACCGCTCCAGGCAGCAAGAGCCCCTGCAGCTGTGCCTGACGCCATTTTCTCTGCCCTGTCAGCAGTCTTGGGGCTGGACTGGTGGGAGGGAGTGAGAGGCCACGGCTTTGTGGGTGGCCCAGTGTGAGTGGGGCTCTGCTGGACTTTCTGCAGCAGTTGCCAAGATGCCACCTGCTAAAGAAGAGGATGTGTCACCCATACCTGCCGCTGGAATTTCTCCCTGGGCAGAGGTGAGTGAGGAAGAAAGCAGTGGGGACCGGGACAGCAGGGGTATCTCAGGCAGGGAAATGGAAAGCTTCCAGAAGAGCACCCAGGGCCAGGACCACCCTGGCTGGCCTGCAGGCACCAAGTCGGCTGGCATGCTGTCGCTCATGTGGCTCCATGGCCCTTCCTCTAGGCTTTCAAGTCCTTGTACATATTCAGGTGTTTTACCTGGGAAGGGTGGGAACATTTCAGCAGCAGCTGGCCTGGGGCTCAGCCCACGTTTACTCACAGATGCCTCGGCACGGTCCCCCAGCTTTGCAATGAGGACGCTTGTTGCGTGGGGCCTGCTGGCTGAATGGGAGATGATTCCCCACCACTGACCAACTTCAGAATTGTTTACAACTGGAGCAAGTGCCCTGATACGGTTTTCCTCTGTGTAACTGGTGGGTTCTGTTTTTTTTTCTTTTTTTCGTTTTTGGTTCAAGGTAGATTTTATTCCTCTTTTTTGTATTTACAGATATAAGCATGGAAATAATTTATTCATATAAATACATGTATGTGAAGGGAAGAATATTTTTTCTGTTTTACTTTTTGTAATTTGAATTTTATTTTATTTTTTTATACAGCAGGTTCTTTTTGGTTATCTATTTTATACATATAAATGTATACATGCCAATCCCAATCTCTCAACTCCTCCCACCACCACCCCCCAACAGCTTTCCCCCCTTGGTGTCCATACGTTTGTTGTCTACATCTGTTGCTCTATTTCTGCCTTGCAAAACGGTTCATCTGTACAATTTTTCTAGGTTCCACATATATGCATTAATAGACAAGATTTGTTTTTCTCTTTCTGACTTACTTCACTCTGTATGACAGTCTCTAGATCCATCAACGTCTCTACAAATGACCCAATTTCATTCCTTTTTATGGCTTAGTAATATTCCATTTTATATATGTACCACATCTTTATGCATTCGTCTGTCTGTGGGCATTTAGGTTGCTTCCATTACCTGGATATTGTAAATAGTGATGCAATGAACATTGCGGTGAATGTCTCTTTTTGATTTATGGTTTTGTCTGGGTATATGCCCAGTAGTGGGATTGCTGTATCATATGGTAATTCTATTCTTAGTTTTATAAGAAACTCCATAATGTTCTCCACAGTGACTGTATCAATTTACATTCCCAACAATAGTGGAAGAGGGTTCCTTATCTCCACACCCTTTCCAGCATTTGTTGTTTGTAGATTTTCTGATGATGCCCATTCTAACAGGTGTGAGGTGATACACCATGGATGAGTCTATTTCGTTGAGCAAAGAGTAGGTCTTGTCTATTACATATTTGGCTTATGGAACGGTATGTGTGCTAATTTCAATCTCTGGTTTTATACAGCACCCCAACTCAACTTTCCCCTTAAGCAAGCATAAGTTTTTATCTAAATGTGAGACTCTGTTCGGTTTTGGAATTCAGTTTATGTGTAGCCAAGTTTACACTCTCTCTATTAGTGATATCTCATGATAATTATCTTTCTCTGTGTGACCTATTTCTCTTAGAATCATCATACTTAAATCCACTCAATTTGCTGCTACAGGCCTGATGACATTGATTTCATTGCTGAGTGATATTCCGTTGTACGTAAGTAGCACAACTCCTTTATCCATTTTTTTCTTTCTGGGATATTTAATTTGTACTGGACTCAAGGTTCTTGTAAACACAGCAGCCCTAAATTTGGTGTTGGCTGTGTCTTGTTGATTTTAATTTTCCTAAGCTATAGGGCCAAAAGTGGAAGTGCCCTAGGGTCTGTAGCTTTGTTTTTCAGATGTTTCAGGATACACCATAAACATCTCCAGAGTGTCTGTTGGCAATTTACATCCCGCCCATCAGCATAACAAGGCTCCCTGTTCTCCATGGCCTGTCCTGTGTTTCTGGTTTTTACACTTTTTTCAGATGGCCCTTTTGACGAATGGGAAATGAGACTTCATTGTAGTGCGGATTTCCATTTCTCGAGTGCTTGGTTGGCCAAAAAGGGCATATGTGTTTTTTCCTGAATATATTCAGGAAAAAATGTTTACGCACTCTTGTCCAAGTGCATCACTGTCAAAGATCTGCCGCTTTTCACATGCTTTAAATGCAATTCCAATCTACCTACTGAAATATGATTCCTGCAATTCTGCCTCGTTTTCAAGTCCTCTTTGCAGACTTACTTCCATATAATTTTGCCAATAACTATCATTTATAACACTGCAGGTTTGTGAATTACAGTGCCCGTGATTTCCTTTCTTAACTCGTTTCCTTGAAAACTGGCCACAGAACCGCAGGTTTGCTTCAGGCCGTAATCAGGGTCCGGCACGGCACTCTGAGACTTTGGTTCATTCCAATTCCTGGTGGGAAATTAGAGTTAAATGTGCCCCTCCAGACACCTGCCTCACTCCTAGCCCCTTGGTGATGTGTGTCCTGTGGTTTGAGGCCACATGTGCTGGGTTCCTCACCTTTGGCTGATGTGGCCTCACTGGTGTGAGGACACCCCTGCCTGGTTCCAATCCCCTTGGTGATGTGGGCCCTCCGGTGAGAGTCTGATCCTGGTTGGGTTCCTCACACTTCTGTGAGGTGGGCCCTCTTCTCTGAGGTCAATCCTGCCTGGGTGGCACACCCCGCCTTGGCGACGTCGGCTCTCTGGTGGGATTTGGTGCCTGCTGGGTGTCTCCTCCCCTTGGTAAAAGGGCCCTCTGGCGTCAGGCACTAACTCCTGGGCTCCCAGTATTTTCTGATATGCGCCCTGTGGTTCGAGTACACTCCTGCAAGGTTCCCAACCCCATGGGAATGTGGGCCTTCTGCTCTGAGGTCCCAACCGTGGGTTGCTCAGTTTCATGATGAGGGCCCTCTGCTGTGAGTTCTCTCCGGCCTGGATCCCATAGCCTCGCTGCTCCTGGCCACCTGCTGGGAGGTTACAACTGCGGGATTCCTCACCTTTTTTCTTCTATGGGCCCTCTGTTTTGAGACTCCTCCAGCCTGCCTCAATCCCAGCCCCTTGGTGATGTGTGTCCTCTGGTTTGAGGCCATGTATGCTGGGTCCCTCGCCTTTCGATGATGTGGCCCCACTGGTGTGAGGACACTCCTGCCTGGTTCCTATCCCCTTGATGATGTGGGCCCTCTGGTGAGAGTCTGATCCTGGCTGGGTTCCTCACCCTTCTGTGAGGGGGGCCCTCTGCTGTGAGGTCACTCCTGCCTGGCTGGCACACCCCACCTGGGCAACATCGGCCCTCTTGTGGCAGTTGGAGCCTGCTGGGAACCTCCCCTCGGTGATGGGGGCCCTCATGCCTCAGGCCCTAACTGCTGGGTACCCACATTTTCTGATACGTGCTAAGTGGTGCGAGGACACTCCTGCGAGGTTCCCATCCCCATGGGCATGTGGGCCTTCTGCTCTAAGTTCCCAACACCTGTGTTGTTCACCGTTTCATGATGTTGGCTCTCTGGTGTTAGTTCACCCAGGCCTAGATCCCATAGCCTCTGTGCTCTGAGCGGCCTGCTGGGAGGTTCCTACTGCTGGATTCCTTACCTTTTTTATTCTTTGGGTCCTGTGTTTTCATGCTCCTACTTCCTGACTCACTCCCAGCCCATTTGTGATGTAGGTCCTCTTGTTTAAGGCCACATGTACCAGTTTCCTCACCTTTATTGATGTGGCCCCACTGGTGTGAGGACACTCCTGCCTGGTTCCCATCCCCTTGATGATGGGGGTCCTCTGGTGAGAGTCTGATCCTGTCTGGATTCCTCACACTTCTGGGAGGTGGACCCTCTGCTGTGAGGTCACACCTGCCTGGCTGGCACACGTCACCTTGGCGATGTGGTCCCTCAGTTGGGAGTTGGTGCCTGCTGGGAGTCTCCTCCCCTCGGTAATGAGGGCCCTCTGGCGTCAGGCCCTAACTCATGGGCTCCCAAAATTTTCTGATGTGCGCCCTGTCGTGCGAGTACACTCCAGCCAGGGTCCCATCCCCATGGGGATGTGGGCTTTCTGCCCTGAGGTCCCAACGGCTGGGTTGCTCACAGTGTCAGAATGTGGGCCCTCTGCTGTGAGTTCACTCCGGCATGGATCCCATAGCCTCGGTGCTCTGGGCCACCTGCTTGGAGCTTCCAACTGCGGGGTTCCTCACCTTTTTTATTCTATGGGCGCTCTGTTGTGAGTCTCCTCCTGCATGCCTCACTCCCAGCCCTTGCGTGATGTGTGTCCCCTTGTTTGAGGCCACATGTGCTGTGCTCCTCACCTTTCGCTGATGTGGCCCCACTGGTGTGAGGACACTCCTGCCTGGTTTCCATCCCCTTGGTGATGTGGGCGCTCTGGTTAGAGTCTGATCCTGTTTGGGCTCCTCACCCTTCTGTGAGGTGGGCCCTCTGCTGTGAGGTAACTCCTGCCTGGCTTGCTCCCATTGCCTTGGTGACGTCGGCCCTCTGGTGGCATTTGGAGCCTGCTGGTAGCCTCCTCTCCTCCGTGATGAGGGCCCTCTGGCGCCAGGCCATAACTGCTGGGTTCCCACATTTTCTGATACGTGCTAAGTTGTGCGAGGACACTCCTGCGAGGTTCCCATCCCCATGGGGATGTGGGCCTTCTGCTCTGAGGTCCCACTGGCTGGGTTGCTCACAGTTTCATGATGTGGGCCCTCTGCTGTGAGTTCAATGTGGCCTGGATCCCATAGACTCCATGCTCTGGGCCACCTGCTGGGAGGTTCAAACTGCTGGATTCCTCACATTTTTTATTCTGTGGGCCCTGTGTTGTTAGGCTACTCCTGCCTGCCTCACTCGGAGCACCTTGGAAATGTGTGTTCTCTGGTTTAGGCCACATGTGCTGGGTTCCTCACCTTTCTATAATGTGGCCACACTGGTGTGAGGACACTCCTGCCTTGTTCCGATCCCCTTGGTGATGTGGGCCCTCTGGTGAGAGTCTTATCCTGGCTGGGTTCCTCACCCTTCTGTGCGGTAGGCCCTCTGCTGTGAGGTCACTCCTGCCTGGCTGGCACACGTCAACTTGGCGATGTGGGCCCTCAGTTGGGAGTTGGTGCCTGCTGGGAGTCTCCTCCCCTCGGTAATGAGGGCCCTCTGGCGTCAGACCCTATCTCCTGGGCTCCCAAAATTTTCTGATGTGCGCCCTGTGGTGCGAGTACACTCCTGCCAGGATCCCAACCCCATGGGAATGTGGGCCTTCTGCTCTAAGGTCCCAACGCCTGGGTTGCTCACAGTTTCATAATGAGGGCCCTCTGTTTTGAGTTCAGTCAGGCCTGGATCCCATAGCCTCGCTGCTCCTGGCCACCTGCTGGGAGGTTCCAACTGCGGGATCCCTCACCTTTTTTACGCTATGGGCCCTCTGTTTGGAGGCTCCTCCTGCCTGCCTCACTCCCAGCCCCTTGGTGATGTGTGTCCTGTAGTTTGAGGCCACGTGTTCTGGGTCCGTCACATTTCGGTGATGTGACCACACTGGTGTGAGAACACTCCTGCCTAGTTTCCATTCCCTTGGTGATGTGGGCCCTCCGGTGAGAGTCTGATCCTCTTTGGGTTCCTCACACTTTTGTGTGGTTGGCCCTCTGCTCTGAGGTCACTCCTGCCTGGCTGGCACACCCTGCATTGGCGACGTCGGCCTTCTGGTAGCAGTTGGAGCTTGCTGGGAGCCTCCTCTCCTCAGTGATGAGGGCCCTCTGGCGTCCGGCCCTAACTGCTGGGCTCCCCACCTTTTCTGATGTGTGCCCACTGGTGCACTGACACTCCTGCTTGGTTCCCTTCCCCATGGGGATGTGGGCCTTGTGCTCTGAGGTTACAACGGCTGGGCTGCTTACAGTATCACGATGAGGGCCCTCTGTTGTGAGTTCATCACTGCCTGGATCCCATAGCCTCGGTGCTCTGGGCCGCCTGCTGGGATGTTCCAACTGCTGGATTCCTCACCTTTTTTATACAATGGGCCATGGGTTTTGAGGTTAATCCTGCCTTCCTCGCTCCGAGACCCATGGTGATGTGGGTCCTCTGGTTTGAGGCCACATGTGCTGGGTACCTCAACTTTCGATGATGTGGCCCCACGGGTGTGAGGACACTCCTGCCTGGTTCCCAGCCCCTTGCTTATGTGGGCACTCTGGTGAGAGTCTGATCTTGACTGGGTTCCTTACCCTTCTGTGAGGTGGGCCCTCTGATGTGAGGTCACTCCTGCCTGGATGGCTCATGTCGCCTTGGCGACGTAGGCCCTCTGTTGGCCACTGAAGCATGCTGGGAGCCTCCTACCCTCTTTAATAAGGGCCCTGGAAGAAACGCATATGCCCTTTTTGACCAAGTGCATCATTGTCGAGGTTCTGCCTCTTCTCCTATACTTTCAGAGGACTTCCCGTCTACCTCCTGAAATCGTATTCCTGGAATTCTGCCCCGCGTTCAAGTCCTCTTTGCAGCCTTACTTCAATATATTTTTGGACGATAGCTGTCATTTATAACTCTGCAGGTTTGTGAATTACAGTGCCCCTGAGCTCCTTTCTTCAACTCGCTTTCTTGTGAGCTGGCCGCAAAACCGCAGGATTGCTTCAGGCCCTAATCTGGTTCCGACACGGCATGCTGAGCCTTTGGCTAATTCCTCTTCCTGGTGGGAAATGAGCATTAAATTTGTTCGTGCAGACACCTACAGCTAATCTCTCATTGGTTCTCCCTATTCCTGTTCATCTTGCGCAGAAATTCCAAACTGTGCCAAACAGGAGGTTAAAGGCACTGACTCTCCAAGTGGGGAGAGTGTTAGTAAAGCGTCTGGAATGGTAAAACCGAGTACGAGGGGACGAAAACTGAGACGCATTTAAAAAGTTTTCCCGGTCACACGGTGGACCATATTCTGGGTTGCCCATGCATGTTTTACCTGAAGGAAGAATCCCTTCAACCTGGAGAGTTGGGACCCATGGAATGGGTACCACGCAGTATGACTTCAAAGGGTTGCCTTTGCTCACCGAACGTCACCAATGCTATCAGCCCGAAGTGTCCAGCCTTATGTCTCACTCAGCTCGGGGTGTAGATGTGGTAAATCCACGTTGCATCACAAGCCCTGAATGAATTATTTAAGAATTGCTCTCTATTTCACTGTCATTGTGTTTTGTTTTTGTAATTTATTTTGATAATGGGATTTATCGGATTTTCACTGCTGCGTTTATGCCGCTGTACACATGCTTGATTCTCTTATGGAGACATATAAATCCATGGGTTTTCAGATTCTTACTAGTCAGGTATATTCCTAGGCATTGAATATGGGGTGTTGAGTCCATTTCGTGGAGCAAGGAGTAGGTCCTGACTATTACATATTTGCTTATGGAAAGGTATCTGTGCTAATTTCAATCTCTGGTTTTATGCAGCACCACAACTCACCTTTCCCCTTAAGCAAGCATAAGTTGGTTTTCTAAATTTGAGACCCTTTTCTGTTTTGTAATTGAGTTCATGTGCAGCCATGTTTGCATTCCGTGTATTTGAGATATCTTATGGTGTTTCTTTTTCTGTGTGACTTAGTTAACTTAGAATGATCGTACCTGAATCCACTCATTATGCCGCGACGGGCCTCATGACATAGATTTCATTGCTGAGTGATATTCCATTGTACGTACGTACAACAACTTCTTTATCCATTTTTTGCTTTCTGGGATATTTCACTTGTACCGTAAATGAGGTTCTTGTAAGCAGAGCCGTCCAAAATTTATGGGTGGCTGTGTCTTTTTGATTTTAATTTCCCTAAGCTATAGAACCATAAGTTGAAGTGCCGTAGGCTCCGTTGCTTAGTTTTTTAGGTGTTTGAGGAAACACCATACACTTCTCCAGAGTGGCTGTTGGCAAGTTACATCCCGCCCATCAGCATAACAAGGCTCCCTGTTCTCCATGGCCTCTCCTGCCTTTCTGGATTTTTCACTTTTTTCAGATGTCCCTTTTGACAGGGGGGCAGTGAGACTTCATTGTAATGCAGATTTCTTTACAGGCTTGCTTGTTTGGCCAAAAAGGGCGTATGTGTTTTTTCTTGAATATATTCAGGAAAAAACGCATACGCCCTTTTTGACCAAGTGCATCATTGTCGACTTTCTGTCTCTTTCCTTATGCTTTAAATGCAATTCCAGTCTGCCCCTGAACTCGTTTTCCTGCAATTCTGCCCCGCTTTCAAGTCCTCTACGCAGCCTTACTTCAATACATTTTTGGACAATAGCTGACATTTATAAATCTGCAGGTTTGTGAATGACAGTGCGCCTGAGCTCCTTTCTTCTACTCGCTTTCTTGTGAGCTGGCCGCATACCCGCAGGATTGCTTCATGCCCTAATCTGGTTCCGGCACAGCATGCTGATCCTTTGGTAAATTCCTCTTCCTGGTGGGAAATGAGTGTTATATTTGAACGTGCAGACACCTAGAGCTAGTCTCTCATTGGTTCTCCCTATTCTTGTTCATCTTGCGCAGAAATTGCAAACTGTGCCAAACAGGAGGTTAAAGGCACTGACTCTCTAAGTGGGGAGAGTATTAGTAAAGGGTCTTCAATCGTGAACCCGAGTAAAAGGGGACGAAAACTGAGATGCATTTGAAAAGGTTTCCCGGTCACACGGTGCACCATACTGTGGGTTTCCCATGCATGTTTTAGCTGAAGGAAGAATCCCTTAAACCTGGAGAGTTGGGACCCATGGAATGGGTACCATGCAGTATGACTTCAAAGGGCCTGCATTTTCTCAACGAACCTCACCAATGCTATCAGGCCGAAGTGAACAGCCTTATGTCTCACTCAGCTCTGGTTGTAGATGTGGTAAATCCAGGTTGCATCACAAGCCCTGAATGAATTATTTAAGAATTGCTCTCTATTTCACTGTCATTGTGTTTGTTTTTGTAATTCATTTTGATAATGGGTTTTATCGGATTTTCTCTGCTGCATTCATGCCGCTGTACACACACTTGAGTCTCTTATGGAGACATATAAATCCATGGGTTTGAAGATACTTACTAGTCAGGTGTATTCCTAGGCGTTGAATATGGGGTGTTTAGTCCATTTCGTTGAGCAAGGGCTAGGTCTTGACTATTACATATTTGGCTTATGGAAAGGTATCTGTGCTAATTTCTATCTCTGGTTTTATGCAGCACCCCAACTCACTTTTCCCCTTAAGCAAGCATAAGGTGGTTTTCTAAATTTGAGACCCTGTTCTGTTTTGTAATTCAGTTCATGTGTAGCCAAGTTTACATTCCGTGTATTAGTGATATCTTATGATGTTTCATTTTCTGTGTGACTTATTTCACTTAGAATCATCGTACCTGAATCCACTCATTATGCCACGATGGGCCTGATGACATAGATTTCATTGCTGAGTGATATTCCATTGAATGTGTGTACCACAACTTCTTTATCCATTTTTCACATTCTGGGATATTTAACTTGTACCGTAGACGAGATTCCTGTAAACAGAGCCGTCTGAAACTTTGGGGTGGCTGTCTGTTTTTGATTTTAATTTCCGTGATCTATAAGACCATAAGTGGAAGTGCCGTAGTCTCCGTTGCTTTGTTTCTTAGGTGTTTCAGGAAACACCATACACTTCTCCAGAGTGGCTGTTGGCAATTTACATCCCGCCCATCAGCATAACAAGGCTCCCTGTTCTCCATGGCCTGTGCTGTCTTTCTGGATTTTACACTTTTTTCAGATGGCCCTTTTGACCTGGGGGCAGTGAGACTTCTTTGTAGTGCAGATTTCTTTAACATGCTGGCTTGGTTGGCCAAAAAGGGCGTATGCGTTTTTTCCTGAATATATTCAGGAAAAAACGCATACGCCCTTTTTGGCCAAGTGCATCATTGTCGACGTTCTGCCTCTTTTCCTATGCTTTAAATGCAATTCCAGTCTACCCCCTGAAATCGTTTTCCTGCAATTCTGCCCCGCTTTCCAGTCCTCTTCGCAGCCTTCCTTCAATATATTTTTGGACGATAGCTGTCATTTATAACTCTGCAGGTTTGTGAATTACAGTGCCCCTGAGCTCCTTTCTTCAACTCGCTTTCTTGTGAGCTGGACGCAAACCCGCAGGAATGCTTCAGGCCCTAATCTGGTTCCGGCACGGCATGCTGAGCCTTTGGTGAATTCCTCTTCCTGGTGGGAAATGAGCGTTCCATTTGCCCGTCCAGACACCTACAGCTAGTCTCTCATTGGTTCTCCCTATTCCTGTTCATCTTGCGCAGAAATTGCAAACTGTGCCAAACAGGAGGTTAAAGGCACTGACTCTCCAAGTGGGGAGAGTGTTAGTAAACGGTCTGGAATGGTGAACCCGAGTAAAAGGGGACGAAAACTGAGATGCATTTGAAAACGTTTCCCGGTCACACAGTGCACTGTACTGTGGGTTTCCCATGCATGTTTTAGCTGAAGGAAGAATCCCTTAAACCTGGAGAGTTGGGACCCATGGAATGGGTACCATGCAGTATGACTTCAAAGGGTCTGCATTTGCTCATCGAACCTCACCAATGCTATCAACCCGAAGTGTCCAGCCTTATGTCTCACTCAGCTCTGGGTGTAGATGTGGTAAATCCAGGTTGCATCACAAGCCCTGAATGAATTATTTAAGAATTGCTCTCTATTTCACTGTCATTGTGTTTGTTTTTGTAATTCATTTTGATAATGGGTTTTATCGGATTTTCTCTGCTGCATTCATGCCGCTGTACACACACTTGAGTCTCTTACGGAGACATATAAATCCATGGGTTTGAAGGTTCTTACTAGTCATGTGTAATCCTAGGCGTTGAATATGGGGTGTTTAGTCCATTTCGTTGAGCAAGGGCTAGGTCTTGACTATTACATATTTGGCTTATGGAAAGGTATCTGTGCTAATTTCTATCTCTGGTTTTATGCAGCACCACAACTCACCTTTCCCCTTAAGCAAGCATAAGTTGGTTTTCTAAATTTGAGACCCTGTTCTGTTTTGTAATTCAGTTCATGTGTAGCCAAGTTTACATTCCGTGTATTAGTGATATCTTATGATGTTTCATTTTCTGTGTGACTTATTTCACTTAGAATCATCGTACGTGAATCCACTCATTATGCCGCGACGGGCCTGATGACATAGATTTCATTGGTGAGTGATATTCCTTTGTACGTACGTACCACACTTCTTTATCCATTTTTCGCTTTCTGGGATATTTAACTTGTACCGTAGACGAGGTTCTTGTAAACAGAGCCGTAAACAGAAACTTTGCGGTGGCTGTGTGTTTTTGATTTTAATTTCCCTAAGCTATAGGACCATAAGTGGAAGTGCCATAGGCTGTGTTGCTTTGTTTCCTACGTGTTTCTGGAAACACCATACACTTCTCCAGAGTGGTTGTTGGCAATTTACATCCCGCCCATCAGCATGACAAGGCTCCCTCTTCTCCATGGTCTGTGCTGCCTTTCTGGATTTTACACTTTTTTCAGATGGCCCTTTTGACCGGGGGGCAGTGAGACTTCATTGTAGTGCAGATTTCCTTTACACGCTTGCTTGGTTGTCCAAAAAGGGCGTATGCGTTTTTTCCTGAATATATTCAGGAAAAAACGCATACGCCCTTTTTGGCCAAGTGCATCATTGTCGTCGTTCTGCCTCTTTTCCTATGCTTTAAATGCAATTCCAGTCTACCCCCTGAAATCGTTTTCCTGAAATTCTGCCCCACTTTCAAGTCCTCTTCGCAGCCTTCCTTCAATATATTTTTAGACCATAGCTGTCATTTATAACTCTGCAGGTTTGTGAATTACAGTGCCCCTGAGCTCCTTTCTTCAACTCGCTTTCTTGTGAGCTGGCCGCAAACCCGCAGGAATGCTTCAGGCCCTAATCTGGTTCCGGCACGGCATGCTGAGCCTTTGGTTAATTCCTCTTCCTGGTGGGAAATGAGCGTTAAATTTGCCCGTGCAGACACCTTCACACGAGTCGTCATGGTGCCCCTTTGCCCCGGTTATCTCTATGGAGGTTGGAGTTGGAGGGCCTCCTCACTCAAGGTCAGTGTGCCCACGGAGCCAACCCTGCAACTTCAGGGCATGTTTGGTGGTTAGGATCACCACGTGGGGTCCTTTCACCTTAGGAGGGAGGTGGCCTTTTGGGCTGCTGATTTCCAGGTTTTCGGATACTGCCAGTATCTTGGCCAGATGTGGCGGTGGGCCAAGCCCCTTGGTGACCGTAGTTTATCCTACCTGGATCGCATTCTTGCATTGTTCCATTTCAAGTGGTCCCAGGTTTTGCACTAATACTCCAATGGCGATTCACCGTTCACCAGGAATGTAAAGGTCAAAGGGTTTAGCTAAATTAGGGAGTTCCTGTTCAAGGGTCTGAATTGACTGCTCTTTCCATTCTTGAAAGGCCACTTCTGCATTCTATTCAAAAGGATCATCACCTTTTCCTTTCAGTGTTTCATATAGAGGCCCAGCTAGTAGACTGTAGTTAGGGATCCAGAAGCAGCAAACCCTGGCCTCCCCAGGAACCCCTAAGCTGTCTTCTAGTTTTAGAAATGGGTAAGGCTGTAAATTGTTTCTTCCCTTTCCTGGGATGGGCTTCTCCGACCTTCTGTGAGAATGAAGCCCAGGCAGGTCACCGTAGTCTGTGATATTTGAGCTTTTTCTTGGACAACTTGTATCCTTTATTGGCTTCGTAGTTCAGAGGTCTCCTTAGTAGGGCTGGCGATCAGAATGTCGTCTGCATATTGAAGGAGTGTTCCCTTTTCCAGAGGTAGAACTTTTAGGTCTTTAGCTGAGCTTTCCCCAAAGATGGTGTGGGAATTTTTGAACCCTTGGGACAACACGGCCCGGAAGTATTGTTTTAGTTGTATGTTGAGTCCTGCCACTCACAAGCCAAAATTTCTTGTGACTCTGGGACTAATAGAATACAAAAGAAGGCATCATTGAAGACTAATACAGAATACCATGTCCTGGTGGTTGGTAGAATGACCAGCAGGGTGTAGGGTTTAGGAACTACTGGAGGTATATCCTCAGTGGCTTAACTGACTGTCCTGACATCCTTTACCAGGACTCCAGCAGCCCATGGGGCTCTCGAGGTCAGGCCAATCCCAGGATATGGAGCTCACCTGGGCAGGTACCCCAACCCAGCCCACGGGGCTCTCATGTTCAGGACCCTCCCAGGATATGGTGTTCCCTGGGCAGGTCCCCCTGCAGCCCATGGGGCTCTCGTGGTCAGGCCCCTCCCAGGATACAGAGCTACCCTTTCAGGTACCATGGCAGGGCTGGGAACACAGGAACCGTGCATATCGCCCTCATTGCAGAGCACTCCCAGCTCACCTGTCACTCAGATCTGACACAGAGCACCTCAGAGCAGGACTTGAACTAACAAACAGCAGCTCCGACAGTTCTGTGACCCTGGGCATCACTCTGTGTGGCCTCCCTCCACCTGGTCTTCCAGAGACTTCCACTGCACCCGGGGCACCAGGCCTCTGTCTCCACCCACCAGCCACCCCTCCTCTCCCTGACTCCTGGGTTCCTCTCATTAGGAGAGGGTTTTCTTGAAGTTGTCTCCCACTCATGGGCCAGATAATATAATTAGAAAACAAGCCAGAGCTGCAGCCCCTTGTCTATCCTGACTCTCAGGAGCCCACACCTGTTCCTTGGACCTGGCCGATTCAGCAAGTTCCAGTTTCTGCAACTGTGAGCCCCTGAGGGGTGATTATTGGCTGGCCTGGGAAGCCCGACCGTGCCGGCCAGCCCTCCCCAGGTGTGCCTGGGTTCAGATCAATATAAACACCGCTCCAGGCAGCAAGAGCCCCTGCAGCTGTGCCTGACGCCATTTTCTCTGCCCTGTCAGCAGTCTTGGGGCTGGACTGGTGGGAGGGAGTGAGAGGCCACGGCTTTGTGGGTGGCCCAGTGTGAGTGGGGCTCTGCTGGACTTTCTGCAGCAGTTGCCAAGATGCCACCTGCTAAAGAAGAGGATGTGTCACCCATACCTGCCGCTGGAATTTCTCCCTGGGCAGAGGTGAGTGAGGAAGAAAGCAGTGGGGGCCGGGACAGCAGGGGTATCTCAGGCAGGGAAATGGAAAGCTTCCAGAAGAGCACCCAGGGCCAGGACCACCCTGGCTGGCCTGCAGGCACCAAGTCGGCTGGCATGCTGTCGCTCATGTGGCTCCATGGCCCTTCCTCTAGGCTTTCAAGTCCTTGTACATATTCAGGTGTTTTACCTGGGAAGGGTGGGAACATTTCAGCAGCAGCTGGCCTGGGGCTCAGCCCACGTTTACTCACAGATGCCTCGGCACGGTCCCCCAGCTTTGCAATGAGGACGCTTGTTGCGTGGGGCCTGCTGGCTGAATGGGAGATGATTCCCCACCACTGACCAACTTCAGAATTGCTTACAACTGGAGCAAGTACCCTGATACGGTTTTCCTCTGTGTAACTGGTGGGTTCTGTTTTTTTTTCTTTTTTTCGTTTTTGGTTCAAGGTAGATTTTATTCCTCTTTTTTGTATTTACAGATATAAGCATGGAAATAATTTATTCATATAAATACATGTATGTGAAGGGAAGAATATTTTCTCTGTTTTACTTTTTGTAATTTGAATTTTATTTTTTTTTTATACAGCAGGTTCTTTTTGGTTATCTCTTTTATACATATAAATGTATATATGCCAATCCCAATCTCTCAACTCCTCCCACCACCACCCCCCAACAGCTTTCCCCCCTTGGTGTCCATACGTTTGTTGTCTACATCTGTTGCTCTATTTCTGCCTTGCAAAACGGTTCATCTGTAAAATTTGTCTAGGTTCCACATATAGGCATTAATAGACAAGATTTGTTTTTCTATTTCTGACTTACTTCACTCTGTATGACAGTCTCTAGATCCATCAACGTCTCTACAAATGACCCAATTTCATTCCTTTTTATGGCTTAGTAATATTCCATTTTATATATGTACCACTTCTTTATGCATTCGTCTGTCTGTGGGCATTTAGGTTGCTTCCATTACCTGGATATTGTAAATAGTGATGCAATGAACATTGCGGTGAATGTCTCTTTTTGATTTATGGTTTTGTCTGGGTATATGCCCAGTAGTGGGATTGCTGTATCATATGGTAATTCTATTCTTAGTTTTATAAGAAACTCCATAATGTTCTCCACAGTGACTGTATCAATTTACATTCCCAACAATAGTGGAAGAGGGTTCCTTATCTCCACACCCTTTCCAGCATTTGTTGTTTGTAGATTTTCTGATGATGCCCATTCTAACATGTGTGAGGTGATACACCATGGATGAGTCTATTTCGTTGAGCAAAGAGTAGGTCTTGTCTAGTACATATTTGGCTTATGGAACGGTATGTGTGCTAATTTCAATCTCTGGTTTTATACAGCACCCCAACTCAACATTCCCCTTAAGCAAGCATAAGTTTTTATCTAAATGTGAGACTCTGTTCGGTTTTGTATTTCAGTTTATGTGTAACCAAGTTTACACTCCCTCTATTAGTGATATCTTATGATACTTATCTTTCTCTGTGTGACGTATTTCTCTTAGAATCATCATATTTAAATCCACTCAATTTGCTGCTACAGGCCTGATGACATTGATTTCATTGCTGAGTGATATTCCGTTGTACGTAAGTAGCACAACTCCTTTATCCATTTTTTTCTTTCTGGGATATTTAATTTGTACTGGACTCGAGTTTCTTGTAAACACAGCAGCCCTAAATTTTGTGCTGGCTGTGTCTTGTTGATTTTAATTTTCCTAAGCTATAGGGCTAAAAGTGGAAGTGCCCTAGGGTCTGTAGCTTTGTTTTTCAGATGTTTCAGGATACACCATAAACATCTCCAGAGTGTCTGTTGGCAATTTACATCCCGCCCATCAGCATAACAAGGCTCCCTGTTCTCCATGGCCTGTCCTGTGTTTCTGGTTTTTACACATTTTTCAGATGGCCCTTTTGACGAATGGGAATTGAGACTTCATTGTAGTGCGGATTTCCATTGCTGGAGTGCTTGGTTGGCCAAAAAGGGCATATGCGTTTTTTCCTGAATATATTCAGGAAAAAATGTTTACTCACTTTTGTCCAAGTGCATCAGTGTCAAAGATCTGCCGCTTTTCACATGCTTTAAATGCAATTCCAATCTACCTCCTGAAATATGATTCCTGCAATTCTGCCTCGTTTTCAAGTCCTCTTTGTAGACTTACGTCAATATATTTTTGCCAATAGCTGTCATTTATATCTCTGCAGGTTTGTGAATTACAGTGCCCGTGATTTCCTTTCTTAACTCGTTTCCTTGAAAGCTGGCCACAGAACCGCAGGTTTGCTTTAGGCCATAATCAGGGTCCGACACGGCACTCTGAGCCTTTGGTTAATTCCTCTTCCTGATGGGAAATTAGAGTTAAATGTGCCCCTCCGGACACCTGCCTCACTCCCAGCCCCTTGGTTATGTGTGTCCTGTAGTTTGAGGCCACATGTGCTGGGTTCCTCACCTTTGGCTGATGTGGCCCCACTGGTGTGAGGACACTCCTGCCTGGTTCCCATCCCCTTGGTGATGTGGACCCTCCGGTGAGAGTCTGATCCTGGCTGGGTTCCTCACACTTCTGAGAGGTGGGCCCTCTTCTCTGAGGTCACTCCTGCCTGGCTGGCCCACCCCGCCTTGACGACGTCGGCTCTCTCGTGGGAGTTGGTGCCTGCTGCGAGTCTCCTCCCCTTGGTAATGAGGGCCCTCTAGCGTCAGGCCCTAACTCCTGGCCTCCCAAAATTTTCTGATGTGCGCCCTGTGGTGCGAGTACACTCCTGCCAGGTTCCCAACACCATGGGAATGTGGGCCTTCTGCTCTGAGGTCCCAACGATGGGTTGCTCAGTTTCATGATGAGGGCCCTCTGGTGTGAGTTCACTCCGGCCTGGATCCCATAGCCTCGCTGCTCCTGGCCACCTGCGGGGAGGTTACAACTGCGGGATTCCTCACCTTTTTTCTTCTATGGGCCCTCTGTTTTGAGACTCCTCCTGCCTGCCTCACTCCCAGCCCCTTGGTGATGTGTGTCCTCTGGTTTGAGGCCACGTGTGCTGGGTCCCTCACCTTTCGATGATGTGGCCCCACTGGTGTGAGGACACTCTTGCCTGGTTCCTATCCCCTTGAAGATGTGGGCTCTCTGGTGAGAGTCTGATCCTGGCTGGGTTCCTCACCCTTCTGTGAGGTGGGCCCTCTGCTGTGAGGTCACTCCTGTCTGGCTGGCACACCCCGCCTGGGCAACATCGGCCCTCTTGTGGCAGTTGGAGCATGCTGGGAGCCTCCTCCCCTCGGTGATGAGGGCCCTCTTGCGTCAGGCCCTAACTGCTGGGTACCCACATTTTCTGATACGTGCTAAGTGGTGCGAGGACACTCCTGCGAGGTTCCCATCCCCATGGGGATGTGGGCCTTCTGCTCTGAGGTCCCAATGGCTGGGTTGCTCACAGTTTCATGATGTGGGCCCTCTGCTGTGAGTTCACTGCAGCCTGGATCACATAGACTCGGTGCTCTGGGCCGCCTGCTGGGAGGTTCCCACTGCAGGATTCCTCACCTTTTTTATTCTATTGGCCCTGTGTTGTGAGGCTACTCATGCCTGCCTCAATCCGAGCCCCTTGGAGATGTGGGTCCTCTGGTTTAGGCCTCATGTGCTGGTTTCCTCACCTTTCTATGATGTGGTCACCCTGGTGTGAAGACAGTCCGGCCTGGTTCTGATCCCCTTGGTGATGTGGGCCCTCTGGTGAGAGTCTTATCCTGGCTGGGTTCCTCACCCTTCTGTGAGGTAGGCCCTCTGCTGTGAGGTCACTCCTGCCTGGCTGTCACACTTCACCTTGTCGACATGGGCCCTCAGTTGGGAGTTGGTGCCTGCTTGGAGTCTCCTCCCCTTGGTAATGAGGGCCCTCTGGCGTCAGACCCTAACTTCTGGGCTCCCAAAATTCCCTGATGTGTGCCCTGAGGTGCGAGTACACTTATGCCATGTTCCCAACCACATAGGAATGTGGGCCTTCTGCTCTGAGGTCCCAAAGCCTGGGTTGCTCACAGTTTCATGATGAGGGCCCTCTGTTTTGAGTTCAGTCAGGTCTGGATCCCATAGCCTCGCTGCTCCTGGCCGCCTGCTGGGAGGTTCCAACTGCGGGATTCCTCACCTTTTTTCTTCTATGGGCCCTCTGTTTTGAGACTCCTCCTGCCTGCCTCACTCCCAGCCCCTTGGTGATGTGTGTCCTCTGGTTTGAGGCCACGTGTGCTGGGTCACTCACATTTCGTTGATGAGGTCCCACTGGTGTGAGGACACTCCAGCCTGGTTCCCATTCTCTTGGTGATGTGGGCCCTCTGGTGAGAGTCTGATCCTCCTTGGGTTCCTCACACTTTTGTGAGGTGGGCCCTCTGCTCTGAGGTCACTCTTGCCTGGCTGGCACACCCCGCATTGGCGACGGCGGCCCACTGGTAGCAGTTGGAGCCTGCTGGGAGCCTCCTCTCCTCGGTGATGAGAGCCCTCTGGTGTCAGGCCCTAACTGCTGGGCTCCCCACATTTTCTGATGTGTGCCCACTGGTGCGATGACACTCCTACTTGGTTCCCTTCCCCATGGGGATGTGGGCCTTGTGCTCTGAGGTCACAACGGCTGGTTTGCTCACAGTTTCATGATGAGGGCCCTCTGTTGTGAGTTCATCACTGCCTGGATCCCATAGCCTCGGTGCTCTGGGCCGCCTGCTGGGATGCTCCAACTGCTGGATTCCTCACCTTTTTTATACAATGGGCCATGTGTTGTGAGGTTAATCCTGCCTGCCTCGCTCCAAGACCCATGGTGATGTGGGTCCTCTGGTTTGAGGCCACATTTTCTTGTTACCTCAACTTTTGATGATATGGCCCCACGGGTGTGATGACACTCCTGCCTGGTTCACAGCCCCTTGCTGATGTGGGCACTCTGGTGAGAGTCTGATCCTGGCTGGGTTCCTTACCCTTCTGTGAGGTGGGCCCTCTGATGTGAGGTCACTCCTGCCTGGCTGGCTCACGTCGCCTTGATGATGTGGGCCCTCTGTTGGCCACTAAAGCATTCTGGGAGCCTCCTACCCTCTTTAATGAGGGCCCTGGAAAAAACGCATATGCACATTTTGACCAAGTGCATCATTGTCCAGGATCTGCCTCTTCTCCTATGCTTTCAGAGCACTTCCCGTCTACGTCCTGAAATCATATTCCAGGAATACTGCCCCGCTTTCAAGTCCTCCTCGCAGCCTTACTTCAATATACTTTTGTATGATACCTGTCATTAATAACTCTGCAGGTTTGTTAAATAGAGTGTCCCTGAGCTCCTTTCTTCAACATGCTTTCTTGTGAGCTGGCCGCAAAACCGCAGGATTGCTTCAGGCCGTAATCTGGTTTCGGCACAGCATGCTGAGCCTTTGGTAAATTCCTCTTTCTGGTGAGAAATGAGCATTCAATTTGCCCGTGGAGACACCTACAGCTAGTCTCTCATTGGTTCTCCCTATTCCTGTTCATCTTGTGCAGAAATTGCAAACTGCGCCAAACAGGAGGTTAAAGGCACTGACTCTCCAAGTGGGTAGAGGGTTAGTAAAGCATCTGGAATGGTGAACCCGAGTACCAGGGAACGAAACCTGAGAGCCATTTAAAATGGTTTCCCAGTCTCACAGTGGACAATACTCTGGGTTTCCCATGCATGTTTTAGCTGAAGGAAGAATTCCTTAAACCTGGAGATTATTGACCCATGGAATGGGTACCATGCAGTATGACTAAAAAGGGTCTGAATTTGCTCACCGAACCTCACCAATGCTATCAGTTCGAAGTGTCCAGCCTTATGCCTCACCCAGCTCTGGGTGTAGATGTGGTAAATCCAGGTTTCATCACAAGCCCTGAATCAATTATTTAAGAATTGCTCTCTATTTCACTGTCAATGTGTTTTGCTTTTGAAATTTAGTTTGATAATGGGATTTATCGGATTTTCACTGCTGCGTTTAGGCCGCTGTACACACGCTTGATTTCTTTATGGAGACATATAAATCCATGGGTTTTAAGATTCTTACTAGTCAGGTATATTCCCAGGCGTTGGTCCGTTTCGTTGAGCAAGGAGTAGGTCTTGTCTATTATATATTTGGCTTATGGAACGGTATCTGTGCTAATTTCAATCTCTGGTTTTATGCAGCACCCCAACTCACCTTTCCGCATAAGCAAGCATAAGTTGGTTTTCTCAATTTGAGACCATTTTCTGTTTTGTAATTCAGTTCATGTGTAGCCAAGTTTACATTCCACGTATTAGTCATATTTTATGATGTTTCTTTTTCTGTGTGACGTATTTCTCGTAGAATTATCGTACCTGAATCCACTCATTATGGCGCTATGGGCCTGATGACGTAGATTTCATTGCTGTGTGATATTCCATTGTACGTACGTAGCACTACTTCTTTATCCATTTTTTGCTTTCTCGGATATTTAACTTGTACAGTAGACGAGGTTCCTGTAAACGGAGCCGTCCCAAACTTTGGGGTGGCTGTGTGTTTTTGATTTTAATTTCCCTAAGCTATAGGACCATAAGTGGAAGTGCCATAGGCTGTGTTGCTTTGTTTCCTATGTGTTTCAGGAAACACCATACACTTCTCCAGAGTGGCTGTTGGCAATTTACATCCTGCCCATCAGCATAATAAGGCTCCCTGTTCTCCATGACCTGTCCTGCCTTTCTGGATTTTACACTTTTTTCAGATGGCCCTTTTGACCAGGGGGCTGTGAGACTTCATTGTAGTTCAGATTTCCTTTACACGCCGGCTTGGTTGGCCAAAGAGTGCGTATGAGTTTTTTCCTGAATATATTCAGGAAAAAACGCATACGCCCTTTTTGGCCAAGTGCATCATTGTCGACATTCTGCCTCTTTTCCTATGCTTTAAGTGCAATTCCAGTCTACCCCCTGAAATCGTTTTTCTGAAATACTGCCGGGCTTTCAAGTCCTCTTCGAAGACTTACTACAATACATTTTTGGACGATAGCTGTCATTCATAACTCTGCAGGTTTGTGAATTACAGTTCCCCTGAGCTCCTTTCCTGAACTCGCTTTCTTGTGAGCTGGCCGCAGAAACGCAGGATTGCTTCAGGACCTAGTCTCTTTCTGGCAGGGCACGCTGCGCCTTTGTTTAATTCCACTTCCTGGTGGGAAATGAGCGTTCCATTTGCCCGTGCAGACCTACAGCTAGTCTCTCATTGGTTCTCCCTATTCCTGTTCATCTTGCGCAGAAATTGCAAACTGTGCCAAACAGGAGGTTAAAAGCACTGACTCTCCAAGTGGGGAGAATGTTAGTAAAGTGTCTGGAATGGTGAACCCGAGTATAAAGGGACGAAAACTGAGATGCATTTGAAAACGTTTCCCAATCACATGGTGGACCATACTCTGGGTTTCCCATACATGATTTAGCGGAAGGAAGAATCCCTTAAACCTGGAGAGTTGGGACCCATGGAATGGGTACCATGCAGTATGACTTCAAAGGGTCTGCATTTGCTCACCGAACCTCAGCAATGCTATCAGGCCGAAGTGTCTGGCCTTATGTCTCCCCAGCTCTGGGTGTAGATGTGGTAAATCCAGGTTGCATCAGAATCCCTGAGTGAATTATTTAAGAATTGCTCTCTATTTCACTGTCATTGTGTTTTGTTTTTGAAATTTATTTTGATAATGGGATTTTTCGGATTTTCACTGCTGCGTTTAGGCCACTGAACACACGCTTGATTCTCTTATGGAGACATATAAATCCATGGGTTTTAAGATATTTACTAGGCAGGTATATTCCTAGGCGTTGAATATGGGTTGTTGAGTCCATTTCGTTGAGCAAGGAGTAGGTCTTGTCTATTACATATTTGGCTTCTGGAACGGTATCTGCGCGAATTTCAATCTCTGTTTTTATGCAGCACCCCAACTCACCTTTCCGAAAAAGCAAGCATAAGTTGGTTTTCTAAATTTGAGACCCTGTTCTGTTTTGTAATTCAGTTCATGTGTAGCCAAGTATACATTCCTTGTATTAGTGATATCTTATGATGTTTCTTTTTCTGTGTGACCTATTTCACGTAGAATCATCGTACCTGAATCCACTCATTATGCCGCTATGGGCCTGATGACATAGATTTCATTGCTGAGTGATATTCCATTGTACATACGTACCACAATTTCTTTATCCATTTTTCGCTCTCTGAGATATTTAACTTGTACCGTAGACGAGTTCTTGTAAACAGAGCCGTTCCAAATTTTGGGGTGCCTGTGTGGTTTTGTTTTTAATTTCCCTAAGCTATAGGACCATAAGTGGAAGTGCCATAGGCTGTGTTGCTTTGTATCTTATGTGTTTATGGAAACACCATACACTTCTCCAGAGTGGCTGTTTGCTATTCACATCCCGCCCATCAGCATAACAAGGCTCCCTGTTCTCCATGACCTGTCCTGTCTTTCTGGATTTTACTCTTTTTTCAGATGGCCCTTTTGACCGGGGGCAGTGAGACTTCATAGTAGTGCAGATTTCCTTTACACGCTTGATTGGTTGGCCGAAAAGGGCGTATGCGTTTTTTCCTGAATATATTCAGGAAAAAACGCATACGCCCTTTTTGGCCTAGTGCATCATTGTCGCCGTTCTCCCTCTTTTCCTATGCTTTAACTGCAAATCCAGTCTACCCCCTGAAATCGTTTTCCTGAATTTCTGCCCCGCTTTCAAGTTCTCTTCGCAGACTTACTTCAATATATTTTTGGACGATAGCTGTCATTTATAACTCTGCAGGTTTGTGAATTACAGTGCCCCTGAGCTCCTTTCTACAACTCGCCTTCCTGTGAGCTGGCCGCAAAACCGCAGGATTGCTTCAGGCCCTAATCTGGTTCTGGCAGGGCATTCTGAGCCTTTGGTTATTTCCTCTTCCTGGTGGGAAATGAGCGTTAAAGTTGTCCGTGCAGACACCTACAGCTAGTCTCTCATTGGTTCTCCCTATTCCTGTTCATCTTGCGCAGAAATTGCAAACTGTGCCAAACAGGAGGTTAAAGGCACTGACTCTCCAAGAGGGGAGAGTGTTAGTTAAGCGTCTGGAATGGAGAACCCGAGTACAAAGGGAAGAAAACTGAGATGCATTTGAAATCGTTTCCCAATCACATGGTGGACCATACTCTGTGTTTCCCATACATGATTTAGCGGAAGGAAGAATCCCTTAAACCTGGAGAGTTGGGACCCATGGAATGGGAACCATGCAGTATGACTACAAAGGGTCTGAATTTGCTCACCGAACCTCACCAATGCTATCAGGCTGAAGTGTCCGGCCTTATGTCTCCCCAGCTCTGGGTGTAGATGTGGTAAATCCAGGTTGCATCAGAATCCCTGAGTGAATTATTTAAGAATTGCTCTCTATTTCACTGTCATTTTGTTTTGTTTTTGAAATTTATTTTGAAAATGGGATTTATCGGATTTTCACTACTGTGTTTAGGCCACTGAACACACGCTTGATTCACTTACGGAGACATATAAATCCATGGGTTTTAAAATATTACTAGGCAGGTGTATTCCTAGGCATTG
This sequence comes from Delphinapterus leucas, assembly GCF_059928025.1. Classification (NCBI taxonomy): domain Eukaryota; kingdom Metazoa; phylum Chordata; class Mammalia; order Artiodactyla; family Monodontidae; genus Delphinapterus; species Delphinapterus leucas. The sequence continues at coordinate 7,026,848 of NW_028322243.1, read as the reverse complement.
AATATGGGGTATTGAGTCCAATTCGTTGAGCAAGTGGTATGTCTTGTCTATTACATATTTGGCTTATGGAACTGTATCTGTGCAAATTTCAATCTCTGTTTTTATGGAGCACCCCAACTCACCTTTCCCAAAAAGCAAGCATAAGTTGGTTTTCTAAATTTGAGACCCTGTTGTGTTTTGTAATTCAGTTCATATGTAGCCAAGTTTACATTCCGTGTATTAGTGATATCTTATGATGTTTCTTTTTCTGTGTGACCTATTTCACGTAGAATCTTCGTAGCTGAATCCACTCATTATGCCTCTACGGGCCTGATGACATAGATTTCATTGCTGAGTGATATTCCATTGTACGTACGTACCACAAATTCTTTATCCATTTTTCACTCTCTGGGATATTTAACTTGTACCGTAGAAGAGGTTCTGGTAAACAGAGCCGTTCCAAACTTTGGGGTAGCTGTGTGGTTTTGATTTTAATATCCCTAAGCTATAGGACCATAAGTGGAAGTGCCATAGGCTGTGTTGCTTTGTTTCTTACGTGTTTCAGGAAACACCATACACTTCTCCAGAGTGGCTGTTGGCAATTCACATCCCACCCATCAGCATAACAATGCTCCCACTTCTCCATGGCCTGTCCTGCCTTTCTGGATTTTACACATTTTTCAGATGTCCCTATTGACCGGGGGGCAGTGAGACTTCATTGTAGTGCAGATTTCCTTTACACGCTTGCTTGGTTTGTCAAAAAGTGCGTATGCGTTTTTTCCTGAATATATTCAGGAAAAAACGCATACGCCCTTTTTGGCCAAGTGCATCATTGCCGCCATTCTGCCTCTTTTCCTATGCTTTAAGCGCAATTCCAGTCTACCCCCTGAAATGGTTTTCCTGAATTTCTGCCCCGCTTTCATGTCCTCTTCGCAGACTTACTTCAATATATTTTTGGACGATAGCTGTCATTTATAACTCTGCAGGTTTGTGAATTACAGTACCCCTGAGCTCCTTTCTTCAACTCGCTATCTTGTGAGCTGGCCGCCAAACCGCAGTATTGCTTCAGGCCCTAATCTTGTTTCGGCACGGCATGCTGAGCCTTTGGTTAATTCCTCTTCCTGGTGGGAAATGAGCATTACATTTGCCCGTGCAGACACCTACAGCTAGTCTCTCATTGGTTCTCCCTATTCCTGTTCATGTTGCGCAGAAATTGCAAACTGTGCCAAACAGGAGGTTAAAGGCACTGACTCTACAAGTGGGGAGAGTGTTATTTAAGTGTCTGGAATGGTGAACACGAGAATAAAGGGGACGAAAACTGAGATGCATTTGAAAACGTGTCCCAGTCACATGGTAAACCATACTCTGGGTTTCCCATACATGATTTAGTGGAAGGAAGAATCCCTTAAACATGGAGAGTTGGGACCCATGGAATGAGTACCATGCAGTATGACTTCAAAGGGTCTGCATTTGCTCACTGAACCTCACCAATGCTATAAGGGCGAACTGTCTGGCCCTATGTCTCCCCAGCCCTGGGTGTATATGCGGTAAATGCAGGTTGCATCAGAAGCCCTTAGTGAATTATTTAAGAATTGCTCTCTATTTCACTGTCATTGTGTTTTGTTTTTGAAATTTATTTTGATAATGGGATTTATCGGATTTTCACGGCTGCGTTTAGGCCACTGAACACACGGTTGATTCTCTTACAGAGACATATAAATCCATGGGTTTTAAGATTCTTGCTAGGCACGTATATTTCTAGGCGGGAATATGGGGTGTTGAGTCCATTTTGTTGAGCAAGGAGTAGGCCTTGTCTATTACATATTTGGTTTATGGAAAGGAATCTGTGCTAATTTCTATCTCTGGTTTTATGTTGCACCCCAACTCACCTTTCCCCTTAAGCAAGCATAAGGTGGTTTTCTAAATTTGAGACCCTGTTCTGTTTTGTAATTCAGTTCATGTGTAGCCAAGGTTACATTCCGTGTATTAATGATATCTTATGATGTTTCATTTTCTGTGTGAATTATTTCACTCAGAATCATCGTACCTGAATCCACTCAGTATGCCGCGACGGGCCTGATGACATAGATTTCATTGGTGAGTGATATTCCATTGTACGTACGTACCACAACTTCATTATCCATTTTTCACATTCTGGGATATTTCACTTGTACCTTGGACGAGGTTCTTGTAAACAGAGCCGTCCGAAATTTTGGGGTGGCTGTGTGTTTTTGATTTTAATTTCCCTAAGCTATAGGACCATAAGTGGAAGTGCCGTAGGTTCCGTTGCTTTGTTTTTTAGGTGTTCCAGGAAACACCATGCACTTCTCCGGAGTGGCTGTTGGCAATTTACATCCCGCCCATCAGCATAACAAGGATCCCTGTTCTCCATGGCCTGTGCTGCCTTTTTGGATTTTACACTTTTTTCAGATGGCCCTTTTGACCGGGGGGCTGTGAGACTTCATTGTAGTGCAGATTTCCTTTACACGCTTGCTTGGTTGGCCAAAAAGGGCGTATGCGTTTTTTCCTGAATATATTCAGGAAAAAATGCATACGCACTTTTTGGCCAAGAGCATCATTGTCAAAGTTCTGCCTCTTTTCCTATGCTTTAAATGCAATTCCAGTTTACCCCCTGAAATTTTTTTCCTGCAATTTTGCCCCGCTTACAAGTCCTCTTCGCAGCCTTCCTTCTATATATTTTTGTACGATAGCTGTCATTTATAACGCTGCATGTTTTTGAATTACAGTGCCCCTGAGCTCCTTTCTTCAACTCGCTTTCTAGTGAGCTGGCCGCAAACCCGCAGGATTGCTTCTGGCCCTAATCTGGTTCTGGCATGGCATGCTGAGCCTGTGGTTAATTCCTCTTCCTGGTGGGAAATGAGCGTTAAATTTGCCCGTGCAGACACCAACAGCTGGTCTCTCATTGGTTCTCCCTATTCCTGTTCATCTTGCGCAGAAATTGCAAACTGTGCCAAATAGGAGGTTAAAGGCTCTGACTCTCCAAGTGGGGAGAGTGTTCGTAAAGGTTCTGGAATGGTGAACCCGAGTAAAAGGGGACGAAATCTGAGATGCATTTAAAAACGTTTCCCGGTCACACGTTGCACCATACTGTGGGTTTCCCATGCACGTTTTAGCTGAAGGAAGAATCCCTTAAACCTTTAGAGTTGGGACCCATGGAATGGGTACCATGCAGTATGACTTCAAAGGGTCTGCATTTGCTCAACGATCCTCATCAATGCTATCAGCCCGAAGTGTCCAACCTTATGTCTCACTCAGCTCTGGGTGTAGTTGTGGTAAATCCAGGTTGCATCACAATCCCTGAATGAATTATTTAAGAATTGCTCTCTATGTCACTGTCATTGTGTTTTGTTTTTGTAATTCAGTTTGATAATGGGATTTATCGAATTTTCTCTGCTGCATTCATGCCGCTGTACACACACTTGATTCTCTTACGGAGACATATATATCCATGGGTTTGAAGATTCTTACTAGTCAGGTGTATTCCTAGTCGTTGAATATGAGGTGTTTAGTCCATTTCGTTGAGCAAGGAGTAGGTCTTGACTATTACATATTAGGCTTATGGAACGGTATCTGTGCTAATTTATATCTCTGCTTTTATGCAGCACCCCAACTCACCTTTCCCCTTAAGCAAGCATATGTTGGTTTTCTAAATTTGAGACCCTGTTCTGCTTAGTAATTCAGTTCATGTGTAGCCAAGTTTACATTCCGTGTATTAGTGATATCTTACTATATTTCATTTTCTGTGTGACTTCTTTCACTTAGAATCATCGTAGATGAATCCACTCATTATGCCGCGACGGTCCTGATGACATAGATTTCATTGGTGAATGATATTCCATTGTACGTATGTATCACAACTTCTTTATCCATTTTTCGCTTTCTGGGATATTTAAATTGTACCGTAGACGAGGCTCTTGTAAACATAGCCGTCAGAAACTTTGAGGTTGCTGTGTGTTTTGATTTTAATTTCCCTAAGCTATAGGACCATAAGTGGAAGTGCAGTAGGCTAAGTTGCTTTGTTTTTTAGGTGTTTCAGGAAACACCATACACTTCTCCAGAGTGGCTGTTGGCAATTTACATCCCGCCCATCAGCATAACAAGGCTCCCTGTTCTCCATGGCCTGTGCTGCCTTTCTCGATTTTACACTTTTTTCAGATGGCCCTTTTGACCAGGGGGCAGTGAGACTTCATTGTAGTGCAGATTTCTTTAACATGCTTGCTTGGTTGGCCAAAAAGGGCGTATGCGTTTTTTCCTGAATATATTCAGGAAAAAACGCATACGCACTTTTTGGTCAAGAGCATCATTGTCGACGTTCTGCCTCTTTTCCTATGCTTTAAATGCAATTCCCGTCTACCCCCTGAAATCGTTTTCTTGCCATTCTGCCCCGCTTTCAAGTCCTTTTCGCAGCCTTCCTTCAATATATTTTTGGGTGATAGCTGTCATTTATAACTCTGCTGGTTTGTGAGTTACAGTGCCCCTGAGCTCCTTTCTTCAACTCGCTATCTTGTGAGCTGGCCGCAAACCCACAGGATTGCTTCAGGCCCTAATCTGGTTCTGGCACGGCATGCTAAGCCTTTGGTTAATTCCTCTTCCTGGTGGGAAATGAGAGTTAAATGTGCCCCTCCAGACACCTCCCTCCCTCCCAGCCCCTTGGTGATGTGTGTCCTCTGGTTTGAGGCCACATGTGATGGCTTCCTCATCTTTGGATGATGTGGCCCCACTGGTGTGAGGACACTCCTGCCTGGTTCCTATCCCCTTGGTGATATGGTCCCTCCGGTGACAGTCTGATCCTGGTTGGGTTCCTCACACTTCTGTGAGGTGGGACCTCTTCTCTAAGGTAACTCCTGCCTGGCTGGCACACCCCGCCTTGGCAACGTCGGCGCTCTGGTGGCCGTTGGAGCCTCCTGGGAGCTTCCTCCCCTCGGTGATGAGGCCCTCTGGCATCAGGCCCTAACTGCTGGGTTCCCACATTTTCTGATATGTGCTAAGTGGTGCGAGGGCACTCCTGCCATGTTCCCATCCCCATGGGCATGTGGGCCTTCTGCTCTAAGGTCCCAACACCTGTGTTGTTCACCATTTCATGATGTTGACTCTCTGGTGTTAGTTCACTCAGGCCTAGATCTCATAGACTCTGGCTCTGAGCCGCCTGCTGGGAGGTTCCTACTGCTGGATTCGTTAACTTTTTTATTCTTTGGGTCCTGAGTTTTCATGCTCCAACTTCCTGACTCACTGCCAGCCCTTTTGTGATGTAGGTCCTCTGGTTTAGGCCACATGTACTGGTTTCCTCACCTTTATTGATGTGGCCCCACGGGTGTGAGGACACTCATGCCTGGTTCCCATCCCCTTGGCGATGGGGGCCCTCTGGTGAGAGTCTGATCCTGTCTGGATTCCTCACACTTCTGGGAGGTGGACCCTCTGCTGTGAGGTCACTCCTGCCTGGCTGGCACACGTAAACTTGGCGATGTGGGCCCTCAGTTGGGAGATGCTGCCTGCTGGAAGTCTCCTCCCCTCGGTAATGAGGGCCCTCTGGCGTCAAGCCCTAACTCATGGGCTCCCAAAATTTTCTGATGTGCGCCCTGTCGTGCGAGTACACTCCTGCCAGGGTCCCATCCCCTTGGGGATGTGGGCTTTCTGCTCTGTGGTCCCAACGGCTGGGTTGCTCACAGTGTCAGAATGTGGGCCCTCTGCTGTGAGTTCACTCCAGCATGGATCCCATAGCCTCGGTGCTCTGGGCCACCTGCTTGGAGTTTTCAACTGCGGGGTTCCTCACCTTTTTTATTCTATGGGCCCTGTGTTGTGAGTCTCCTCCTGCATGCCTCACTCCCAGCCTTCTCGTGATGTGTGTCCCCTTGTTTGAGGCCACATGTGCTGTGTTCCTCACCTTTCGCTGATGTGGCCCCACTGGTTTGAGGACACTCCTGCCTTGTTCCCATCCCCTTGGTGATGTTGGCCCTCTGGTGAGAATCTGATCCTGGTTGGGCTCCTCACACTTCCGTGAGGTGGGCCCTCTGCGCTGAGGTCACTCCTGCCTGGCAGGCACACACCGACTTGGTGAAGTCGGCCCTCTGATGGCAGTTGGAGCTTGCTGGTAGCCTCCTCCCCTCGGTGATGAGGGCCCTCTGGCGTCAGGCCCTAACTGCTGGGTACCTACATTTTCTGATACGTGCTAAGTTGTGCGAGGACACTCCTGCCAAGTTCCCATCCACATGGGGATGTGGGCCTCCTGCTCTGTGGTCCCAACGGCTTGGTTGCTCACAGTTTCATGATGAGTGCCCTCTGTTGTGAGTTCACACCGGCCGGGATCCCATAGCCTCGCTGCTCCTTGCCGCCTGCTGGGAGATTCCAACTGCAGTATTCCTCACCTTTTTTATTCTATGGGCCCTCAGTTTTGAGGCTCCTCCTGCCTGCCTCACTCCCAGCCTCTTGGTGATGTTTGTCCTCATGTTGGAGGCCACGTGTGCTGGGTTCCTCTCCTTTCGATAATGTGGCCCCACTGGTGTGAAGACACTCCTGCCTAGTTCCCATCGTCTTGGTGATGTGGGACCTCTGGTGAGAGTCTGATCCTGGCTGGCTTCCACACCCTTCTGGGAGGTTGGCCCTCTCTGTGAGGTAATTCCTGCCTGGCTTGCTCCCATTGCCTTGGTGACGTCGGCCCTCTGGTGGCAGTTGGAGCCTGCTGGGAACCTCCTCTCCTATGTGATGAGGGTCCTCTGGCGTCAGGCTCTAACTGCTGGGCTCCCCACTTTTTTGTGCTGTGAGCCCAGTGATGCCAGGACACTCCTGTAATGTTCCCATCCACATGAGGACGTGTGCCTTCTGTTGTCTTGTCCCAACGCCTGGGTTGCTCACAGTTTCTTAATGTTGGCTCCCTGGTGTTAGTTCACACAGGCCTAGATCCCATAGCCTCTGTGCTCTGGGCCACCTGCTGGGAGGTTCCAACTGCAGGATTCCTCACCATTTTTATACTTCGGTCCCTGTGTTGTGAGTCTCCTCCTGCCTGCCTCACTGCGAACCCGTTGTTGATGTAGGTCCTCTGGTTTGAGGCCACATGTGCCGGTTGCCTCATCTTATAGTGATGTGGCCCCACTGGTGTGAGGACACTCCTGCCTGGTTCCCATCCCCTTGGTGATGTGGGCCCTCTGGTGAGAGTCTGATCCTGGCTGGATTCCTCACACTTATGGGAGATGGGCCCTCTGCTGTGACGTCACTACTGCCTGGCTGGCACATTTCGCCTTGACCACATATGCCCTCTGGTTGCAGTTGGAGCGTGCTGGGTGCCTCCTCCCCTTGGTGATGAGGGCCCTCTGACGTCAGGCCCTAAGTGCTGGGCTCCCCACATTTTCGGATGTGCGCCCACTGGTGTGATGTCACTCCTGCCAGGTTCCCATCCCCATGGGGATGTGTTACTTCTGCTCTGTGGTACCAATGTCTGGGTTGCTCACAGTGTCAGGATGTTAGCCCTCTGGTGTGAATTCACTCTGGCTTGGATCCCATAATCTCGCTGCTCCTGGCTGCCTGCTGGGGGGTTCCATTTGCCGCATTCCTCCAGTTTTTTATTCCATGGGCCCTCTGCTTTGAGGCTCCTCCTGCCTGTCTCACTCCCAGCCCCTCGTTGATGTGTGTCCTCTGGTTTGAGGCCACGTGTGCTGGGTTCCTCACCTTTCGCTGATGTGGCCCCACTGGTGTGAGGACACTCCTGCCTGGTTCCCATCCACTTGGTGATGTGGGCCCACTGGTGAGAGCTTAATCCTAGTTGGGTTCCTCCTACTTCTGTGAGGTGGGCCCTCTGCTCTGAGGTCACTCCTGCCTGCTGGTGCACCCTGCTTTGGCAACGTCGGCCCTCTGGTAGCAGTTGGAGCCTGCTGGGACCCTACTCCCCTCGGTGATGAGGGCCCTCTTGTGTCAGGCCCTAACTGCTGGGCTCCCCACATTTTCTGATGTGTGCCCACTGGTGCAATGAGACTCCTGCCAGGTTCCCATCCCCATGGGGTTGTGGGCCTTCTGCTCTGTGGTCCAAATGTCTGGGTTGCTCACAGTTACAAGATGTGGGCCCTCTGCTGTGAGTTCACTCTGGCCTGTATCCCATAACGTCGGTGCTCTCAGCCACCTGCTTGGAGGTTCCAAATTCTGGTTTCCTCACCTTTTTTATTCTATGTGCCCTCTGTTGTGAGTCTCCTCCTGCATGCCTCACTCCCAGCCCCTTCGTGATGTGTGTCCCCTTGTTTGAGGCCACATGGGCTGGGTTCCTCACCTTTAGCTAATGTGGCCCCCTGGTGTGAGAACACTCCTTCCTGGTTCGCATCCCCTTAGTGATGTGGGCCCTCTGGTGAGAGTCTGATCCTGATTGGGTTCCTCACACTTCTGTGAGGTGGACCCTCTGCTCTGAGGTCACTCCTGCCTGGCTGGCAAACGTTACCTTGGCAACGTGTGCCCTCAGTTGTGAGTTGGTGCCGGCTTGGAGTCTCCTCCCCTCGGTAATGAGGGCTCTCTGGCGTCAGGCCCTAACTCCTGGGCTCCCAAATTTTCTAATGTATGCCCTGTGGTGCGAGTACACTCCTGCCAGGAGCCCACCCACATGGGAATGTGGGCCTTCAGAACTGAAGTCCCAACGGCTGTGTTGCTCCCAGTTTCATGATGAGGGCCCTCTGTTGTGAGTTCACTCAGGACTGGATCCCATAGCCTCGCTGCTCCTGGCCGCCTGCTAGGAGGTTCCAACTGCGGGATTCCTCACTCTTTTTATTCTATGGGCCCCCTGTTTTGAGGATCCTCCTGCCTGCCTCACACCAAGCCCCTTGGTGATGTGTGTTCTCTGGTTTGAGGCCACGTGTCCTGGGTCCCTTACCTTTCATTGATGTGGGTCCACTGGTGTGAGAACACTCCTGCCTGGTTTCCAACCCCTTGGTGATGTGGGCCCTCTGGTGAGTCTGATCTTGGTTGGGATCCTCACACTTCTGTGAGGTGGGCCCTCTGCTCTGAGGTCACTCTTGCCTGGCTGGCACACCCCACCTTGGTGATGTTGGCCCTTTGGTGGCAGTTGGAGCCTGCTGGGATCCTCCTCCACTCGGTCATGAGTGCCCTCTGGCGTCATGACATAACTGCTGGGTACCCACATTTTCTGATACGTGCTAAGTGGTGCTAGGACACTCCTGCCAAGTTCCCATCCCCATGTGGATGTGGGCCTTCAGCTCTGAGGTCCCAAAAGCTGTGGTGCTCACAGTTTCATGATGTTGGCTTTCTGGTGTTAGTTCACTCAGACCTAGATCACATGGCCTCTGTGCTGTGGGCTGCTTGCTGGGAGTTTCCAACTGCTGGATTCCTCACCTTTTTTATTCTTTGGCCCCTGTGTTGTGAGGCTCCTCTTGCCTGCGTCACTCCCAGCCCCTTGGTGATGTAGGTACTCTGGTTTGAGGCCACATGTGCCGGTCTCCTCACCTTTTAATGATGTGGCCCCACTGGTGTGAGGACACTCCTGCCTGGTTCCCATCCCCTTGGTGATGTGGGCCCTCTGCTGAGAGTCTGATCCTGGCTGGATTCCTCACACTTCTGGGAGGTAGGCCCTCTGCTCTGAGGTCACTCCTGCCTGGCTTGCACACGTGGCCTTGGACACGTGGGCCCTCTGGTTGCTGTTGGAGCATGCTGGGTCATTCTCCCCTCGGTGATGAAGGCCCTATGTTGTCAGGACCTAAGTGCTGGGCTCCACACATTTTCTGATGTGCGCCCAGTGGTGCGAGAACACTCATGCCAGGTTCCCATCCTCATGGACATGTGGGCCTTCGGTTCTGAGGCCCCAACGGCTGGGTTGCTCACAGTTTCATGATGTGGGCCCTCTGCTGTGTTTTCACTCCAGCCTGTATCTCATAGCGTCAGTTCTCTGTGCTGTCTGCTTGGAGGTTCCAACTGCTGGATTCCTCACATTTTTTATACAATGGGCCATGCGTTGTGAGGTTAACACTGCCTGCCTCTCTCTTACACCCATGTTGGTGTGGGTCCTCTGGTTTCAGGCCACATGTGCTGGGTACCTCAACTTTCGCTGATGTGGCCCCACTGGTGTGAGGACACTCCTGCCTGGTTTCCAACCCCTTGCTTATGTGGGCACTCTGGTGAGAGTCTGATCCTGGCTGGGTTCCTTACCGTTCTGTGAGGTGGGCCCTCTGATGTGAGGTCACTCCTGCCTGGCTGGCTCACGTCCCCTCTGCGACGTGGGCCCTCTGTTGGCCACTAAAGCATGCTGGGAGCCTCCTACCCTCTTTAATGTGGGCCCTGGAAAAGACGCATATGCACTTTTTGACCAAGTGCATCATTGGCGAGGATCTGCCTATTCTCCTATGATTTCAGAGCACTTCCCGTCTACCTCGTGAAATCATATTCCTGGAATTCTACCCGCTTTCAAGTCCTCTTCGCAGCCTTACTTCAATATATTTTTGAATGATACCTGTCATTTATATCTCTGCATGTTTGTTAATTACAGTGTCCCTGAGCTCCTTTCTTCAGCTCGCTTTTTGGGAGCTGGCCGCAAACCCGCAGGATTGCTTCAGGCCCTAATCTGGTTCTGGCATGGCATGCTGAGCCTTTGGTTAATTCCTCTTCCTGGTGGGAAATGAGCATTAAATTTGCCCGTGCAGACACCTACAACTAGTCTCTCATTGGTTCTCCCTATACCTGTTAATCTTGTGCAGAAATTGCAGACTGTGTAAAACAGGAGGTTAAAGGCACTGACTCTCCAAGTGGGGAGAGTGTTATTAAACCGTCTGTAATGGTAAACCCGAGTATCAGGGGACGAAAACTGAGATGCTTTTAAAAACGTTGCCCGGTCACATGGTGGACCATAATCTTGGTTTCTCAAGCATGTTTTAGCTGAAGGAAAAATTCCTTAAACCTGGAGAGTTGGGACCCATGGAATGTGTACAACGCCCTATGACTTCAAAGGGTCTGCCTTTGCTCACTGAACCTCACCAATCCTGTCAGCCCGAAGTGCCCAGCCTTATGTCTCACCCAGCTCTGGGTGTAGATGTGGTAAATCCAGGTAGCATCACAAGCCCTGAATTAATTATTTAAGAATTGCTCTCTATTTCACTGTCATTGTGTTTTGTTTTTGTAATTTATTTTGAAAATGGGATTTAACGGATTTTCTCTGCTGCGTTCATGCAGCTGTACACATGCTTGATTCTCTTACAGAGACATATAAATCCATGGGTTTGAAAATTCTTACTAGTCAGGTGTATTCCTAGGCGTTGAATATGGGTTGTTGAGTCCCTTTCGTTGAGAAAGGAGTAGGTCTTGACTCTTACATATTCGGCTTATGGAACGGTATCTGTGCTAATTTCAATCTCTGTTTTTATGCAGCACCCCAACTCACCTTTCCCAAAAAGGAAGCATAAGTTGGTTTTCTAAATTTGAGACCCTGTTCTGTTTTGTAATTCAGTTCATGTGTAGCCAAGTTTACATTCCGTGTACCAGTGATATCTTTTGATGTTTCTTTCTCTGTGTGAATAATTTCACTTAGAATCATCATACCTGAATCCACTCATTATGCCGCGATTGGGCTGACGATATAGATTTCATTGCTGAGTGATATTCCATTGTAAATACGTACCACAACTTCTTTATCCATTTTTCGCTTTCTGGGATATTTAACTTGTACCATAGACGAGGTTCTTATAAACAGAAATGTCCGAAAATTTGGGGTGGCCGTGTGTTTTTGATTTTAATTTCCCTAAGCTATAGGACCATAAGTGGAAGTGCCTTAGGCTCCCTTGCTTTGTTTTTTAGGTGTTTCAGGAAACACCATACACTTCTCCACAGTGGCTATTGGCAGCTTACATCCCACCCATCAGCATAACAAGGCTCCCTGTTGTCCATGGCGTGTCCTGCCTTTTCGGATTTTACACTTTTTTCAGATTGCCCTTTTGACTGGGGGGCAGTGAGACTTCATTTTAGTGCAGATTTTGTTTACACGCTTGCTTGGTTGGCCAAAAAGTGCGTATGCATTTTTTACTGAATATATTCAGGATAAAACGCATATGACCTTTTTGGCCATGTGCATCATAGTCGACGTTCTGCCTTTTTTCCTATGCTTTAAGTGCAATTACAGTCTACCCCCAGAAATCGTTTTCATGCAATTCTGCTCCGCTTTCAAGTCCTCTACACAGCCTTACTTCAATATATTTTTGGACGATAGCTGTCATTTATAACTCTGCAGTTTTGTGAATTACAGTGCCCCTGAGCTCCTTTCTTCAACTCGCTTTCTTGTGAGATGCCGCAAAACCGCAGGATTGCTTCAGGCCCTAATCTGGTTGCGGCACGGCACTCTGAGCCTCTGGTTAATTCCTCTTCCTGGTGGGAAATGAGCGTTAAATTTGCCCGTGCAGACACCTACAACTTGTCTCTCATTGGCTCTCCCTGTAATTGTTCATCTTACGCAGAAATTGCAAACTGTGCCAAACAGGAGGTTAAAGGCACTGACTCTCCAAGTGGGGAGAGTTTTAGTAAAGGGTCTGGAATGGTGAACCCAAGGAAAAGGGGACGAAAACTGAGATGCATTTGAAAACGTTTCCCGGTCACACATTGCACCATATTTTGGGTTTCCCATGCATGTTTTAGCTGAAGGAAGAATCCCTTCAACCTGGAGATTTGGGACCCATGGAATGGGTAACATGCAGTATGACTTCAATGGGTCTGCATTTGCTCATCGAACCTCACCAATGCTATCAGCCCAAAGTGTCCAACCTAATGTCTCTCTCAGCTCTGGGTGTAGATGTGGTAAATACAGGTTGCATCACAAGCCCTGAATGAATTATTGAAGAATTGCTCTCCATTTCTCTGTCATTGTGTTTTGTTTTTGTAATTAATTTTGATAATGGGATTTATGGGATTTTCACTGCTGCATTCATGCAGCTGTACACATTCTTGATTTTCTGACGGAGACATATAAATCCAGGGGTTTGAAGATTCTTACTAGTCAGGTGTATTCTTAGGCGTTGAATATGGTGTGTTTGGTCCATTTCGTTGAGCAAGGGGTAGGTCTTGACTATTACATATTTGACTTATGGAATGGAATCTGTGCTAATTTCTATCTCTGGTTTTATGCAGCACCCCAACACACCTTTCCCCTTAAGCAAGCATAAGTTGGTTTTCTAAATTTGAGACCCTGTTCTGTTTTGTAATTCAGTTCATGTGTAGCCAAGTTTACATTCCGTGTATTAGTGATATTTTATGATGTTTCATTTTCTGTGTGACTCATTTCACTTAGAATCATCGTACCTGAATCCACTCATTATGCCGCGACGGGCCTGATGACATAGATTTCATTGGTGAGTGATATTCAATTTTACGTATGTACCACAACTTCTTTATCCATTTTTCGCTTTCTGGGATATTTTACTTTTACCGTAGACGAGGTTCTTGTAAACAGAGCCGTCCGAAACTTTGGGGTGGCTGTGTTTTTTTGATTTGAATTTCCCTAAGCTATAGGACCATAAGTGGAAGTGCCATAGGCTCCGTTGCTTTGTTTTTTAAGTGTTTGAGGAAACACCATACACTTCTCCAGAGTGACTGTTGGCAATTTACATCCCGCCCATCAGCATAACAAGGCTCCCTGTTCTCCATGGCCTGTGCTGTCTTTCTGGATTTTACACTTTTTTCAGATGGCCCTTTTGACCGGGGGGCAGTGAGACTTCATTGTAGTGCAGATTTCTTTAACATGCTTGCTTGGTTGGCCAAAAAGGGCGTATGCGTTTTTTCCTGAATATATTCAGGAAAAAACGCATACGCCCTTTTTGGCCAAGAGCATCATTGTCGACGTTCTACCTCTTTTCCTATGCTTTAAATGCAATTCCCGTCTACCCCCTGAAATCGTTTTCCTGCAATTCTGCCCCGCTTACAAGTCGTCTTCGCAGCCTTCCTTCAATATATTTTTGGGCGATAGCTGTCATTTCTAACTCTGCAGGTTTGTGAGTTACAGTGCCCCTGAGCTCCTTTCTTCAACTCGCTATCTTGTTAGCTGGCCCCTAACCCGCAGGATTGCTTCAGGCCCTAATCTGGTTCCGGCACGGCATGCTGAGCCTGTGGTTAATTCCTCTTCCTGGTGGGAAATGAGCGTTACATTTGCCCGTGCAGACACCTACAGCTAGTCTCTCATTGGTTCTCCCTATTCCTGTTCATCTTGTGCAGAAATTGCAAACTGTGCCAAACAGGAGGTTAAAGGCACTGACTCTCCAAGTGGGGAGAGAGTTAGTAAAAGGTCTGGAATGGTGAACCCGAGTAAAAGGGTACGAAAACTGAGATGCATTTGAAAATGTTTCCCGGTCACACGGTGCACCATACTGTGGGTTTCACATGCATGTTTTAACTGAAGGAAGAATCACTTAAACCTGGAGTTGGGACCCATGGAATGGGTCCCATTCAGTATGATTTCACAGGGTCTGCATTTGCTCATCGAACCTCACCAATGCTATCAGCCTGAAGTGTCCAACCTTATGTCTCACTCAGCTCTGGGTGTAGATGTGGTAAATCCAGGTTGCATCACAAGCCCTGAATGAATTATTTAAGAATTGCTCTCTATTTCACTGTCATTGTGTTTTGTTTTAAAATTCATTTTGATAATGGGATTTATCGGATTTTCTCTGCTGCATTCATGCCGCTGTACACACACTTGATTCTCTTACGGAGACATATAAATCCATGGGTTTGAAGATTCTTACTAGTCAGGTGTATTCCTAGGCGTTGAATACGTGGTGTGTAGTCCATTTCGTTGAACAAGGAGTGCGTCTTGACTATTACATATTTGGCTTATGGAATGATATCTGTGCTAATTTTTATCTCTGGTTTTATGCAGGACCCCAACTCACCTTTCCCCTTAAGCAAGCATAAGTTGGTGTTCTAAATTTGAGACCCCGTTCTGTTTTGTAATTCAGTTCATGTGTAGCCAGGTTTACATTCCTTGTATTAGTGATAACTTATGATGTTTCATTTTCTGTGTGACATATTTAACTTAGAATCATCGTACCTGAATCCACTCATTATGCCGCAAAGGGCCTGATGACATAGATTTCATTGCTGGGTGATATTATATTGTACGTACGTATCATAACTTCTTTATCCATTTTTCACATTCTGGGATATTTAACTTGTACCATAGACGACGTTCTTGTAAACAGAGCCGTCCGAAATTTTGCGGTGTCTGTGTGTGTTTGATTTTAATTTCCTTAAGCTATAGGACCATAAGTGGAAGTGCCGTAGGCTCCGTTGCTTTGTTTTTTAGGTGTTTCAGGAAACACTATACACTTCTCCAGAGTGGCTGTTGGCAATGTACATCCCGCCCATCAGCATAACAAGGCTCCCTTTTCTCCATGGCCTGTGCTGACTTTCTCGATTTTACACTTTTTTCAGATGGCCCTTTTGACCGGGGGACAGTGAGACTTCATTGTAGTGCAGATTTCTTTAACATGCTTGCTTGTTTGGCCAAAAAGGGCGTATGCGTTTTTTCCTGAATATATTCAGGAAAAAACGCATACGCCCTTTTTGGCCAAGAGCATCATTGTCGACGTTCTGCCTCTTTTCCTATGCTTTAAATGCAATTCCCGTCTACCCCCTGAAATCGTTTTCCTGCAATTCTCTCCGCTTACAATTCCTCTTCGCAGCCTTCCTTCAATATATTTTTGGACAAGAGCTGTCATTTATATCTCTGCAGGTTTGTGAGTTACAGTGCCCCTGAGCTCCTTTCTTCAACTCGCTATCTTGTGAGCTGGCCGCAAACCCACAGGATTGCTTCAGGCCCTAATCTGGTTCCGGCACGGCATTCTAAGCCTTTGGTTAATTCCTCTTCCTGGTGGGAAATGAGAGTTAAATGTGCCCCTCCAGACACCTCCCTCCCTCCCAGCCCCTTGGTGATGTGTGTCCTCTGGTTTGAGGCCACATGTGATGGCTTCCTCATCTTTGGATGATGTGGCCCCACTGGTGTGAGGACACTCCTGCCTGGTTCCTATCCCCTTGGTGATATGGTCCCTCCGGTGACAGTCTGATCCTGGTTGGGTTCCTCACACTTCTGTGAGGTGGGACCTCTTCTCTAAGGTAACTCCTGCCCGGCTGGCACACCCCGCCTTGGCAACGTCGGCGCTCTGGTGGCCGTTGGAGCCTCCTGGGAGCCCCCTCCCCTCGGTGATGAGGCCCTCTGGCATCAGGCCCTAACTGCTGGGTTCCCACATTTTCTGATACGTGCTAAGTGGTGCGAGGGCACTCCTGCCATGTTCCCATCCCCATGGGCATGTGGGCCTTCTGCTCTAAGGTCCCAACACCTGTGTTGTTCACCATTTCATGATGTTGACTCTCTGGTGTTAGTTCACTCAGGCCTAGATCTCATAGACTCTGGCTCTGAGCCGCCTGCTGGGAGGTTCCTACTGCTGGATTCCTTAACTTTTTTATTCTTTGGGTCCTGAGTTTTCATGCTCCAACTTCCTGACTCACTGCCAGCCCTTTTGTGATGTAGGTCCTCTGGTTTAGGCCACATGTACTGGTTTCCTCACCTTTATTGATGTGGCCCCACTGGTGTGAGGACACTTCTGCCTGGTTCCCATCCCCTTGGCGATGGGGGCCCTCTGGTGAGAGTCTGATCCTGTCTGGATTCCTCACACTTCTGGGAGGTGGACCCTCTGCTGTGAGGTCACTCCTGCCTGGCTGGCACACGTCACCTTGGCGATGTGGGCCCTCAGTTGGGAGTTGGTGCCTGTTGGGAGTCTCCTCCCCTCGGTAATGAGGGCCCTCTGGCGTCAGGCCCTAACTCATGGGCTCCCAAAATTTTCTGATGTGCGCCCTGTCGTGCGAGTACACTCCTGCCAGGGTCCCATCCCCTTGGGGATGTGGGCTTTCTGCTCTGTGGTCCCAACGGCTGGGTTGCTCACAGTGTCAGAATGTGGGCCCTCTGCTGTGAGTTCACTCCAGCATGGATCCCATAGCCTCGGTGCTCTGGGCCACCTGCTTGGAGTTTTCAACTGTGGGGTTCCTCACCTTTTTTATTCTATGGGCCCTGTGTTGTGAGTCTCCTCCTGCATGCCTCACTCCCAGCCTTCTCGTGATGTGTGTCCCCTTGTTTGAGGCCACATGTGCTGTGTTCCTCACCTTTCGCTGATGTGGCCCCACTGGTGTGAGGACACTCCTGCCTTGTTCCCATCCCCTTGGTGATGTTGGCCCTCTGGTGAGAATCTGATCCTGGTTGGGTTCCTCACACTTCCGTGAGGTGGGCCCTCTGCGCTGAGGTCACTCCTGCCTGGCAGGCACACACCGACTTGGTGAAGTCGGCCCTCTGATGGCAGTTGGAGCTTGCTGGTAGCCTCCTTCCTTCGGTGATGAGGGCCCTCTGGCGTCAGGCCCTAACTGCTGGGTACCTACATTTTCTGATATGTGCTAAGTTGTGCGAGGACACTCCTGCCAAATTCCCATCCACATGGGGATGTGGGCTTCCTGCTCTGTGGTCCCCCTGCTCTGTGGTCCCAACGGCTTGGTTGCTCACAGTTTCATGATGAGTGCCCTCTGTTGTGAGTTCACACCGGCCGGGATCCCATAGCCTCGCTGCTCCTTGCCGCCTGCTGGGAGATTCCAACTGCAGGATTCCTCACCTTTTTTATTCTATGGGCCCTCAGTTTTGAGGCTCCTTCTGCCTGCCTCACTCCCAGCCTCTTGGTGATGTTTGTCCTCATGTTTGAGGCCACGTGTGCTGGGTTCCTCTCCTTTCGATAATGTGGCCCCACTGGTGTGAAGACACTCCTGCCTAGTTCCCATCGTCTTGGTGATGTGGGACCTCTGGTGAGAGTCTGATCCTGGCTGGCTTCCACACCCTTCTGGGAGGTTGGCCCTCTCTGTGAGGTAATTCCTGCCTGGCTTGCTCCCATTGCCTTGGTGACTTCGGCCCTTTGGTGGCAGTTGGAGCCTGCTGGGAACCTCCTCTCCTATGTGATGAGGGCCCTCTGGCGTCAGGCTCTAACTGCTGGGCTCCCCACTTTTTTGTGCTGTGAGCCCAGTGATGCCAGGACACTCCTGAAATGTTCCCATCCACATGAGGGCGTGTGCCTTCTGTTGTCTTGTCCCAACGCCTGGGTTGCTCACAGTTTCTTAATGTTGGCTCCCCGGTGTTAGTTCACACAGGCCTAGATGCCATAGCCTCTGTGCTCTGGGCCGCCTGCTGGGAGGTTCCAACTGCAGGATTCCTCACCATTTTTATACTTCAGTCCCTGTGTTGTGAGTCTCCTCCTGCCTGCCTCACTGCGAACCCGTTGTTGATGTAGGTCCTCTGGTTTGAGGCCACATGTGCCGGTTGCCTCACCTTATAGTGATGTGGCCCCACTGGTGTGAGGACACTCCTGCCTGGTTCCCATCCCCTTGGTGATGTGGGCCCTCTGGTGAGAGTCTGATCCTGGCTGGATTCCTCACACTTATGGGAGATGGGCCCTCTGCTGTGAGGTCACTACTGCCTGGCTGGCACATTTCGCCTTGACCACATGTGCCCTCTAGTTGCAGTTGGAGCGTGCTGGGTGCCTCCTCCCCTTGGTGATGAGGGCCCTCTGACGTCAGGCCCTAAGTGCTGGGCTCCCCACATTTTCTGATGTGTGCCCACTGGTGTGATGACACTCCTGCCAGGTTCCCATCCCCATGGGGATGTGTTACTTCTGCTCTGTGGTACCAATGTCTGGGTTGCTCACAGTGTCAGGATGTTGGCCCTCTGGTGTGAATTCACTCTGGCTTGGATCCCATAATCTCGCTGCTCCTGGCTGCCTGCTGGGGGGTTCCATTTGCCGTATTCCTCCACTTTTTTATTCCATGGGCCCTCTGCTTTGAGGCTCCTCCTGCCTGTCTCACTCCCAGCCCCTCATTGATGTGTGTCCTCTGGTTTGAGGCCACGTGTGCTGGGATCCTCATCTTTCGCTGATGTGGCCCCACTGGTGTGAGGACACTCCTGCCTGGTTCCCATCCACTTGGTGATGTGGGCCCACTGGTGAGAGCTTGATCCTAGTTGGGTTCCTCCTACTTCTGTGAGGTGGGCCCTCTGCTCTGAGGTCACTCCTGCCTGCTGGTGCACCCTGCTTTGGCAACGTCGGCCCTCTGGTAGCAGTTGGAGCCTGCTGGGACCCTACTCCCCTCGGTGATGAGGGCCCTCTTGCATCAGGCCCTAACTGCTGGGCTCCCCATATTTTCTGATGTGTGCCCACTGGTGCAATGAGACTCCTGCCAGGTTCCCATTCCCATGGGATTGTGAGCCTTCTGCTCTGTGGTCCAAACGTCTTGGTTGCTCACAGTTTCAGGATGTGGGCCCTCTGCTGTGAGTTCACTCCGGTCTGTATCCCATAACGTCGGTGCTCTCGGCCACCTGCTTGGAGGTTCCAAATTCTGGTTTCCTCACCTTTTTTATTCTATGGTCCCTCTGTTGTGAGTCTCCTCCTGCATGTCTCACTCCGAGCCCCTTCGTGATGTGTGTCCCTTGTTTGAGGCCACATGTGCTTGGTTCCTCACCTTTAGCTGATGTGGCCCCCCTGGTGTAGGGACACTACTTCCTGGTTCACATCCCCTTAGTGATGTAGGCCCTCTGGTGAGAGTCTGATCCTGATTGGGTTCCTCACACTTCTGTGAGGTGGGCCCTCTGCTCTGAGGTCACTCCTGCCTGGCTGGCAAACGTTACCTTGGCAACGTGTGCCCTCAGTTGTGAGTTGGTGCCGGCTTGGAGTCTCCTCCCCTCGGTAATGAGGGCTCTCTGGCGTCAGGCCCTAACTCCTGGGCTCCCAAATTTTCTAATGTATGCCTTGTGGTGCGAGTACACTCCTGCCAGGAGCCCACCCACATGGGAATGTGGGCCTTCAGCTCTGAGGTCCCAACGGCTGTGTTGCTCACAGTTTCATGATGAGGGCCCTCTGTTGTGAGTTCACTCAGGACTGGATCCCATAGCCTCGCTGCTCCTGGCCGCCTGCTAGGAGGTTCCAACTGCGGGATTCCTCACCCTTTTTTATTCTATGGGCCCCCTGTTTTGAGGATCCTCCTGCCTGCCTCACACCAAGCCCCTTGGTGATGTGTGTTCTCTGGTTTGAAGCCACGTGTCCTGGGTCCCTTACCTTTCATTGATGTGGGTCCACTGGTGTGAGAACACTCCTGCCTGGTTTCCAACCCCTTGGTGATGTGGGCCCTCTGGTGAGTCTGATCTTGGTTGGGATCCTCACACTTCTGTGAGGTGGGCCCTCTGCTCTGAGGTCACTCTTGCCTGGCTGGCACACCCCACCTTGGTGATGTTGGCCCTTTGGTGGCAGTTGGAGCCTGCTGGGATCCTCCTCCACTCGGTCATGAGTGCCCTCTGGCGTCATGACATAACTGCTGGGTACCCACATTTTCTGATACGTGCTAAGTGGTGCTAGGACACTCCTGCCAAGTTCCCATCCCCATGTGGATGTGGGCCTTCAGCTCTGAGGTCCCAACGGCTGTGGTGCTCACAGTTTCATGATGTGGGCTTTCTGGTGTTAGTTCACTCAGACCTAGATCCCATGGCCTCTGTTCTGTGGGCTGCTTGCTGGGAGTTTCCAACTGCTGGATTCCTCACCTTTTTTATTCTTTGGCCCCTGTGTTGTGAGGTTCCTCTTGCCTGCGTCACTCCCAGCCCCTTGGTGATGTAGGTACTCTGGTTTGAGGCCACATGTGCCGGTCTCCTCACCTTTTAATGATGTGGCCCCACTGGTGTGAGGACACTCCTGCCTGGTTCCCATCCCCTTGGTGATGTGGGCCCTCTGCTGAGAGTCTGATCCTGGCTGGATTCCTCACACTTCTGGGAGGTAGGCCCTCTGCTCTGAGGTCACTCCTGCCTGGCTTGCACACGTGGCCTTGGACACGTGGGCCCTCTGGTTGCTGTTGGAGCATGCTGGGTCATTCTCCCCTCGGTGATGAAGGCCCTATGTTGTCAGGACCTAAGTGCTGGGCTCCACACATTTTCTGATGTGCGCCCAGTGGTGCGAGAACACTCATGCCAGGTTCCCATCCTCATGGACATGTGGGCCTTCGGTTCTGAGGCCCCAACGGCTGGGTTGCTCACAGTTTCATGATGTGGGCCCTCTGCTGTGTTTTCACTCCAGCCTGTATCTCATAGCGTCAGTTCTCTGTGCTGTCTGCTTGGAGGTTCCAACTGCTGGATTCCTCACATTTTTTATACAATGGGCCATGCGTTGTGAGGTTAACACTGCCTGCCTCTCTTAGACCCATGTTGGTGTGGGTCCTCTGGTTTGAGGCAACATGTGCTGGGTACCTCAACTTTCGCTGATGTGGCCCCACTGGTGTGAGGACACTCCTGCCTGGTTTCCAACCCCTTGCTTATGTGGGCACTCTGGTGAGAGTCTGATCCTGGCTGGGTTCCTTACCGTTCTGTGAGGTGGGCCCTCTGATATGAGGTCACTCCTGCCTGGCTGGCTCACGTCCCCTCTGCGACGTGGGCCCTCTGTTGGCCACTAAAGCATGCTGGGAGCCTCCTACCCTCTTTAATGTGGGCCCTGGAAAAGACGCATATGCACTTTTTGACCAAGTGCATCATTGGCGAGGATCTGCCTATTCTCCTATGATTTCAGAGCACTTCCCGTCTACCTCGTGAAATCATATTCCTGGAATTCTGCCCCGCTTTCAAGTCCTCTTCGCAGCCTTACTTCAATATATTTTTGAATGATACCTGTCATTTATATCTCTGCATGTTTGTTAATTACAGTGTCCCTGAGCTCCTTTCTTCAACTCGCTTTCTTGGGAGCTGGCCGCAAACCTGCAGGATTGCTTCAGGCCCTAATCTGGTTCTGGCATGGCATGCTGAGCCTTTGGTTAATTCCTCTTCCTGGTGGGAAATGAGCATTAAATTTGCCCGTGCAGACACCTACAACTAGTCTCTCATTGGTTCTCCCTATACCTGTTTATCTTGTGCAGAAATTGCAGACTGTGTAAAACAGGAGGTTAAAGGCACTGACTCTCCAAGTGGGGAGAGTGTTATTAAACCGTCTGGAATGGTAAACCCGAGTATCAGGGGACGAGAACTGAGATGCTTTTAAAAACGTTGCCCGGTCACATGGTGGACCATAATCTTGGTTTCCCATGCATGTTTTAGCTGAAGGAAAAATTCCTTAAACCTGGAGAGTTGGGACCCATGGAATGTGTACAACGCCCTATGACTTCAAAGGGTCTGCCTTTGCTCACTGAACCTCACCAATCCTGTCAGCCCGAAGTGCCCAGCCTTATGTCTCACCCAGCTCTGGGTGTAGATGTGGTAAATCCAGGTTGCATCACAAGCCCTGAATTAATTATTTAAGAATTGCTCTCTATTTCACTGTCATTGTGTTTTGTTTTTGTAATTTATTTTGATAATGGGATTTAACAGATTTTCTCTGCTGCGTTCATGCAGCTGTACACACGCTTGATTCTCTTACGGAGACATATAAATCCATGAGTTTGAAAATTCTTACTAGTCAGGTGTATTCCTAGGCGTTGAATATGGGTTGTTGAGTCCCTTTCGTTGAGAAAGGAGTAGGTCTTGACTCTTACATATTCGGCTTATGGAACGGTATCTGTGCTAATTTCAATCTCTGTTTTTATGCAGCACCCCAACTCACCTTTCCCAAAAAGGAAGCATAAGTTGGTTTTCTAAATTTGAGACCCTGTTCTGTTTTGTAATTCAGTTCATGTGTAGCCAAGTTTACATTCCGTGTACTAGTGATATCTTTTGATGTTTCTTTCTCTGTGTGAATAATTTCACTTAGAATCATCATACCTGAATCCACACATTATGCCGCAATTGGGCTGAGGATATAGATTTCATTGCTGAGTGATATTCCATTGTAAATACGTACCACAACTTCTTTATCCATTTTTCGCTCTCTGGGATATTTAACTTGTACCATAGAAGAGGTTCTTGTAAACAGAAACGTCCGAAAATTTGGGGTGGCCGTGTGTTTTTGATTTTAATTTCCGTAAGCTATAGGACCATAAGTGGAAGTGCCTTAGGCTCCCTTGCTTTGTTTTTTAGGTGTTTCAGGAAACACCATACACTTCTCCACAGTGGCTATTGGCAGCTTACATCCCACCCATCAGCATAACAAGGCTCCCTGTTGTCCATGGCGTGTCCTGCCTTTTCGGATTTTACACTTTTTTCAGGTTGCCCTTTTGACTGGGGGGCAGTGAGACTTCATTTTAGTGCAGATTTTGCTTACACGCTTGCTTGGTTGGCCAAAAAGTGCGTATGCGTTTTTACTGAATATATTGAGGATAAAACGCGTACGACCTTTTTGGCCATGTGCATCATAGTCGACGTTCTGCCTTTTTTCCTATGCTTTAAGTGCAATTACAGTCTACCCCAAGAAATCGTTTTCATGCAATTCTGCCCCGCTTTCAAGTCCTCTACACAGCCTTACTTCAATATATTTTTGGACGATAGCTGTCATTTATAACTCTGCAGTTTTGTGAATTACAGTGACCCTGAGCTCCTTTCTTCAACTCGCTTTCTGGTGAGCTTGCCGCAAAACGGCAGGATTGCTTCAGGCCCTAATCTGGTTGCGGCACGTCACTCTGAGCCTCTGGTTAATTCCTCTTCGTGGTGGGAAATGAGCGTTAAATTTGCCCGTGCAGACACCTACAACTTGTCTCTCATTGGTTCTCCCTGTAATTGTTCATCTTACGCAGAAATTGCAAACTGTGCCAAACAGGAGGTTAAAGGCACTGACTCTCCAAGTGGGGAGAGTGTTAGTAAAGGGTCTGGAATGGTGAACCCGAGGAAAAGGGGACGAAAACTGAGATGCATTTGAAAACGTTTCCCGGTCACACATTGCACCATATTTTGGGTTTCCCATGCATGTTTTAGCTGAAGGAAGAATCCCTTAAACCTGGAGATTTGGGACCCATGGAATGGGTACCATGCAGTATGACTTCAAAGGGTCTGCATTTGCTCATCGAACCTCACCAATGCTATCAGCCCGAACTGTCCAACCTAATGTCTCTCTCAGCTCTGGGTGTAGATGTGGTAAATCCAGGTTGCATCACAAGCCCTGAATGAATTATTTAAGAATTGCTCTCCATTTCTCTGTCATTGTGTTTTGTTTTTGAAATTCATTTTGATAATGGGATTTATGGGATTTTCACTGCTGCATTCATGCAGCTCTACACATTTTTGATTCTCTTACGGAGACATAAATCCAGGGGTTTGAAGATTCTTACTAGTCAGGTGTATTCCTAGGCGTTGAATATGGTGTGTTTGGTCCATTTCGTTGAGCAAGGGGTAGGTCTTGACTATTACATATTTGACTTATGGAATGGTATCTGTGCTAATTTCTATCTCTGGTTCTATGCAGCACCCCAACGCACCTTTCCCCTTAAGCAAGCATAAGTTGGTTTTCTAAATATGAGACCCTGTTCTGTTTTGTAATTCAGTTCATGTGTAGCCAAGTTTACATTCCGTGTATTGGTGATATCTTATGATGTTTCATTTTCTGTGTGTCTTATTTCACTTAGAATCATCGTACCTGAATCCACTCATTATGCCGCGACGGGCCTGATGACATAGATTTCATTGGTGAGTGATATTCCATTTTACGTATGTACCACAACTTCTTTATCCATTTTTCGCTTTCTGGGATATTTTACTTTTACCGTAGACGAGGTTCTTGTAAACAGAGCCGTCCGAAACTTTGGGGTGGCTGTGTTTTATTGATTTGAATTTCCCTAAGCTATAGGACCATAAGTGGAAATTCCGTAGGCTCCATTGCTTAGTTTTTTAGGTGTTCCAGGAAACACCATACACTTCTCCAGAATGGCTGTTGGCAATTTACATCCCGCCCATCAGCATAACAAGGCTCCCTGTTCTCCATGGCCTGTGCTGCCTTTCTGGATTTTACACTTTTTTCAGATGGCCCTTTTGACCTGGGGGCAGTGAGACTTCATTGTACTGCAGATTTCTTTAACATGCTTGATTGGTTGGCCAAAAAGGGCGTATGCGTTTTTTCCTGAATATATTCAGGAAAAAACGCATACGCCCTTTTTGGCCAAGAGCATCATTGTCGACGTTCTACCTCTTTTCCTATGCTTTAAATGCAATTCCCGTCTACACCCTGAAATCGTTTTCCTGCAATTCTGCCCCGCTTACAAGTCCTCTTCGCAGCCTTCCTTCAATATATTTTTGGGCGATAGCTGTCATTTCTAACTCTGCGGGTTTGTGAGTTACAGTGCCCCTGAGCTCCTTTCTTCAACTCGCTATCTTGTGAGCTGGCCCCAAACCCGCAGGATTGCTTCAGGCCCTAATCTGGTTCCGGCACGGCATGCTGAGCCTGTGATTAATTCCTCTTCCTGGTGGGAAATGAGCGTTAAATTTGCCCGTGCAGACACCTACAGCTAGTCTCTCATTGGTTCTCCCTATTCCTGTTCATCTTGCGCAGAAATTGCAAACTGTGCCAAACAGGAGGTTAAAGGCACTGACTCTCCAAGTGGGGAGAATGTTAGTTAAGGGCCTGGAATGGTGAACCCGAGTAAATGGGGACGAAAACTGAGATGCATTTGAAAACGTTTCCCGGTCACATGGTGCTCCATACTGTGGGTTTCCCATGCATGTTTTAGCTGAAGGAAGAATCCCTTAAACCTGGAGAGTTGGGACCCATGGAATGGGTCCCATTCAGTATGATTTCACAGGGTCTGCATTTGCTCATCGAACCTCACCAATGCTATCAGCCCGAAGTGCCCAACCTTATGTCTCACTCAGCTCTGGGTGTAGATGTGGTAAATCCAGGTTGCATCATAAGCCCTGAATGAATTATTTAAGAATTGCTCTCTATTTCACTGTCCTTGTGTTTTGTTTTTGTAATTCATTTTGATAATGCGATTTATCGGATTTTCTCTGCTGCATTCATGCCGCTGTACAGACGCTTCATTCTCTTATGGAGACATATAAATCCATGGGTTTAAAGATTCTTACTAGTCAGGTGAATTACTAGGCGTTGATTATGGGGTGTTTAGTCCATTTCGTTGAGCAAGTCGTTGGTCTTGACTATTACATATTTGGCTTATGGAAAGGTATCTGTGCTAATTTCTATCTCTGGTTTTATGCAGCACCCCAACTCACCTTTCCCCTTAAGCAAGCATAAGTTGGTTTTCTAAATTTGAGACCCTGTTGTGTTTTGTAATTCAGTTCATGTGTAGCCAAGTTTACATTCCGTGTATTAGTGATATCTTATGATGTTTCATTTTCTGTGTGGCTTATTTCACTGAGAATCATCGTACCTGAATCCACTCATTATGACACGATGGGCCTGATTACATAGATTTCATTGGTCAGTGATATTCCATTGTACGTATGTACCACAACTTCTTTATCCATTTTTCACATTTTGGGATGTTTAACTTGTACCGTAGACGAGTTTCTTGTAAACAGAGCCGTCCGAAACTTTGGGGTGGCTGTGTGTTTTTGATTTCAATTTCCCTAAGGTATAGGACCATAAGTGGAAATGACGTAGGCTCCATTGCTTAGTTTTTTAGGTGTTCCAGGAAACACCATACACTTCTCCAGAGTGGCTGTTGGCAATTTACATCCCGCCCATCAGCATAACAAGGCTCCCTGTTCTCCATGGCCTGTGCTGCCTTTCTGGATTTTACACTTTTTTCAGATGGCCCGTTTGACCGGGGAGCAGTGAGACTTCAATGTAGTGCAGATTTCTTTAACATGCTTGCTTGGTTGGCCAAAAAGTGCGTATGCGTTTTTTTCCGGAAAATATTCAGGAAAAAACGCATACGCCCTTTTTGGTCAAGTGCATCATTGTCAACGTTCTGCCTCTTTTCCTATGCTTTAAATGCAATTCCAGTTTACCCCCTGAAATTGTTTTCCTGCAATTTTGCCCCGCTTACAAGTCCTCTTCGCAGCCTTCCTTCTCTATATTTTTGTACGATAGCTGTCATTTATAACGCTGCATGTTTTTGAATTTCAGTGCCCCTGAGCTCCTTTCTTCAGCTCGATTTCTTGTGAGCTGGCCGCAAACTCGCAGGATTGCTTCAGGCCCTAATCTGGATCCCACACGGCATGCTGAGCCTTTGGTTAATTCCACTTCCTGGTGGGAAATGAGCGTTAAATAGCCCCGTGTAGACACCTACAGCTAGTCTCTCATTGGTTCTCCCTATTCCTGTACATCTTGTGCAAAAATTGAAAACTGTGCCAAACAGGAGGTTAAAGGCACTGACTCTCCAAGTGGGGAGAGTGTTAGTAAAGGGTCTTCAATCGTGAACCCGAGTAAAAGGGGACGAAAACTGAGATGCATTTGAAAACGTTTCCCTATCACATGGTGCACCATACTGTGGGTTTCGCATGCATGTTTAGCTGAAGGAAGAATCCCTTAAACCTGGAGAGTTCGGACCCATGGAATGGGTACCATGCAGTATGAATTCAAAGGGTCTGCATTTGCTCATTGAACGTCACCAATGCTATCAGTCCGAAGAGTCCAACTTTATGTCTCACTCAGCTCTGGGTGTAGATGTGGTAAATCCAGGTTGCATCACAAGCCCTGAATGAGTTATTTAAGAACTGCTCCTATTTTACTTTCATTGTGTTTTGTTTTTGTAATTCATTTTGATAATGGGTTTTATCGGATTTTCACTGCTGCGTTTAAGGCACTGAACACACGCTTGATTCTCTTATGGAGACATATAAATCCATGGGTTTTAAGATACTTACTAGGCAGGTATATTCTTAGGCGTTGAATATGGGGTTTTGAGTCCATTTCGTTGAGCAAGGAGTAGGTCTTGTCTATTACATATTTGGCTTATGGAACGGTATCTGTGCTAATTTCAATCTCTGGTTTTATGCAGCACCCCAACTCACCTTTCCCCATAAGCAAGCATAAGTTGGTTTTCTCAATTTGAGACCCTGTTCTGTTTTGTAATTCAGTTCATCGGTAGCCAAGTTTACATTCCGTGTATTAGTGATATCTTATGATGTTTCTTTTTCTGTGTGACTTATTTCTCGTAGAATCATCATACCTGAATCCACTCATTATGCCGCTACGGGCCTGATGACGTAGATTTCATTGCTGAGTGATATTCCATTGTACGTGCGTACCACAACTTCTTTATCCATTTTTTACTTTCAGGGATATTTTACTTGTACCGTAGACGAGGTTCTTGTAAACAGAGCCGTCCCAAACTCTGGGGTGGCTGTGTGTTTTTGATTTTAATTTCCCTAAGCTATAGGACCATAAGTGGAAGTGCCATAGGCTGTGTTGCTTTGTTTCCTACGTGTTTCTGGAAACACCATACACTTCTCCAGAGTGGTTGTTGGCAATTTACATCCCGCCCATCAGCATGACAAGGCTCCCTCTTCTCCATGACCTGTCCTGTCTTTCTGGATTTTACACTTTTTTCAGATGGCCCTTTTGACCGGGGGGCAGTGAGACTTCAACGTAGTGCAGATTTCCTTTACACGCTTTCTTGGTTGGCCAAAAAGTGCGTATGCGTTTTTTCCTGAATATATTCAGGAAAAAACGCATATGCCCTTTTTGGCCAAGTGCATCATTGTCGACATTCTGCCTCTTTTCCTATGCTTTAAGTGCAATTCCAGTCTACCCCCTGAAATCGTTTTCCTGAAATTCTGCCCCGCTTTCAAGTCCTCTTTGAAGACTTACTTCAGTACATTTTTGGATGATAGCTGTCATTCATAACTCGGCAGGTTTGTGAATTACAGTGTCCCTGAGCTCCTTTCTTCAACTCGCTTTCTTGTGAGCTGTCCGCAAAACTGCAGGATTACTTCAGGCCCTAATCTGTTTCTGGCAGGGCACGCTGAGCCTTTGTTACTTCCTCATCCTGGTGGGAAATGTGCGTTCCATTTGCCCGTGCAGACACCTACAGCTAGTCTCTCATTGCTTCTCCCTATTCCTGTTCATCTTGCGCAGAAATTGCAAACTGTGCCAAACAGGAGGTTAATGGCACTGACTCTCCAAGTGGGGAGAGTGTTAGTAAAGCGTTCAAATGTTGAACCCGAGTACCAGGGGACGAAAACTGAGATGCCTTTGAAAACGTTTCCCAATCACACGGTGGACCATACTCTGGGTTTCCCATGCATGTTTTAGCTGAAGGAAGAATCCCTTAAACCTGGAGAGTTGGGACCCATGGAATGGGTACCATGCAGTATGACTTCAAAGGGTCTGCGTTTGCTCACCGAACCTCACCAATGCTATCAGCCCAAAGTGTCCTGCCTTATGTCTCATCCAGCTCTGTGTGTAGATGTGGTAAATACAGGTTGCATCGCAAGCCCTGAATGAATTATTTAAGAATTGCTCTCTATTTCACTCTCATTGTGTTTTGTTTTTGAAATTCATTTTGATAATGGGATTTATCGTATTTTCACTGCTGCTTTTAGGCCACTGTACACACGCTTGATTTCCTTATGGAGACATATAAATCCATGGGTTTTAAGAGTCTTACTTGTCAGATATCTTCCCAGGCGTTGAATATAGGGTGTTGAGTCCATTTCGTTGAGCAAGGAGTAGGTTTTGTCTATTACATATTTGGCTTATGGAACGGTATCTGTGCTAATTTCAATCTCTGGTTTTATGCAGCATCCCAACTGACCTTTCCCATAACAAGCATAAGATTGTTTGCTAAATTTGAGACCCTGTTCTGTTTTGTAATTCAGTTCATGGGTAGCCAAGTTTACATTCCGTGTATTAGTGATAACTTATGATGTTTCTTTTTCTGTCTGACTTATTTCTCATAGAATCATCGTACCTGAATCCACTCATTATGCCGCTAGGGTCCTGATGACGTAGATTTCATTGCTGAGTGATATTCCGTTGTACGTGCGTACCACAACTTCTTTATCTATTTTATGCTTTCTCGGATATTTAACTTCTACCGTAGATGAGGTTCTTGTAAACAGAGCCATCCCAAACTTTGGGGTGGCTGTGTGTTTTTGATTTTAATTTCCCTATGTGATAGGACCATAAGTGGAAGTGCCATAGGCTGTGTTGCTTTGTTTCCTACGTGTTTCAGGAAACACCATACACTTTTCCAGAGTGGCTGTTGGAAATTTAAATCCGCCCATCAGCGTAACAAGGCTCCCAGTTCTCCATGACCTGTCCTGCCTTTCTGGATTTTACACTTTTTTCAGATGGCCCTTTTGACCGGGGGGCAGTGAGACTTCATTGTAGTGCAGATTTCCTTTACACGCTTGCTTGGTTGGCCAAAAAGTGCGTATGCGTTTTTTCCTGAATATATTCAGGAAAAAACGCATACGCCCTTTTTGGCCAAGTGCATCAGTGTCAACATTCTGCATCTTTTCCTATGCTTTAAGTGCAATTCCAGTCTACCCCCGAAATCGTTTTCCTGAAATTCTGCCCCGCTTTCAAGTCCTCTTCGAAGACTTACTTCTATACATTTTTGGACGATAGCTGTCATTCATAACTCTGCAGGTTTGTGAATTACAGTGCCCCTGAGCTCCTTTCTTCAACTCGCTTTCCTGTGAGCTGGCCGCAAACCCGCAGGATTGCTTCAGGCCCTTATCTGTTTCCGGCAGGGCACGCTGAGCCTTTGGTTAATTCCTCTTCCTGGTGGGAAATGAGCGTTCCATTTGCCCGTGCAGACACCTACAGCTAGTCTCTCATTGGTTCTCCCTATTCCTGTTCATCTTGCGCAGAAAT
Source organism: Delphinapterus leucas (assembly GCF_059928025.1). Lineage (NCBI taxonomy): Eukaryota > Metazoa > Chordata > Mammalia > Artiodactyla > Monodontidae > Delphinapterus > Delphinapterus leucas. Next base: position 6,996,195 of record NW_028322243.1, on the reverse strand, counting down.
TCCAAACTGTGCCAAACAGGAGGTTAAAGGCACTGACTCTCCAAGTGGGGAGAGTGTTAGTAAAGCGTCTGGAATGGTAAAACCGAGTACGAGGGGACGAAAACTGAGATGCATTTAAAAAGGTTTCCCGGTCACACGGTGGGCCATATTCTGGGTTGCCCATGCATGTTTTACCTGAAGGAAGAATCCCTTCAACCTGGAGAGTTGGGACCCATGGAATGGGTACCATGCAGTATGACTTCAAAGGGTTGCCTTTGCTCACCGAACGTCACCAATGTTATCAGCCCGAAGTGTCCAGCCTTATGTCTCACTCAGCTCGGGGTGTAGATGTGGTAAATCCACGTTGCATCACAAGCCCTGAATGAATTATTTAAGAATTGCTCTCTATTTCACTGTCATTGTGTTTTGTTTTTGTAATTTATTTTGATAATGGGATTTATCGGATTTTCACTGCTGCGTTTATGCCGCTGTACACATGCTTGATTCTCTTATGGAGACATATAAATCCATGGGTTTGAAGATTCTTACTAGTCAGGTATATTCCTAGGCATTGAATATGGGGTGTTGAGTCCATTTCGTGGAGCAAGGAGTAGGTCCTGACTATTACATATTTGCTTATGGAAAGGTATCTGTGCTAATTTCAATCTCTGGTTTTATGCCGCACCACAACTCACCTTTCCCCTTAAGCAAGCATAAGTTGGTTTTCTAAATTTGAGACCCTTTTCTGTTTTGTAATTGAGTTCATGTGCAGCCATGTTTGCATTCCGTGTATTTGAGATATCTTATGGTGTTTCTTTTTCTGTGTGACTTAGTTAACTTAGAATGATCGTACCTGAATCCACTCATTATGCCGCGACGGGCCTCATGACATAGATTTCATTGCTGAGTGATATTCCATTGTACGTACGTACAACAACTTCTTTATCCATTTTTGCTTTCTGGGATATTTCACTTGTACCGTAAATGAGGTTCTTGTAAGCAGAGCCGTCCAAAATTTATGGGTGGCTGTGTCTTTTTGATTTTAATTTCCCTAAGCTATAGAACCATAAGTTGAAGTGCCGTAGGCTCCGTTGCTTAGTTTTTTAGGTGTTTGAGGAAACACCATACACTTCTCCAGAGTGGCTGTTGGCAATTTACATCCCGCCCATCAGCATAACAAGGCTCCCTGTTCTCCATGGCCTGTCCTGACTTTCTGGATTTTTCACTTTTTTCAGATGTCCCTTTTGACAGGGGGGCAGTGAGACTTCATTGGAATGCAGATTTCTTTACAGGCTTGCTTGTTTGGCCAAAAAGGGCATATGTGTTTTTTCTTGAATATATTCAGGAAAAAACGCATACGCCCTTTTAGACCAAGTGCATCATTGTCGACTTTCTGTCTCTTTCCCTATGCTTTAAATGCAATTCCAGTCTGCCCCTGAAATCGTTTTCCTGCAATTCTGCCCCGCTTTCCAGTCCTCTTCGCAGCCTTCCTTGAATATATTTTTGGACGATAGCTGTCATTTATAACTCTGCAGGTTTGTGAATTACAGTGCCCCTGAGCTCCTTTCTTCAACTCGCTTTCTTGTGAGCTGGCCGCAAACGCGCAGGATTGCTTCAGGCCTTAATCAGGTTCCGGCATGGCATGCTGAGCCTTTGGTTAATTCTTCTTCCTGGTGGGAAATGAGCGTTAAATTTCCAGTGCAGACACCTACAGCTAGTCTCTCATTGGTTCTCCCTATTCCTGTTCATCTTGCGCAGAAATTGCAAACTGTGCCAAACAGGAGGTTAAAGGCACTGACTCTCCAAGTGGGGAGAGTGTTAGTAAAGGTCTGGAATGGTGAACCCGAGTAAAAGGGGATGAAAACTGAGATGCATTTGAAAACGTTTCCTGGTCACACGGTGCACCATACTGTGGGTTTCCCATGCACGTTTTAGCTGAAGGAAGAATCCCTTAAAACTGGACAGTTGGGACCCATGGAATGGGTAACATGCAGTATGACTTCAAAGGGTCTGCATTTGCTCATCGAACCTCACCAATGCTATCAGCCCGAAGTGTCCAACCTTATGTCTCACTCAGCTCTGGGTGTAGATGTGGTAAATCCAGGTTGCATCACATGCCCTGAATGAATTATTTAAGAATTGCTCTCTATTTCACTGTCATTGTGTTTTGTTTTTGTAATTCATTTTGATAATGGGATTTATTGGATTTTCTCTGCTGCGTTCATGCAGCTGTACACACGCTTGATTGTCTTACGGAGACATATAAATCCATGGGTTTGAAGATTCTTACTAGTCAGGTGTATTCCTAGGTGTTGAATATGAGGTGTTTAGTCCATTTCGTTGAGCAAGGGGTAGGTCTTGACTATTACATATTTGGCTTATGGAAAGGTATCTGTGCTAATTTCTATCTCTGTCTTTATGCAGCACCCCAACTCACTTTTCCCCTTAAGCAAACATAAGGTGGTTTTCTAAATTTGAGACCCTGTTCTGTTTTGTAATTCAGTTCATGTGTAGCCAAGTTTACATTCCGTGTATTAGTGATAACTTATGATGTTTCATTTTCTGTGTGACTTATTTCACTTAGAATCATCGTACCTGAATCCACTCATTATGCCGCGACGGGCCTGATGAAATAGATTTCATTGGTGAGTGATATTCCTTTGTACGTACGTACCACACTTCTTTATCCATTTTTCGCTTTCTGGGATATTTAACTTGTACCGTAGACGAGGTTCTTGTAAACAGAGCCGTAAACAGAAACTTTGGGGTGGCTGTGTGTTTTTGATTTTAATTTCCCTAAGCTATAGGAAAATAAGTGGTAATGCCGTAGGCTCCGTTGCTTTGTTTTTTAGGTTTTTGAGGAAACACCATACACATCTCCAGAGTGGCTGTTGGCAATTTACATCCCGCCCATCAGCATAACAAGGCTCCCTGTTCTCCATGGCCTGTCCTGTGTTTCTGGTTTTTACACTTTTTTCAGATGGCCCTTTTGAACGGGGGGCAGTGAGACTTCATTGTAGTGCAGATTTCTTTAACATGCTTGCTTGGTTGGCCAAAAAGTGCGTATGCGTTTTTTCCTGAATATATTCAGGAAAAAACGCATACGCCCTTTTTGGCCAAGTGCATCATTGTCGACGTTCTGCCTCTTTTCCTATGCTTTAAATGCAATTCCAGTCTACCCCCTGAAATCGTTTTCTTGCAATTCTGCCCCGCTTTCAAGTCCTTTTCGCAGCCTTCCTTCAATATATTTTTGGGTGATAGCTGTCATTTATAACTCTGCAGGTTTGTGAATTACAGTGTCCCTGAGCTCCTTTCTTCAACTCGCTTTCTTGTGAGCTGGCCGCAAACCCGCAGGATTGCTTCAGGCCCTAATCTGGTTCCGGCACGGCATGCTGAGCCTTTGGTTAATTCCTCTTCCTGGTGGGAAATGAGTGTTAAATTTGTCCGTGCAGACACCTTCAGACGAGTCGTCATGGTGCCACTTTGCCCCGGTTATCTCTATGGAGGTTGGAGTTGGAGGGCCTCCTCACTCAAGGTCAGTGTGCCCATGGAGCCAACCCTGCAACTTCAGGGCATGGTTGGGTGTTAGGATCACCACGTGGGGTCCTTTTCCCTTAGGAGGGAGGTGGCCTTTTGGGCTGCTGATTTCCAGGTTTTCAGATACTGCCAGTATCTTGGCCAGATGTGGCGGTGGGCCAAGCCCCTTGGTGACCGTAGTTTATCCTACCTGGATCGCAATCTTGCATTGTTCCATTTCAAGTGGTCCCAGGTTTTGCACTAATACTCCAATGGCGATTCACCGTTCACCAGGAATGTAAAGGTCAAAGGGTTTAGCTAAATTAGGGAGTTCCAGGGCAAGGGTCTGAATTGACTGCTCTTTCCATTCTTGAAAGGCCTCTTCTGCATTCTATTCAAAAGGATCATCATCTTTTCCTTTCAGTGTTTCATATAGAGGCCCAGCTAGTAGACTGTAGTTAGGGATCCAGAAGCAGCAAACCCTGGCCTCCCCAGGAACCCCTAAGCTGTCTTCTAGTTTCAGAAATGGGTAAGGCTGCAAATTGTTTCTTCCCTTTCCTGGGATGGGCTTCTCCGACCTTCTGTGAGAATGAAGCCCAGGCAGGTCACCGTAGTCTGTGACATTTGAGCTTTGTCTTGGACAACTTGTATCCTTTATTGGCCGGTAGTTCAGAGGTCTCCTTAGTAGGGCTGGCGATCAGAATGTCGTCTGCATATTGAAGGAGTGTTTCCTTTTCCAGAGGTAGAACTTTTAGGTCTTTAGCTGAGCTTTCCCCAAAGATGGTGTGGGAATTTTTGAACCCTTGGGGCAACACGGCCCGGAAGTATTGTTTTAGTTGTATGTTGAGTCCTGCCACTCACAAGCCAAAATTTCTTTAGACTCTGGGACTAATAGAATACAAAAGAAGGCATCATTGAAGACTAATACAGAATACCATGTCCTGCTGGTTGGTAGAATGACCAGCAGGGTTTAGGATTTAGGAACTACTGGAGGTATATCCTCGGTGGCTTCACTGACTGTCCTGACATCCTTTACCAGGACTCCAGCAGCCCATGGGGCTCTCGAGGTCAGGCCAATCCCAGGATATGGAGCTCACCTGGGCAGGTACCCCACCCCCACCCCAGCCCACGGGGCTCTCGTGTTCAGGCCCCTCCCAGGATATGGGGTTCCCTGGGCAGGTTCCCCTGCAGCCCATGGGGCTCTCGTGGTCAGGCCCCTCCCAGGATACAGAGCTACCCTTGCAGGTACCATGGCAGGGCTGAGAACACAGGAACCGTGCATATCGCCCTCATTGCAGAGCACTCCCAGCTCACCTGTCACTCAGATCTGACACAGAGCACCTCAGAGCAGGACTTGAACTAACAAACAGCAGCTCCGACAGGTCTGTGACCCTGGGCATCACTCTGTGTGGCCTCCCTCCACCTGGTCTTCCAGAGACTTCCACTGCACCCGGGGCACCAGGCCTCTGTCTCCACCCACCAGCCACCCCTCCTTTCCTTGACACCTGGGTTCCTCTCATTAGGAGAGGGTTTTCTTGAAGTTGTCTCCCACTCATGGGCCAGATAATATAATTAGAAAACAAGCCAGAGCTGCAGCCCCTTGTCTATCCTGACTCTCAGGAGCCCACACCTGTTCCTTGGACCTGGCCGATTCAGCAAGTTCCAGTTTCTGCAACTGTGAGCCCCTGAGGGGTGATTATTGGCTGGCCTGGGAAGCCCGACCGTGCCGGCCAGCCCTCCCCAGGTGTGCCTGGGTTCAGATCAATATAAACACCGCTCCAGGCAGCAAGAGCCCCTGCAGCTGTGCCTGACGCCATTTTCTCTGCCCTGTCAGCAGTCTTGGGGCTGGACTGGTGGGAGGGAGTGAGAGGCCACGGCTTTGTGGGTGGCCCAGTGTGAGTGGGGCTCTGCTGGACTTTCTGCAGCAGTTGCCAAGATGCCACCTGCTAAAGAAGAGGATGTGTCACCCATACCTGCCGCTGGAATTTCTCCCTGGGCAGAGGTGAGTGAGGAAGAAAGCAGTGGGGGCCGGGACAGCAGGGGTATCTCAGGCAGGGAAATGGAAAACTTCCAGAAGAGCACCCAGGGCCAGGACCATCCTGGCTGGCCTGCAGGCACCAAGTCGGCTGGCATGCTGTCACTCATGTGGCTCCATGGCCCTTCCTCTAGGCTTTCAAGTCCTTGTACATATTCAGGTGTTTTACCTGGGAAGGGTGGGAACATTTCAGCAGCAGCTGGCCTGGGGCTCAGCCCACGTTTACTCACAGATGCCTCGGCACGGTCCCCCAGCTTTGCAATGAGGACGCTTGTTGCGTGGGGCCTGCTGGCTGAATGGGAGATGATTCCCCACCACTGACCAACTTCAGAATTGTTTACAACTGGAGCAAGTGCCCTGATATGGTTTTCCTCTGTGTAACTGGTGGGTTCTGTTTTTTTTTTTTTTTTCGTTTTTGGTTCAAGGTAGATTTTATTCCTCTTTTTTGTATTTACAGATATAAGCATGGAAATAATTTATTCATGTAAATACATGTATGTGAAGGGAAGAATATTTTTTCTGTTTTACTTTTTGCAATTTGAATTTTATTTTATTTTTTTATACAGCAGGTTCTTTTTGGTTATCTATTTTATACATATAAATGTATAAACGCATACGTCCTTTTAGACCAAGTGCATCATTGTCGACTTTCTGTCTCTTTCCCTATGCTTTATATGCAATTCCAGTCTGCCCCTGAAATCGTTTTCCTGCAATTCTGCCCCGCTTTCAGTCCTCTTCGCAGCCTTCCTTCAATATATTTTTGGACGATAGCTGTCATTTATAACTCTGCAGGTTTGTGAATTACAGTGCCCCTGAGCTCCTTTCTTCAACTCGCTTTCTTGTGAGCTGGCCGCAAACCCGCAGGATTGCTTCAGGCCTTAATCAGGTTCCGGCATGGCATGCTGAGCCTTTGGTTAATTCTTCTTCCTGGTGGGAAATGAGCGTTAAATTTCCAGTGCAGACACCTACAGCTAGTCTCTCATTGGTTCTCCCTATTCCTGTTCATCTTGTGCAGAAATTGCAAACTGTGCCAAACAGGAGGTTAAAGGCACTGACTCTCCAAGTGGGGAGAGGGTTAGTAAAAGTCTGGAATGGTGAACCCCAGTAAAAGGGGACGAAAACTGAGATGCATTTGAAAACGTTTCCTGGTCACACGGTGCACCATACTGTGGGTTTCCCATGCACGTTTTAGCTGAAGGAAGAATCCCTTAAAACTGGACAGTTGGGACCCATGGAATGGGTACCATGCAGTATGACTTCAAAGGGTCTGCATTTGCTCATCGAACCTCACCAATGCTATCAGCCCGAAGTGTCCAACCTTATGTCTCACTCAGCTCTGGGTGTAGATGTGGTAAATCCAGGTTGCATCACATGCCCTGAATGAATTATTTAAGAATTGCTCTCTATTTCACTGTCATTGTGTTTTGTTTTTGTAATTCATTTTGATAATGGGATTTATTGGATTTTCTCTGCTGCGTTCATGCAGCTGTACACACGCTTGATTGTCTTACGGAGACATATAAATCCATGGGTTTGAAGATTCTTACTAGACAGGTGTATTCCTAGGTGTTGAATATGAGGTGTTTAGTCCATTTCGTTGAGCAAGTGGTAGGTCTTGACTATTACATATTTGGCTTATGGAAAGGTATCTGTGCTAATTTCTATCTCTGCTTTTATGCAGCACCCTAACTCACTTTTCCCCTTAAGCAAACATAAGGTGGTTTTCTAAATTTGAGACCCTGTTCTGTTTTGTAATTCAGTTCATGTGTAGCCAAGTTTACATTCCGTGTATTAGTGATAACTTATGATGTTTCATTTTCTGTGTGACTTATTTCACTTAGAATCATCGTACCTGAATCCACTCATTATGCCGCGACGGGCCTGATGAAATAGATTTCATTGGTGAGTGATATTCCTTTGTACGTACGTACCACACTTCTTTATCCATTTTTCGCTTTCTGGGATATTTAACTTGTACCGTAGACGAGGTTCTTGTAAACAGAGCCGTAAACAGAAACTTTGGGGTGGCTGTGTGTTTTTGATTTTAATTTCCCTAAGCTATAGGAAAATAAGTGGTAATGCCGTAGGCTCCGTTGCTTTGTTTTTTAGGTTTTTGAGGAAACACCATACACATCTCCAGAGTGGCTGTTGGCAATTTACATCCCGCCCATCAGCATAACAAGGCTCCCTGTTCTCCATGGCCTGTCCTGTGTTTCTGGTTTTTACACTTTTTTTCAGATGGCCCTTTTGAACGGGTGGGCAGTGAGACTTCATTGTAGTGCAGATTTCTTTAACATGCTTGCTTGGTTGGCCAAAAAGTGCGTATGCGTTTTTTCCTGAATATATTCAGGAAAAAACGCATACGCCCTTTTTGGCCAAGTGCATCATTGTCGACGTTCTGCCTCTTTTCCTATGCTTTAAATGCAATTCCAGTCTACCCCCTGAAATCGTTTTCTTGCAATTCTGCCCCGCTTTCAAGTCCTTTTCGCAGCCTTCTTTCAATATATTTTTGGGTGATAGCTGTCATTTATAACTCTGCAGGTTTGTGAATTACAGTGTCCCTGAGCTCCTTTCTTCAACTCGCTTTCTTGTGAGCTGGCCGCAAACCCGCAGGATTGCTTCAGGCCCTAATCTGGTTCCGGCACGGCATGCTGAGCCTTGGGTTAATTCCTCTTCCTGGTGGGAAATGAGCGTTAAATTTGCCCGTGCAGACACCTTCACACGAGTCGTCATGGTGCCACTTTGCCCCGGTTATCTCTATGGAGGTTGGAGTTGGAGGGCCTCCTCACTCAAGGTCAGTGTGCCCATGGAGCCAACCCTGCAACTTCAGGGCATGGTTGGGTGTTAGGATCACCACGTGGGGTCCTTTTCCCTTAGGAGGGAGGTGGCCTTTTGGGCTGCTGATTTCCAGGTTTTCAGATACTGCCAGTATCTTGGCCAGATGTGGCGGTGGGCCAAGCCCCTTGGTGACCGTAGTTTATCCTACCTGGATCACATTCTTGCATTGTTCCATTTCAAGTGGTCCCAGGTTTTGCACTAATACTCCAATGACGATTCACCGTTCACCAGGAATGTAAAGGTCAAAGGGTTTAGCTAAATTAGGGAGTTCCAGGGCAAGGGTCTGAATTGACTGCTCTTTCCATTCTTGAAAGGCCTCTTCTGCATTCTATTCAAAAGGATCATTATCTTTTCCTTTCAGTGTTTCATATAGAGGCCCAGCTAGTAGACTGTAGTTAGGGATCCAGAAGCAGCAAACCCTGGCCTCCCCAGGAACCCCTAAGCTGTCTTCTAGTTTCAGAAATGGGTAAGGCTGCAAATTGTTTCTTCCCTTTCCTGGGATGGGCTTCTCCGACCTTCTGTGAGAATGAAGCCCAGGCAGGTCACCGTAGTCTGTGATATTTGAGCTTTGTCTTGGACAACTTGTATCCTTTATTGGCTTGGTAGTTCAGAGGTCTCCTTAGTAGGGCTGGCGATCAGAATGTCGTCTGCATATTGAAGGAGTGTTTCCTTTTCCAGAGGTAGAACTTTTAGGTCTTTAGCTGATCTTTCCCCAAAGATGGTGTGGGAATTTTTGAACCCTTGGGGCAACACGGCCCGGAAGTATTGTTTTAGTTGTATGTTGAGTCCTGCCACTCACAAGCCATAATTTCTTGTGACTCTGGGACTAATAGAATACAAAAGAAGGCATCATTGAAGACTAATACAGAATACCATGTCCTGCTGGTTGGTAGAATGACCAGCAGGGTGTAGGATTTAGGAACTACTGGAGGTATATCCTCGGTGGCTTCACTGACAGTCCTGACATCCTTTACCAGGACTCCAGCAGCCCATGGGGCTCTCGAGGTCAGGCCAATCCCAGGATATGGAGCTCACCTGGGCAGGTACCCCACCCCCACCCCAGCCCATGGGGCTCTCGTGTTCAGGCCCCTCCCAGGATATGGGGTTCCCTGGGCAGGTTCCCCTGCAGCCCATGGGGCTCTCGTGGTCAGGCCCCTCCCAGGATACAGAGCTACCCTTGCAGGTACCATGGCAGGGCTGGGAACACAGGAACCGTGCATATCGCCCTCATTGCAGAGCACTCCCAGCTCACCTGTCACTCAGATCTGACACAGAGCACCTCAGAGCAGGACTTGAACTAACAAACAGCAGCTCCGACAGGTCTGTGACCCTGGGCATCACTCTGTGTGGCCTCCCTCCACCTGGTCTTCCAGAGACTTCCACTGCACCCGGGGCACCAGGCCTCTGTCTCCACCCACCAGCCACCCCTCCTCTCCCTGACTCCTGGGTTCCTCTCATTAGGAGAGGGTTTTCTTGAAGTTGTCTCCCACTCATGGGCCAGATAATATAATTAGAAAACAAGCCAGAGCTGCAGCCCCTTGTCTATCCTGACTCTCAGGAGCCCACACCTGTTCCTTGGACCTGGCCGATTCAGCAAGTTCCAGTTTCTGCAACTGTGAGCCCCTGAGGGGTGATTATTGGCTGGCCTGGGAAGCCCGACCGTGCCGGCCAGCCCTCCCCAGGTGTGCCTGGGTTCAGATCAATATAAACACCGCTCCAGGCAGCAAGAGCCCCTGCAGCTGTGCCTGACGCCATTTTCTCTGCCCTGTCAGCAGTCTTGGGGCTGGACTGGTGGGAGGGAGTGAGAGGCCACGGCTTTGTGGGTGGCCCAGTGTGAGTGGGGCTCTGCTGGACTTTCTGCAGCAGTTGCCAAGATGCCACCTGCTAAAGAAGAGGATGTGTCACCCATACCTGCCGCTGGAATTTCTCCCTGGGCAGAGGTGAGTGAGGAAGAAAGCAGTGGGGGCCGGGACAGCAGGGGTATCTCAGGCAGGGAAATGGAAAGCTTCCAGAAGAGCACCCAGGGCCAGGACCATCCTAGCTGGCCTGCAGGCACCAAGTCGGCTGGCATGCTGTCACTCATGTGGCTCCATGGCCCTTCCTCTAGGCTTTCAAGTCCTTGTACATATTCAGGTGTTTTACCTGGGAAGGGTGGGAACATTTCAGCAGCAGCTGGCCTGGGGCTCAGCCCACGTTTACTCACAGATGTCTCGGCACGGTCCCCCAGCTTTGCAATGAGGACGCTTGTTGCGTGGGGCCTGCTGGCTGAATGGGAGATGATTTCCCACCACTGACCAACTTCAGAATTGTTTACAACTGGAGCAAGTGCCCTGATACGGTTTTCCTCTGTGTAACTGGTGGGTTCTGTTTTTTTTTCTTTTTTTCGTTTTTGGTTCAAGGTAGATTTTATTCCTCTTTTTTGTATTTACAGATATAAGCATGGAAATAATTTATTCATATAAATACATGTATGTGAAGGGAAGAATATTTTTTCTGTTTTACTTTTTGTAATTTGAATTTTATTTTATTTTTTTATACAGCAGGTTCTTTTTAGTTATCTATTTTATACATATAAATGTATACATGCCAATCCCAATCTCTCAACTCCTCCCACCACCACCCCCCAACAGCTTTCCCCCCTTGGTGTCCATACGTTTGTTGTCTACATCTGTTGCTCTATTTCTGCCTGGCAAAACGGTTCTCCTGTACAATATTTCTAGGTTCCACATATATGCATTAATAGACAAGATTTGTTTTTCTCTTTCTAACGTACTTCACTCTGTATGACAGTCTCTAGATCCATCAACGTCTCTACAAATAACCCAATTTCATTCCTTTTTATGGCTTAGTAATATTCCATTTTATATATGTACCACATCTTTATGCATTCGTCTGTCTGTGGACATTTAGGTTGCTTCCATTACCTGGATATTGTAAATAGTGATGCAATGAACATTGCGGTGAATATCTCTTTTTGATTTATGGCTTTGTCTGGGTATATGCCCAGTAGTGGGATTGCTGTATCATATGGTAATTCTATTCTTAGTTTTATAAGAAACTCCATAATGTTCTCCACAGTGACTGTATCAATTTACATTCCCAACAATAGTGGAAGAGGGTTCCTTATCTCCACACCCTTTCCAGCATTTGTTGTTTGTAGATTTTCTGATGATGCCCATTCTAACAGGTGTGAGGTGATACACCATGGATGAGTCTATTTCGTTGAGCAAAAAGTAGGTCTTGTCTAGTACATATTTGGCTTATGGAACGGTATGTGTGCTAATTTCAATCTCTGGTTTTATACAGCACCCCAACTCAACTTTCCCCTTAAGCAAGCATAAGTTTTTATCTAAATGTGAGACTCTGTTCGGTTTTGGAATTCAGTTTATGTGTAGCCAAGTTTACACTCTCTCTATTAGTGATATCTTATGATAATTATCTTTCTCTGTGTGACCTATTTCTCTTAGAATCATCATACTTAAATCCACTCAATTTGCTGCTACAGGCCTGATGACATTGATTTCATTGCTGAGTGATATTCCGTTGTACGTAAGTAGCACAACTCCTTTATCCATTTTTTTCTTTCTGGGATATTTAATTTGTACTGGACTCAAGGTTCTTGTAAACACAGCAGCCCTAAATTTTGTGTTGGCTGTGTCTTGTTGATTTTAATTTTCCTAAGCTATAGGGCCAAAAGTGGAAGTGCCCTAGGGTCTGTAGCTTTGTTTTTCAGATGTTTCAGGATACACCATAAACATCTCCAGAGTGTCTGTTGGCAATTTACATCCCGCCCATCAGCATAACAAGGCTCCCTGTTCTCCATGGCCTGTCCTGTGTTTCTGGTTTTTACACTTTTTTCAGATGGCCCTTTTGACGAATGGGAAATGAGACTTCATTGTAGTGCGGATTTCCATTTCTCGAGTGCTTGGTTGGCCAAAAAGGGCATATGTGTTTTTTCCTGAATATATTCAGGAAAAAATGTTTACGCACTTTTGTCCAAGTGCATCACTGTCAAAGATCTGCCACTTTTCACATGCTTTAAATGCAATTCCAATCTACCTCCTGAAATATGATTCCTGCAATTCTGCCTCGTTTTCAAGTCGTCTTTGCAGACTTACTTCCATATAATTTTGCCAATAGCTGTCATTTATAACACTGCAGGTTTGTGAATTACAGTGCCCGTGATTTCCTTTCTTAACTCGTTTCCTTGAAAACTGGCCACAGAATCGCAGGTTTGCTTCAGGCCGTAATCAGTGTCCGGCACGGCACTCTGAGACTTTGGTTCATTCCACTTCCTGGTGGGAAATTAGAGTTAAATGTGCCCCTCCAGACACCTGCCTCACTCCTAGCCCCTTGGTGATGTGTGTCCTCCTGTTTGAGGCCACATGTGCTGGGTTCCTCACCTTTGGCTGATGTGGCCCCACTGGTGTGAGGACACTCCTGCCTGGTTCCCATCCCCTTGGTGATGTGGGCCCTCCGGTGAGAGTCTGATCCTGGTTGGGTTCCTCACACTTCTGTGAGGTGGGCCCTCTTCTCTGAGGTCACTGCTGCCTGGCTGGCACACCCCGCCTTGGCGACGTCGGCTCTCTGGTGGGATTTGGTGCCTGCTGGGTGTCTCCTCCCCTCGGTAATGAGGGCCCTCTGGCGTCAGGCCCTAACTCCTGGGCTCCCAATATTTTCTGATATGCGCCCTGTGGTTCGAGTACACTCCTGCCAGGTTCCCAACCCCATGGGAATGTGGGCCTTCTGCTCTGAGGTCCCAACCGTGGGTTGCTCAGTTTCATGATGAGGGCCCTCTGCTGTGAGTTCTCTCCGGCCTGGATCCCATAGCCTCGCTGCTCCTGGCCACCTGCTGGGAGGTTACAACTGCGGGATTCCTCACCTTTTTTCTTCTATGGGCCCTCTGTTTTGAGACTCCTCCTGCCTGCCTCACTCCCAGCCCCTTGGTGATGTGTGTCCTCTGGTTTGAGGCCATGTATGCTGGGTCCCTCGCCTTTCGATGATGTGGCCCCACTGGTGTGAGGACACTCCTGCCTGGTTCCTATCCCCTTGATGATGTGGGCCCTCTGGTGAGAGTCTGATCCTGGCTGGGTTCCTCACCCTTCTGTGAGGGGGGCCCTCTGCTGTGAGGTCACTCCTGCCTGGCTGGCACACCCCACCTGGGCAACATCGGCCCTCTTGTGGCAGTTGGAGCCTGCTGGGAACCTCCCCTCGGTGATGGGGGTCCTCTTGCCTCAGGCCCTAACTGCTGGGTACCCACATTTTCTGATACGTGCTAAGTGGTGCGAGGACACTCCTGCGAGGTTCCCATCCCCATGGGCATGTGGGCCTTCTGCTCTAAGGTCCCAACACCTGTGTTGTTCACCGTTTCATGATGTTGGCTCTCTGGTGTTAGTTCACCCAGGCCTAGATCCCATAGCCTCTGTGCTCTGAGCGGCCTGCTGGGAGGTTCCTACTGCTGGATTCCTTACCTTTTTTATTCTTTGGGTCCTGTGTTTTCATGCTCCTACTTCCTGACTCACTCCCAGCCCATTTGTGATGTAGGTCCTCTGGTTTAAGGCCACATGTACCGGTTTCCTCACCTTTATTGATGTGGCCCCACTGGTGTGAGGACACTCCTCCCTGGTTCCCATCCCCTTGGTGATGGGGGCCCTCTGGTGAGAGTCTGATCCTGGCTGGGTTCCTCACCCTTCTGTGAGGGGGGCCCTCTGCTGTGAGGTCACTCCTGCCTGGCTGGCACACGTCACCTTGGCGATGTGGGCCCTCAGTAGGGAGTTGGTGCCTGCTGGGAGTCTCCTCCCCTCGGTAATGAGGGCCCTCTGGCGTCAGGCCCTAACTCATCGGCTCCCAAAATTTTCTGATGTGCGCCCTGTCGTGCGAGTACACTCCAGCCAGGGTCCCATCCCCATGGGGATGTGGGCTTTCTGCCCTGAGGTCCCAACGGCTGGGTTGCTCACAGTGTCAGAATGTGGGCCCTCTGCTGTGAGTTCACTCCGGCATGGATCCCATAGCCTCGGTGCTCTGGGCCACCTGCTTGGAGCTTCCAACTGCGGGGTTCCTCACCTTTTTTATTCTATGGGCGCTCTGTTGTGAGTCTCCTCCTGCATGCCTCACTCCCAGCCCTTTCGTGATGTGTGTCCCCTTGTTTGAGGCCACATGTGCTGTGTTCCTCACCTTTCGCTGATGTGGCCCCACTGGTGTGAGGACACTCCTGCCTGGTTTCCATCCCCTTGGTGATGTGGGCGCTCTGGTTAGAGTCTGATCCTGTTTGGGCTCCTCACACTTCTGTGAGGTGGGCCCTCTGCTGTGAGGTAACTCCTGCCTGGCTTGCTCCCACTGCCTTGGTGACGTCGGCCCTCTGGTGGCATTTGGAGCCTGCTGGTAGCCTCCTCTCCTCCGTGATGAGGGCCCTCTGGCGCCAGGCCATAACTGCTGGGTTCCCACATTTTCTGATACGTGCTAAGTTGTGCGAGGACACTCCTGCGAGGTTCCCATCCCCATGGGGATGTGGGCCTTCTGCTCTGAGGTCCCACTGGCTGGGTTGCTCACAGTTTCATGATGTGGGCCCTCTGCTGTGAGTTCACTGTGGCCTGGATCCCATAGACTCCATGCTCTGGGCCACCTGCTGGGAGGTTCAAACTGCTGGATTCCTCACATTTTTTATTCTGTGGGCCCTGTGTTGTTAGGCTACTCATGCCTGCCTCACTCGGAGCACTTTGGAAATGTGGGTCCTCTGGTTTAGGCCACATGTGCTGGGTTCCTCACCTTTCTATAATGTGGCCACACTGGTGTGAGGACACTCCTGCCTTGTTCCGATCCCCTTGGTGATGTGGGCCCTCTGGTGAGAGTCTTATCCTGGCTGGGTTCCTCACCCTTCTGTGAGGTAGGCCCTCTGCTGTGAGGTCACTCCTGCCTGGCTGGCACACGTCAACGTGGCGACGTGGGCCCTCAGTTGGGAGTTGGTGCCTGCTGGGAGTCTCCTCCCCTCGGTAATGAGGGCCCTCTGGCGTCAGACCCTAACTCCTGGGCTCCCAAAATTTTCTGATGTGCGCCCTGTGGTGCGAGTACACTCCTGCCAGGATCCCAACCCCATGGGAAGGTGGGCCTTCTGCTCTGAGGTCCCAACGGCTGGGTTGCTCACAGTTTCATAATGAGGGCCCTCTGTTTTGAGTTCAGTCAGGCCTGGATCCCATAGCCTCGCTGCTCCTGGCCACTTGCTGGGAGGTTCCAACTGCGGGATTCCTCACCTTTTTTACGCTGTGGGCCCTCTGTTTGGAGGCTCCTCCTGCCTGCCTCACTCCCAGCCCCTTGGTGATGTGTGTCCTGTAGTTTGAGGCCACGTGTGCTGGGTCCGTCACATTTCGGTGATGTGACCACACTGGTGTGAGAACACTCCTGCCTGGTTTCCATTCCCTTGGTGATGTGGGCCCTCCGGTGAGAGTCTGATCCTCTTTGGGTTCCTCACACTTTTGTGTGGTTGGCCCTCTGCTCTGAGGTCACTCCTGCCTGGCTGGCACACCCTGCATTGGAGACGTCGGCCTTCTGGTAGCAGTTGGAGCTTGCTGGGAGCCTCCTCTCCTCAGTGATGAGGGCCCTCTGGCGTCCGGCCCTAACTGCTGGGCTCCCCAACTTTTCTGATGTGTGCCCACTGGTGCACTGACACTCCTGCTTGGTTCCCTTCCCCATGGGGATGTGGGCCTTGTGCTCTGAGGTTACAACGGCTGGGTTGCTTACAGTATCACGATGAGGGCCCTCTGTTGTGAGTTCATCACTGCCTGGATCCCATAGCCTCGGTGCTCTGGGCCGCCTGCTGGGATGTTCCAACTGCTGGATTCCTCACCTTTTTTTATACAATGGGCCATGTGTTTTGAGGTTAATCCTGCCTGCCTCGCTCCGAGACCCATGATGATGTGGGTCCTCTGGTTTGAGGCCACATGTGCTGGGTACCTCAACTTTCGATGATGTGGCCCCACGGGTGTGAGGACACTCCTGCCTGGTTCCCAGCCCCTTGCTTATGTGGGCACTCTGGTGAGAGTCTGATCTTGACTGGGTTCCTTACCCTTCTGTGAGGTGGGCCCTCTGATGTGAGGTCACTCCTGCCTGGATGGCTCACGTCGCCTTGGCGATGTAGGCCCTCTGTTGGCCACTGAAGCATGCTGGGAGCCTCCTACCCTCTTTAATAAGGGCCCTGGAAGAAACGCATATGCCCTTTTTGACCAAGTGCATCATTGTCGAGGTTCTGCCTCTTCTCCTATACTTTCAGAGGACTTCCCGTCTACCTCCTAAAATCGTATTCCTGGAATTCTGCCCCGCGTTCAAGTCCTCTTTGCAGCCTTACTTCAATATATTTTTGGACGATAGCTGTCATTTATAACTCTGCAGGTTTGTGAATTACAGTGCCCCTGAGCTCCTTTCTTCAACTCGCTTTCTTGTGAGCTGGCCGCAAAACCGCAGGATTGCTTCAGGCCCTAATCTTGTTCCGACAGGGCATGCTGAGCCTTTGGCTAATTCCTCTTCCTGGTGGGAAATGAGCGTTAAATTTGTTCGTGCAAACACCTACAGCTAATCTCTCATGGGTTCTCCCTATTCCTGTTCATCTTGCGCAGAAATTCCAAACTGTGCCAAACAGGAGGTTAAAGGCACTGACTCTCCAAGTGGGGAGAGTGTTAGTAAAGCGTCTGGAATGGTAAAACCGAATACAAGGGGACGAAAACTGAGACGCATTTAAAAAGTTTTCCCGGTCACACGGTGGACCATATTCTGGGTTGCCCATGCATGTTTTACCTGAAGGAAGAATCCCTTCAACCTGGAGAGTTGGGACCCATGGAATGGGTACCACGCAGTATGACTTCAAAGGGTTGCCTTTGCTCACCGAACGTCACAAATGCTATCAGCCCGAAGTGTCCAGCCTTATGTCTCACTCAGCTCGGGGTGTAGATGTGGTAAATCCATGTTGCATCACAAGCCCTAAATGAATTATTTAAGAATTGCTCTCTATTTCACTGTCATTGTGTTTTGTTTTTGTAATTTATTTTGATAATGGGATTTATCGGATTTTCACTGCTGCGTTTATGCCGCTGTACACATGCTTGATTCTCTTATGGAGGCATATAAATCCATGGGTTTTCAGATTCTTACTAGTCAGGTATATTCCTAGGCATTGAATATGGGGTGTTGAGTCCATTTCGTGGAGCAAGGAGTAGGTCCTGACTATTACATATTTGCTTATGGAAAGGTATCTGTGCTAATTTCAATCTCTGGTTTTATGCAGCACCACAACTCACCTTTCCCCTTAAGCAAGCATAAGTTGGTTTTCTAAATTTGAGACCCTTTTCTGTTTTGTAATTGAGTTCATGTGCAGCCATGTTTGCATTCCGTGTATTTGAGATATCTTATGGTGTTTCTTTTTCTGTGTGACTTAGTTAACTTAGAATGATCGTACCTGAATCCACTCATTATGCCGCGACGGGCCTCATGACATAGATTTCATTGCTGAGTGATATTCCATTGTACGTACGTACAACAACTTCTTTATCCATTTTTTGCTTTCTGGGATATTTCACTTGTACCGTAAATGAGGTTCTTGTAAGCAGAGCCGTCCAAAATTTATGGGTGGCTGTGTCTTTTTGATTTTAATTTCCCTAAGCTATAGAACCATAAGTTGAAGTGCTGTAGGCTCCGTTGCTTAGTTTTTTAGGTGTTTGAGGGAACACCATACACTTCTCCAGAGTGGCTGTTGGCAATTTACATCCCGCCGATCAGCATAACAAGGCTCCCTATTCTCCATGGCCTGTCCTGCCTTTCTGGATTTTTCACTTTTTTCAGATGTCCCTTTTGACAGGGGGGCAGTGAGACTTCATTGTAATGCAGATTTCTTTACAGGCTTGCTTGTTTGGCCAAAAAGGGCGTATGTGTTTTTTCTTGAATATATTCAGGAAAAAACGCATACGCCCTTTTTGACCAAGTGCATCATTGTCGACTTTCTGTCTCTTTCCTTATGCTTTAAATGCAATTCCAGTCTGCCCCTGAACTCGTTTTCCTGCAATTCTGCCCCGCTTTCAAGTCCTCTACGCAGCCTTCCTTCAATACATTTTTGGACAATAGCTGACATTTATAACTCTGCAGGTTTGTGAATGACAGTGCGCCTGAGCTCCTTTCTTCTACTCGCTTTCTTGTGAGGTGGCCGCAAACCCGCAGCATTGCTTCATGCCCTAATCTGGTTCCGGCACAGCATGCTGATCCTTTGGTAAATTCCTCTTCCTGGTGGGAAATGAGTGTTATATTTCAACGTGCAGACACCTAGAGCTAGTCTCTCATTGGTTCTCCCTATTCTTGTTCATCTTGCGCAGAAATTGCAAACTGTGCCAAACAGGAGGTTAAAGGCACTGACTCTCTAAGTGGGGAGAGTATTAGTAAAGGGTCTTCAATCGTGAACCCGAGTAAAAGGGGACGAAAACTGAGATGCATTTGAAAAGGTTTCCCGGTCACACGGTGCACCATACTGTGGGTTTCCCATGCATGTTTTAGCTGAAGGAAGAATCCCTTAAACCTGGAGAGTTGGGACCCATGGAATGGGTACCATGCAGTATGACTTCAAAGGGCCTGCATTTTCTCAACGAACCTCACCAATGCTATCAGGCCGAAGTGTACAGCCTTATGTCTCACTCAGCTCTGGTTGTAGATGTGGTAAATCCAGGTTGCATCACAAGCCCTGAATGAATTATTTAAGAATTGCTCTCTATTTCACTGTCATTGTGTTTGTTTTTGTAATTCATTTTGATAATGGGATTTATCGGATTTTCTCTGCTGCATTCATGCCGCTGTACACACACTTGAGTCTCTTTTGGAGACATATAAATCCATGGGTTTGAAGATACTTACTAGTCAGGTGTATTCCTAGGCGTTGAATATGGGGTGTTTAGTCCATTTCGTTGAGCAAGGGCTAGGTCTTGACTATTACATATTTGGCTTATGGAAAGGTATCTGTGCTAATTTCTATCTCTGGTTTTATGCAGCACCCCAACTCACTTTTCCCCTTAAGCAAGCATAAGGTGGTTTTCTAAATTTGAGACCCTGTTCTGTTTTGTAATTCAGTTCATGTGTAGCCAAGTTTACATTCCGTGTATTAGTGATATCTTATGATGTTTCATTTTCTGTGTGACTTATTTCACTTAGAATCATCGTACCTGAATCCACTCATTATGCCACGATGGGCCTGATGACATAGATTTCATTGCTGAGTGATATTCCATTGAATGTGTGTACCACAACTTCTTTATCCATTTCTCACATTCTGGGATATTTAACTTGTACCGTAGACGAGATTCCTGTAAACAGAGCCGTCTGAAACTTTGGGATGGCTGTCTGTTTTTGATTTTAATTTCCGTGATCTATAAGACCATAAATGGAAGTGCCGTAGTCTCCGTTGCTTTGTTTTTTAGGTTTTTGAGGAAACACCATACACTTCTCCAGAGTGGCTGTTGGCAATTTACATCTCGCCCATCAGCATAACAAATCTCCCTGTTCTCAATGACCTGTGCTGTCTTTCTGGATTTTTCACTTTTTTCAGATTGCGCTTTTGACCGGGGGGCAGTGAGACTTCATTGTAGTGCAGATTTCTTTAACATGCTTGCTTGGTTGGCCAAAAAGGGCGTATGCGTTTTTTACTGAATATATTCAGGAAAAAACGCATACGCCCTTTTTGGCCAAGTGCATCATTGTCGACATTCTGCCTCCTTTCCTATGCTTTAAGTGCAATTCCAGTCTACCCCCTGAAATCGTTTTCCTGAAATTCTGCCCCAATTTCAAGTCCTCTTCGAAGACTTACTTCAATATATTTTTGGACGATAACTGTCATTCATAACTCTGCAGGTTTGTGAATAACAGTGCCCCTGAGCTCCTTTCCTCAACTCGCTTTCTTGTGAGCTGGCCGCAAAAGCGCAAGATTGCTTCAGGCCCTAATCTGTTTCCGGCAGGGCAAGCTGACCATTTGGTTAATTCCTCTTCCTGGTGGGAAATGAGCGTTCCATTTGCCCGTGCAGACACCTACAGCTAGTCTCTCATTGGTTCTCCCTATTCCTGTACATCTTGCGCAGAAATTGCAAACTGTGCCAAACAGGAAGTTATAGGCACTGACTCTCCAAGTCGGGAGAGTGTTAGTAAAGCGTCTGGAATGGTGAACCCGAGTACCAGGGTTCGAAAACTGAGATGCATTTGAAAAAATTTCCCAATCACACGGTGGACCATACACTGTGTTTCCCATGCATGTTTTAGCTGAAGGAAGAATCCCTTAAACCTGGAGAGTTTGGACCCATAGAATGGGTACCATGCAGTATGACGTCAAAGGGTCTGCGTTTCCTCACCGAACCTCACCAATGCTATCAGCCCGACGTGTCCAGCCTTATGTCTCACCCAGCTCTGGGTGTAGATGTGGTAAATCCAGGTTGCATCACAAGCCCTGATTGAATTATTTAAGAATTGCTCTCTATTTCATTGTCATTGTGTTTTGTTTTTGAAATTTATTTTGATAATGGGATTTATCGGATTTTCACTGCTGCTTTTAGGCCGCTGTACACACGCTTGATTTCATTATGGAGACATATAAATCCATGGGTTTTAAGATTCTTACTTGTCAGGTACATTCCCAGGCGTTGAATATGTGGTGTTGAGTCCATTTCGTTGAGCAAAGACTAGGTCTTGTCTATTATATATTTGGCTTATGGAACGGTATCTGTGCTAATTTTAATATCTGGTTTTCTGCAGCACCCCAACTCACCTTTCCCCTTAAACAAGCATAAGTTGGTTTTCTGAATTTGAGACCCTGTTCTCTTTTGTAATTCAGTTCATGTGTAGTCAATTTTACATTCCGTGTATTAGTGATATCTTATGATATTTCTTTTTCTGTGTGACTTATTTCTCGTAGAATCATCGTACCTGAATCCACTCATTATGCCGCTACGGGCCTGATGACGTAGATTTCATTGCTGAGTGATATTCCATTGTATGTGCATACCACAACTTCTTTATCCATTTTTTGCTTTCTCGGATATTTAACTTGTACTGTAGACGAGGTTCTTGTAAACAGAGCCGTTCCAAAGTGTTGGGTGGCTGTGTGTTTTTGATTTTAATTTCCCTAAGCTATAGGACCATAAGTGGAAGTGCCATAGGCTGTGTTGCTTTTTTTCCTATGTGTTTCAGGAAACACCATACATTTCTCCAGAGTGGCTGTTGGCAATTTACATCCCGCCCATCAGCATAACAAATCTCCCTGTTCTCAATGACCTGTCCTGCCTTTATGGATTTTACACTTTTTTCAGCTGGCCCTTTTGATGGGGGGCAGTGAGACTTCATAGTAGTGCAGATTTCCTTTACACGCTTGCCTGGTTGGCCAAAAAGGGCGTATGTGTTTTTTCCTGAATATATTCAGGAAAAAACGCATACGCACTTGTTGGCCATGTGCATCATTGTCGACATTCTGCCTCCTTTCCTATGCTTTAATTGCTATTCCAGTCTACCCCCTGAAATCGTTTTCCTGAAATTCTGCCCCGCTTTCAAATCCTCTTCGAAGACTTACTTCAGTACATTTTTGGACGATAGCTGTCATTCATAACTCTGCAGATTTGTGAATTACAGTGCCCCTGAGCTCCTTTGTTCAACTCGCTTTCTTGTGAGCTGGCCGCAGAACCGCAGGATTGCTTCAGGCCCTAATCTGTTTCCGGCAGGGCACACTGAGCCTTTGGTTAACTCCTCTTCCTGGTGGGAAATGAGCGTTCCATTGGCCCGTGCAGACACCTACAGCTAGTCTCTCATTGGTTCTCCTTATTCCTGTTCATCTTGCGCAGAAATTGCAAACTGTGCCAAACAGGAGGTTAAGGGCACTGACTCTCCAAGTGGGGAGAATGTTAGTAAAGCGTCTGGAATGGTGAACCCGAGTACCAGGGGACGAAAACTGAGATGCATTTGAAAACGTTTCCGAATCACACAGTGGACCATACTCTGTGTTTCCCATGCATGTTTTAGCTGAAGGTAGAATCACTTAAACCTGGAGAGTTGGGACCCATGCAATGGCTACCATGCAGTATGACTTCAAAGGGTCTGCGTTTGCTCACCGAACCTCACCAATGCTATCAGCCTGAAGTGTCCAGCCTTATGTCATACCCAGCTCTGGGTGTAGATGTGGTAAATCCAGGTTGCATCACAAGCCCTGAATTAATTATTTAAGAATTGCTCTCTATTTCACTGTCATTCTGTTTTGTTTTTGAAATTTATTTTGATAATGGGATTTATCGGATTTTCACTGCTGCGTTTAGGCCGCTGTACACACGCTTGATTTCCTTTTGGAGACATATAAATCCATGGGTTTTAAGATTCTTACTTGTCAGGTATATACCCAAGCGTTGAATATGGGGTGTTCAGTCCATTTCATTGAGCAAGGAGTAGGTCTTGTCTTTTATATATTTGGCTTATGGAACGGTATCTGTGCTAATTTCAATCTCTGGTTTTATGCAGCACCCCAACTCACCTTTCCCCGTAAGCAAGCATAAGTTGGCTTTCTAAATTTGAGACCCTGTTCTGTTTTGTAATTCAGTTCATGTGTAGCCAAGTTTACATTCCGTGTATTAGTGATATCTTATGATGTTTCTTTTTCTGTGTGACTTATTTCTCGTAGAATCATCGTACCTGAATCTACTCATTATGCTGCTACGGGCCTGATGATGTAGATTTCATTGCTGAGTGATATTCCATTGTACGTGCGTACCACAACTTCTTTATGCATTTTTTGCTTTCTCGGATATTTAACTTGTACCGTAGACGAGGTTCTTGTAAACAGAGCCGTCCCAAACTTTGGGGTGGCTGTGTGTTTTTGATTTTAACTTCCCTAAGCTATAGGACCATAAGTGGAAGTGCCATAGGCTGTGTTGCTTTGTTTCCTACGTGTTTCAGGAAACACCATACACTTTTCCAGAGTGGGTGTTTGCAATTTCCATCCCGCCCATCAGCATAACAAGGCTCCCTGTTCTCCATGACCTGTCCTGCCTTTCTGGATTTTACACTTTTATCAGGTGGCCCTTTTGACAGGGGGCAGTGAGACTTCATTGTAGTCAGATTTCTTTTACACGCTTGCTTGGTTGGCCAAAAAGTGTGTATGAGTTTTTTCCTGAATATTTTCAGGAAAAAACGCATACGCACTTTTTGGCCAAGTGCATCATTGTCGACATTCTGCCTCTTTTCCTATGCTTTAAGTGCAATTCCAGTCTACCCCCTGAAATCGTTTTCCTGAAATTCTGCCCCGCTTTCAAGTCCTCTTCGAAGACGTACTTCAGTACATTTTTGGACGATAGCTGTCATTCATAACTCTGCAGGTTTGTGAATTACAGTGCCCCTGAGCTCCTTTCTTCAACTCGCATTCTTGTGAGCTGGCCGCAAAACCGCAGGATTGCTTCAGGCCCTAATCTTTTTCTGGTAGGGCACACTGAGCCTTTGGTTAATTCGTCTTCCTGGTGGGAAATGAGCGTTCAATTTGCCCGTGCAGACACCTACAGCTAGTCTCTCATTGGTTCTCCCTATTCCTGTTCATCTTGCGAAGCAATTGCAAAGTGTGCCAAACCGGACATTAAAGGTACAGACTCTCCAAGTGGGGAGAGTGTTAGTAAAGGGTCTGGAATGGTGAACCCGAGTACCAGGGTTTGAAAACTTAGATGCATTTGAAAACGTTTCCCAATCACACGGTGGACCATACTCTGGGTTTCCCATGCATGTTTTAGCTGAAGGAAGAATCCCTTAAACCTGGAGAGTTGGGACCCATGGAATGGGTACCATGCAGTATGACGTCAAAGGGTCTGCGTTTGCTCACCGAAACTCACCAATGCTATCAGCCCGAAGTGTCCAGCCTTATGTCTCACCCAACTCTGGGTGAAATGTGGTAAATCCAGGTTGCATCTCAAGCCCTGAATGAATTATTTAAGAATTGCTCTCTATTTCACTGTCATTGTGTTTTGTTTTTGAAATTTATTTTGATAATGGGATTTATCGGATTTTCACTGCTGCGTTTAGGCCATTGTAAACACGATTGATTTCCTTATGGAGACATATAAATCCATTGGTTTTAAGATTCTTACTTTTCAGGTATCATCCCAGGCGTTGAATATGGGGTGTTGAGTCCATTTCGTTGAGCAAGGAGTAGGTCTTGTCTATTATATATTTGGCTTATGGAACGGTATCTGTGCTAATTTCAATCTCTGGTTTTATGCAGCACCCCAACTCACCTTTCCCCTTAATCAAGCATAAGTTGGTTTTCTAAATTTGAGACCCTGTTCTGTTTTGTAATTCAGTTCATGTGTAGCCAAGTTTACATTCCGTGTATTAGTGATATCTTATGATGTTTCTTATTCTGTGTGAAGTATTTCTCGTAGAATCATCGTACCTGAATCCACTCATTATGCCGCTACGGGCCTGATGACGTAGATTTCATTGCTGAGTGATATTCCATTGTACGTGCGTACCACAACTTCTTTATCCATTTTTTGCTTTCTCGGATATTTAACTTGTGGCGTAGACGAGGTTCTTGTCAACTGAGCCGTCCCAAATTTTGGGGTGGCTGTGTGTTTTTGATTTTAATTTCCCTAAGCTATAGGACCATAAGTGGAAGTGCCATAGGCTGTGTTGCTTTGTTTCCTACGTGTTTCAGGAAACACCATACACTTCTCCAGAGTGGCTGTTGGCAATTCACATCCCGCCCATCAGCATAACAAGGCTCCCTGATCTCCATGACCTGTCCTGCCTTTCTGGATTTTACACTTTTTTCAGATGGCGCTTTTGACCAGGGGGCAGTGAGACTTTATTGTTGTGCAGATTTCCTTTACACGCTTGCTTGGTTGTCCAAAAAGGGCGTATGCGTTTTTTCCTGAATATATTCAGGAAAAAACGCATACGCCCTTTTTGGCCAAGTGCATCATTGTCGACATTCTCCCTCTTTTCCTATGCTTTAAGTGCAATTCCAGTCTACCACCTGAAATCGTTTTCCTGAAATTCTGCCCCGCTTTCCAGTCCTCTTCGAAGACTTACTTCAGTACATTTTTGCACGATAGCTGTCATTCTTAACTCTGTAGGTTTCTGAATTACAGTGACCCTGAGCTCCTTTCTTCAACTCGCTTTCTTGTGAGCTGACCGCAAACCCGCAGGACTGCTTCAGGCCCTAATCTGTTTCCGGTAGGGCACGCTGAGCCTTTGGTTATTTCCTCTTCCTGGTGGGAAATGAGCGTTCCATTTGCCCGTGCAGAGACCTACAGCTAGTCTCTCATTGGTTCTCCCTATTCCTGTTCATCTTGCACAGAAATTGCAAACTGTGCCAAACAGGAGGTTAAATGCACTGACTCTCCAAGTGGGGAGAGTGTTAGTAAAGCGTCTGGAATGGTGAACCTGAGTGCCAGGGGACGAAAACTGAGATGTATTTGAAAACGTTTCCCAATCACACGGTGGACCATACTCTGGGTTTCCCATGCATGTTTTAGCTGAAGGAAGAATCCCTTAAACCTGGAGAGTTGGGACCCTTGGAATGGGTATCATGCAGTATGACTTCAAAGGGTCTGCATTTGCTCACTGAACCTCACCAATGCTATCAGCCCGAAGTGTCCAGCCTTATGTCTCACTCACCTCTGGGTGTAGATGGGGTAAATCCAGGTTGCATGACAAGCCCTGAATGAATTATTTAAGAATTGCTCTCTATTTCACTGTCATTGTGTTTTGTTTTTGAAATTTATGTTGATAATGGGATTTATCAGATTTTCTCTGCTGCGTTGAGGTCGCTGTACACACGCTTGATTTCCTTATGGAGACATATAAATCCATGGGTTTTAAGATTCTTACTTGTCAGGTATCTTCCCATGCGTTGAATATGGGGTGTTGAGTCCATTTCGTTGAGCAAGGAGTAGGTCTTGTCTTTTATATATTTGGCTTATGGAACGCTATCTGTGCTAATTTCAATCTCTGGTTTTATGCAGCACCCCAACTCACCTTTTCCCTTAATCAAGCATAAGTTGGTTTTCTCAATTTGAGACCCTGTTCTGTTTTGTAATTCAGTTCATGTGTAGCCAAGTTTACATTCCTTGTATTAGTGATATCTTATGATGTTTCTTTTTCAGTGTGACTTATTTCTCGTAGAATCATCGTAC
Source organism: Delphinapterus leucas (assembly GCF_059928025.1). Taxonomy (NCBI): domain Eukaryota; kingdom Metazoa; phylum Chordata; class Mammalia; order Artiodactyla; family Monodontidae; genus Delphinapterus; species Delphinapterus leucas. The sequence continues at coordinate 6,969,657 of NW_028322243.1, read as the reverse complement.
CTGAATCCACTCATTATGCCGCTACGGGCCTGATGACGTAGATTTCATTGCTGAGTGATATTCCATTGTACGTGCGTACCACAACTTCTTTATGCATTTTTTGCTTTCTCGGATATTTAACTTGTACCGTAGACGAGGTTCTTGTAAACACAGCCATCCCAAACTTTGGGGTGGCTGTGTGTTTTTGATTTTAATTTCCCTAAGCTATAGGACCATAAGTGGAAGTGCCATAGGCTGTGTTGCTTTGTTTCCTACGTGTTTCAGGAAACACCATACACTTCTCCAGATTGGGGGTTTGCAATTTCCATCCCGCCCATCAGCATAACAAGGCTCCCTGTTCTCCATGACCTGTCCTGCCTTTCTGGATTATACACTTTTATCAGATGGCCCTTTTAACCGGGGGGCAGTGAGACTTCATTGTAGTGCTGATTTCTTTACACGCTTGCTTGGTTGGCCAAAAAGTGTGTATGAGTTTTTTCCTGAATATTTTCAGGAAAAAACGCATACGCCCTTTTTGGCCAAGTGCATCATTGTCGACATTCTGCCTCTTTTCCTATGCTTTAAGTGCAATTCCAGTCTACCCCCTGAAATCGTTTTCCTGAAATTCTGCCCCGCTTTCAAGTCCTCTTCGAAGACGTACTTCAGTACATTTTTGGACGATAGCTGTCATTCATAACTCTGCAGGTTTGTGAATTACAGTGCCCCTGAGCTCCTTTCTTCAACTCGCATTCTTGTGAGCTGGCTGCAAAACCGCAGGATTGCTTCAGGCCCTAATCTGTTTCTGGTAGGGCACACTGAGCCTTTGGTTAATTCGTCTTCCTGGTGGGAAATGAGCGTTCAATTTGCCCGTGCAGACACCTACAGCTAGTCTCTCATTGGTTCTCCCTATTCCTGTTCATCTTGCGAAGAAATTGCAAAGTGTGCCAAACCGGACATTAAAGGTACAGACTCTCCAAGTGGGGAGAGTGTTAGTAAAGGGTCTGGAATGGTGAACCCGAGTACCAGGGTTTGAAAACTTAGATGCATTTGAAAACGTTTCCCAATCACACGGTGGACCATACTCTGGGTTTCCCATGCATGTTTTAGCTGAAGGAAGAATCCCTTAAACCTGGAGAGTTGGGACCCATGGAATGGGTACCATGCAGTATGACGTCAAAGGGTCTGCGTTTGCTCACCGAAACTCACCAATGCTATCAGCCCGAAGTGTCCAGCCTTATGTCTCACCCAACTCTGGGTGAAATGTGGTAAATCCAGGTTGCATCTCAAGCCCTGAATGAATTATTTAAGAATTGCTCTCTATTTCACTGTCATTGTGTTTTGTTTTTGAAATTTATTTTGATAATGGGATTTATCGGATTTTCACTGCTGCGTTTAGGCCATTGTAAACACGATTGATTTCCTTATGGAGACATATAAATCCATTGGTTTTAAGATTCTTACTTTTCAGGTATCATCCCAGGCGTTGAATATGGGGTGTTGAGTCCATTTCGTTGAGCAAGGAGTAGGTCTTGTCTATTATATATTTGGCTTATGGAACGGTATCTGTGCTAATTTCAATCTCTGGTTTTATGCAGCACCCCAACTCACCTTTCCCCTTAATCAAGCATAAGTTGGTTTTCTAAATTTGAGACCCTGTTCTGTTTTGTAATTCAGTTCATGTGTAGCCAAGTTTACATTCCGTGTATTAGTGATATCTTATGATGTTTCTTATTCTGTGTGAAGTATTTCTCGTAGAATCATCGTACCTGAATCCACTCATTATGCCGCTACGGGCCTGATGACGTAGATTTCATTGCTGAGTGATATTCCATTGTACGTGCGTACCACAACTTCTTTATCCATTTTTTGCTTTCTCGGATATTTAACTTGTGGCGTAGACGAGGTTCTTGTCAACTGAGCCGTCCCAAATTTTGGGGTGGCTGTGTGTTTTTGATTTTAATTTCCCTAAGCTATAGGACCATAAGTGGAAGTGCCATAGGCTGTGTTGCTTTGTTTCCTACGTGTTTCAGGAAACACCATACACTTCTCCAGAGTGGCTGTTGGCAATTCACATCCCGCCCATCAGCATAACAAGGCTCCCTGATCTCCATGACCTGTCCTGCCTTTCTGGATTTTACACTTTTTTCAGATGGCGCTTTTGACCAGGGGGCAGTGAGACTTTATTGTTGTGCAGATTTCCTTTACACGCTTGCTTGGTTGTCCAAAAAGGGCGTATGCGTTTTTTCCTGAATATATTCAGGAAAAAACGCATACGCCCTTTTTGGCCAAGTGCATCATTGTCGACATTCTCCCTCTTTTCCTATGCTTTAAGTGCAATTCCAGTCTACCACCTGAAATCGTTTTCCTGAAATTCTGCCCCGCTTTCCAGTCCTCTTCGAAGACTTACTTCAGTACATTTTTGCACGATAGCTGTCATTCTTAACTCTGTAGGTTTCTGAATTACAGTGACCCTGAGCTCCTTTCTTCAACTCGCTTTCTTGTGAGCTGACCGCAAACCCGCAGGACTGCTTCAGGCCCTAATCTGTTTCCGGTAGGGCACGCTGAGCCTTTGGTTATTTCCTCTTCCTGGTGGGAAATGAGCGTTCCATTTGCCCGTGCAGAGACCTACAGCTAGTCTCTCATTGGTTCTCCCTATTCCTGTTCATCTTGCACAGAAATTGCAAACTGTGCCAAACAGGAGGTTAAATGCACTGACTCTCCAAGTGGGGAGAGTGTTAGTAAAGCGTCTGGAATGGTGAACCTGAGTGCCAGGGGACGAAAACTGAGATGTATTTGAAAACGTTTCCCAATCACACGGTGGACCATACTCTGGGTTTCCCATGCATGTTTTAGCTGAAGGAAGAATCCCTTAAACCTGGAGAGTTGGGACCCTTGGAATGGGTATCATGCAGTATGACTTCAAAGGGTCTGCATTTGCTCACTGAACCTCACCAATGCTATCAGCCCGAAGTGTCCAGCCTTATGTCTCACTCACCTCTGGGTGTAGATGGGGTAAATCCAGGTTGCATGACAAGCCCTGAATGAATTATTTAAGAATTGCTCTCTATTTCACTGTCATTGTGTTTTGTTTTTGAAATTTATGTTGATAATGGGATTTATCAGATTTTCTCTGCTGCGTTGAGGTCGCTGTACACACGCTTGATTTCCTTATGGAGACATATAAATCCATGGGTTTTAAGATTCTTACTTGTCAGGTATCTTCCCATGCGTTGAATATGGGGTGTTGAGTCCATTTCGTTGAGCAAGGAGTAGGTCTTGTCTTTTATATATTTGGCTTATGGAACGCTATCTGTGCTAATTTCAATCTCTGGTTTTATGCAGCACCCCAACTCACCTTTTCCCTTAATCAAGCATAAGTTGGTTTTCTCAATTTGAGACCCTGTTCTGTTTTGTAATTCAGTTCATGTGTAGCCAAGTTTACATTCCTTGTATTAGTGATATCTTATGATGTTTCTTTTTCAGTGTGACTTATTTCTCGTAGAATCATCGTACCTGAATCCACTCATTATGCCGCTACGGGCCTGATGACGTAGATTTCATTGCTGAGTGATATTCCATTGTACGTGCGTACCACAACTTCTTTATGCATTTTTTGCTTTCTCGGATATTTAACTTGTACCGTAGACGAGGTTCTTGTAAACACAGCCATCCCAAACTTTGGGGTGGCTGTGTGTTTTTGATTTTAATTTCCCTAAGCTATAGGACCATAAGTGGAAGTGCCATAGGCTGTGTTGCTTTGTTTCCTACGTGTTTCAGGAAACACCATACACTTCTCCAGATTGGGGGTTTGCAATTTCCATCCCGCCCATCAGCATAACAAGGCTCCCTGTTCTCCATGACCTGTCCTGCCTTTCTGGATTATACACTTTTATCAGATGGCCCTTTTAACCGGGGGGCAGTGAGACTTCATTGTAGTGCTGATTTCTTTACACGCTTGCTTGGTTGGCCAAAAAGTGTGTATGAGTTTTTTCCTGAATATTTTCAGGAAAAAACGCATACGCCCTTTTTGGCCAAGTGCATCATTGTCGACATTCTGCCTCTTTTCCTATGCTTTAAGTGCAATTCCAGTCTACCCCCTGAAATCGTTTTCCTGAAATTCTGCCCCGCTTTCAAGTCCTCTTCGAAGACGTACTTCAGTACATTTTTGGACGATAGCTGTCATTCATAACTCTGCAGGTTTGTGAATTACAGTGCCCCTGAGCTCCTTTCTTCAACTCGCATTCTTGTGAGCTGGCTGCAAAACCGCAGGATTGCTTCAGGCCCTAATCTGTTTCTGGTAGGGCACACTGAGCCTTTGGTTAATTCGTCTTCCTGGTGGGAAATGAGCGTTCAATTTGCCCGTGCAGACACCTACAGCTAGTCTCTCATTGGTTCTCCCTATTCCTGTTCATCTTGCGAAGAAATTGCAAACTCTGCCAAACCGGACATTAAAGGTACAGACTCTCCAAGTGGGGAGAGTGTTAGTAAAGGGTCTGGAATGGTGAACCCGAGTACCAGGGTTTGAAAACTTAGATGCATTTGAAAACGTTTCCCAATCACACGGTGGACCATACTCTGGGTTTCCCATGCATGTTTTAGCTGAAGGAAGAATCCCTTAAACCTGGAGAGTTGGGACCCATGGAATGGGTACCATGCAGTATGACGTCAAAGGGTCTGCGTTTGCTCACCGAAACTCACCAATGCTATCAGCCCGAAGTGTCCAGCCTTATGTCTCACCCAACTCTGGGTGAAATGTGGTAAATCCAGGTTGCATCTCAAGCCCTGAATGAATTATTTAAGAATTGCTCTCTATTTCACTGTCATTGTGTTTTGTTTTTGAAATTTATTTTGATAATGGGATTTATCGGATTTTCACTGCTGCGTTTAGGCCATTGTAAACACGATTGATTTCCTTATGGAGACATATAAATCCATTGGTTTTAAGATTCTTACTTTTCAGGTATCATCCCAGGCGTTGAATATGGGGTGTTGAGTCCATTTCGTTGAGCAAGGAGTAGGTCTTGTCTATTATATATTTGGCTTATGGAACGGTATCTGTGCTAATTTCAATCTCTGGTTTTATGCAGCACCCCAACTCACCTTTCCCCTTAATCAAGCATAAGTTGGTTTTCTAAATTTGAGACCCTGTTCTGTTTTGTAATTCAGTTCATGTGTAGCCAAGTTTACATTCCGTGTATTAGTGATATCTTATGATGTTTCTTATTCTGTGTGAAGTATTTCTCGTAGAATCATCGTACCTGAATCCACTCATTATGCCGCTACGGGCCTGATGACGTAGATTTCATTGCTGAGTGATATTCCATTGTACGTGCGTACCACAACTTCTTTATCCATTTTTTGCTTTCTCGGATATTTAACTTGTGGCGTAGACGAGGTTCTTGTCAACTGAGCCGTCCCAAATTTTGGGGTGGCTGTGTGTTTTTGATTTTAATTTCCCTAAGCTATAGGACCATAAGTGGAAGTGCCATAGGCTGTGTTGCTTTGTTTCCTACGTGTTTCAGGAAACACCATACACTTCTCCAGAGTGGCTGTTGGCAATTCACATCCCGCCCATCAGCATAACAAGGCTCCCTGATCTCCATGACCTGTCCTGCCTTTCTGGATTTTACACTTTTTTCAGATGGCGCTTTTGACCAGGGGGCAGTGAGACTTTATTGTTGTGCAGATTTCCTTTACACGCTTGCTTGGTTGTCCAAAAAGGGCGTATGCGTTTTTTCCTGAATATATTCAGGAAAAAACGCATACGCCCTTTTTGGCCAAGTGCATCATTGTCGACATTCTCCCTCTTTTCCTATGCTTTAAGTGCAATTCCAGTCTACCACCTGAAATCGTTTTCCTGAAATTCTGCCCCGCTTTCCAGTCCTCTTCGAAGACTTACTTCAGTACATTTTTGCACGATAGCTGTCATTCTTAACTCTGTAGGTTTCTGAATTACAGTGACCCTGAGCTCCTTTCTTCAACTCGCTTTCTTGTGAGCTGACCGCAAACCCGCAGGACTGCTTCAGGCCCTAATCTGTTTCCGGTAGGGCACGCTGAGCCTTTGGTTATTTCCTCTTCCTGGTGGGAAATGAGCGTTCCATTTGCCCGTGCAGAGACCTACAGCTAGTCTCTCATTGGTTCTCCCTATTCCTGTTCATCTTGCACAGAAATTGCAAACTGTGCCAAACAGGAGGTTAAATGCACTGACTCTCCAAGTGGGGAGAGTGTTAGTAAAGCGTCTGGAATGGTGAACCTGAGTGCCAGGGGACGAAAACTGAGATGTATTTGAAAACGTTTCCCAATCACACGGTGGACCATACTCTGGGTTTCCCATGCATGTTTTAGCTGAAGGAAGAATCCCTTAAACCTGGAGAGTTGGGACCCTTGGAATGGGTATCATGCAGTATGACTTCAAAGGGTCTGCATTTGCTCACTGAACCTCACCAATGCTATCAGCCCGAAGTGTCCAGCCTTATGTCTCACTCACCTCTGGGTGTAGATGGGGTAAATCCAGGTTGCATGACAAGCCCTGAATGAATTATTTAAGAATTGCTCTCTATTTCACTGTCATTGTGTTTTGTTTTTGAAATTTATGTTGATAATGGGATTTATCAGATTTTCTCTGCTGCGTTGAGGTCGCTGTACACACGCTTGATTTCCTTATGGAGACATATAAATCCATGGGTTTTAAGATTCTTACTTGTCAGGTATCTTCCCATGCGTTGAATATGGGGTGTTGAGTCCATTTCGTTGAGCAAGGAGTAGGTCTTGTCTTTTATATATTTGGCTTATGGAACGCTATCTGTGCTAATTTCAATCTCTGGTTTTATGCAGCACCCCAACTCACCTTTTCCCTTAATCAAGCATAAGTTGGTTTTCTCAATTTGAGACCCTGTTCTGTTTTGTAATTCAGTTCATGTGTAGCCAAGTTTACATTCCTTGTATTAGTGATATCTTATGATGTTTCTTTTTCAGTGTGACTTATTTCTCGTAGAATCATCGTACCTGAATCCACTCATTATGCCGCTACGGGCCTGATGACGTAGATTTCATTGCTGAGTGATATTCCATTGTACGTGCGTACCACAACTTCTTTATGCATTTTTTGCTTTCTCGGATATTTAACTTGTACCGTAGACGAGGTTCTTGTAAACACAGCCATCCCAAACTTTGGGGTGGCTGTGTGTTTTTGATTTTAATTTCCCTAAGCTATAGGACCATAAGTGGAAGTGCCATAGGCTGTGTTGCTTTGTTTCCTACGTGTTTCAGGAAACACCATACACTTCTCCAGATTGGGGGTTTGCAATTTCCATCCCGCCCATCAGCATAACAAGGCTCCCTGTTCTCCATGACCTGTCCTGCCTTTCTGGATTATACACTTTTATCAGATGGCCCTTTTAACCGGGGGGCAGTGAGACTTCATTGTAGTGCTGATTTCTTTACACGCTTGCTTGGTTGGCCAAAAAGTGTGTATGAGTTTTTTCCTGAATATTTTCAGGAAAAAACGCATACGCCCTTTTTGGCCAAGTGCATCATTGTCGACATTCTGCCTCTTTTCCTATGCTTTAAGTGCAATTCCAGTCTACCCCCTGAAATCGTTTTCCTGAAATTCTGCCCCGCTTTCAAGTCCTCTTCGAAGACGTACTTCAGTACATTTTTGGACGATAGCTGTCATTCATAACTCTGCAGGTTTGTGAATTACAGTGCCCCTGAGCTCCTTTCTTCAACTCGCATTCTTGTGAGCTGGCTGCAAAACCGCAGGATTGCTTCAGGCCCTAATCTGTTTCTGGTAGGGCACACTGAGCCTTTGGTTAATTCGTCTTCCTGGTGGGAAATGAGCGTTCAATTTGCCCGTGCAGACACCTACAGCTAGTCTCTCATTGGTTCTCCCTATTCCTGTTCATCTTGCGAAGAAATTGCAAAGTGTGCCAAACCGGACATTAAAGGTACAGACTCTCCAAGTGGGGAGAGTGTTAGTAAAGGGTCTGGAATGGTGAACCCGAGTACCAGGGTTTGAAAACTTAGATGCATTTGAAAACGTTTCCCAATCACACGGTGGACCATACTCTGGGTTTCCCATGCATGTTTTAGCTGAAGGAAGAATCCCTTAAACCTGGAGAGTTGGGACCCATGGAATGGGTACCATGCAGTATGACGTCAAAGGGTCTGCGTTTGCTCACCGAAACTCACCAATGCTATCAGCCCGAAGTGTCCAGCCTTATGTCTCACCCAACTCTGGGTGAAATGTGGTAAATCCAGGTTGCATCTCAAGCCCTGAATGAATTATTTAAGAATTGCTCTCTATTTCACTGTCATTGTGTTTTGTTTTTGAAATTTATTTTGATAATGGGATTTATCGGATTTTCACTGCTGCGTTTAGGCCATTGTAAACACGATTGATTTCCTTATGGAGACATATAAATCCATTGGTTTTAAGATTCTTACTTTTCAGGTATCATCCCAGGCGTTGAATATGGGGTGTTGAGTCCATTTCGTTGAGCAAGGAGTAGGTCTTGTCTATTATATATTTGGCTTATGGAACGGTATCTGTGCTAATTTCAATCTCTGGTTTTATGCAGCACCCCAACTCACCTTTCCCCTTAATCAAGCATAAGTTGGTTTTCTAAATTTGAGACCCTGTTCTGTTTTGTAATTCAGTTCATGTGTAGCCAAGTTTACATTCCGTGTATTAGTGATATCTTATGATGTTTCTTATTCTGTGTGAAGTATTTCTCGTAGAATCATCGTACCTGAATCCACTCATTATGCCGCTACGGGCCTGATGACGTAGATTTCATTGCTGAGTGATATTCCATTGTACGTGCGTACCACAACTTCTTTATCCATTTTTTGCTTTCTCGGATATTTAACTTGTGGCGTAGACGAGGTTCTTGTCAACTGAGCCGTCCCAAATTTTGGGGTGGCTGTGTGTTTTTGATTTTAATTTCCCTAAGCTATAGGACCATAAGTGGAAGTGCCATAGGCTGTGTTGCTTTGTTTCCTACGTGTTTCAGGAAACACCATACACTTCTCCAGAGTGGCTGTTGGCAATTCACATCCCGCCCATCAGCATAACAAGGCTCCCTGATCTCCATGACCTGTCCTGCCTTTCTGGATTTTACACTTTTTTCAGATGGCGCTTTTGACCAGGGGGCAGTGAGACTTTATTGTTGTGCAGATTTCCTTTACACGCTTGCTTGGTTGTCCAAAAAGGGCGTATGCGTTTTTTCCTGAATATATTCAGGAAAAAACGCATACGCCCTTTTTGGCCAAGTGCATCATTGTCGACATTCTCCCTCTTTTCCTATGCTTTAAGTGCAATTCCAGTCTACCACCTGAAATCGTTTTCCTGAAATTCTGCCCCGCTTTCCAGTCCTCTTCGAAGACTTACTTCAGTACATTTTTGCACGATAGCTGTCATTCTTAACTCTGTAGGTTTCTGAATTACAGTGACCCTGAGCTCCTTTCTTCAACTCGCTTTCTTGTGAGCTGACCGCAAACCCGCAGGACTGCTTCAGGCCCTAATCTGTTTCCGGTAGGGCACGCTGAGCCTTTGGTTATTTCCTCTTCCTGGTGGGAAATGAGCGTTCCATTTGCCCGTGCAGAGACCTACAGCTAGTCTCTCATTGGTTCTCCCTATTCCTGTTCATCTTGCACAGAAATTGCAAACTGTGCCAAACAGGAGGTTAAATGCACTGACTCTCCAAGTGGGGAGAGTGTTAGTAAAGCGTCTGGAATGGTGAACCTGAGTGCCAGGGGACGAAAACTGAGATGTATTTGAAAACGTTTCCCAATCACACGGTGGACCATACTCTGGGTTTCCCATGCATGTTTTAGCTGAAGGAAGAATCCCTTAAACCTGGAGAGTTGGGACCCTTGGAATGGGTATCATGCAATATGACTTCAAAGGGTCTGCATTTGCTCACTGAACCTCACCAATGCTATCAGCCCGAAGTGTCCAGCCTTATGTCTCACTCACCTCTGGGTGTAGATGGGGTAAATCCAGGTTGCATGACAAGCCCTGAATGAATTATTTAAGAATTGCTCTCTATTTCACTGTCATTGTGTTTTGTTTTTGAAATTTATGTTGATAATGGGATTTATCAGATTTTCTCTGCTGCGTTGAGGTCGCTGTACACACGCTTGATTTCCTTATGGAGACATATAAATCCATGGGTTTTAAGATTCTTACTTGTCAGGTATCTTCCCATGCGTTGAATATGGGGTGTTGAGTCCATTTCGTTGAGCAAGGAGTAGGTCTTGTCTTTTATATATTTGGCTTATGGAACGCTATCTGTGCTAATTTCAATCTCTGGTTTTATGCAGCACCCCAACTCACCTTTTCCCTTAATCAAGCATAAGTTGGTTTTCTCAATTTGAGACCCTGTTCTGTTTTGTAATTCAGTTCATGTGTAGCCAAGTTTACATTCCTTGTATTAGTGATATCTTATGATGTTTCTTTTTCAGTGTGACTTATTTCTCGTAGAATCATCGTACCTGAATCCACTCATTATGCCGCTACGGGCCTGATGACGTAGATTTCATTGCTGAGTGATATTCCATTGTACGTGCGTACCACAACTTCTTTATGCATTTTTTGCTTTCTCGGATATTTAACTTGTACCGTAGACGAGGTTCTTGTAAACACAGCCATCCCAAACTTTGGGGTGGCTGTGTGTTTTTGATTTTAATTTCCCTAAGCTATAGGACCATAAGTGGAAGTGCCATAGGCTGTGTTGCTTTGTTTCCTACGTGTTTCAGGAAACACCATACACTTCTCCAGATTGGGGGTTTGCAATTTCCATCCCGCCCATCAGCATAACAAGGCTCCATGTTCTCCATGACCTGTCCTGCCTTTCTGGATTATACACTTTTATCAGATGGCCCTTTTAACCGGGGGGCAGTGAGACTTCATTGTAGTGCTGATTTCTTTACACGCTTGCTTGGTTGGCCAAAAAGTGTGTATGAGTTTTTTCCTGAATATTTTCAGGAAAAAACGCATACGCCCTTTTTGGCCAAGTGCATCATTGTCGACATTCTGCCTCTTTTCCTATGCTTTAAGTGCAATTCCAGTCTACCCCCTGAAATCGTTTTCCTGAAATTCTGCCCCGCTTTCAAGTCCTCTTCGAAGACGTACTTCAGTACATTTTTGGACGATAGCTGTCATTCATAACTCTGCAGGTTTGTGAATTACAGTGCCCCTGAGCTCCTTTCTTCAACTCGCATTCTTGTGAGCTGGCTGCAAAACCGCAGGATTGCTTCAGGCCCTAATCTGTTTCTGGTAGGGCACACTGAGCCTTTGGTTAATTCGTCTTCCTGGTGGGAAATGAGCGTTCAATTTGCCCGTGCAGACACCTACAGCTAGTCTCTCATTGGTTCTCCCTATTCCTGTTCATCTTGCGAAGAAATTGCAAACTGTGCCAAACCGGACATTAAAGGTACAGACTCTCCAAGTGGGGAGAGTGTTAGTAAAGGGTCTGGAATGGTGAACCCGAGTACCAGGGTTTGAAAACTTAGATGCATTTGAAAACGTTTCCCAATCACACGGTGGACCATACTCTGGGTTTCCCATGCATGTTTTAGCTGAAGGAAGAATCCCTTAAACCTGGAGAGTTGGGACCCATGGAATGGGTACCATGCAGTATGACGTCAAAGGGTCTGCGTTTGCTCACCGAAACTCACCAATGCTATCAGCCCGAAGTGTCCAGCCTTATGTCTCACCCAACTCTGGGTGAAATGTGGTAAATCCAGGTTGCATCCCAAGCCCTGAATGAATTATTTAAGAATTGCTCTCTATTTCACTGTCATTGTGTTTTGTTTTTGAAATTTATTTTGATAATGGGATTTATCGGATTTTCACTGCTGCGTTTAGGCCATTGTAAACACGATTGATTTCCTTATGGAGACATATAAATCCATTGGTTTTAAGATTCTTACTTTTCAGGTATCATCCCAGGCGTTGAATATGGGGTGTTGAGTCCATTTCGTTGAGCAAGGAGTAGGTCTTGTCTATTATATATTTGGCTTATGGAACGGTATCTGTGCTAATTTCAATCTCTGGTTTTATGCAGCACCCCAACTCACCTTTCCCCTTAATCAAGCATAAGTTGGTTTTCTAAATTTGAGACCCTGTTCTGTTTTGTAATTCAGTTCATGTGTAGCCAAGTTTACATTCCGTGTATTAGTGATATCTTATGATGTTTCTTATTCTGTGTGAAGTATTTCTCGTAGAATCATCGTACCTGAATCCACTCATTATGCCGCTACGGGCCTGATGACGTAGATTTCATTGCTGAGTGATATTCCATTGTACGTGCGTACCACAACTTCTTTATCCATTTTTTGCTTTCTCGGATATTTAACTTGTGCCGTAGACGAGGTTCTCGTCAACAGAGCCTTCCCAAATTTTGGGGTGGCTGTGTGTTTTTGATTTTAATTTCCCTAAGCTATAAGACGATAAGTGGAAGTGCCATAGGCTGTGTTGCTTTGTTTCCTACGTGTTTCAGGAAACACCATACACTTCTCCAGAGTGGCTGTTGGCAATTCACATCCCGCCCATCAGCATAACAAGGCTCCCTGTTCTCCATGACCTGTCCTGCCTTTCTGGATTTTACACTTTTTTCAGATGGCGCTTTTGACCAGGGGGCAGTGAGACTTTATTGTTGTGCAGATTTCCTTTACACGCTTGCTTGGTTGGCCAAAAAGGGCGTATGCGTTTTTTCCTGAATATATTCAGGAAAAAACGCATACGCCCTTTTTGGCCAAGTGCATCATTGTCGACATTCTGCCTCTTTTCCTATGCTTTAAGTGCAATTCCAGTCTACCCCCTGAAATCGTTTTCCTGAAATTCTGCCCCGCTTTCCAGTCCTCTTCGAAGACTTACTTCAGTACATTTTTGGACGATAGCTGTCATTCTTAACTCTGCAGGTTTTTGAATTACAGTGACCCTGAGCTCCTTTCTTCAACTCGCTTTCTTTTGAGCTGGCTGCAAAACCGCAGTATTGCTTCAGGCCCTAATCTGTTTCCTGCAGGGCACGCTGAGCCTTTGGTTAATTCCTCTTCCTGCTGGGAAATGAGCGTTCCATTTGCCCGTGCAGACACCTACAGCTAGTCTCTCATTGGTTCTCCCTATTCCTGTTCATCTTGCGCAGAAATTGCCAACTGTGCCAAACAGGAGGTTAAATGCACTGACTCTCCAAGTGGGGAGAGTGTTAGTAAAGCGTCTGGAATGGTGAACCCGAGTGCCAGGGCACGAAAACTGAGATGCATTTGAAAACGTTTCCCAATCACACGGTGGACCTTACTCTGGGTTTCCCATGCATGTTTTACCTGAAGGTAGAATCCCTTAAACCTGGAGAGTTGGGACCCTTGGAATGGGTACCATGCAGTATGATTTCAAAGGGTCTGCATTTGCTCACCGAACCTGACCAATGCTATCAGCCCGAAGTGTCCAGCCTTATGTCTCACCCAGCTCTGGGTGTAGATGTGGTAAATCCAGGTTTCATGACAAGCCCTGAATGAATTATTTAAGAATTGCTCTCTATTTCACTGTCATTGTGTTTTGTTTTTGAAATTTATGTTGATAATGGGATTTATCGGATTTTCACTGCTGCGTTCAGGCCACTGTACACACGCTTGATTTCCTTATGGAGACATATAAATCCATGGGTTTTAAGATTCTTACTTGTCAGGTATATTCCCAGACGTTGAATATGTGGTGTTGAGTCCATTTCGTTGAGCAAGGAGTAGGTCTTGTCTATTATATATTTGGCTTATGGAACGGTATCTGTTCTAATTTTAATCTCTGGTTTTATGCAGCACCCCAACTCACCTTTCCCCTTAAGCAAGCAAAAGTTGGTTTTCTAAATTTGAGACCCTGTTCTGTTTTGTAATACAGTTCATGTGTAGCCAAGTTTACATTCCGTGTATTAGTGATATCTTATGATGTTTCTTTTTCAGTGTGACTTATTTCTCGTAGAATCATCGTACCTGAATCCACTCATTATGCCGCTACGGGCATGATGACGTACATTTCATTGCTGAGTGATATTCCATTGTACGTGCGTACCGCAACTGCTTTATGCATTTTTTGCTTTCTCGGATATTTAACTTGTACCGTAGACGAGGTTCTTGTCAACAGAGCCGTCCCAAACTTTGGGGTGGCTGTGTGTTTTTGGTTTTAATTTCCCTAAGCTATAAGACCATAAGTGGAAGTGCCATAGGCTGTGTTGCTTTGTTTCCTACGTGTTTCAGGAAACACCATACACTTCTCCAGAGTGGCTGTTGGCAATTTCCATCCCGCCCATCAGCATAACAAGGCTCCCTGTTCTCCATGACCTGTCCTGCCTTTCTGGATTTTACACTTTTTTCAGATGCCCCTTTTGACCGGGGGGCAGGGAGACTTCATTGTAGTGCATATTGCCTTTACACACTTGGTCGGTAGGCCAAAAAGGGCGTATGCGTTTTTTCCTGAATATATTCAGGAAAAAACGCATACGCCCTTTTTGGCCAAGTGCATCGTTGTCGACATTCTGCCTCTTTTCCTATGCTTTAAGTGCAATTCCAGTCTACCCCCTGAAATCGTTTTCCTGAAATTCTGCCCCGCTTTCCAGTCCTCTTCGAAGACTTACTTAAGTACATTTTTGGACGATAGCTGTCATTATTTACTCTGTAGGTTTTTGAATTACAGTGACCCTGAGCTCCTTTCTTCAACTCGCTTTCTTTTGAGCTGGCCGCAAACCCGCAGGACTGCTTCAGGCCCTAATCTGTTTCCGGCAGGGCACGCTGAGCCTTTGGTTAATTCCTCTTCCTGGTGGGAAATGAGCGTTCCATTTGCCCGTGCAGAGACCTACAGCTAGTCTCTCATTGGTTCTCCCTATTCCTGTTCATCTTGCACAGAAATTGCAAACTGTGCCAAACAGGAGGTTAAATGCACTGACTCTCCTAGTGGGGAGAGTGTTAGTAAAGCGTCTGGAATGGTGAACCTGAGTGCCAGGGGACGAAAACTGAGATGCATTTGAAAACGTTTCCCAATCACACGGTGGACCATACTCTGGGTTTCCCATGCATGTTTTAGCTGAAGGAAGAATCCCTTAAACCTGGAGAGTTGGGACCCTTGGAATGGGTATCATGCAGTATGACTTCAAAGGGTCTGCATTTGCTCACTGAACCTCACCAATGCTATCAGCCCGAAGTGTCCAGCCTTATGTCTCACTCACCTCTGGGTGTAGATGGGGTAAATCCAGGTTGCATGACAAGCCCTGAATGAATTATTTAAGAATTGCTCTCTATTTCACTGTCATTGTGTTTTGTTTTTGAAATTTATGTTGATATTGGGATTTATCGGATTTTCACTGCTGGGTTGAGGCCGCTGTACACAAGCTTGATTTCCTTATGGAGACATATAAATCCATGGGTTTTAAGATTCTTACTGGTCATGTATCTTCTCAGGCGTTGAATATGTGGTGTTGAGTCCATTTCGTTGAGCAAGGAGTAGGTCTTGTCTTTTATATATTTGGCTTATGGAACGGTATCTGTGCTAATTTCAATCTCTGGTTTTATGCAGCACCCCAACTCACCTTTCCCCATAAGCAAGCATAAGTTGGTTTTCTAAATTTGAGACCCTGTTCTGTTTTGTAATTCAGTTCATGTGTAGCCAAGTTTACATTCCGTGTATTAGTGATATCTTATGATGTTTCTTTTTCAGTGTGACTTATTTCTCGTAGAATCATCGTACCTGAATCCACTCATTATGCCGCTACGGGCCTGATGACGTAGATTTCATTGCTGAGTGATATTCCATTATAAGTGCGTACCACAACTTCTTTATGCATTTTTTGCTTTCTCGGATATTTAACTTGTACCGTAGACGAGGTTCTTGTAAACAGAGCCGTCCCAAACTTTGAGGTGGCTGTGTGTTTTTGATTTTAATTTCCCTAAGCTATAGGACCATAAGTGGAATTGACATAGGCTGTGTTGCTTTGTTTCCTATATGTTTCAGGAAACACCATACACTTCTCCAGAGTGGGTGTTTGCAATTTCCATCCCGCCCATCAACATAACAAGGCTCCCTGTTCTCCATGACCTGTCCTGCCTTTCTGGATTTTACACTTTTTTCAGATGGCCCTTTTGACCGGGTGGCAGTGAGACTTCATTTTAGTGCAGATTTCCTTTACACGCTTGCTTGGTTGGCCAAAAAGTGTGTATGCATTTTTTCGTGAATATTTTCAGGAAAAAACGCATACGCTCTTTTTGGCCAAGTGCATCATTGTCGACATTCTGCCTCTTTTCCTATGCTTTAAGTGCAATTCCAGTCTACCCCCTGAAATCGTTTTCCTGAAATTCTGCCCCGCTTTCAAGTCCTCTTCGAAGACTTACTTCAGTACATTTTTGGACGATACCTGTCATTCATAACTCTGCAGGTTTGTGAATTACAGTGCCCCTGAGCTCCTTTCTTCAACTCGCTTTCTTGTGAGCTGGCCTCAAAACCGCAGGATTGCTTCAGGCGCTAATGTGTTTCCGGCAGGGCACACTGAGCCTTTGGTTAATTTGTCTTCCTGTTGGGAAATGAGCGTTCCATTTGCCCGTGCATACACCTACAGCTAGTCTCTCATTGGTTCTCCCTATTCCTGTTCATCTTGCGCAGAAATTGCCAAATGTGCCAAATAGGATGTTAAAGGCCTTGACTCTCCAAGTGGGGAGAGTGTTAGTAAAGCGTCTGGAATGGTGAACCCGAGTACCAGGGGACGAAAACTGAGATGCATTTGAAAACGTTTCCCAATCACACAGTGGACCATACTCTGGGTTTCCCATGCATGTTTTAGCTGAAGGAAGAATCCCTTAAACCTGGAGAGTTGGGACCTATGGAATGGGTACCATGCTGTACGACTTCAAAGGGTCTGCATTTGCTCACCGAACCTCACCTATGCTATCAGCCTGAAGAGTCCAGCCTTATGTCTCACCCATCTCTGGGTGTAGATGTGGTAAATCCAGTTTGCATCACAAGCCCTGATTGAATTATTTAAGAATTGCTCTCTATTTCACTGTCATTGTGTTTTGTTTTTGAAATTTATTTTGATAATGGGATTTATTGGATTTTCACTGCTGCGTTTCGGCCGCTGTACACACGCTTGATTTCCTTATGGAGACATATAAATCCATGGGTTTTAAGATTCTTACTTGTCAGGTATCTTCGCAGGCATTGAATATGGGGTGTTGAGTCCATTTCGTTGAGCAAGAAGTAGGTCTTGTCTATTATATATTTGGCTTATTTAACGGTATCTGTGCTAATTTCAATCTCTGATTTTATGCAGCACCCCAACTCACCTTTCCCCATAAGCAAGCATAAGTTGGTTTTCTAAATTTGAGACCCTGTTCTGTTTTGTAATTCAGTTCATGTGTAGCCAAGTTTACATTCCGTTTATTAGTGATATCTTATGATGTTTCTTTTTCTGTGTGACTTATTTCTCATAGAATCATCGTACCTGAATCGACTCATTATGCCGCTACGGGCCTGATGACGTAGATTTCATTGCTGAGTGATATTCCATTGTACGTGCGTACCACAACTTCTTTATGCATTTTTTGCTTTCTCGGATATTTAACTTGTACCGTAGATGAGGTTCTTGTAAACAGAGCCGTCCCAAACTTTGGGGTGGCTGTGTGTTTTTGATTTTAATTTCCCTAAGCTATAGGACCATAAGTGGAAGTGCCATAGGCTGTGTTGCTTTGTTTCCTACGTGTTTCAGGAAACACCATACACTTCTCCAGAGTGGCTGTTGGCAATTTACATAACGCCCATCAGCATAACAAGGCTCCCTGTTCTCCATGACCTGTCCTGCCTTTCTGGATTTTACACTTTTTTCAGATGCCCCTTTTGACCGGGGGGCAGGGAGACTTCATTGTAGTGCATATTGCCTTTACACACTTGCTCGGTAGGCCAAAAAGGGCGTATGCGTTTTTTCCTGAATATATTCAGGAAAAAACGCATACGCCCTTTTTGGCCAAGTGCATCATTGTCGACATTCTGCCTCTTTTCCTATGCTTTAAGTGCAATTCCAGTCTACCCCCTGAAATCGTTTTCCTGAAATTCTGCGCCGCTTTCAAGTCCTCTTCGAAGACTTACTTCAATACATTTTTGGACGATAGCTGTCATTCATAACTCTGCAAGTTTGTGAATTACAGTGCCCCTGAGCTCCTTTCTTCAACTCGCTTTCTTGTGAGCTGGCCGCAAAACCGCAGGATTGCTTCAGGCTCTAATCTGTTTCCGGCAGGGCACGCTGATCCTTTGGTTAATTCCTCTTCCTGGTGGGAATTGAGTGTTCCATTTGCCCGTGCAGACACCTACAGCTAGTCTCTCATTGGTTCTCCCTATTCCTGTTCATCTTGCGCAGAAATTGCCAACTGTGCCAAACAGGAGGTTAAAGGCACTGACTCTCCAAGTGGGGAGAGTGTTAGTAAAGCGTCTGGAATGGTGAACCCGAGTACCAGGGGACGAAAACTGAGATGCATTTGAAAACGTTTCCCAATCACACGGTGGACCATACTCTGGGTTTCCCATGCATGTTTTAGCTGAAGGAAGAATCCCTTATACCTGGAGAGTTGGGACCTATGGAATGGGTACCATGCTGTACGTCTCCAAAGGGTCTGCATTTGCTCACCTAACCTCACCTATGCTATCAGCCTGAAGAGTCCAGCCTTATGTCTCACCCAGCTCTGGGTGTAGATGTGGTAAATCCAGGTTGCATCACAAGCCCTGATTGAATTATTTAAGAATTTCTCTCTATTTCACTGTCATTGTGTTTGTTTTTGAAATTTATTATGATAATGTGATTTATCGGATTTTCCCTGCTGCATTTAGGCCGCTGTACACACGCTTGATTTCCTTATGGAGACATATAAATCCATGGGATTTAAGATTCTTACTTGTCAGGTATCTTCCCATGCGTTGAATATGGGGTGTTGAGTCCATTTCATTGAGCAAGGAGTAGGTCTTGTCTATTATATATTTGGCTTATGGAACGGTATCTGTTGTAATTTCAATCTCTGGTTTTATGCAGCACCCCAACTCACCTTTCCCCTTAAGCAAGCCAAAGTTGGTTTTCTAAATTTGAGACCCTGTTCTGTTTTGTAATTCAGTTCATGTGTAGCCAAGTTTACATTCCGTGTATTAGTGATATCTTATGATGTTTCTTTTTCAGTGTGACTTATTTTTCGTAGAATCATCGTACCTGAATCCACTCATTATGCCGCTACAGGCATGATGACGTACATTTCATTGCTGAGTCATATTCCATTGTACGTGCGTACCACAACATCTTTATGCATTTTTTGCTTTCTCGGATATTTAACTTGTACCGTAGACGAGGTTCTTGTCAACAGAGCCGTCCCAAACTTTGGGGTGGCTCTGTGTTTTTGATTTTAATTATCCTAAGCTGTAGGACCATAAGTGGAAGTCACATAGGCTGCGCTGCTTTGTTTCCTACGTGTTTCAGGAAACACCATACACTTCTCCAGATTGGCTGTTGGCAATTTACATAACGCCCATCAGCATAACAAGGCTCCTAGTTCTCCATGACCTGTCCTGCCTTTCTGGATTTTACACATTTTTCAGATGCCCCTTTTGACCAGGGGGCAGGGAGAGTTCATTGTAGTGCATATTGCTTTTACACGCTTGCTTGGTTGGCCAAAAAGGGCGTATGCGTTTTTTCCTGAATATATACAGCAAAAAACGCATACGCCCTTTTTGGCCAAGTGCATCATTGTCGACATTCTGCCTCTTTTCCTATGCTTTAAGTGCAATTCCAGTCTACCTCCTGAAATCGTTTTCCTGAAATTCTGCCCCGATTTCAAGTCCTCTTCGAAGACTTACTTCAGTACATTTTTGGACGATAGCTGTCATTCATAGCTCTGCAGGTTTGTGAATTACAGTGCCCCTGAGCTCCTTTCTTCAACTCGCATTCTTGTGAGCTGGCTGCAAAACCGCAGGATTGCTTCAGGCCCTAATCTGTTTCCGGCAGGGCACGCTGAGCCTTTGGTTAATTCCTCTTCCTGGTGGGAATTGAGCATTCCATTTGCCCGTGCAGACACCTACAGCTAGTATCTCATTGGTTCTCCCTATTCCTGTTCATCTTGCGCAGAAATTGCCAACTGTGCCAAACAGGATGTTAAAGGCACTGACTCTCCAAATGGGGAGAGTGTTAGTAAAGCCTCTGGAATGGTGAACCCGAATACCAGGGGACGAAAACTGAGATGCATTTGAAAACGTTTCCCAATCACACGGTGAACCATACTCTGGGTTTCCCATGCATGTTTTAACTGAAGGAAGAACCCCTTAAACCTGGAGAGTTGGGACCTATGGAATGGTGACCATGCTGTACGACTTCAAAGGGTCTGCATTTGCTCACCGAACCCCACCTATGCTATCAGCCTGAAGTGTCCAGCCTTATGTCTCACCCAGCTCTGGGTGGAGATGTGGTAAATCCAGGTTGCATCACAAGCCCTGAATGAATTATTTAAGAATTGCTCTCTATTTCACTGTCATTGTGTTTAGTTTTTGAAATTTATTTTGATAATGGGATTTATTGCATTTTCACTGCTGCGTTTAGGCCGCTGTACACACGCTTGATTTCCTTATGGAGACATATAAATCCATGTGTTTTATGATTCTTACTTGTCAGGTATCTTCCCAGGCATTGAATATGGGGTGTTGAGTCCATTTCGTTGAGCAAGAAGTAGGTCTTTTCTATTATATATTTGGCTTATGGAACGGTATCTGTGCTAATTTCAATCTCTGGTTTTATGCAGCACCGCAACTCACCTTTCCCCATAAGCAAGCATAAGTTGGTTTTCTAAATTTGAGACCCTGTTCTGTTTTGTAATTCAGTTCATGTGTAGGCAAGTTTACATTCCATGTATTACTGATATCTTATGATGTTTCTTTTTCTGTGTGACTTATTTCAGGTAGAATCATCGTACCTGAATCCACTCATTATGCCGCTATGGGCCTGATGACGTAGATTTCATTGCTGAGTGATATTCCATTGTACGTGCGTACCACAACTTCTTTATGCATTTTTTGCTTTCTCGGATATTTAACTTGTACCGTAGACGAGGTTCTTGTAAACACAGCCATCCCAAACTTTGGGGTGGCTGTGTGTTTTTGATTTTAATTTCCCTAAGCTATAGGACCATAAGTGGAAGTGCCATAGGCTGTGTTGCTTTGTTTCCTACGTGTTTCAGGAAACACCATACACTTCTCCAGAGTGGCTGTTGGCAATTCACATCCCGCCCATCAGCATAACAAGGCTCCGTGTTCGCCATGACCTGTCCTGCCTTTCTGGATTTTACACTTGTTTCAGATGGTGCTTTTGACCAGGGGGCAGTGAGACTTTATTGTTGTGCAGATTTCCTTTACACGCTTGCTTGGTTGGCCAAAAAGTGCGTATGCGTTTTTTCCTGAATATTTGCAGGAAAAAACGCATACACCCTTTTTGGCCAAGTGCATCATTGTCGACATTCTCCCTCTTTTCGTATGCTTTAAGTGCAATTCCAGTGTAACCCCTGAAATCGTTTTCCTGAAATTCTGCCCCGCTTTCCAGTCCTCTTCGAAGACTTACTTCAGTACATTTTTGGACGATAGCTGTCATTCTTTACTCTGTAGGTTTTTGAATTACAGTGACCCTGAGCTCCTTTCTTCAACTCGCTTTCTTTTGAGCTGGCCGCAAACCCGCAGGACTGCTTCAGGCCCTAATCTGTTTCCGGCAGGGCACGCTGAGCCTTTGGTTAATTCCTCTTCCTGGTGGGAATTGAGCGTTCCATTTGCCCGTGCAGACACCTACAGCTAGTCTCTCATTGGTTCTCCCTATTCCTGTTCATCTTGCGCAGAAATTGCCAACTGTGCCAAACAGGAGGTTAAAGGCACTGACTCTCCAAGTGGGGAGAGTGTTAGTAAAGCGTCTGGAATGGTGAACCCGAGTACCAGGGGACGAAAACTGAGATGCATTTGAAAACGTTTCCCAATCACACGGTGGACCATACTCTGGGTTTCCCATGCATGTTTCAGCTGAAGGAAGAATCCCTTAATCCAGGAGAGTTGGGACCTATGGAATGGGTACCATGCTGTACGACTTCAAAGGGTCTGCATTTGCTCACCGAACCCCACCTATGCTATCAGCCTGAAGAGTCTAGCCTTATGTCTCACCCAGCTCTGGGTGTAGATGTGGTAAATCCAGGTTGCATCAGAAGCCCTGAATGAATTATTTAAGAATTGCTCTCTATTTCACTGTCATTGTGTTTAGTTTTTGAAATTTATTTTGATAATTGGATTTATTGGATTTTCACTGCTGCGTTTAGGCCGCTGTACACACGCTTGATTTCCTTATGGAGACATATAAATCCATGGGTTTTAAGATTCTTACTTGTCAGGTACCTTCCGAGGCATTGAATATGGGGTGTTGAGTCCATTTCGTTGAGCAAGAAGTAGGTCTTGTCTATTATATATTTGGCTTATGGAACGGTATCTGTGCTAATTTCAATCTCTGGTTTTATGCAGCACCGCAACTCACCTTTCCCCATAAGAAAGCAAAAGTTGGTTTTCTAAATTTGAGACCGTGTTCTGTTTTGTAATTCAGTTCATGTGTAGGCAAGTTTACATTCCATGTATTAGTGATATCTTATGATGTTTCTTTTTCTGTGTGAAGTATTTCTCGTAGAATCATCGTACCTGAATCCACTCATTATGCCGCTACGGGCCTGATGACGTAGATTTCATTGCTGAGTGATATTCCATTATACGTGCGTACCACAACTTTTTTATCCATTTTTTGCTTTCTCGGATATTTAACTTGTGCCGTAGACGAGGTTCTCGTCAACAGAGCCGTCCCAAATTTTGGGGTGGCTGTGTGTTTTTGATTTTAATTTCCCTAAGCTATAGGACCATAAGTGGAAGTGCCATAGGCTGTGTTGCTTTGTTTCCTACGTGTTTCAGCGAACACCATACACTTCTCCAGAGTGGGTGTTGGCAATTCACATCCCGCCCATCAGCATAACAAGGCTCCCTGTTCTCCATGACCTGTCCTGCCTTTCTGGATTTTACACTTTTATCAGATGGCCCTTTTGACCGGGGGGCAGTGAGACTTCATTGTAGTGCAGATTTCCTTTACACGCTTGCTTGGTTGGCCAAAAAGTGTGTATGCTTTTTTTCCTGAATATTTTCAGGAAAAAACGCATACACCCTTTTTGGCCAAGTGCATCATTGTCGACATTCTGCCTCTTTTCCTATGCTTTAAGTGCAATTCCAGTCTACCCCCTGAAATCGTTTTCCTGAAATTCTGCCCCGCTTTCAAGTCCTCTTTGAAGATTTACTTCAATACATTTTTGGACGATAGCTGTCATTCTTTACTCTGTAGGTTTTTGAATTACAGTGACCCTGAGCTCCTTTCTTCAACTCGCTTTCTTTTGAGCTGGCCGCAAACCCGCAGGACTGCTTCAGTCCCTAATCTGTTTCTGGCAGGGCACGCTGAGCCTTTGGTTAATTCGTCTTCCTGGTGGGAAATGAACGTTCCATTTGCCCGTGCAGACACCTACAGCTAGTCTCTCATTGGTTCTCCCTATTCCTGTTCATCTTGCGCAGAAAGTGCAAACTGTGCCAAACAGGAGTTTAAAGGCACTGACTCTCCAAGTGGGGAGAATGTTAGTAAAGCGTCTGGAATGGTGAAACCGAGTACCAGCGTTCGAAAACTGAGATGTATTTGAAAACGTTTCCCAATCACACGGTGGACCATACTCTGGGTTTCCCATGCATGTTTTAGCTGAAGGAAGATTCCCTTAAACCTGGAGAGTTGGGACCCATGGAATGGGTACCATGCAGTATGACTTCAAAGGGTCTGCGTTTGCTCACCGAACCTCACCAAAGCTATCAGCCCGAAGTGTCCAGCCTTATGTCTCACCCAGCTCTGGGTGTAGATGTGGTAAATCCAGGTTTCATCACAAGCCCTGAATGAATTATTTAAGAATTGCTCTCTATTTCACTGTCATTGTGTTTTGTTTTTGAAATTTATTTTGATAATTGGATTTATCGGATTTTCACTGCTGCGTTTATGCCGCTGTACACACGCTTGATTTCCTTGTGGAGACATATAAATCCATGGGTTTTAAGATTCTTACTTGTCAGGTATATTCCCAGGCGTTGAATATGGAGTGTTGAGTCCGTTTCGTTGAGCAAGGAGTAGGTCTTGTCTATTATATATTTGGCTTATGGAAAGGTATCTGTGCTAATTTCAATCTCTGGTTTTATGCAGCACCCCAACTCACCTTTCCCCATAAGCAAACATAAGTTGGTTTTCTAAATTTGATACCATGTTCTGTTTTGTAATTCAGTTCATGTGTAGTCAAATATACATTCCGTGTATTAGTGATATCTTATGATGTTTCTCTTTCTGTTTGACTTATTTCTCGTAGAATCATCGTACCTGAACCCACTCATTATGCCGATATGGGCCTGATGACGTAGATTTCATTGCTGAGTGATATTCCATTGTACGTGCATACCACAACTTCTTTATCCATTTTTTGCTTTCTCGGATATTTAACTTGTACCGTAGACGAGGTTCTTGTAAACAGAGCCGTCCCAAATTTTGGGGTGGCTGTGTGTTTTTGATTTTAATTTCCATAAGCTATAGGACCATAAGTGGAAGTGCCATAGGCTGTGTTGCTTTGTTTCCTATGTGTTTCAGGAAACACCATACACTTCTCCAGAGTGGCTGTTGGCAATTTACATCCTGCCCAGCAGCATAACAAGGCTCCCCGTTCTCCATGACCTGTCCTGCCTTTCTGGATTTTACACTTTTTTCAGATGGCCCTTTTGACCGGGGGGCAGTGAGACTCCATTGTAGTGCAGATTTCCTTTACACGCATGCTTGGTTGGCCAAAAAGGGCGTATGCGTTTTTTCCTGAATATATTCAGGAAAAAACGCATACGCCCTTTTTGGCCAAGTGCATCATTGTCGACATTCTGCCTCTTTTCCTATGCTTTAAGTGCAATTCCAGTCTACCCCCTGAAATCGTTTTCCTGAAACTCTGCCCCACTTTCAAGTCCTCTTCGAAGACTTACTTCAGTACATTTTTGGACGATAGCTGTCATTCATAACTCTGCAGGTTTGTGAATTACAGTGCCCCTGAGCTCCTTTCCTCAACTCGCTTTCTCGTGAGCTGGCTGCAAAACCGCAGGATTGCTTCAGGCCCTAATCTGTTTCCGGCAGGGCACGCTGAGCCTTTGGTTAATTCCTCTTCCTGGTGGGAAATGAGCGTTCCATTTGCCCGTGCAGACACCTACAGCTAGTCTCTCATTGGTTCTCCCTATTCCTGTTCATCTTGCGCAGAAATTGCAAACTGTGCCAAACAGGACGTTAAAGGCACTGACTCTCCAAGTGGGGAGAATGTTAGTAAAGCGTCTGGAATGGTGAACCCGAGTACCAGGGGACGAAAACTGAGATGCATTTGAAAACGTTTCCCGATCACACGGTGGACCATACTCTGGGTTTCCCATGCCTGATTTAGCTGAAGGAAGAATCCCTTAAACCTGGAAAGTTGGGACCCATGGAATGGGTACCAGGCAGTATGACTTCAAAGGGTCTGCGTTTGCTCACCGAACCTCACCAATGCTATCAGCCTGAAGTGTCCAGCCTTATGTCTCACACAGCTCTGGGTGTAGATGTGGTAAATCCAGGTTGCATCACAAGCCCTGAATGAATTATTTAAGAATTGCTCTCTATTTCACTCTCATTGTGTTTTGTTTTCGAAATTTATCTTGATAATGGGATTTATCTGATTTTCACTGCTGCGTTTAGGCCGCTGTACACATGCTTGATTTCCTTATGGAGACATATAAATCCATGGGTTTTAAGATTCTTACTTGTCAGGTATGTTCCCAGGCGTTGAATATGGGCTGTTCAGTCCATTTCGCTGAGCAAGGAGTAGGTCTTTTCTATTATATATTTGGCTTATGGAATGGTATCTGTGCTAATTTCAATCTCTGGTTTTATACAGCACCCAAATTCACCTTTCCCCATAAGCAAGCATAAGTTGGTTTTCTAAATTTGAGACCCTGTTCTGTTTTGTAATTCAGTTCATGTGTAGTCAAGTTTACATTCCGTGTATTAGTGATATCTTATGATGTTTCTTATTCTGTGTGACTTATTTCCCATAGAATCATCGTACTTGGATCCACTCATTATGCCGCTACGGGCCTGATGACGGAGATTTCATTGCTGAGTGATATTCCATTGTACGTGCGTACCACAACTTCTTTATCCATTTTTTGCTTTCTCGGATATTTAACTTGTACCGTAGATGAGGTTCTTGTAAACAGAGCCGTCCCAAACTTTGGGGTGGCTGTGTGTTTTTGATTTTAATTTCCCTAAGCTATAGGACCATAAGTGGAAGTGCCATAGGCTGTGTTGCTTTGTTTCCTACGTGTTTCAGGAAACACCATACACTTCTCCAGAATGGCTATTGGCAATTTACATCCTGCCCAGCAGCATAAAAAGGCTCCCTGTTCTCCATGACCTGTCCTGCCTTTCTGGATTTTACACTTTTTTCAGATGGCCCTTTTGACCGGGGGGCAGTGAGACTCCATTGTAGTGCAGATTTCCTTTACACGCATGCTTGGTTGGTCAAAAAGGGCGTATGCGTTTTTTCCTGAATATATTCAGGAAAAAACGCATACGCCATTTTTGGCCAAGTGCATCATTGTCGACATTCTGCCTCTTTTCCTATGCTTTAAATGCAATTCCAGTCTACCCCCTGAAATCGTTTTCCTGAAATTCTGCCCCGCTTTCAAGTCCTCTTCGAAGACTTACTTCAATACAATTTTGGACGATAGCTGTCATTCATAACTCTGCAGGTTTGTGAATTTCAGTGACCCTGAGCTCCTTTCTTCAACTCACTTTCTTGTGAGCTGGCTGCAAAACCGCAGGATTGCTTCAGGCCCTAATCTGTTTCCGGCAGGGCACGCTGAGCCTTTGGTTAATTCGTCTTCCTGGTGGGAAATGAGCGTTCCATTTGCCCGTGCAGACACGTACTGCTAGTCTCTCATTGGTTCTCCCTATTCCTGTTCATCTTGCGCAGAAATTGCAAACTGTGCCAAACAGGAGTTTAAAGGCACTGACTCTCCAAGTGGGGAGAATGTTAGTAAAGCGTCTGGAATGGTGAACCCGAGTACCAGCGTTCGAAAACTGAGATGCATTGGTAAACGTTTCCCAATCACACGGTGGACCATACTCTGGGTTTCCCATGCATGTTTTAGCTGA
This sequence comes from Delphinapterus leucas, assembly GCF_059928025.1. NCBI lineage: Eukaryota > Metazoa > Chordata > Mammalia > Artiodactyla > Monodontidae > Delphinapterus > Delphinapterus leucas. Next base: position 6,942,370 of record NW_028322243.1, on the reverse strand, counting down.
AAGAAGATTCCCTTAAACCTGGAGAGTTGGGACCCATGGAATGGGTACCATGCAGTATGACTTCAAAGGGTCTGCGTTTGCTCACCGAACCTCATCAAAGCTATCAGCCCGAAGTGTCCAGCCTTATGTCTCACCCAGCTCTGGGTGTAGATGTGGTAAATCCAGGTTTCATCACAAGCCCTGAATGAATTATTTAAGAATTGCTCTCTATTTCACTGTCATTGTGTTTTGTTTTTGAAATTTATTTTGATAATGGGATTTATCGGATTTTCACTGCTGCGTTTATGCTGCTGTACACACGCTTGATTTCCTTGTGGAGACATATAAATCCATGGGTTTTAAGATTCTTACTTGTCAGGTATATTCCCAGGCGTTGAATATGGAGTGTTGAGTCCATTTCGTTGAGCAAGGAGTAGGTCTTGTCTATTATATATTTGGCTTATGGAAAGGTATCTGTGCTAATTTCAATCTCTGGTTTTATGCAGCACCCCAACTCACCTTTCCCCATAAGCAAACATAAGTTGGTTTTCTAAATTTGACACCATGTTCTGTTTTGTAATTCAGTTCATGTGTAGTCAAATTTACATTCCGTGTATTAGTGATATCTTATGATGTTTCATTTTCTGTGTGACTTATTTCTCGTAGAATCATCGTACCTGAACCCACTCATTATGCCGATATGGGCCTGATGACGTAGATTTCATTGCTGAGTGATATTCCATTGTACGTGCATACCACAACTTCTTTATCCATTTTTTGCTTTCTCGGATATTTAACTTGTACCGTAGACGAGGTTCTTGTAAACAGAGCCGTCCCAAACTTTGGGGTGGCTGTGTGTTTTTGATTTTAATTTCCATAAGCTATAGGACCATAAGTGGAAGTGCCATAGGCTGTGTTGCTTTGTTTCCTATGTGTTTCAGGAAACACCATACACTTCTCCAGAGTGGCTGTTGGCAATTTACATCCCGCCCAGCAGCATAACAAGGCTCCCTGTTCTCCATGACCTGTCCTGCCTTTCTGGATTTTACACTTTTTTCAGATGGCCCTTTTGACCGGGGGGCAGTGAGACTTCATTGTAGTGCAGATTTCCTTTACACGCCTGCTTGGTTGGCCAAAAAGTGCGTATGCGTTTTTTCCTGAATATATTCAGGAAAAAACGCATCCGCCCTTTTTGGCCAAGTGCATCATTGTCGACATTCTGCCTCTTTTCCTATGCTTTAAGTGCAATTCCAGTCTACCCCCTGAAATCGTTTTCCTGAAATTGTGCCCCACTTTCAAGTCCTCTTCGAAGACTTACTTCAGTACATTTTTGGACGATAGCTGTCATTCATAACTCTGCAGGTTTGTGAATTTCAGTGCCCCTGAGCTCCTTTCCTCAACTCGCTTTCTCGTGAGCTGGCTGCAAAACCGCAGGATTGCTTCAGGCCCTAATCTGTTTCCGGCAGGGCACGCTGAGCCTTTGGTTAATTCCTCTTCCTGGTGGGAAATGAGCGTTCCATTTGCCAGTGCAGACACCTACAGCTAGTCTCTCATTGGTTCTCCCTATTCCTGTTCATCTTGCGCAGAATTTGCAAACTGTGCCAAACAGGAGGTTAAAGGCACTGACTCTCCAAGTGGGGAGAGTGTTAGTAAACGGTCTGGAATGGTGAACCCGAGTAAAAGGGGACGAAAACTGAGATGCATTTGAAAACGTTTCCCGGTCACACAGTGCACTGTACTGTGGGTTTCCCATGCATGTTTTAGCTGAAGGAAGAATCCCTTAAACCTGGAGAGTTGGGACCCATGGAATGGGTACCATGCAGTATGACTTGAAAGGGTCTGCATTTGCTCATCGAACCTCACCAATCCTATCAGCCCGAAGTGTCCAGCCTTATGTCTCACTCAGCTCTGGGTGTAGATGTGGTAAATCCAGGTCGCATCACAAGCCCTGAATGAATTATTTAAGAATTGCTCTCTATTTCACTGTCATTGTGTTTGTTTTTGTAATTCATTTTGATAATGGGTTTCATCGGATTTTCTCTGCTGCATTCATGCCGCTGTACACACACTTGAGTCTCTTACGGAGACATATAAATCCATGGGTTTGAAGATTCTTACTAGTCATGTGTAATCCTAGGCGTTGAATATGGGGTGTTTAGTCCATTTCGTTGAGCAAGGGCTAGGTCTTGACTATTACATATTTGGCTTATGGAAAGGTATCTGTGCTAATTTCTATCTCTGGTTTTATGCAGCACCACAACTCACCTTTCCCCTTAAGCAAGCATAAGTTGGTTTTCTAAATTTGAGACCCTGTTCTGTTTTGTAATTCAGTTCATGTGTAGCCAAGTTTACATTCCGTGTATTAGTGATATCTTATGATGTTTCATTTTCTGTGTGACTTATTTCTCGTAGAATCATCGTACCTGAATCCACTCATTATGCCGCGACGGGCCTGATGACATAGATTTCATTGGTGAGTGATATTCCTTTGTACGTACGTACCACACTTCTTTATCCATTTTTCGCTTTCTGGGATATTTAACTTGTACCGTAGACGAGGTTCTTGTAAACAGAGCCGTAAACAGAAACTTTGCGGTGGCTGTGTGTTTTTGATTTTAATTTCCCTAAGCTATAGGAAAATAAGTGGTAATGCCGTAGGCTCCGTTGCTTTGTTTTTTAGGTTTTTGAGGAAACACCATACACATCTCCAGAGTGGCTGTTGGCAATTTACATCCCGCCCATCAGCATAACAAGGCTCCCTGTTCTCCATGGCCTGTGCTGCCTTTCTGGATTTTACACTTTTTTCAGATGGCCCTTTTGAACGGGGGGCAGTGAGACTTCATTGTAGTGCAGATTTCTTTAACATGCTTGCTTGGTTGGCCAAAAAGGGCGTATGCGTTTTTTCCTGAATATATTCAGGAAAAAACGCATACGCCCTTTTTGGCCAAGTGCATCATTGTCGACGTTCTGCCTCTTTTCCTATGCTTTAAATGCAATTCCAGTCTACCCCCTGAAATCGTTTTCTTGCAATTCTGCCCCGCTTTCAAGTCCTCTTCGCAGCTTTCCTTCAATATATTTTTGCGTGATAGCTGTCATTTATAACTCTGCAGGTTTGTGAATTACAGTGTCCCTGAGCTCCTTTCTTCAACTCGCTTTCTTGTGAGCTGGCCGCAAACCCGCAGGATTGCTTCAGGCCCTAATCTGGTTCCGGCAGGGCATGCTGAGCCTTTGGTTAATTCCTCTTCCTGGTGGGAAATGAGCGTTAAATTTGCCCGTGCAGACACCTTCACACGAGTCTTCATGGTGCCACTTTGCCCCGGTTATCTCTATGGAGGTTGGAGTTGGAGGGCCTCCTCGCTCAAGGTCAGTGTGCCCACGGAGCCAACCCTGCAACTTCAGGGCATGGTTGGGTGTTAGGATCACCACGTGGGGTCCTTTTCCCTTCGGAGGGAGGTGGCCTTTTGGGCTGCTGATTTCCAGGTTTTCAGATACTGCCAGTATCTTGGCCAGATGTGGCGGTGGGCCAAGCCCCTTGGTGACCGCAGTTTATCCTACCTGGATCCCATTCTTGCATTGTTCCATCTCAAGTGGTCCCAGGTTTTACACTAATACTCCAATAGCGATTCACCGTTCACCAGGAATGTAAAGGTCAAAGGGTTTAGCTAAATTAGGGAGTTCCAGGGCAAGGGTCTGAATTGACTGCTCTTTCCATTCTTGAAAGGCCACTTCTGCATTCTATTCAAAAGGATCATCATCTTTTCCTTTCAGTGTTTCATATAGAGGCCCAGCTAGTAGACTGTAGTTAGGGATCCAGAAGCAGCAAACCCTGGCCTCCCCAGGAACCCCTAAGCTGTCTTCTAGTTTCAGAAATGGGTAAGGCTGTAAATTGTTTCTTCCCTTTCCTGGGATGGGCTTCTCCGACCTTCTGTGAGAATGAAGCCCAGGCAGGTCACCGTAGTCTGTGATATTTGAGCTTTGTCTTGGACAACTTGTATCCTTTATTGGCTTGGTAGTTCAGAGGTCTCCTTAGTAGGGCTGGCGATCAGAATGTCGTCTGCATATTGAAGGAGTGTTTCCTTTTCCAGAGGTAGAACTTTTAGTTCTTTAGCTGAGCTTTCCCCAAAGATGGTGTGGGAATTTTTGAACCCTTGGGGCAACACGGCCCGGAAGTATTGTTTTAGTTGTATGTTGAGTCCTGCCACTCACAAGCCAAAATTTCTTGTGACTCTGGGACTAATAGAATACAAAGGAAGGCATCATTGAAGACTAATACAGAATACCATGTCCTGGTGGTTGGTAGAATGACCAGCAGGGTGTAGGATTTAGGAACTACTGGAGGTATATCCTCGGTGGCTTCACTGATTGTCCTGACATCCTTTACCAGGACTCCAGCAGCCCATGGGGCTCTCGAGGTCAGGCCAATCCCAGGATATGGAGCTCACCTGGGCAGGTACCCCACCCCCACCCCAGCCCACGGGGCTCTCGTGTTCAGGCCCCTCCCAGGATACGGGGTTCCCTGGGCAGGTTCCCCTGCAGCCCATGGGTCTCTCGTGGTCAGGCCCCTCCCAGGATACAGAGCTACCCTTGCAGGTACCATGGCAGGGCTGGGAACACAGGAACCGTGCATATCGCCCTCATTGCAGAGCACTCCCAGCTCACCTGTCACTCAGATCTGACACAGAGCACCTCAGAGCAGGACTTGAACTAACAAACAGCAGCTCCGACAGGTCTGTGACCCTGGGCATCACTCTGTGTGGCCTCCCTCCACCTGGTCTTCCAGAGACTTCCACTGCACCCGGGGCACCAGGCCTCTGTCTCCACCCACCAGCCACCCCTCCTCTCCCTGACTCCTGGGTTCCTCTCATTAGGAGAGGGTTTTCTTGAAGTTGTCTCCCACTCATGGGCCAGATAATATAATTAGAAAACAAGCCAGAGCTGCAGCCCCTTGTCTATCCTGACTCTCAGGAGCCCACACCTGTTCCTTGGACCTGGCCGATTCAGCAAGTTCCAGTTTCTGCAACTGTGAGCCCCTGAGGGGTGATTATTGGCTGGCCTGGGAAGCCCGACCGTGCCGGCCAGCCCTCCCCAGGTGTGCCTGGGTTCAGATCAATATAAACACCGCTCCAGGCAGCAAGAGCCCCTGCAGCTGTGCCTGACGCCATTTTCTCTGCCCTGTCAGCAGTCTTGGGGCTGGACTGGTGGGAGGGAGTGAGAGGCCACGGCTTTGTGGGTGGCCCAGTGTGAGTGGGGCTCTGCTGGACTTTCTGCAGCAGTTGCCAAGATGCCACCTGCTAAAGAAGAGGATGTGTCACCCATACCTGCCGCTGGAATTTCTCCCTGGGCAGAGGTGAGTGAGGAAGAAAGCAGTGGGGGCCGGGACAGCAGGGGTATCTCAGGCAGGGAAATGGAAAGCTTCCAGAAGAGCACCCAGGGCCAGGACCATCCTGGCTGGCCTGCAGGCACCAAGTCGGCTGGCATGCTGTCACTCATGTGGCTCCATGGCCCTTCCTCTAGGCTTTCAAGTCCTTGTACATATTCAGGTGTTTTACCTGGGAAGGGTGGGAACATTTCAGCAGCAGCTGGCCTGGGGCTCAGCCCACGTTTACTCACAGATGCCTCGGCACGGTCCCCCAGCTTTGCAATGAGGACGCTTGTTGCGTGGGGCCTGCTGGCTGAATGGGAGATGATTCCCCACCACTGACCAACTTCAGAATTGTTTACAACTGGAGCAAGTGCCCTGATACGGTTTTCCTCTGTGTAACTGGTGGGTTCTGTTTTTTTTTCTTTTTTTCGTTTTTGGTTCAAGGTAGATTTTATTCCTCTTTTTTGTATTTACAGATATAAGCATGGAAATAATTTATTCATATAAATACATGTATGTGAAGGGAAGAATATTTTTTCTGTTTTACTTTTTGTAATTTGAATTTTATTTTATTTTTTTATACAGCAGGTTCTTTTTAGTTATCTATTTTATACATATAAATGTATATATGCCAATCCCAATCTCTCAACTCCTCCCACCACCACCCCCCAACAGCTTTCCCCCTTGGTGTCCATACGTTTGTTGTCTACATCTGTTGCTCTATTTCTGCCTGGCAAAACGGTTCATCTGTACAATTTTTCTAGATTCCACATATATGCATTAATAGACAAGATTTGTTTTTCTCTTTCTGACTTACTTCACTCTGTATGACAGTCTCTAGATCCATCAACGTCTCTACAAATGACCCAATTTCATTCCTTTTTATGGCTTAGTAATATTCCATTTTATATATGTACCACATCTTTATGCATTCGTCTGTCTGTGGGCATTTAGGTTGCTTCCATTACCTGGATATTGTAAATAGTGATGCAATGAACATTGCGGTGAATGTCTCTTTTTGATTTATGGTTTTGTCTGGGTATATGCCCAGTAGTGGGATTGCTGTATCATATGGTAATTCTATTCTTAGTTTTATAAGAAACTCCATAATGTTCTCCACAGTGACTGTATCAATTTACATTCCCAACAATAGTGGAAGAGGGTTCCTTATCTCCACACCCTTTCCAGCATTTGTTGTTTGTAGATTTTCTGATGATGCCCATTCTAACAGGTGTGAGGTGATACACCATGGATGAGTCTATTTCGCTGAGCAAAGAGTAGGTCTTGTCTATTACATATTTGGCTTATGGAACGGTATGTGTGCTAATTTCAATCTCTGGTTTTATACAGCACCGCAACTCAACTTTCCCCTTAAGCAAGCATAAGTTTTTATCTAAATGTGAGACTCTGTTCGGTTTTGGAATTCAGTTTATGTGTAGCCAAGTTTACACTCTCTCTATTAGTGATATCTTATGATAATTATCTTTCTCTGTGTGACCTATTTCTCTTAGAATCATCATACCTAAATCCACTCAATTTGCTGCTACAGGCCTGATGACATTGATTTCATTGCTGAGTGATATTCCGTTGTACGTAAGTAGCACAACTCCTTTATCCATTTTTTTCTTTCTGGGATATTTAATTTGTACTGGACTCAAGGTTCTTGTAAACACAGCAGCCCTAAATTTTGTGTTGGCTGTGTCTTGTTGATTTTAATTTTCCTAAGCTATAGGGCCAAAAGTGGAAGTGCCCTAGGGTCTGTAGCTTTGTTTTTCAGATGTTTCAGGATACACCATAAACATCTCCAGAGTGTCTGTTGGCAATTTACATCCCGCCCATCAGCATAACAAGGCTCCCTGTTCTCCATGGCCTGTCCTGTGTTTCTGGTTTTTACACTTTTTTCAGATGGCCCTTTTGACGAATGGGAAATGAGACTTCATTGTAGTGCGGATTTCCATTTCTCGAGTGCTTGGTTGGCCAAAAAGGGCATATGTGTTTTTTCCTGAATATATTCAGGAAAAAATGTTTACGCACTTTTGTCCAAGTGCATCACTGTCAAAGATCTGCCGCTTTTCACATGCTTTAAATGCAATTCCAATCTACCTCCTGAAATATGATTCCTGCAATTCTGCCTCGTTTTCAAGTCCTCTTTGCAGACTTACTTCCATATAATTTTGCCAATAACTGTCATTTATAGCACTGCAGGTTTGTGAATTACAGTGCCCGTGATTTCCTTTCTTAACTCGTTTCCTTGAAAACTGGCCACAGAATCGCAGGTTTGCTTCAGGCCGTAATCAGGGTCCGGCACGGCACTCAGAGACTTTGGTTCATTCCACTTCCTGGTGGGAAATTAGAGTTAAATGTGCCCCTCCAGACACCTGCCTCACTCCTAGCCCCTTGGTGATGTGTGTCCTCTGGTTTGAGGCCACATGTGCTGGGTTCCTCACCTTTGGCTGATGTGGCCCCACTGGTGTGAGGACACTCCTGCCTGGTTCCCATCCCCTTGGTGATGTGGGCCCTCCGGTGAGAGTCTGATCCTGGTTGGGTTCCTCACACTTCTGTGAGGTGGGCCCTCTTCTCTGAGGTCACTCCTGCCTGGCTGGCACACCCCGCCTTTGCGACGTCGGCCCTCTGGTGGGATTTGGTGCCTGCTGGGTGTCTCCTCCCCTCGGTAATGAGGGCCCTCTGGCGTCAGGCCCTAACTCCTGGGCTCCCAATATTTTCTGATATGCGCCCTGTGGTTCGAGTACACTCCTGCCAGGTTCCCAACCCCATGGGAATGTGGGCCTTCTGCTCTGAGGTCCCAACCGTGGGTTACTCAGTTTCATGATGAGGGCCCTCTGCTGCGAGTTCTCTCTGGCCTGGATCCCATAGCCTCGCTGCTCTTGGCCACCTGCTGGGAGGTTACAACTGCGGGATTCCTCACCTTTTTTCTTCTATGGGCCCTCTGTTTTGAGACTCCTCCTGCCTGCCTCACTCCCAGCCCCTTGGTGATGTGTGTCCTCTGGTTTGAGGCCACGTATGCTGGGTCCCTCGCCTTTCGATGATGTGGCCCCACTGGTGTGAGGACACTCCTGCCTGGTTCCTATCCCCTTGATGATGTGGGCCCTCTGGTGAGAGTCTGATCCTGGCTGGGTTCCTCACCCTTCTGTGAGGGGGGCCCTCTGCTGTGAGGTCACTCCTGCCTGGCTGGCACACTCCACCTGGGCAACATCGGCCCTCTTGTGGCAGTTGGATCCTGCTGGGAACCTCCCCTCGGTGATGGGGGTCCTCTTGCCTCAGGCCCTAACTGCTGGGTACCCACATTTTCTGATACGTGCTAAGTGGTGCGAGGACACTCCTGCGAGGTTCCCATCCCCATGGGCATGTGGGCCTTCTGCTCTAAGGTCCCAACACCTGTGTTGTTCACCGTTTCATGATGTTGGCTCTCTGGTGTTAGTTCACCCAGGCCTAGATCCCATAGCCTCTGTGCTCTGAGCGGCCTACTGGGAGGTTCCTACTGCTGGATTCCTTACCTTTTTTATTCTTTGGGTCCTGTGTTTTCATGCTCCTACTTCCTGACTCACTCCCAGCCCATTTGTGATGTAGGTCCTCTGGTTTAAGGCCACATGTACCGGTTTCCTCACCTTTATTGATGTGGCCCCACTGGTGTGAGGACACTCCTCCCTGGTTCCCATCCCCTTGGTGATGGGGGCCCTCTGGTGAGAGTCTGATCCTGGCTGGGTTCCTCACCCTTCTGTGAGGGGGGCCCTCTGCTGTGAGGTCACTCCTGCCTGGCTGGCACACGTCACCTTTGCGATGTGGGCCCTCAGTTGGGAGTTGGTGCCTGCTGGGAGTCTCCTCCCCTCGGTAATGAGGGCCCTCTGGCGTCAGGCCCTAACTCATCGGCTCCCAAAATTTTCTGATGTGCGCCCTGTCGTGCGAGTACACTCCAGCCAGGGTCCCATCCCCATGGGGATGTGGGCTTTCTTCCCTGAGGTCCCAACGGCTGGGTTGCTCACAGTGTCAGAATGTGGGCCCTCTGCTGTGAGTTCACTCTGGCATGGATCCCATAGCCTCGGTGCTCTGGGCCACCTGCTTGGAGCTTCCAACTGCGGGGTTCCTCACCTTTTTTATTCTATGGGCGCTCTGTTGTGAGTCTCCTCCTAAATGCCTCACTCCCAGCCCTTTCGTGATGTGTGTCCCCTTGTTTGAGGCCACATGTGCTGTGTTCCTCACCTTTCGCTGATGTGGCCCCACTGGTGTGAGGACACTCCTGCCTGGTTTCCATCCCCTTGGTGATGTGGGCGCTCTGGTTAGAGTCTGATCCTGTTTGGGCTCCTCACACTTCTGTGAGGTGGGCCCTCTGCTGTGAGGTAACTCCTGCCTGGCTTGCTCCCATTGCCTTGGTGACGTCGGCCCTCTGGTGGCATTTGGAGCCTGCTGGTAGCCTCCTCTCCTCCGTGATGAGGGCCCTCTGGCGCCAGGCCATAACTGCTGGGTTCCCACATTTTCTGATACGTGCTAAGTTGTGCGAGGACACTCCTGCGAGGTTCCCATCCCCATGGGGATGTGGGCCTTCTGCTCTGAGGTCCCACTGGCTGGGTTGCTCACAGTTTCATGATGTGGGCCCTCTGCTGTGAGTTCACTGTGGCCTGGATCCCATAGACTCCATGCTCTGGGCCACCTGCTGGGAGGTTCAAACTGCTGGATTCCTCACATTTTTTATTCTGTGGGCCCTGTGTTGTTAGGTTACTCCTGCCTGCCTCACTCGGAGCACCTTGGAAATGTGGGTCCTCTGGTTTAGGCCACATGTGCTGGGTTCCTCACCTTTCTATAATGTGGCCACACTGGTGTGAGGACACTCCTGCCTTGTTCCGATCCCCTTGGTGATGTGGGCCCTCTGGTGAGAGTCTTATCCTGGCTGGGTTCCTCACCCTTCTGTGAGGTAGGCCCTCTGCTGTGAGGTCACTCCTGCCTGGCTGGCACACGTCAACGTGGCGACGTGGGCCCTCAGTTGGGAGTTGGTGCCTGCTGGGAGTCTCCTCCCCTCGGTAATGAGGGCCCTCTGGCGTCAGACCCTAACTCCTGGGCTCCCAAAATTTTCTGATGTGCGCCCTGTGGTGCGAGTACACTCCTGCCAGGATCCCAACCCCATGGGAATGTGGGCCTTCTGCTCTAAGGTCCCAACGGCTGGGTTGCTCACAGTTTCATAATGAGGGCCCTCTGTTTTGAGTTCAGTCAGGCCTGGATCCCATAGCCTCGCTGCTCCTGGCCACCTGCTGGGAGGTTCCAACTGCGGGATTCCTCACCTTTTTTACGCTATGGGCCCTCTGTTTGGAGGCTCCTCCTGCCTGCCTATCTCCCAGCCCCTTGGTGATGTGTGTCCTGTAGTTTGAGGCCACGTGTGCTGGGTCCGTCACATTTCGGTGATGTGACCACACTGGTGTGAGAACACTCCTGCCTGGTTTCCATTCCCTTGGTGATGTGGGCCCTCCGGTGAGAGTCTGATCCTCTTTGGGTTCCTCACACTTTTGTGTGGTTGGCCCTCTGCTCTGAGGTCACTCCTGCCTGGCTGGCACACCCTGCATTGGTGACGTCGGCCTTCTGGTAGCAGTTGGAGCTTGCTGGGAGCCTCCTCTCCTCAGTGATGAGGGCCCTCTGGCGTCCGGCCCTAACTGCTGGGCTCCCCACCTTTTCTGATGTGTGCCCACTGGTGCGATGACACTCCTGCTTGGTTCCCTTCCCCATGGGGATGTGGGCCTTGTGCTCTGAGGTTACAACGGCTGGGTTGCTTACAGTATCACGATGAGGGCCCTCTGTTGTGAGTTCATCACTGCCTGGATCCCATAGCCTCGGTGCTCTGGGCCGCCTGCTGGGATGTTCCAACTGCTGGATTCCTCACCTTTTTTATACAATGGGCCATGTGTTTTGAGGTTAATCCTGCCTGCCTCGCTCCGAGACCCATGGTGATGTGGGTCCTCTGGTTTGAGGCCACATGTGCTGGGTACCTCAACTTTCGATGATGTGGCCCCACGGGTGTGAGGACACTCCTGCCTGGTTCCCAGCCCCTTGCTTATGTGGGCACTCTGGTGAGAGTCTGATCTTGACTGGGTTCCTTACCCTTCTGTGAGGTGGGCCCTCTGATGTGAGGTCACTCCTGCCTGGATGGCTCATGTCGCCTTGGCGACGTAGGCCCTCTGTTGGCCACTGAAGCATGCTGGGAGCCTCCTACCCTCTTTAATAAGGGCCCTGGAAGAAACGCATATGCCCTTTTTGACCAAGTGCATCATTGTCGAGGTTCTGCCTCTTCTCCTATACTTTCAGAGGACTTCCCGTCTACCTCCTGAAATCGTATTCCTGGAATTCTGCCCCGCGTTCAAGTCCTCTTTGCAGCCTTACTTCAATATATTTTTGGACGATAGCTGTCATTTATAACTCTGCAGGTTTGTGAATTACAGTGCCCCTGAGCTCCTTTCTTCAACTCGCTTTCTTGTGAGCTGGCCGCAAAACTGCAGGATTGCTTCAGGCCCTAATCTGGTTCCGACACGGCATGCTGAGCCTTTGGCTAATTCCTCTTCCTGGTGGGAAATGAGCGTTAAATTTGTTCGTGCAGACACCTACAGCTAATCTCTCATTGGTTCTCCCTATTCCTGTTCATCTTGCGCAGAAATTCCAAACTGTGCCAAACAGGAGGTTAAAGGCACTGACTTTCCAAGTGGGGAGAGTGTTAGTAAAGCGTCTGGAATGGTAAAACCGAGTACAAGGGGACGAAAACTGAGACGCATTTAAAAAGTTTTCCCGGTCACACGGTGGACCATATTCTGGGTTGCCCATGCATGTTTTACCTGAAGGAAGAATCCCTTCAACCTGGAGAGTTGGGACCCATGGAATGGGTACCACGCAGTATGACTTCAAAGGGTTGCCTTTGCTCACCGAACGTCACCAATGCTATCAGCCCGAAGTGTCCAGCCTTATGTCTCACTCAGCTCGGGGTGTAGATGTGGTAAATCCATGTTGCATCACAAGCCCTGAATGAATTATTTAAGAATTGCTCTCTATTTCACTGTCATTGTGTTTTGTTTTTGTAATTTATTTTGATAATGGGATTTATCGGATTTTCACTGCTGCGTTTATGCCGCTGTACACACGCTTGATTCTCTTATGGAGACATATAAATCCATGGGTTTTCAGATTCTTACTAGTCAGGTATATTCCTAGGCATTGAATATGGGGTGTTGAGTCCATTTCGTGGAGCAAGGAGTAGGTCCTGACTATTACATATTTGCTTATGGAAAGGTATCTGTGCTAATTTCAATCTCTGGTTTTATGCAGCACCACAACTCACCTTTCCCCTTAAGCAAGCATAAGTTGGTTTTCTAAATTTGAGACCCTTTTCTGTTTTGTAATTGAGTTCATGTGCAGCCATGTTTGCATTCCGTGTATTTGAGATATCTTATGGTGTTTCTTTTTCTGTGTGACTTAGTTAACTTAGAATGATCGTACCTGAATCCACTCATTATGCCGCGACGGGCCTCATGACATAGATTTCATTGCTGAGTGATATTCCATTGTACGTACGTACAACAACTTCTTTATCCATTTTTTGCTTTCTGGGATATTTCACTTGTACCGTAAATGAGGTTCTTGTAAGCAGAGCCGTCCAAAATTTATGGGTGGCTGTGTCTTTTTGATTTTAATTTCCCTAAGCTATAGAACCATAAGTTGAAGTGCCGTAGGCTCCGTTGCTTAGTTTTTTAGGTGTTTGAGGAAACACCATACACTTCTCCAGAGTGGCTGTTGGCAATTTACATCCCGCCCATCAGCATAACAAGGCTCCCTGTTCTCCATGGCCTGTCCTGCCTTTCTGGATTTTTCACTTTTTTCAGATGTCCCTTTTGACAGGGGGGCAGTGAGACTTCATTGTAATGCAGATTTCTTTACAGGCTTGCTTGTTTGGCCAAAAAGGGCGTATGTGTTTTTTCTTGAATATATTCAGGAAAAAACGCATACGCCCTTTTTGACCAAGTGCATCATTGTCGACTTTCTGTCTCTTTCCTTATGCTTTAAATGCAATTCCAGTCTGCCCCTGAACTCGTTTTCCTGCAATTCTGCCCCGCTTTCAAGTCCTCTACGCAGCCTTACTTCAATACATTTTTGGACAATAGCTGACATTTATAACTCTGCAGGTTTGTGAATGACAGTGCGCCTGAGCTCCTTTCTTCTACTCGCTTTCTTGTGAGCTGGCCGCAAACCCGCAGCATTGCTTCATGCCCTAATCTGGTTCCGGCACAGCATGCTGATCCTTTGGTAAATTCCTCTTCCTGGTGGGAAATGAGTGTTATATTTGAACGTGCAGACACCTAGAGCTAGTCTCTCATTGGTTCTCCCTATTCTTGTTCATCTTGCGCAGAAATTGCAAACTGTGCCAAACAGGAGGTTAAAGGCACTGACTCTCTAAGTGGGGAGAGTATTAGTAAAGGGTCTTCAATCGTGAACCCGAGTAAAAGGGGACGAAAACTGAGATGCATTTGAAAAGGTTTCCCGGTCACACGGTGCACCATACTGTGGGTTTCCCATGCATGTTTTAGCTGAAGGAAGAATCCCTTAAACCTGGAGAGTTGGGACCCATGGAATGGGTACCATGCAGTATGACTTCAAAGGGCCTGCATTTTCTCAACGAACCTCACCAATGCTATCAGGCCGAAGTGTACAGCCTTATGTCTCACTCAGCTCTGGTTGTAGATGTGGTAAATCCAGGTTGCATCACAAGCCCTGAATGAATTATTTAAGAATTGTTCTCTATTTCACTGTCATTGTGTTTGTTTTTGTAATTCATTTTGATAATGGGATTTATCGGATTTTCTCTGCTGCATTCATGCCGCTGTACACACACTTGAGTCTCTTATGGAGACATATAAATCCATGGGTTTGAAGATACTTACTAGTCAGGTGTATTCCTAGGCGTTGAATATGGGGTGTTTAGTCCATTTCGTTGAGCAAGGGCTAGGTCTTGACTATTACATATTTGGCTTATGGAAAGGTATCTGTGCTAATTTCTATATCTGGTTTTATGCAGCACCCCAACTCACTTTTCCCCTTAAGCAAGCATAAGGTGGTTTTCTAAATTTGAGACCCTGTTCTGTTTTGTAATTCAGTTCATGTGTAGCCAAGTTTACATTCCGTGTATTAGTGATATCTTATGATGTTTCATTTCCTGTGTGACTTATTTCACTTAGAATCATCGTACCTGAATCCACTCATTATGCCACGATGGGCCTGATGACATAGATTTCATTGCTGAGTGATATTCCATTGAATGTGTGTACCACAACTTCTTTATCCATTTCTCACATTCTGGGATATTTAACTTGTACCGTAGACGAGATTCCTGTAAACAGAGCCGTCTGAAACTTTGGGGTGGCTGTCTGTTTTTGATTTTAATTTCCGTGATCTATAAGACCATAAGTGGAAGTGCCGTAGTCTCCGTTGCTTTGTTTCTTAGGTGTTTCAGGAAACACCATACACTTCTCCAGAGTGGCTGTTGGCAATTTACATCCCGCCCATCAGCATAACAAGGCTCCCTCTTCTCCATGGCCTGTGCTGTCTTTCTGGATTTTACACTTTTTTCAGATGGCCCTTTTGACCTGGGGGCAGTGAGACTTCTTTGTAGTGCAGATTTCTTTAACATGCTGGCTTGGTTGGCCAAAAAGGGCGTATGCGTTTTTTCCTGAATATATTCAGGAAAAAACGCATACGCCCTTTTTGGCCATGTGCATCATTGTCGACGTTCTGCCTCTTTTCCTATGCATTAAATGCAATTCCAGTGTACCCCCTGAAATCGTTTTCCTGCAATTCTGCCCCGCTTTCCAGTCCTCTTCGCAGCCTTCCTTCAATATATTTTTGGACGATAGCTGTCATTTATAACTCTGCAGGTTTGTGAATTACAGTGCCCCTGAGCTCCTTTCTTCAACTCGCTTTCTTGTGAGCTGGCCGCAAACCCGCAGGAATGCTTCAGGCCCTAATCTGGTTCCGGCACGGCATGCTGAGCCTTTGGTTAATTCCTCTTCCTGGTGGGAAATGAGCGTTCCATTTGCCCGTGCAGACACCTACAGCTAGTCTCTCATTGGTTCTCCCTATTCCTGTTCATCTTGCGCAGAAATTGCAAACTGTGCCAAACAGGAGGTTAAAGGCACTGACTCTCCAAGTGGGGAGAGTGTTAGTAAACGGTCTGGAATGCTGAACCCGAGTAAAAGGGGACGAAAACTGAGATGCATTTGAAAACGTTTCCCGGTCACACAGTGCACTGTACTGTGGGTTTCCCATGCATGTTTTAGCTGAAGGAAGAATCCCTTAAACCTGGAGAGTTGGGACCCATGGAATGGGTACCATGCAGTATGACTTCAAAGGGTCTGCATTTGCTCATCGAACCTCACCAATGCTATCAACCCGAAGTGTCCAGCCTTATGTCTCACTCAGCTCTGGGTGTAGATGTGGTAAATCCAGGTCGCATCACAAGCCCTGAATGAATTATTTAAGAATTGCTCTCTATTTCACTGTCATTGTGTTTGTTTTTGTAATTCATTTTGATAATGGGTTTCATCGGATTTTCTCTGCTGCATTCATGCCGCTGTACACACACTTGAGTCTCTTACGGAGACATATAAATCCATGGGTTTGAAGATTCTTACTAGTCATGTGTAATCCTAGGCGTTGAATATGGGGTGTTTAGTCCATTTCGTTGAGCAAGGGCTAGGTCTTGACTATTACATATTTGGCTTATGGAAAGGTATCTGTGCTAATTTCTATCTCTGGTTTTATGCAGCACCACAACTCACCTTTCCCCTTAAGCAAGCATAAGTTGGTTTTCTAAATTTGAGACCCTGTTCTCTTTTGTAATTCAGTTCATGTGTAGCCAAGTTTACATTCCGTGTATTAGTGATATCTTATGATGTTTCATTTTCTGTGTGACTTATTTCTCGTAGAATCATCGTACCTGAATCCACTCATTATGCCGCGACGGGCCTGATGACATAGATTTCATTGGTGAGTGATATTCCTTTGTACGTACGTACCACACTTCTTTATCCATTTTTCGCTTTCTGGGATATTTAACTTGTACCGTAGACGAGGTTCTTGTAAACAGAGCCGTAAACAGAAACTTTGCGGTGGCTGTGTGTTTTTGATTTTAATTTCCCTAAGCTATAGGAAAATAAGTGGTAATGCCGTAGGCTCCGTTGCTTTGTTTTTTAGGTTTTTGAGGAAACACCATACACATCTCCAGAGTGGCTGTTGGCAATTTACATCCCGCCCATCAGCATAACAAGGCTCCCTGTTCTCCATGGCCTGTGCTGCCTTTCTGGATTTTACACTTTTTTCAGATGGCCCTTTTGAACGGGGGGCAGTGAGACTTCATTGTAGTGCAGATTTCTTTAACATGCTTGCTTGGTTGGCCAAAAAGGGCGTATGCGTTTTTTCCTGAATATATTCAGGAAAAAACGCATACGCCCTTTTTGGCCAAGTGCATCATTGTCGACGTTCTGCCTCTTTTCCTATGCTTTAAATGCAATTCCAGTCTACCCCCTGAAATCGTTTTCTTGCAATTCTGCCCCGCTTTCAAGTCCTCTTCGCAGCCTTCCTTCAATATATTTTTGGGTGATAGCTGTCATTTATAACTCTGCAGGTTTGTGAATTACAGTGTCCCTGAGCTCCTTTCTTCAACTCGCTTTCTTGTGAGCTGGCCGCAAACCCGCAGGATTGCTTCAGGCCCTAATCTGGTTCCGGCACGGCATGCTGAGCCTTTGGTTAATTCCTCTTCCTGGTGGGAAATGAGCGTTAAATTTGCCCGTGCAGACACCTTCACACGAGTCTTCATGGTGCCACTTTGCCCCGGTTATCTCTATGGAGGTTGGAGTTGGAGGGCCTCCTCGCTCAAGGTCAGTGTGCCCACGGAGCCAACCCTGCAACTTCAGGGCATGGTTGGGTGTTAGGATCACCACGTGGGGTCCTTTTCCCTTCGGAGGGAGGTGGCCTTTTGGGCTGCTGATTTCCAGGTTTTCAGATACTGCCAGTATCTTGGCCAGATGTGGCGGTGGGCCAAGCCCCTTGGTGACCATAGTTTATCCTACCTGGATCGCATTCTTGCATTGTTCCATTTCAAGTGGTCCCAGGTTTTGCACTAATACTCCAATGGCGATTCACCGTTCACCAGGAATGTAAAGGTCAAAGGGTTTAGCTAAATTAGGGAGTTCCTGTGCAAGGGTCTGAATTGACTGCTCTTTCCATTCTTGAAAGGCCACTTCTGCATTCTATTCAAAAGGATCATCACCTTTTCCTTTCAGTGTTTCATATAGAGGCCGAGCTAGTAGACTGTAGTTAGGGATCCAGAAGCAGCAAACCCTGGCCTCCCCAGGAACCCCTAAGCTGTCTTCTAGTTTTAGAAATGGGTAAGGCTGTAAATTGTTTCTTCCCTTTCCTGGGATGGGCTTCTCCGACCTTCTGTGAGAATGAAGCCCAGGCAGGTCACCGTAGTCTGTGATATTTGAGCTTTTTCTTGGACAACTTGTATCCTTTATTGGCTTCGTAGTTCAGAGGTCTCCTTAGTAGGGCTGGCGATCAGAATGTCGTCTGCATATTGAAGGAGTGTTTCCTTTTCCAGAGGTAGAACTTTTAGGTCTTTAGCTGAGCTTTCCCCAAAGATGGTGTGGGAATTTTTGAACCCTTGGGGCAACACGGCCCGGAAGTATTGTTTTAGTTGTATGTTGAGTCCTGCCACTCACAAGCCAAAATTTCTTGTGACTCTGGGACTAATAGAATACAAAAGAAGGCATCATTGAAGACTAATACAGAATACCATGTCCTGGTGGTTGGTAGAATGACCAGCAGGGTGTAGGGTTTAGGAACTACTGGAGGTATATCCTCAGTGGCTTAACTGACTGTCCTGACATCCTTTACCAGGACTCCAGCAGCCCATGGGGCTCTCGAGGTCAGGCCAATCCCAGGATATGGAGCTCACCTGGGCAGGTACCCCAACCCAGCCCACGGGGCTCTCATGTTCAGGACCCTCCCAGGATATGGTGTTCCCTGGGCAGGTCCCCCTGCAGCCCATGGGGCTCTCGTGGTCAGGCCCCTCCCAGGATACAGAGCTACCCTTGCAGGTACCATGGCAGGGCTGGGAACACAGGAACCGTGCATATCGCCCTCATTGCAGAGCACTCCCAGCTCACCTGTCACTCAGATCTGACACAGAGCACCTCAGAGCAGGACTTGAACTAACAAACAGCAGCTCCGACAGGTCTGTGACCCTGGGCATCACTCTGTGTGGCCTCCCTCCACCTGGTCTTCCAGAGACTTCCACTGCACCCGGGGCACCAGGCCTCTGTCTCCACCCACCAGCCACCCCTCCTCTCCCTGACTCCTGGGTTCCTCTCATTAGGAGAGGGTTTTCTTGAAGTTGTCTCCCACTCATGGGCCAGATAATATAATTAGAAAACAAGCCAGAGCTGCAGCCCCTTGTCTATCCTGACTCTCAGGAGCCCACACCTGTTCCTTGGACCTGGCCGATTCAGCAAGTTCCAGTTTCTGCAACTGTGAGCCCCTGAGGGGTGATTATTGGCTGGCCTGGGAAGCCCGACCGTGCCGGCCAGCCCTCCCCAGGTGTGCCTGGGTTCAGATCAATATAAACACCGTTCCAGGCAGCAAGAGCCCCTGCAGCTGTGCCTGACGCCATTTTCTCTGCCCTGTCAGCAGTCTTGGGGCTGGACTGGTGGGAGGGAGTGAGAGGCCACGGCTTTGTGGGTGGCCCAGTGTGAGTGGGGCTCTGCTGGACTTTCTGCAGCAGTTGCCAAGATGCCACCTGCTAAAGAAGAGGATGTGTCACCCATACCTGCCGCTGGAATTTCTCCCTGGGCAGAGGTGAGTGAGGAAGAAAGCAGTGGGGGCCGGGACAGCAGGGGTATCTCAGGCAGAGAAATGGAAAGCTTCCAGAAGAGCACCCAGGGCCAGGACCACCCTGGCTGGCCTGCAGGCACCAAGTCGGCTGGCATGCTGTCACTCATGTGGCTCCATGGCCCTTCCTCTAGGCTTTCAAGTCCTTGTACATATTCAGGTGTTTTACCTGGGAAGGGTGGGAACATTTCAGCAGCAGCTGGCCTGGGGCTCAGCCCACGTTTACTCACAGATGCCTCGGCACGGTCCCCCAGCTTTGCAATGAGGACGCTTGTTGCGTGGGGCCTGCTGGCTGAATGGGAGATGATTCCCCACCACTGACCAACTTCAGAATTGCTTACAACTGGAGCAAGTGCCCTGATACGGTTTTCCTCTGTGTAACTGGTGGGTTCTGTTTTTTTTTCTTTTTTTCGTTTTTGGTTCAAGGTAGATTTTATTCCTCTTTTTTGTATTTACAGATATAAGCATGGAAATAATTTATTCATATAAATACATGTATGTGAAGGGAAGAATATTTTCTCTGTTTTACTTTTTGTAATTTGAATTTTATTTTTTTTTTATACAGCAGGTTCTTTTTGGTTATCTCTTTTATACATATAAATGTATATATGCCAATCCCAATCTCTCAACTCCTCCCACCACCACCCCCCAACAGCTTTCCCCCCTTGGTGTCCATACGTTTGTTGTCTACATCTGTTGCTCTATTTCTGCCTTGCAAAACGGTTCATCTGTAAAATTTGTCTAGGTTCCACATATAGGCATTAATATACAAGATTTGTTTTTCTATTTCTGACTTACTTCACTCTGTATGACAGTCTCTAGATCCATCAACGTCTCTACAAATGACCCAATTTCATTCCTTTTTATGGCTTAGTAATATTCCATTTTATATATGTACCACTTCTTTATGCATTCGTCTGTCTGTGGGCATTAATGTTGCTTCCATTACCTGGATATTGTAAATAGTGATGCAATGAACATTGCGGTGAATGTCTCTTTTTGATTTATGGTTTTGTCTGGGTATATGCCCAGTAGTGGGATTGCTGTATCATATGGTAATTCTATTCTTAATTTTATAAGAAACTCCATAATGTTCTCCACAGTGACTGTATCAATTTACATTCCCAACAATAGTGGAAGAGGGTTCCTTATCTCCACACCCTTTCCAGCATTTGTTGTTTGTAGATTTTCTGATGATGCCCATTCTAACATGTGTGAGGTGATACACCATGGATGAGTCTATTTCGTTGAGCAAAGAGTAGGTCTTGTCTAGTACATATTTGGCTTATGGAACGGTATGTGTGCTAATTTCAATCTCTGGTTTTATACAGCACCCCAACTCAACTTTCCCCTTAAGCAAGCATAGGTTTTTATCTAAATGTGAGACTCTGTTCGGTTTTGGAATTCAGTTTATGTGTAGCCAAGTTTACACTCCCTCTATTAGTGATATCTTATGATACTTATCTTTCTCTGTGTGACGTATTTCTCTTAGAATCATCATATTTAAATCCACTCAATTTGCTGCTACAGGCCTGATGACATTGATTTCATTGCTGAGTGATATTCCGTTGTACGTAAGTAGCACAACTCCTTTATCCATTTTTTTCTTTCTGAGATATTTAATTTGTACTGGACTCGAGTTTCTTGTAAACACAGCAGCCCTAAATTTTGTGCTGGCTGTGTCTTGTTGATTTTAATTTTCCTAAGCTATAGGGCTAAAAGTGGAAGTACCCTAGGCTCTGTAGCTTTGTTTTTCAGATGTTTCAGGATACACCATAAACATCTCCAGAGTGTCTGTTGGCAATTTACATCCCGCCCATCAGCATAACAAGGCTCCCTGTTCTCCATGGCCTGTCCTGTGTTTCTGGTTTTTACACTTTTTTCAGATGGCCCTTTTGACGAATGGGAAATGAGACTTCATTGTAGTGCGGATTTCCATTGCTGGAGTGCTTGGTTGGCCAAAAAGGGCATATGCGTTTTTTCCTGAATATATTCAGGAAAAAATGTTTACGCACTTTTGTCCAAGTGCATCAGTGTCAAAGATCTGCCGCTTTTCACATGCTTTAAATGCAATTCCAATCTACCTCCTGAAATATGATTCCTGCAATTCTGCCTCGTTTTCAAGTCCTCTTTGCAGACTTACTTCAATATATTTTTGCCAATAGCTGTCATTTATATCTCTGCAGGTTTGTGAATTACAGTGCCCGTGATTTCCTTTCTTAACTCGTTTCCTTGAAAGCTGGCCACAGAACCGCAGGTTTGCTTTAGGCCATAATCAGGGTCCGACACGGCACTCTGAGCCTTTGGTTAATTCCTCTTCCTGGTGGGAAATTAGAGTTAAATGTGCCCCTCCGGACACCTGCCTCACTCCCAGCCCCTTGGTTATGTGTGTCCTGTAGTTTGAGGCCACATGTGCTGGGTTCCTCACCTTTGGCTGATGTGGCCCCACTGGTGTGAGGACACTCCTGCCTGGTTCCCATCCCCTTGGTGATGTGGACCCTCCGGTGAGAGTCTGATCCTGGCTGGGTTCCTCACACTTCTGAGAGGTGGGCCCTCTTCTCTGAGGTCACTCCTGCCTGGCTGGCCCACCCCGCCTTGACGACGTCGGCTCTCTCGTGGGAGTTGGTGCCTGCTGCGAGTCTCCTCCCCTTGGTAATGAGGGCCCTCTGGCGTCAGGCCCTAACTCCTGGCCTCCCAAAATTTTCTGATGTGCGCCCTGTGGTGCGAGTACACTCCTGCCAGGTTCCCAACACCATGGGAATGTGGGCCTTCTGCTCTGAGGTCCCAACGATGGGTTGCTCAGTTTCATGATGAGGGCCCTCTGGTGTGAGTTCACTCCGGCCTGGATCCCATAGCCTCGCTGCTCCTGGCCACCTGCGGGGAGGTTACAACTGCGGGATTCCTCACCTTTTTTCTTCTATGGGCCCTCTGTTTTGAGACTCCTCCTGCCTGCCTCACTCCCAGCCCCTTGGTGATGTGTGTCCTCTGGTTTGAGGCCACGTGTGCTGGGTCCCTCACCTTTCGATGATGTGGCCCCACTGGTGTGAGGACACTCTTGCCTGGTTCCTATCCCCTTGAAGATGTGGGCTCTCTGGTGAGAGTCTGATCCTGGCTGGGTTCCTCACCCTTCTGTGAGGTGAGCCCTCTGCTGTTAGGTCACTCCTGCCTGGCTGGCACACCCCGCCTGGGCAACATCGGCCCTCTTGTGGCAGTTGGAGCATGCTGGGAGCCTCCTCCCCTCGGTGATGAGGGCCCTCTTGCGTCAGGCCCTAACTGCTGGGTACCCACATTTTCTGATACGTGCTAAGTGGTGCGAGGACACTCCTGCGAGGTTCCCATCCCCATGGGGATGTGGGCCTTCTGCTCTGAGGTCCCAATGGCTGGGTTGCTCACAGTTTCATGATGTGGGCCCTCTGCTGTGAGTTCACTGCAGCCTGGATCACATAGACTCGGTGCTCTGGGCCGCCTGCTGGGAGGTTCCCACTGCAGGATTCCTCACCTTTTTTATTCTATTGGCCCTGTGTTGTGAGGCTACTCATGCCTGCCTCAATCCGAGCCCCTTGGAGATGTGGGTCCTCTGGTTTAGGCCTCATGTGCTGGTTTCCTCACCTTTCTATGATGTGGTCACCCTGGTGTGAAGACAGTCCTGCCTGGTTCTGATCCCCTTGGTGATGTGGGCGCTCTGGTGAGAGTCTTATCCTGGCTGGGTTCCTCACCCTTCTGTGAGGTAGGCCCTCTGCTGTGAGGTCACTCCTGCCTGGCTGTCACACGTCACCTTGTCGACATGGGCCCTCAGTTGGGAGTTGGTGCCTGCTTGGAGTCTCCTCCCCTTGGTAATGAGGGCCCTCTGGCGTCAGACCCTAACTTCTGGGCTCCCAAAATTCTCTGATGTGTGCCCTGAGGTGCGAGTACACTTATGCCATGTTCCCAACCACATAGGAATGTGGGCCTTCTGCTCTGAGGTCCCAAAGCCTGGGTTGCTCACAGTTTCATGATGAGGGCCCTCTGTTTTGAGTTCAGTCAGGTCTGGATCCCATAGCCTCGCTGCTCCTGGCCGCCTGCTGGGAGGTTCCAACTGCGGGATTCCTCACCTTTTTTCTTCTATGGGCCCTCTGTTTTGAGACTCCTCCTGCCTGCCTCACTCCCAGCCCCTTGGTGATGTGTGTCCTCTGGTTTGAGGCCACGTGTGCTGGGTCACTCACATTTCGTTGATGAGGTCCCACTGGTGTGAGGACACTCCAGCCTGGTTCCCATTCTCTTGGTGATGTGGGCCCTCTGGTGAGAGTCTGATCCTCCTTGGGTTCCTCACACTTTTGTGAGGTGGGCCCTCTGCTCTGAGGTCACTCTTGCCTGGCTGGCACACCCCGCATTGGCGATGGCGGCCCACTGGTAGCAGTTGGAGCCTGCTGGGAGCCTCCTCTCCTCGGTGATGAGAGCCCTCTGGTGTCAGGCCCTAACTGCTGGGCTCCCCACATTTTCTGATGTGTGCCCACTGGTGCGATGACACTCCTACTTGGTTCCCTTCCCCATGGGGATGTGGGCCTTGTGCTCTGAGGTCACAACGGCTGGTTTGCTCACAGTTTCATGATGAGGGCCCTCTGTTGTGAGTTCATCACTGCCTGGATCCCATAGCCTCGGTGCTCTGGGCCGCCTGCTGGGATGTTCCAACTGCTGGATTCCTCACCTTTTTTATACAATGGGCCATGTGTTGTGAGGTTAATCCTGCCTGCCTCGATCCAAGACCCATGGTGATGTGGGTCCTCTGGTTTGAGGCCACATTTTCTTGTTACCTCAACTTTTGATGATATGGCCCCACGGGTGTGATGACACTCCTGCCTGGTTCACAGCCCCTTGCTGATGTGGGCACTCTGGTGAGAGTCTGATCCTGGCTGGGTTCCTTACCCTTCTGTGAGGTGGGCCCTCTGATGTGAGGTCACTCCTGCCTGGCTGGCTCACGTCGCCTTGATGATGTGGGCCCTCTGTTGGCCACTAAAGCATTCTGGGAGCCTCCTACCCTCTTTAATGAGGGCCCTGGAAAAAACGCATATGCACATTTTGACCAAGTGCATCATTGTCCAGGATCTGCCTCTTCTCCTATGCTTTCAGAGCACTTCCCGTCTACGTCCTGAAATCATATTCCAGGAATACTGCCCCGCTTTCAAGTCCTCCTCGCAGCCTTACTTCAATATATTTTTGTATGATACCTGTCATTAATAACTCTGCAGGTTTGTTAAATACAGTGTCCCTGAGCTCCTTTCTTCAACATGCTTTCTTGTGAGCTGGCCGCAAAACCGCAGGATTGCTTCAGGCCGTAATCTGGTTTCGGCATGGCACGCTGAGCCTTTGGTAAATTCCTCTTTCTGGTGAGAAATGAGCATTCAATTTGCCCGTGGAGACACCTACAGCTAGTCTCTCATTGGTTCTCCCTATTCCTGTTCATCTTGTGCAGAAATTGCAAACTGTGCCAAACAGGAGGTTAAAGGCACTGACTCTCCAAGTGGGTAGAGGGTTAGTAAAGCATCTGGAATGGTGAACCCGAGTACCAGGGAACGAAACCTGAGAGCCATTTAAAATGGTTTCCCAGTCTCACAGTGGACAATACTCTGGGTTTCCCATGCATGTTTTAGCTGAAGGAAGAATTCCTTAAACCTGGAGATTATTGACCCATGGAATGGGTACCATGCAGTATGACTAAAAAGGGTCTGAATTTGCTCACCGAACCTCACCAATGCTATCAGTTCGAAGTGTCCAGCCTTATGCCTCACCCAGCTCTGGGTGTAGATGTGGTAAATCCAGGTTTCATCACAAGCCCTGAATCAATTATTTAAGAATTGCTGTCTCTTTCACTGTCATTGTGTTTTGTTTTTGTAATTTAGTTTGATAATGGGATTTATCGGATTTTCACTGCTGCGTTCATGCCGCTGTACAAACGCTTGATTCTCCTACAGAGAAATATAAATCCACGGGTTTTAAGATTCTTACTAGTCAGGTATATTCCTAGGCGTTGAATATGTGGTGTTGAGTCCATGTCGTTGAACAAGGAGTAGGTCTTGACTATTACATATTTGGCTTATGGAACGGTATCTGTGCTATTTTCAATCTCTGGTTTTATGCAGCACCCCAACTCACCTTTGCCCTTAAGCAAGCATAAGTTGGTTTTCTAAATTTGAGTCCCTGTTCTGTTTTGTAATTCAGTTCATGTGTAGCCAAGTTTACATTCCGTGTATTAGTGATATCTTATGATGTTTCATTTTCTGTGTGACTTATTTCACTTAGAATCACTGTAGCTGAATCCACTCATTATGCCGTGATGGGCCTGATGACATAGATTTCATTGCTGAGTGATATTCCATTGTACGTACGAACCACAACTTCTTTATCCATTTTTCACATTCTGGGATATTTAACTTGTACCGTAGATGAGGTTCTTGTAAACAGAGCCGTCCGAAAATTTGGGGTGGCTGTGTGTTTTTGATTTTAATTTCCCTAAGCTATAGGACCATAACTGGAAGTGTCGTAGGCTCCGTTGCTTTGTTTTTTAGGTGTTTCAGGAAACACCATACACTTCTCCAGGGTGGCTGTTGGCAATTTACATCCCGCCCATCAGCATAACAAGGCTCCCTGTTCTCCATGGCCTGTGCTGTCTTTCTGGATTTTACACTTTTTTTAGATGGCCCTTTTGACCAGGGGGCTGTGACACTTCATTGTAGTGCATAATTCTTTAACATGCTTGCATGGTTGGCCAAAAAGGGCGTATGCGTTTTTTCCTGAATATATTCAGGAAAAAACGCATACGCCCTTTTTGGCCAAGTGCATCATTGTCGACGTTCTGCCTCTTTTCCTATGCTTTAAATGCAATTCCAGCCTACCCCCTGAAATCGTTTTCTTGCAATTCTGCCCACTTACAAGTCCTCTTCGCAGCCTTCCTTCAATATATTTTTGGACGATAGCTGTCATTTATAACTCTGCAGGTTTGTGAATTACAGTGCGCCTGAGCTCCTTTCTTCAACTCGCTTTCTTGTGAGCTGGCCGCAAACACACATGATTGCTTCAGGCCCTAATCTGGTTCCGGCATGGCATGCTGAGCCTTTGGTGAATTCCTCTTCCTGGTGGGAAATGAGCGTTAAATTTGCCTGTGCAGACACCTCCAGCTAGTCTCTCATTGATTCCCCCTATTCCTGTTCATCTTGCGCAGATATTGCAAACTGTGCCAAACAGGAGGTTAAAGGCACTGAGTCTCCAAGTGGGGAGAGTGTTAGTAAAGGGTCTGGAATGGTGAACCCGAGTAAAAGGGGACGAAAACTGAGATGCATTTGAAAACGTTTCCCGGTCACATGGTGCACCATACTTGGGTTTTCCATGCATGTTTTAGCTGAAGGAAGAATCCCTCAAACCTGGAGAGTTGGGACCCATGGAATGGGTACCATGCAGTATGACTTCAAAGGGTCTGCACTTGCTCATCGAACCTCACCAATGCTATCAGCCCGAAGTGTCCAACCTTATGTCTCACTCAGCTCTGGGTGTAGATGTGGTAAATCCAGGTTGCATCACAAGCCCTGAATGAATTATTTAAAAATTGCTCTCTATTTCACTGTCATTGTGTTTTGTTTGTGTAATTCATTTTGATAATGGGATTTATCGGATTTTCTCTGCTGCATTCTTGCAGCTGTACACACGCTTGATTCTCTTATGGAGACATATAAATCCATGGGTTTGAAGATTCTGAGCAGTCAGGTGTATTCCTAGGCTTTGAATACGGGGTGTTTAGTCCATTTCGTTGAGCAAGGGGTAGGTCTTGAGTATTATATATTTGGCTTATGGAAAGGTATCTGTGCTAATTTCTATCTCTGGTTTTATGCAGCACCCCAACTCACATTTCCCCTTAAGCAAGCATAAGTTGGTTTTCTAAATTTGAGACCCTGTTCTGTTTTGTAATTCAGTTCATGTGTAGCCAAGTTTACATTCCTTGTATTAGTGATATCTTATGATGTTTCATTTTCTGTGTGACTTATTTCACTTAGAATCATCGTACCTGAATCCACTCATTATGCCGCAATGGGCCTGATGACATAGATTTCATTGGTGAGTGATATTCCATTGTACGTACGTACCACAATTTCTTTATCCATTTTTCGCTTTCTTGGATATTTAACTTGTACCGTAGACGAGGTTCTGGTAAACAGAGCCGTCCGAAACTTTGGGGTGGCTGTGTGTTTTTGATTTTAATTTCCCTAAGCTATAGGACCATAAGTGGAAGTGCCATAGGCTGTGTTGCTTTGTTTCCTACGTGTTTCTGGAAACACCATACACTTCTCCAGAGTGGTTGTTGGCAATTTACATCCCGCCCATCAGCATGACAAGGCTCCCTCTTCTCCATGGTCTGTGCTGCCTTTCTGGATTTTACACTTTTTTCAGATGGCCCTTTTGACCGGGGGGCAGTGAGACTTCATTGTAGTGCAGATTTCCTTTAAACGCTTGCTTGGTTGTCCAAAAAGGGCGTATGCGTTTTTTCCTGAATATATTCAGGAAAAAAAGGATACGCCCTTTTTGGCCAAGTGCATCATTGTCGTCGTTCTGCCTCTTTTCCTATGCTTTAAATGCAATTCCAGTCTACCCCCTGAACTCGTTTTCCTGAAATTCTGCCCCACTTTCAAGTCCTCTTCGCAGCCTTCCTTCAATATATTTTTAGACCATAGCTGTCATTTATAACTCTGCAGGTTTGTGAATTACAGTGACCCTGAGCTCCTTCTTCAACTCGCTTTCTTGTGAGCTGGCCGCAAACCCGCAGGAATGCTTCAGGCCCTAATCTGGTTCCGGCACGGCATGCTGAGCCTTTGGTTAATTCCTCTTCCTGGTGGGAAATGAGCGTTAAATTTGCCCGTGCAGACACCTTCACACGAGTCGTCATGGTGCCCCTTTGCCCCGGTTATCTCTATGGAGGTTGGAGTTGGAGGGCCTCCTCACTCAAGGTCAGTGTGCCCACGGAGCCAACCCTGCAACTTCAGGGCATGTTTGGTGGTTAGGATCACCACGTGGGGTCCTTTCACCTTAGGAGGGAGGTGGCCTTTTGGGCTGCTGATTTCCAGGTTTTCGGATACTGCCAGTATCTTGGCCAGATGTGGCGGTGGGCCTAGCCCCTTGGTGACCGTAGTTTATCCTACCTGGATCGCATTCTTGCATTGTTCCATTTCAAGTGGTCCCAGGTTTTGCACTAATACTCCAATGGCGATTCACCGTTCACCAGGAATGTAAAGGTCAAAGGGTTTAGCTAAATTAGGGAGTTCCTGTGCAAGGGTCTGAATTGACTGCTCTTTCCATTCTTGAAAGGCCACTTCTGCATTCTATTCAAAAGGATCATTACCTTTTCCTTTCAGTGTTTCATATAGAGGCCGAGCTAGTAGACTGTAGTTAGGGATCCAGAAGCAGCAAACCCTGGCCTCCCCAGGAACCCCTAAGCTGTCTTCTAGTTTTAGAAATGGGTAAGGCTGTAAATTGTTTCTTCCCTTTCCTGGGATGGGCTTCTCCGACCTTCTGTGAGAATGAAGCCCAGGCAGGTCACCGTAGTCTGTGATATTTGAGCTTTTTCTTGGACAACTTGTATCCTTTATTGGCTTCGTAGTTCAGAGGTCTCCTTAGTAGGGCTGGCGATCAGAATGTCGTCTGCATATTGAATGAGTGTTTCCTTTTCCAGAGGTAGAACTTTTAGGTCTTTAGCTGAGCTTTCCCCAAAGATGGTGTGGGAATTTTTGAACCCTTGGGGCAACACGGCCCGGAAGTATTGTTTTAGTTGTATGTTGAGTCCTGCCACTCACAAGCCAAAATTTCTTGTGACTCTGGGACTAATAGAATACAAAAGAAGGCATCATTGAAGACTAATACAGAATACCATGTCCTGGTGGTTGGTAGAATGACCAGCAGGGTGTAGGATTTAGGAACTACTGGAGGTATATCCTCAGTGGCTTAACTGACTGTCCTGACATCCTTTACCAGGACTCCAGCAGCCCATGGGGCTCTCGAGGTCAGGCCAATCCCAGGATATGGAGCTCACCTGGGCAGGTACCCCAACCCAGCCCACGGGGCTCTCATGTTCAGGACCCTCCCAGGATATGGTGTTCCCTGGGCAGGTCCCCCTGCAGCCCATGGGGCTCTCGTGGTCAGGCCCCTCCCAGGATACAGAGCTACCCTTGCAGGTACCATGGCAGGGCTGGGAACACAGGAACCGTGCATATCGCCCTCATTGCAGAGCACTCCCAGCTCACCTGTCACTCAGATCTGACACAGAGCACCTCAGAGCAGGACTTGAACTAACAAACAGCAGCTCCGACAGGTCTGTGACCCTGGGCATCACTCTGTGTGGCCTCCCTCCACCTGGTCTTCCAGAGACTTCCACTGCACCCGGGGCACCAGGCCTCTGTCTCCACCCACCAGCCACCCCTCCTCTCCCTGACTCCTGGGTTTCTCTCATTAGGAGAGGGTTTTCTTGAAGTTGTCTCCCACTCATGGGCCAGATAATATAATTAGAAAACAAGCCAGAGCTGCAGCCCCTTGTCTATCCTGACTCTCAGGAGCCCACACCTGTTCCTTTGACCTGGCCGATTCAGCAAGTTCCAGTTTCTGCAACTGTGAGCCCCTGACGGGTGATTATTGGCTGGCCTGGGAAGCCTGACCGTGCCGGCCAGCCCTCCCCAGGTGTGCCTGGGTTCAGATCAATATAAACACCGCTCCAGGCAGCAAGAGCCCCTGCAGCTGTGCCTGACGCCATTTTCTCTGCCCTGTCAGCAGTCTTGGGGCTGGACTGGTGGGAGGGAGTGAGAGGCCACGGCTTTGTGGGTGGCCCAGTGTGAGTGGGGCTCTGCTGGACTTTCTGCAGCAGTTGCCAAGATGCCACCTGCTAAAGAAGAGGATGTGTCACCCATACCTGCCGCTGGAATTTCTCCCTGGGCAGAGTGAGTGAGGAAGAAAGCAGTGGGGGCCGGGACAGCAGGGGTATCTCAGGCAGGGAAATGGAAAGCTTCCAGAAGAGCACCCAGGGCCAGGACCACCCTGGCTGGCCTGCAGGCACCAAGTCGGCTGGCATGCTGTCGCTCATGTGGCTCCATGGCCCTTCCTCTAGGCTTTCAAGTCCTTGTACATATTCAGGTGTTTTACCTGGGAAGGGTGGGAACATTTCAGCAGCAGCTGGCCTGGGGCTCAGCCCACGTTTACTCACAGATGCCTCGGCACGGTCCCCCAGCTTTGCAATGAGGACGCTTGTTGCGTGGGGCCTGCTGGCTGAATGGGAGATGATTCCCCACCACTGACCAACTTCAGAATTGCTTACAACTGGAGCAAGTGCCCTGATACGGTTTTCCTCTGTGTAACTGGTGGGTTCTGTTTTTTTTTCTTTTTTTCGTTTTTGGTTCAAGGTAGATTTTATTCCTCTTTTTTGTATTTACAGATATAAGCATGGAAATAATTTATTCATATAAATACATGTATGTGAAGGGAAGAATATTTTCTCTGTTTTACTTTTTGTAATTTGAATTTTATTTTATTTTTTTATACAGCAGGTTCTTTTTGGTTATCTCTTTTATACATATAAATGTATATATGCCAATCCCAATCTCTCAACTCCTCCCACCACCACCCCCCAACAGCTTTCCCCCCTTGGTGTCCATACGTTTGTTGTCTACATCTGTTGCTCTATTTCTGCCTTGCAAAACGGTTCATCTGTAAAATTTGTCTAGGTTCCACATATAGGCATTAATAGACAAGATTTGTTTTTCTCTTTCTGACTTACTTCACTCTGTATGACAGTCTCTAGATCCATCAACGTCTCTACAAATGACCCAATTTCATTCCTTTTTATGGCTTAGTAATATTCCATTTTATATATGTACCACTTCTTTATGCATTCGTCTGTCTGTGGGCATTTAGGTTGCTTCCATTACCTGGATATTGTAAATAGTGATGCAATGAACATTGCGGTGAATGTCTCTTTTTGATTTATGGTTTTGTCTGGGTATATGCCCAGTAGTGGGATTGCTGTATCATATGGTAATTCTATTCTTAATTTTATAAGAAACTCCATAATGTTCTCCACAGTGACTGTATCAATTTACATTCCCAACAATAGTGGAAGAGGGTTCCTTATCTCCACACCCTTTCCAGCATTTGTTGTTTGTAGATTTTCTGATGATGCCCATTCTAACATGTGTGAGGTGATACACCATGGATGAGTCTATTTCGTTGAGCAAAGAGTAGGTCTTGTCTAGTACATATTTGGCTTATGGAACGGTATGTGTGCTAATTTCAATCTCTGGTTTTATACAGCACCCCAACTCAACTTTCCCCTTAAGCAAGCATAAGTTTTTATCTAAATGTGAGACTCTGTTCGGTTTTGTATTTCAGTTTATGTGTAGCCAAGTTTACACTCCCTCTATTAGTGATATCTTATGATACTTATCTTTCTCTGTGTGACGTATTTCTCTTAGAATCATCATATTTAAATCCACTCAATTTGCTGCTACAGGCCTGATGACATTGATTTCATTGCTGAGTGATATTCCGTTGTACGTAAGTAGCACAACTCCTTTATCCATTTTTTTCTTTCTGAGATATTTAATTTGTACTGGACTCGAGTTTCTTGTAAACACAGCAGCCCTAAATTTTGTGCTGGCTGTGTCTTGTTGATTTTAATTTTCCTAAGCTATAGGGCTAAAAGTGGAAGTACCCTAGGCTCTGTAGCTTTGTTTTTCAGATGTTTCAGGATACACCATAAACATCTCCAGAGTGTCTGTTGGCAATTTACATCCCGCCCATCAGCATAACAAGGCTCCCTGTTCTCCATGGCCTGTCCTGTGTTTCTGGTTTTTACACTTTTTTCAGATGGCCCTTTTGACGAATGGGAAATGAGACTTCATTGTAGTGCGGATTTCCATTGCTGGAGTGCTTGGTTGGCCAAAAAGGGCATATGCGTTTTTTCCTGAATATATTCAGGAAAAAATGTTTACGCACTTTTGTCCAAGTGCATCAGTGTCAAAGATCTGCCGCTTTTCACATGCTTTAAATGCAATTCCAATCTACCTCCTGAAATATGATTCCTGCAATTCTGCCTCGTTTTCAAGTCCTCTTTGCAGACTTACTTCAATATATTTTTGCCAATAGCTGTCATTTATATCTCTGCAGGTTTGTGAATTACAGTGCCCGTGATTTCCTTTCTTAACTCGTTTCCTTGAAAGCTGGCCACAGAACCGCAGGTTTGCTTTAGGCCATAATCAGGGTCCGACACGGCACTCTGAGCCTTTGGTTAATTCCTCTTCCTGGTGGGAAATTAGAGTTAAATGTGCCCCTCCGGACACCTGCCTCACTCCCAGCCCCTTGGTTATGTGTGTCCTGTAGTTTGAGGCCACATGTGCTGGGTTCCTCACCTTTGGCTGATGTGGCCCCACTGGTGTGAGGACACTCCTGCCTGGTTCCCATCCCCTTGGTGATGTGGACCCTCCGGTGAGAGTCTGATCCTGGCTGGGTTCCTCACACTTCTGAGAGGTGGGCCCTCTTCTCTGAGGTCACTCCTGCCTGGCTGGCCCACCCCGCCTTGACGACGTCGGCTCTCTCGTGGGAGTTGGTGCCTGCTGCGAGTCTCCTCCCCTTGGTAATGAGGGCCCTCTGGCGTCAGGCCCTAACTCCTGGCCTCCCAAAATTTTCTGATGTGCGCCCTGTGGTGCGAGTACACTCCTGCCAGGTTCCCAACACCATGGGAATGTGGGCCTTCTGCTCTGAGGTCCCAACGGTGGGTTGCTCAGTTTCATGATGAGGGCCCTCTGGTGTGAGTTCACTCCGGCCTGGATCCCATAGCCTCGCTGCTCCTGGCCACCTGCGGGGAGGTTACAACTGCGGGATTCCTCACCTTTTTTCTTCTATGGGCCCTCTGCTTTGAGACTCCTCCTGCCTGCCTCACTCCCAGCCCCTTGGTGATGTGTGTCCTCTGGTTTGAGGCCACGTGTGCTGGGTCCCTCACCTTTCGATGATGTGGCCCCACTGGTGTGAGGACACTCTTGCCTGGTTCCTATCCCCTTGAAGATGTGGGCTCTCTGGTGAGAGTCTGATCCTGGCTAGGTTCCTCACCCTTCTGTGAGGTGGGCCCTCTGCTGTGAGGTCACTCCTGCCTGGCTGACACACCCCGCCTGGGCAACATCGGCCCTCTTGTGGCAGTTGGAGCATGCTGGGAGCCTCCTCCCCTCGGTGATGAGGGCCCTCTTGCGTCAGGCCCTAACTGCTGGGTACCCACATTTTCTGATACGTGCTAAGTGGTGCGAGGACACTCCTGCGAGGTTCCCATCCCCATGGGGATGTGGGCCTTCTGCTCTGAGGTCCCAATGGCTGGGTTGCTCACAGTTTCATGATGTGGGCCCTCTGCTGTGAGTTCACTGCAGCCTGGATCACATAGACTCGGTGCTCTGGGCCGCCTGCTGGGAGGTTCCCACTGCAGGATTCCTCACCTTTTTTATTCTATTGGCCCTGTGTTGTGAGGCTACTCATGCCTGCCTCAATCCGAGCCCCTTGGAGATGTGGGTCCTCTGGTTTAGGCCTCATGTGCTGGTTTCCTCACCTTTCTATGATGTGGTCACCCTGGTGTGAAGACAGTCCTGCCTGGTTCTGATCCCCTTGGTGATGTGGGCCCTCTGGTGAGAGTCTTATCCTGGCTGGGTTCCTCACCCTTCTGTGAGGTAGGCCCTCTGCTGTGAGGTCACTCCTGCCTGGCTGTCACACGTCACCTTGTCGACATGGGCCCTCAGTTGGGAGTTGGTGCCTGCTTGGAGTCTCCTCCCCTTGGTAATGAGGGCCCTCTGGCGTCAGACCCTAACTTCTGGGCTCCCAAAATTCTCTGATGTGTGCCCTGAGGTGCGAGTACACTTATGCCATGTTCCCAACCACATAGGAATGTGGGCCTTCTGCTCTGAGGTCCCAAAGCCTGGGTTGCTCACAGTTTCATGATGAGGGCCCTCTGTTTTGAGTTCAGTCAGGTCTGGATCCCATAGCCTCGCTGCTCCTGGCCGCCTGCTGGGAGGTTCCAACTGCGGGATTCCTCACCTTTTTTCTTCTATGGGCCCTCTGTTTTGAGACTCCTCCTGCCTGCCTCACTCCCAGCCCCTTGGTGATGTGTGTCCTCTGGTTTGAGGCCACGTGTGCTGGGTCACTCACATTTCGTTGATGAGGTCCCACTGGTGTGAGGACACTCCAGCCTGGTTCCCATTCTCTTGGTGATGTGGGCCCTCTGGTGAGAGTCTGATCCTCCTTGGGTTCCTCACACTTTTGTGAGGTGGGCCCTCTGCTCTGAGGTCACTCTTGCCTGGCTGGCACACCCCGCATTGGCGACGGCGGCCCACTGGTAGCAGTTGGAGCCTGCTGGGAGCCTCCTCTCCTCGGTGATGAGAGCCCTCTGGTGTCAGGCCCTAACTGCTGGGCTCCCCACATTTTCTGATGTGTGCCCACTGGTGCGATGACACTCCTACTTGGTTCCCTTCCCCATGGGGATGTGGGCCTTGTGCTCTGAGGTCACAACGGCTGGTTTGCTCACAGTTTCATGATGAGGGCCCTCTGTTGTGAGTTCATCACTGCCTGGATCCCATAGCCTCGGTGCTCTGGGCCGCCTGCTGGGATGTTCCAACTGCTGGATTCCTCACCTTTTTTATACAATGGGCCATGTGTTGTGAGGTTAATCCTGCCTGCCTCGATCCAAGACCCATGGTGATGTGGGTCCTCTGGTTTGAGGCCACATTTTCTTGTTACCTCAACTTTTGATGATATGGCCCCACGGGTGTGATGACACTCCTGCCTGGTTCACAGCCCCTTGCTGATGTGGGCACTCTGGTGAGAGTCTGATCCTGGCTGGGTTCCTTACCCTTCTGTGAGGTGGGCCCTCTGATGTGAGGTCACTCCTGCCTGGCTGGCTCACGTCGCCTTGATGATGTGGGCCCTCTGTTGGCCACTAAAGCATTCTGGGAGCCTCCTACCCTCTTTAATGAGGGCCCTGGAAAAAACGCATATGCACATTTTGACCAAGTGCATCATTGTCCAGGATCTGCCTCTTCTCCTATGCTTTCAGAGCACTTCCCGTCTACGTCCTGAAATCATATTCCAGGAATACTGCCCCGCTTTCAAGTCCTCCTCGCAGCCTTACTTCAATATATTTTTGTATGATACCTGTCATTAATAACTCTGCAGGTTTGTTAAATACAGTGTCCCTGAGCTCCTTTCTTCAACATGCTTTCTTGTGAGCTGGCCGCAAAACCGCAGGATTGCTTCAGGCCGTAATCTGGTTTCGGCATGGCACGCTGAGCCTTTGGTAAATTCCTCTTTCTGGTGAGAAATGAGCATTCAATTTGCCCGTGGAGACACCTACAGCTAGTCTCTCATTGGTTCTCCCTATTCCTGTTCATCTTGTGCAGAAATTGCAAACTGTGCCAAACAGGAGGTTAAAGGCACTGACTCTCCAAGTGGGTAGAGGGTTAGTAAAGCATCTGGAATGGTGAACCCGAGTACCAGGGAACGAAACCTGAGAGCCATTTAAAATGGTTTCCCAGTCTCACAGTGGACAATACTCTGGGTTTCCCATGCATGTTTTAGCTGAAGGAAGAATTCCTTAAACCTGGAGATTATTGACCCATGGAATGGGTACCATGCAGTATGACTAAAAAGGGTCTGAATTTGCTCACCGAACCTCACCAATGCTATCAGTTCGAAGTGTCCAGCCTTATGCCTCACCCAGCTCTGGGTGTAGATGTGGTAAATCCAGGTTTCATCACAAGCCCTGAATCAATTATTTAAGAATTGCTGTCTCTTTCACTGTCATTGTGTTTTGTTTTTGTAATTTAGTTTGATAATGGGATTTATCGGATTTTCACTGCTGCGTTCATGCCGCTGTACAAACGCTTGATTCTCCTACAGAGAAATATAAATCCACGGGTTTTAAGATTCTTACTAGTCAGGTATATTCCTAGGCGTTGAATATGTGGTGTTGAGTCCATGTCGTTGAACAAGGAGTAGGTCTTGACTATTACATATTTGGCTTATGGAACGGTATCTGTGCTATTTTCAATCTCTGGTTTTATGCAGCACCCCAACTCACCTTTGCCCTTAAGCAAGCATAAGTTGGTTTTCTAAATTTGAGTCCCTGTTCTGTTTTGTAATTCAGTTCATGTGTAGCCAAGTTTACATTCCGTGTATTAGTGATATCTTATGATGTTTCATTTTCTGTGTGACTTATTTCACTTAGAATCACTGTAGCTGAATCCACTCATTATGCCGTGATGGGCCTGATGACATAGATTTCATTGCTGAGTGATATTCCATTGTACGTACGAACCACAACTTCTTTATCCATTTTTCACATTCTGGGATATTTAACTTGTACCGTAGATGAGGTTCTTGTAAACAGAGCCGTCCGAAAATTTGGGGTGGCTGTGTGTTTTTGATTTTAATTTCCCTAAGCTATAGGACCATAACTGGAAGTGTCGTAGGCTCCGTTGCTTTGTTTTTTAGGTGTTTCAGGAAACACCATACACTTCTCCAGGGTGGCTGTTGGCAATTTACATCCCGCCCATCAGCATAACAAGGCTCCCTGTTCTCCATGGCCTGTGCTGTCTTTCTGGATTTTACACTTTTTTTAGATGGCCCTTTTGACCAGGGGGCTGTGACACTTCATTGTAGTGCATAATTCTTTAACATGCTTGCATGGTTGGCCAAAAAGGGCGTATGCGTTTTTTCCTGAATATATTCAGGAAAAAACGCATACGCCCTTTTTGGCCAAGTGCATCATTGTCGACGTTCTGCCTCTTTTCCTATGCTTTAAATGCAATTCCAGCCTACCCCCTGAAATCGTTTTCTTGCAATTCTGCCCACTTACAAGTCCTCTTCGCAGCCTTCCTTCAATATATTTTTGGACGATAGCTGTCATTTATAACTCTGCAGGTTTGTGAATTACAGTGCGCCTGAGCTCCTTTCTTCAACTCGCTTTCTTGTGAGCTGGCCGCAAACACACATGATTGCTTCAGGCCCTAATCTGGTTCCGGCATGGCATGCTGAGCCTTTGGTGAATTCCTCTTCCTGGTGGGAAATGAGCGTTAAATTTGCCTGTGCAGACACCTCCAGCTAGTCTCTCATTGATTCCCCCTATTCCTGTTCATCTTGCGCAGATATTGCAAACTGTGCCAAACAGGAGGTTAAAGGCACTGAGTCTCCAAGTGGGGAGAGTGTTAGTAAAGGGTCTGGAATGGTGAACCCGAGTAAAAGGGGACGAAAACTGAGATGCATTTGAAAACGTTTCCCGGTCACATGGTGCACCATACTTGGGTTTTCCATGCATGTTTTAGCTGAAGGAAGAATCCCTCAAACCTGGAGAGTTGGGACCCATGGAATGGGTACCATGCAGTATGACTTCAAAGGGTCTGCACTTGCTCATCGAACCTCACCAATGCTATCAGCCCGAAGTGTCCAACCTTATGTCTCACTCAGCTCTGGGTGTAGATGTGGTAAATCCAGGTTGCATCACAAGCCCTGAATGAATTATTTAAAAATTGCTCTCTATTTCACTGTCATTGTGTTTTGTTTGTGTAATTCATTTTGATAATGGGATTTATCGGATTTTCTCTGCTGCATTCTTGCAGCTGTACACACGCTTGATTCTCTTATGGAGACATATAAATCCATGGGTTTGAAGATTCTGAGCAGTCAGGTGTATTCCTAGGCTTTGAATACGGGGTGTTTAGTCCATTTCGTTGAGCAAGGGGTAGGTCTTGAGTATTATATATTTGGCTTATGGAAAGGTATCTGTGCTAATTTCTATCTCTGGTTTTATGCAGCACCCCAACTCACATTTCCCCTTAAGCAAGCATAAGTTGGTTTTCTAAATTTGAGACCCTGTTCTGTTTTGTAATTCAGTTCATGTGTAGCCAAGTTTACATTCCTTGTATTAGTGATATCTTATGATGTTTCATTTTCTGTGTGACTTATTTCACTTAGAATCATCGTACCTGAATCCACTCATTATGCCGCAATGGGCCTGATGACATAGATTTCATTGGTGAGTGATATTCCATTGTACGTACGTACCACAATTTCTTTATCCATTTTTCGCTTTCTTGGATATTTAACTTGTACCGTAGACGAGGTTCTGGTAAACAGAGCCGTCCGAAACTTTGGGGTGGCTGTGTGTTTTTGATTTTAATTTCCCTAAGCTATAGGACCATAAGTGGAAGTGCCATAGGCTGTGTTGCTTTGTTTCCTACGTGTTTCTGGAAACACCATACACTTCTCCAGAGTGGTTGTTGGCAATTTACATCCCGCCCATCAGCATGACAAGGCTCCCTCTTCTCCATGGTCTGTGCTGCCTTTCTGGATTTTACACTTTTTTCAGATGGCCCTTTTGACCGGGGGGCAGTGAGACTTCATTGTAGTGCAGATTTCCTTTAAACGCTTGCTTGGTTGTCCAAAAAGGGCGTATGCGTTTTTTCCTGAATATATTCAGGAAAAAAAGGATACGCCCTTTTTGGCCAAGTGCATCATTGTCGTCGTTCTGCCTCTTTTCCTATGCTTTAAATGCAATTCCAGTCTACCCCCTGAACTCGTTTTCCTGAAATTCTGCCCCACTTTCAAGTCCTCTTCGCAGCCTTCCTTCAATATATTTTTAGACCATAGCTGTCATTTATAACTCTGCAGGTTTGTGAATTACAGTGACCCTGAGCTCCTTCTTCAACTCGCTTTCTTGTGAGCTGGCCGCAAACCCGCAGGAATGCTTCAGGCCCTAATCTGGTTCCGGCACGGCATGCTGAGCCTTTGGTTAATTCCTCTTCCTGGTGGGAAATGAGCGTTAAATTTGCCCGTGCAGACACCTTCACACGAGTCGTCATGGTGCCCCTTTGCCCCGGTTATCTCTATGGAGGTTGGAGTTGGAGGGCCTCCTCACTCAAGGTCAGTGTGCCCACGGAGCCAACCCTGCAACTTCAGGGCATGTTTGGTGGTTAGGATCACCACGTGGGGTCCTTTCACCTTAGGAGGGAGGTGGCCTTTTGGGCTGCTGATTTCCAGGTTTTCGGATACTGCCAGTATCTTGGCCAGATGTGGCGGTGGGCCTAGCCCCTTGGTGACCGTAGTTTATCCTACCTGGATCGCATTCTTGCATTGTTCCATTTCAAGTGGTCCCAGGTTTTGCACTAATACTCCAATGGCGATTCACCGTTCACCAGGAATGTAAAGGTCAAAGGGTTTAGCTAAATTAGGGAGTTCCTGTGCAAGGGTCTGAATTGACTGCTCTTTCCATTCTTGAAAGGCCACTTCTGCATTCTATTCAAAAGGATCATTACCTTTTCCTTTCAGTGTTTCATATAGAGGCCGAGCTAGTAGACTGTAGTTAGGGATCCAGAAGCAGCAAACCCTGGCCTCCCCAGGAACCCCTAAGCTGTCTTCTAGTTTTAGAAATGGGTAAGGCTGTAAATTGTTTCTTCCCTTTCCTGGGATGGGCTTCTCCGACCTTCTGTGAGAATGAAGCCCAGGCAGGTCACCGTAGTCTGTGATATTTGAGCTTTTTCTTGGACAACTTGTATCCTTTATTGGCTTCGTAGTTCAGAGGTCTCCTTAGTAGGGCTGGCGATCAGAATGTCGTCTGCATATTGAATGAGTGTTTCCTTTTCCAGAGGTAGAACTTTTAGGTCTTTAGCTGAGCTTTCCCCAAAGATGGTGTGGGAATTTTTGAACCCTTGGGGCAACACGGCCCGGAAGTATTGTTTTAGTTGTATGTTGAGTCCTGCCACTCACAAGCCAAAATTTCTTGTGACTCTGGGACTAATAGAATACAAAAGAAGGCATCATTGAAGACTAATACAGAATACCATGTCCTGGTGGTTGGTAGAATGACCAGCAGGGTGTAGGATTTAGGAACTACTGGAGGTATATCCTCAGTGGCTTAACTGACTGTCCTGACATCCTTTACCAGGACTCCAGCAGCCCATGGGGCTCTCGAGGTCAGGCCAATCCCAGGATATGGAGCTCACCTGGGCAGGTACCCCAACCCAGCCCACGGGGCTCTCATGTTCAGGACCCTCCCAGGATATGGTGTTCCCTGGGCAGGTCCCCCTGCAGCCCATGGGGCTCTCGTGGTCAGGCCCCTCCCAGGATACAGAGCTACCCTTGCAGGTACCATGGCAGGGCTGGGAACACAGGAACCGTGCATATCGCCCTCATTGCAGAGCACTCCCAGCTCACCTGTCACTCAGATCTGACACAGAGCACCTCAGAGCAGGACTTGAACTAACAAACAGCAGCTCCGACAGGTCTGTGACCCTGGGCATCACTCTGTGTGGCCTCCCTCCACCTGGTCTTCCAGAGACTTCCACTGCACCCGGGGCACCAGGCCTCTGTCTCCACCCACCAGCCACCCCTCCTCTCCCTGACTCCTGGGTTTCTCTCATTAGGAGAGGGTTTTCTTGAAGTTGTCTCCCACTCATGGGCCAGATAATATAATTAGAAAACAAGCCAGAGCTGCAGCCCCTTGTCTATCCTGACTCTCAGGAGCCCACACCTGTTCCTTTGACCTGGCCGATTCAGCAAGTTCCAGTTTCTGCAACTGTGAGCCCCTGACGGGTGATTATTGGCTGGCCTGGGAAGCCTGACCGTGCCGGCCAGCCCTCCCCAGGTGTGCCTGGGTTCAGATCAATATAAACACCGCTCCAGGCAGCAAGAGCCCCTGCAGCTGTGCCTGACGCCATTTTCTCTGCCCTGTCAGCAGTCTTGGGGCTGGACTGGTGGGAGGGAGTGAGAGGCCACGGCTTTGTGGGTGGCCCAGTGTGAGTGGGGCTCTGCTGGACTTTCTGCAGCAGTTGCCAAGATGCCACCTGCTAAAGAAGAGGATGTGTCACCCATACCTGCCGCTGGAATTTCTCCCTGGGCAGAGTGAGTGAGGAAGAAAGCAGTGGGGGCCGGGACAGCAGGGGTATCTCAGGCAGGGAAATGGAAAGCTTCCAGAAGAGCACCCAGGGCCAGGACCACCCTGGCTGGCCTGCAGGCACCAAGTCGGCTGGCATGCTGTCGCTCATGTGGCTCCATGGCCCTTCCTCTAGGCTTTCAAGTCCTTGTACATATTCAGGTGTTTTACCTGGGAAGGGTGGGAACATTTCAGCAGCAGCTGGCCTGGGGCTCAGCCCACGTTTACTCACAGATGCCTCGGCACGGTCCCCCAGCTTTGCAATGAGGACGCTTGTTGCGTGGGGCCTGCTGGCTGAATGGGAGATGATTCCCCACCACTGACCAACTTCAGAATTGCTTACAACTGGAGCAAGTGCCCTGATACGGTTTTCCTCTGTGTAACTGGTGGGTTCTGTTTTTTTTTCTTTTTTTCGTTTTTGGTTCAAGGTAGATTTTATTCCTCTTTTTTGTATTTACAGATATAAGCATGGAAATAATTTATTCATATAAATACATGTATGTGAAGGGAAGAATATTTTCTCTGTTTTACTTTTTGTAATTTGAATTTTATTTTATTTTTTTATACAGCAGGTTCTTTTTGGTTATCTCTTTTATACATATAAATGTATATATGCCAATCCCAATCTCTCAACTCCTCCCACCACCACCCCCCAACAGCTTTCCCCCCTTGGTGTCCATACGTTTGTTGTCTACATCTGTTGCTCTATTTCTGCCTTGCAAAACGGTTCATCTGTAAAATTTGTCTAGGTTCCACATATAGGCATTAATAGACAAGATTTGTTTTTCTCTTTCTGACTTACTTCACTCTGTATGACAGTCTCTAGATCCATCAACGTCTCTACAAATGACCCAATTTCATTCCTTTTTATGGCTTAGTAATATTCCATTTTATATATGTACCACTTCTTTATGCATTCGTCTGTCTGTGGGCATTTAGGTTGCTTCCATTACCTGGATATTGTAAATAGTGATGCAATGAACATTGCGGTGAATGTCTCTTTTTGATTTATGGTTTTGTCTGGGTATATGCCCAGTAGTGGGATTGCTGTATCATATGGTAATTCTATTCTTAATTTTATAAGAAACTCCATAATGTTCTCCACAGTGACTGTATCAATTTACATTCCCAACAATAGTGGAAGAGGGTTCCTTATCTCCACACCCTTTCCAGCATTTGTTGTTTGTAGATTTTCTGATGATGCCCATTCTAACATGTGTGAGGTGATACACCATGGATGAGTCTATTTCGTTGAGCAAAGAGTAGGTCTTGTCTAGTACATATTTGGCTTATGGAACGGTATGTGTGCTAATTTCAATCTCTGGTTTTATACAGCACCCCAACTCAACTTTCCCCTTAAGCAAGCATAAGTTTTTATCTAAATGTGAGACTCTGTTCGGTTTTGTATTTCAGTTTATGTGTAGCCAAGTTTACACTCCCTCTATTAGTGATATCTTATGATACTTATCTTTCTCTGTGTGACGTATTTCTCTTAGAATCATCATATTTAAATCCACTCAATTTGCTGCTACAGGCCTGATGACATTGATTTCATTGCTGAGTGATATTCCGTTGTACGTAAGTAGCACAACTCCTTTATCCATTTTTTTCTTTCTGAGATATTTAATTTGTACTGGACTCGAGTTTCTTGTAAACACAGCAGCCCTAAATTTTGTGCTGGCTGTGTCTTGTTGATTTTAATTTTCCTAAGCTATAGGGCTAAAAGTGGAAGTACCCTAGGCTCTGTAGCTTTGTTTTTCAGATGTTTCAGGATACACCATAAACATCTCCAGAGTGTCTGTTGGCAATTTACATCCCGCCCATCAGCATAACAAGGCTCCCTGTTCTCCATGGCCTGTCCTGTGTTTCTGGTTTTTACACTTTTTTCAGATGGCCCT
Source organism: Delphinapterus leucas (assembly GCF_059928025.1). Taxonomy (NCBI): domain Eukaryota; kingdom Metazoa; phylum Chordata; class Mammalia; order Artiodactyla; family Monodontidae; genus Delphinapterus; species Delphinapterus leucas. Next base: position 6,899,247 of record NW_028322243.1, on the reverse strand, counting down.
TTTGACGAATGGGAAATGAGACTTCATTGTAGTGCGGATTTCCATTGCTGGAGTGCTTGGTTGGCCAAAAAGGGCATATGCGTTTTTTCCTGAATATATTCAGGAAAAAATGTTTACGCACTTTTGTCCAAGTGCATCAGTGTCAAAGATCTGCCGCTTTTCACATGCTTTAAATGCAATTCCAATCTACCTCCTGAAATATGATTCCTGCAATTCTGCCTCGTTTTCAAGTCCTCTTTGCAGACTTACTTCAATATATTTTTGCCAATAGCTGTCATTTATATCTCTGCAGGTTTGTGAATTACAGTGCCCGTGATTTCCTTTCTTAACTCGTTTCCTTGAAAGCTGGCCACAGAACCGCAGGTTTGCTTTAGGCCATAATCAGGGTCCGACACGGCACTCTGAGCCTTTGGTTAATTCCTCTTCCTGGTGGGAAATTAGAGTTAAATGTGCCCCTCCGGACACCTGCCTCACTCCCAGCCCCTTGGTTATGTGTGTCCTGTAGTTTGAGGCCACATGTGCTGGGTTCCTCACCTTTGGCTGATGTGGCCCCACTGGTGTGAGGACACTCCTGCCTGGTTCCCATCCCCTTGGTGATGTGGACCCTCCGGTGAGAGTCTGATCCTGGCTGGGTTCCTCACACTTCTGAGAGGTGGGCCCTCTTCTCTGAGGTCACTCCTGCCTGGCTGGCCCACCCCGCCTTGACGACGTCGGCTCTCTCGTGGGAGTTGGTGCCTGCTGCGAGTCTCCTCCCCTTGGTAATGAGGGCCCTCTGGCGTCAGGCCCTAACTCCTGGCCTCCCAAAATTTTCTGATGTGCGCCCTGTGGTGCGAGTACACTCCTGCCAGGTTCCCAACACCATGGGAATGTGGGCCTTCTGCTCTGAGGTCCCAACGGTGGGTTGCTCAGTTTCATGATGAGGGCCCTCTGGTGTGAGTTCACTCCGGCCTGGATCCCATAGCCTCGCTGCTCCTGGCCACCTGCGGGGAGGTTACAACTGCGGGATTCCTCACCTTTTTTCTTCTATGGGCCCTCTGCTTTGAGACTCCTCCTGCCTGCCTCACTCCCAGCCCCTTGGTGATGTGTGTCCTCTGGTTTGAGGCCACGTGTGCTGGGTCCCTCACCTTTCGATGATGTGGCCCCACTGGTGTGAGGACACTCTTGCCTGGTTCCTATCCCCTTGAAGATGTGGGCTCTCTGGTGAGAGTCTGATCCTGGCTAGGTTCCTCACCCTTCTGTGAGGTGGGCCCTCTGCTGTGAGGTCACTCCTGCCTGGCTGACACACCCCGCCTGGGCAACATCGGCCCTCTTGTGGCAGTTGGAGCATGCTGGGAGCCTCCTCCCCTCGGTGATGAGGGCCCTCTTGCGTCAGGCCCTAACTGCTGGGTACCCACATTTTCTGATACGTGCTAAGTGGTGCGAGGACACTCCTGCGAGGTTCCCATCCCCATGGGGATGTGGGCCTTCTGCTCTGAGGTCCCAATGGCTGGGTTGCTCACAGTTTCATGATGTGGGCCCTCTGCTGTGAGTTCACTGCAGCCTGGATCACATAGACTCGGTGCTCTGGGCCGCCTGCTGGGAGGTTCCCACTGCAGGATTCCTCACCTTTTTTATTCTATTGGCCCTGTGTTGTGAGGCTACTCATGCCTGCCTCAATCCGAGCCCCTTGGAGATGTGGGTCCTCTGGTTTAGGCCTCATGTGCTGGTTTCCTCACCTTTCTATGATGTGGTCACCCTGGTGTGAAGACAGTCCTGCCTGGTTCTGATCCCCTTGGTGATGTGGGCCCTCTGGTGAGAGTCTTATCCTGGCTGGGTTCCTCACCCTTCTGTGAGGTAGGCCCTCTGCTGTGAGGTCACTCCTGCCTGGCTGTCACACGTCACCTTGTCGACATGGGCCCTCAGTTGGGAGTTGGTGCCTGCTTGGAGTCTCCTCCCCTTGGTAATGAGGGCCCTCTGGCGTCAGACCCTAACTTCTGGGCTCCCAAAATTCTCTGATGTGTGCCCTGAGGTGCGAGTACACTTATGCCATGTTCCCAACCACATAGGAATGTGGGCCTTCTGCTCTGAGGTCCCAAAGCCTGGGTTGCTCACAGTTTCATGATGAGGGCCCTCTGTTTTGAGTTCAGTCAGGTCTGGATCCCATAGCCTCGCTGCTCCTGGCCGCCTGCTGGGAGGTTCCAACTGCGGGATTCCTCACCTTTTTTCTTCTATGGGCCCTCTGTTTTGAGACTCCTCCTGCCTGCCTCACTCCCAGCCCCTTGGTGATGTGTGTCCTCTGGTTTGAGGCCACGTGTGCTGGGTCACTCACATTTCGTTGATGAGGTCCCACTGGTGTGAGGACACTCCAGCCTGGTTCCCATTCTCTTGGTGATGTGGGCCCTCTGGTGAGAGTCTGATCCTCCTTGGGTTCCTCACACTTTTGTGAGGTGGGCCCTCTGCTCTGAGGTCACTCTTGCCTGGCTGGCACACCCCGCATTGGCGACGGCGGCCCACTGGTAGCAGTTGGAGCCTGCTGGGAGCCTCCTCTCCTCGGTGATGAGAGCCCTCTGGTGTCAGGCCCTAACTGCTGGGCTCCCCACATTTTCTGATGTGTGCCCACTGGTGCGATGACACTCCTACTTGGTTCCCTTCCCCATGGGGATGTGGGCCTTGTGCTCTGAGGTCACAACGGCTGGTTTGCTCACAGTTTCATGATGAGGGCCCTCTGTTGTGAGTTCATCACTGCCTGGATCCCATAGCCTCGGTGCTCTGGGCCGCCTGCTGGGATGTTCCAACTGCTGGATTCCTCACCTTTTTTATACAATGGGCCATGTGTTGTGAGGTTAATCCTGCCTGCCTCGATCCAAGACCCATGGTGATGTGGGTCCTCTGGTTTGAGGCCACATTTTCTTGTTACCTCAACTTTTGATGATATGGCCCCACGGGTGTGATGACACTCCTGCCTGGTTCACAGCCCCTTGCTGATGTGGGCACTCTGGTGAGAGTCTGATCCTGGCTGGGTTCCTTACCCTTCTGTGAGGTGGGCCCTCAGATGTGAGGTCACTCCTGCCTGGCTGGCTCACGTCGCCTTGATGATGTGGGCCCTCTGTTGGCCACTAAAGCATTCTGGGAGCCTCCTACCCTCTTTAATGAGGGCCCTGGAAAAAACGCATATGCACATTTTGACCAAGTGCATCATTGTCCAGGATCTGCCTCTTCTCCTATGCTTTCAGAGCACTTCCCGTCTACGTCCTGAAATCATATTCCAGGAATACTGCCCCGCTTTCAAGTCCTCCTCGCAGCCTTACTTCAATATATTTTTGTATGATACCTGTCATTAATAACTCTGCAGGTTTGTTAAATACAGTGTCCCTGAGCTCCTTTCTTCAACATGCTTTCTTGTGAGCTGGCCGCAAAACCGCAGGATTGCTTCAGGCCGTAATCTGGTTTCGGCACGGCACGCTGAGCCTTTGGTAAATTCCTCTTTCTGGTGAGAACTGAGCATTCAATTTGCCCGTGGAGACACCTACAGCTAGTCTCTCATTGGTTCTCCCTATTCCTGTTCATCTTGTGCAGAAATTGCAAACTGTGCCAAACAGGAGGTTAAAGGCACTGACTCTCCAAGTGGGTAGAGGGTTAGTAAAGCATCTGGAATGGTGAACCCGAGTACCAGGGAACGAAACCTGAGAGCCATTTAAAATGGTTTCCCAGTCTCACAGTGGACAATACTCTGGGTTTCCCATGCATGTTTTAGCTGAAGGAAGAATTCCTTAAACCTGGAGATTATTGACCCATGGAATGGGTACCATGCAGTATGACTAAAAAGGGTCTGAATTTGCTCACCGAACCTCACCAATGCTATCAGTTCGAAGTGTCCAGCCTTATGCCTCACCCAGCTCTGGGTGTAGATGTGGTAAATCCAGGTTTCATCACAAGCCCTGAATCAATTATTTAAGAATTGCTGTCTCTTTCACTGTCATTGTGTTTTGTTTCCGAAACATTGGGGTGGCTGTGTGTTTTTGATTTTAATTTCACTAAGCTATAGGACCATAAGTGGAAGTGCTGTAGGCTCCGTTGCTTGGTTTTTTAGGTGTTTGAGGAAACACCATACACTTCTCCAGAGTGGCTGTTGGCAAATTACATCCCGCCCATCAGCATAACAAGGCTCCCTCTTCTCCATGGTCTGTGCTGCCTTTCTGGATTTTACACTTTTTTCAGATGGCCCTTTTGACCGGGGGGCAGTGAGACTTCATTGTAGTGCAGATTTCCTTTACACGCTTGCTTGGTTGGCCAAAAAGGGCGTATGCCCTTTTTCCTGAATATATTCAGGAAAAAACGCATACGCCCTTTTTGGCCAAGTGCATCATTGTCGTCGTTCTGCCTCTTTTCCTATGCTTTAAATGCAATTCCAGTCTACCCCCTGAAATCGTTTTCCTGAAATTCTGCCCCACTTTCAAGTCCTCTTCGCAGCCTTCCTTTAATATATTTTTAGACCATAGCTGTCATTTATAACTCTGCAGTTTTGTGAATTACAGTGCCCTTGATTTTCTTTCTTAACTCGTTTCCTTGAAAACTGGTCACAGAACCGCAGGGTTGCTTCAGGCCATAATCAGTGTCCGGTACAGAACTCTGAGACTTTGGTTCATTCCACTTCCTGGTGGGAAATTAGAGTTAAGTGTGCCCCTCCAGACACCTGCCTCATTCCTAGCCCCTTGGTGATGTGTGTCCTCTGGTTTGAGGCCACATGTGCTGGGTTCCTCACCTTTGGCTGATGTGGCCCCACTGGTGTGAGGACACTCCTGCCTGCTTCCCATCCCCTTGGTGATGTGGGCCCTCCGGTGAGAGTCTGATCCTGGTTGGGTTCCTCACACTTCTGTGAGGTGGGCCCTCTTCACTGAGGTCAATCCTGCCTGGCTGGCACACCCCGCCTTGGAGACGTGGGCCCTCATTTGGGAGTTGGTGCCTGCTGGGAGTCTCCTCCCCTCGGTAATGAGGGACCTCTGACGTCAGGCCCTAACTCCTGGGCTCCCATACTTTTCTGATGTGTGCCCTCTGGTGGGAGTACACTCCTGCCAGGTTCCCAACCCCATGGGAATGTGGGCCTTCTTCTCTGTGGTCCCAACCGCTGGGTTGTTCACAGTTTCGTGATGAGGGCCTTCTGTTGTGAGTTCACACCGGCCGGGATCCCATAGCCTCGCTGCTCCTTGCCGCCTGCTGGGAGGTTCCAACTGCGGGTTACCTCACCTTTTTTATTTTATGGCCCTCTGTTTGAGACACCTCCTGCCTGCCTCACTCTGAGCCCCTTGTTGATGTGGGTCCTCTGGTTTAGGCCATATGTTCTGGGTTCCTCACTTTTCTACGATTTGGCCACACTGGTGTGAGGCCACTCCTGCCTGGTTCTGATCCCCTTGGTGATGTGGGCCCTCTGGTGAGAGTCTTATCCTGGCTGGGTTCCTCCCCCTTCTGTGACATAGGCCCTCTGCTGTGAGGTCACTCCTGCCTGGCTAACGCACATCACCTTGGAGACGTGGGCCCTCAGGTGGGAGTTGGTGCCTTCTAGGAGTCTGCTCCCCTCGGTAATTAGGGCCGTCTGGCGTCAGGCCCTAACTCCTGGGCTCCCAAAATTTTCTGATGTGTGCCCTGTGGTGCGAGTACACTCCTGCCAGGTTCCCAACCCCATGGGAATGTGGGCCTTCTGTTCTGTGGTCCCAACAGCTGTGTTGTTCACAGTTTCATGATGAGGGTCCTCTGTTGTGAGTTCACAACGGCCGGGACCCCATAGCCTCGCTGCTCCTTGCTGCATGCTAGGAGGTTCCAACTGCGGGATTCCTCACCTTTTTAATTCTATGGGTCCTCTGTTTTGAGGCTCCTCCTGCCTGCCTCACTCCGAGCCCCTTGGAGATGTGGGTCCTCTTGTTTAGGCCACATGTTCTGGGTTCCTCACCTTTCTATGATTTGGCCACACTGGTGTGAGGCCACTCCTGCCTGGATCAGATCCCCTTGGTGATGTGGGCCCTCTGGTGAGAGTCTGATCCTGGCTGGGTTCCTCACTCTTCTGTGAGGTGGGCCCTCTGCTGTGAGGTAACTCCTGCCTGGCTTGCTCCCGTTGCCCTGGTGACGTCGGACTTCTGGTGGCAGTTGGAGCCTTCTTGTACCCTCCTCTCCAAGGTGATGAGGGCCCTCTTGCGTCAGGCTCTAACTGCTGGGCTCCCCACGATTTCTGATGTGAGCCCAGTGATGCCAGGACACTCCTGTAAGGTTCCAATACTCATGGGGATGTGTGCCTTCTGCTCTGTGGTCGCAACGCCTGGGTTGCTCACAGTTTCGTTATGTTGGCGCTCCGGTGTTAGTTCACTCAGGCCTAGATCCCATAGCCTCTGTGCTCTGGGCCGCCTGCTGGGAGGTTCCAACTGCTGGATTCCTCACCTTTCTTATACTTTGGGCCCTGTGTGGTGAAGCTCCTCCTGCCTGCCTCACACCGAGCCCCTTGGTGATGTAGGTCTTCTGGCTTGAGACCACGTGTGCCGTTTGTCTCACCTTTTAGGGATGTGGCCCTACTGGTGTGAGGACACTCCTGACTGGTTCCCATCCCCTTGTTGATGTGGGCCCTCTGGTGAGAGTCTGATCCTGGCTTGATTCCTCACACTTCTGTGAGGCGGGCCCTCTGCTGTGAGGTCACACCTGCCTGGCTGGCACACGACGCCTTGGCCACATGGGCCCTCTGGTTGCAGTTGGAGCGTGCTGGGAACCTCCTCCCATCGGTGATGAGGGCCCTCTGGCGTCCGGCCCTAACTGCTGGGCTCACCACATTTTCTGATGTGCGCCCACTTGTGCGATGACACTCCTGCCAGGTTCCCATCCCCATGCAGATTTGGGCCTTCTGTTCTGAGGTGCCAACGGCTGGCTTGCTCACAGTGTCAGGATGTGGGCCCTCTGCTGTGAGTTCACTCCGGCATGCATCCCATAGCCTCGGTGCTCTGGGCCACCTGCTTGGAGCTTCCAACTGCAGGATTCCTTACCTTTTTTCTTCTATGGGCCGTGTGTTGTGAGACACTTCCTGCCTGCCTCACTCTGAGCCCCTTGTTGATGTGGGTCTTCTGGTTTGAGGCCACATGTGGTGGGTTCCTTGCCTTTCAATGATGTGGCCCCACTGGTGTGAGCACACTCCTGCCTGGTTCGCATCCCCTTGGTGATGTGGGCCCTCTGGTGAGAATCTGATCCGGGTTGGGTTCCTCACACTTCCGTGAGCTTGGCCCTCAGCTCTGAGGTCACTCCTGCCTGGCTGGCACACCCCGCCTTGGCGACGTCGGCCCTCTGGTGGCAGTTGGAGCCTGCTGGGAGCCTCCTCCCCTCAGTGATCAGAGCCCTTTGGCGTCAGGCCCTAACTGCTGGGTACCCACATTTTCTAATACGTACTAAGTGGTGCGAGGATACGCCTGCCACGTTCCCATCCCCATGGGGATGTGGGCGTTCTGCTCTGAGGTCCCAACGGCTGGGTTGCTCACAGTTTCATGATGTGGGCCCTCTGCTGTGAGTTCACTTTGGCCTGGATCCCATAGACTCGGTGCTCTGGGCCTCCTGCTGCGAGGTTCCAACTGCTGGATTCCTCACATTTTTTAATCTATGGGCCCTGTGTTGTTAGGCTAGTCCTGCCTGCCTCACTCCGAGCCCCTTGGAGATGTGGTTCCTCTGGTTTAGGCCACATGGTCTGGGTCCCTCACCTTTCCATTATTTGGCCACACTGGTGTGAGTATACTTCTGCCTGGTTCCGATCCCCTTGGTGATGCGGGCCCTCTGGTGAGAGTCTTATCCTGGCTGGGTTCCTCACCCTTCTGTGACGTATGCCCTCTGCTGTGATGTCACTCCTGCCTGGCTGGCGCACGTCACCTTGGCGACGTGGGCCCTCAGTTGGGATTTGGTGTCTGCTGGGAGTTTCCTCCCTTCGGTAATGAGGGCCCTCTGGCGTCAGGCCTTAAATCCTGGGCTCCCAAAGTTTTCTGATGTGTGCCCTGTGGTGCGAGTACACTCCTGCCAGGTTCCCAACCCCATGGCAATGTGGGCCTTCTGCTCTGTGGACCCAATGGCTGGGCTATTCACAGTTTCATGATGAGGGCCCTCTTTTGTGAGTTCACACCGGCCGGGATCCCATAGCCTCGTTGTTCCTTGCCGCCTGCTGGGATGTTCCAACTGCGGGATTCCTCACCTTTTTTATTCTATGGGCCCTCTGTTTTGAGACTACTCCTGCCTGCCTCCCTCCCAGCCCCTTGGTGATGTGTGTCCTCTGGTTTGAGGCCACATGTGGTGGTTTCCTCGCCTTTCAATGATGTGGCCCCACTGGACTGAGAACACTCCTGCCTGGTTCCCATCCTCTTGGTGATGTGGGCCCTCTGGTGAGAGTCTGATCCTGGTTGGGTTCCTCACACTTCCGTGAACTTGGCCCTCTGCTCTGAGGTCACTCCTGCCTGGCTGGCACACCCCCCGCCTTGGTGACGTCGGCCCTCTGGTGGCAGTTGGAGCGTGCTGGGAGCCTCCTTCCCTCAGTAATGAGGGCCCTTTGGCGTCAGGCCCTAACTGCTGTGTACCCACATTTTCTAATACGTACTAAGTGGTGCGAGGACACTCCTGCCAGGTTCCCATCCCCGTGGGGATGTGGGACTTCTGCTCTGATGTCCAAACGGCTGGGTTGCTCAAAGTTTCATGATGTGGGCCCTCTGCTGTGAGTGCACTGCGGCCTGGATCCCATAGACTGGGTGCTCTGGGCCACCTGCTGGGAGGTTCGAACTGTTGGATTCCTCACATTTTTTATTCTATGGGCCCTGCGTTGTGAGGCTAGTCCTGCCTGCCTCACTCTGAACCCCTTGGAGATGTGGATCCTCTGGTTTAGGCCACGTGTTCTGGGTTCCTCACCTTTCTATGATTTGGCCACACTGGTGTGAGGCCACTCTTGCCTGGATCCGATCCCCTTGGTGATGCGGGCCCTCTGGTGAGACTCTTATCCTGGCTGGGTGCCTCACCCTTCTGGGACGTATGCCCTCTGCTGTGAGGTCACTCCTGCCTGGCTGGCGCACGTCACCTTGGCGACGTGGGCCCTCAGTTGGGAGTTGGTGCCTGCTGGGAGTCTCCTCCCCTCGGTAATGAGGGCCCTCTGACGTCAGGCCCTAACTCCTGGGCTCCCATACTTTTCTGATGTGTGCCCTCTGGTGGGAGTACACTCCTGCCAGGTTCCCAACCCCATGGGAATGTGGGCCTTCTTCTCTGTGGTCCCAACCGCTGGGTTGTTCACAGTTTCGTGATGAGGGCCTTCTGTTGTGAGTTCACACCGGCCGGGATCCCATAGCCTCGCTGCTCCTTGCCGCCTGCTGGGAGGTTCCAACTGCGGGTTACCTCACCTTTTTTATTTTATGGCCCTCTGTTTGAGACACCTCCTGCCTGCCTCACTCTGAGCCCCTTGTTGATGTGGGTCCTCTGGTTTAGGCCATATGTTCTGGGTTCCTCACTTTTCTACGATTTGGCCACACTGGTGTGAGGCCACTCCTGCCTGGTTCTGATCCCCTTGGTGATGTGGGCCCTCTGGTGAGAGTCTTATCCTGGCTGGGTTCCTCCCCCTTCTGTGACATAGGCCCTCTGCTGTGAGGTCACTCCTGCCTGGCTAACGCACATCACCTTGGAGACGTGGGCCCTCAGGTGGGAGTTGGTGCCTTCTAGGAGTCTGCTCCCCTCGGTAATTAGGGCCGTCTGGCGTCAGGCCCTAACTCCTGGGCTCCCAAAATTTTCTGATGTGTGCCCTGTGGTGCGAGTACACTCCTGCCAGGTTCCCAACCCCATGGGAATGTGGGCCTTCTGTTCTGTGGTCCCAACAGCTGTGTTGTTCACAGTTTCATGATGAGGGTCCTCTGTTGTGAGTTCACAACGGCCGGGACCCCATAGCCTCGCTGCTCCTTGCTGCATGCTAGGAGGTTCCAACTGCGGGATTCCTCACCTTTTTAATTCTATGGGTCCTCTGTTTTGAGGCTCCTCCTGCCTGCCTCACTCCGAGCCCCTTGGAGATGTGGGTCCTCTTGTTTAGGCCACATGTTCTGGGTTCCTCACCTTTCTATGATTTGGCCACACTGGTGTGAGGCCACTCCTGCCTGGATCAGATCCCCTTGGTGATGTGGGCCCTCTGGTGAGAGTCTGATCCTGGCTGGGTTCCTCACTCTTCTGTGAGGTGGGCCCTCTGCTGTGAGGTAACTCCTGCCTGGCTTGCTCCCGTTGCCCTGGTGACGTCGGACTTCTGGTGGCAGTTGGAGCCTTCTTGTACCCTCCTCTCCAAGGTGATGAGGGCCCTCTTGCGTCAGGCTCTAACTGCTGGGCTCCCCACGATTTCTGATGTGAGCCCAGTGATGCCAGGACACTCCTGTAAGGTTCCAATACTCATGGGGATGTGTGCCTTCTGCTCTGTGGTCGCAACGCCTGGGTTGCTCACAGTTTCGTTATGTTGGCGCTCCGGTGTTAGTTCACTCAGGCCTAGATCCCATAGCCTCTGTGCTCTGGGCCGCCTGCTGGGAGGTTCCAACTGCTGGATTCCTCACCTTTCTTATACTTTGGGCCCTGTGTGGTGAAGCTCCTCCTGCCTGCCTCACACCGAGCCCCTTGGTGATGTAGGTCTTCTGGCTTGAGACCACGTGTGCCGTTTGTCTCACCTTTTAGGGATGTGGCCCTACTGGTGTGAGGACACTCCTGACTGGTTCCCATCCCCTTGTTGATGTGGGCCCTCTGGTGAGAGTCTGATCCTGGCTTGATTCCTCACACTTCTGTGAGGCGGGCCCTCTGCTGTGAGGTCACACCTGCCTGGCTGGCACACGACGCCTTGGCCACATGGGCCCTCTGGTTGCAGTTGGAGCGTGCTGGGAACCTCCTCCCATCGGTGATGAGGGCCCTCTGGCGTCCGGCCCTAACTGCTGGGCTCACCACATTTTCTGATGTGCGCCCACTTGTGCGATGACACTCCTGCCAGGTTCCCATCCCCATGCAGATTTGGGCCTTCTGTTCTGAGGTGCCAACGGCTGGCTTGCTCACAGTGTCAGGATGTGGGCCCTCTGCTGTGAGTTCACTCCGGCATGCATCCCATAGCCTCGGTGCTCTGGGCCACCTGCTTGGAGCTTCCAACTGCAGGATTCCTTACCTTTTTTCTTCTATGGGCCGTGTGTTGTGAGACACTTCCTGCCTGCCTCACTCTGAGCCCCTTGTTGATGTGGGTCTTCTGGTTTGAGGCCACATGTGGTGGGTTCCTTGCCTTTCAATGATGTGGCCCCACTGGTGTGAGCACACTCCTGCCTGGTTCGCATCCCCTTGGTGATGTGGGCCCTCTGGTGAGAATCTGATCCGGGTTGGGTTCCTCACACTTCCGTGAGCTTGGCCCTCAGCTCTGAGGTCACTCCTGCCTGGCTGGCACACCCCGCCTTGGCGACGTCGGCCCTCTGGTGGCAGTTGGAGCCTGCTGGGAGCCTCCTCCCCTCAGTGATCAGAGCCCTTTGGCGTCAGGCCCTAACTGCTGGGTACCCACATTTTCTAATACGTACTAAGTGGTGCGAGGATACGCCTGCCACGTTCCCATCCCCATGGGGATGTGGGCGTTCTGCTCTGAGGTCCCAACGGCTGGGTTGCTCACAGTTTCATGATGTGGGCCCTCTGCTGTGAGTTCACTTTGGCCTGGATCCCATAGACTCGGTGCTCTGGGCCTCCTGCTGCGAGGTTCCAACTGCTGGATTCCTCACATTTTTTAATCTATGGGCCCTGTGTTGTTAGGCTAGTCCTGCCTGCCTCACTCCGAGCCCCTTGGAGATGTGGTTCCTCTGGTTTAGGCCACATGGTCTGGGTCCCTCACCTTTCCATTATTTGGCCACACTGGTGTGAGTATACTTCTGCCTGGTTCCGATCCCCTTGGTGATGCGGGCCCTCTGGTGAGAGTCTTATCCTGGCTGGGTTCCTCACCCTTCTGTGACGTATGCCCTCTGCTGTGATGTCACTCCTGCCTGGCTGGCGCACGTCACCTTGGCGACGTGGGCCCTCAGTTGGGATTTGGTGTCTGCTGGGAGTTTCCTCCCTTCGGTAATGAGGGCCCTCTGGCGTCAGGCCTTAAATCCTGGGCTCCCAAAGTTTTCTGATGTGTGCCCTGTGGTGCGAGTACACTCCTGCCAGGTTCCCAACCCCATGGCAATGTGGGCCTTCTGCTCTGTGGACCCAATGGCTGGGCTATTCACAGTTTCATGATGAGGGCCCTCTTTTGTGAGTTCACACCGGCCGGGATCCCATAGCCTCGTTGTTCCTTGCCGCCTGCTGGGATGTTCCAACTGCGGGATTCCTCACCTTTTTTATTCTATGGGCCCTCTGTTTTGAGACTACTCCTGCCTGCCTCCCTCCCAGACCCTTGGTGATGTGTGTCCTCTGGTTTGAGGCCACATGTGGTGGTTTCCTCGCCTTTCAATGATGTGGCCCCACTGGACTGAGAACACTCCTGCCTGGTTCCCATCCTCTTGGTGATGTGGGCCCTCTGGTGAGAGTCTGATCCTGGTTGGGTTCCTCACACTTCCGTGAACTTGGCCCTCTGCTCTGAGGTCACTCCTGCCTGCCTGGCACACCCCGCCTTGGTGACGTCGGCCCTCTGGTGGCAGTTGGAGCGTGCTGGGAGCCTCCTTCCCTCAGTAATGAGGGCCCTTTGGCGTCAGGCCCTAACTGCTGTGTACCCACATTTTCTAATACGTACTAAGTGGTGCGAGGACACTCCTGCCAGGTTCCCATCCCCGTGGGGATGTGGGACTTCTGCTCTGATGTCCAAACGGCTGGGTTGCTCAAAGTTTCATGATGTGGGCCCTCTGCTGTGAGTGCACTGCGGCCTGGATCCCATAGACTGGGTGCTCTGGGCCACCTGCTGGGAGGTTCGAACTGTTGGATTCCTCACATTTTTTATTCTATGGGCCCTGCGTTGTGAGGCTAGTCCTGCCTGCCTCACTCTGAACCCCTTGGAGATGTGGATCCTCTGGTTTAGGCCACGTGTTCTGGGTTCCTCACCTTTCTATGATTTGGCCACACTGGTGTGAGGCCACTCTTGCCTGGATCCGATCCCCTTGGTGATGCGGGCCCTCTGGTGAGACTCTTATCCTGGCTGGGTGCCTCACCCTTCTGGGACGTATGCCCTCTGCTGTGAGGTCACTCCTGCCTGGCTGGCGCACGTCACCTTGGCGACGTGGGCCCTCAGTTGGGAGTTGGTGCCTGCTGGGAGTCTCCTCCCCTCGGTAATGAGGGCCCTCTGACGTCAGGCCCTAACTCCTGGGCTCCCATACTTTTCTGATGTGTGCCCTCTGGTGGGAGTACACTCCTGCCAGGTTCCCAACCCCATGGGAATGTGGGCCTTCTTCTCTGTGGTCCCAACCGCTGGGTTGTTCACAGTTTCGTGATGAGGGCCTTCTGTTGTGAGTTCACACCGGCCGGGATCCCATAGCCTCGCTGCTCCTTGCCGCCTGCTGGGAGGTTCCAACTGCGGGTTACCTCACCTTTTTTATTTTATGGCCCTCTGTTTGAGACACCTCCTGCCTGCCTCACTCTGAGCCCCTTGTTGATGTGGGTCCTCTGGTTTAGGCCATATGTTCTGGGTTCCTCACTTTTCTACGATTTGGCCACACTGGTGTGAGGCCACTCCTGCCTGGTTCTGATCCCCTTGGTGATGTGGGCCCTCTGGTGAGAGTCTTATCCTGGCTGGGTTCCTCCCCCTTCTGTGACATAGGCCCTCTGCTGTGAGGTCACTCCTGCCTGGCTAACGCACATCACCTTGGAGACGTGGGCCCTCAGGTGGGAGTTGGTGCCTTCTAGGAGTCTGCTCCCCTCGGTAATTAGGGCCGTCTGGCGTCAGGCCCTAACTCCTGGGCTCCCAAAATTTTCTGATGTGTGCCCTGTGGTGCGAGTACACTCCTGCCAGGTTCCCAACCCCATGGGAATGTGGGCCTCCTGTTCTGTGGTCCCAACAGCTGTGTTGTTCACAGTTTCATGATGAGGGTCCTCTGTTGTGAGTTCACAACGGCCGGGACCCCATAGCCTCGCTGCTCCTTGCTGCATGCTAGGAGGTTCCAACTGCGGGATTCCTCACCTTTTTAATTCTATGGGTCCTCTGTTTTGAGGCTCCTCCTGCCTGCCTCACTCCGAGCCCCTTGGAGATGTGGGTCCTCTTGTTTAGGCCACATGTTCTGGGTTCCTCACCTTTCTATGATTTGGCCACACTGGTGTGAGGCCACTCCTGCCTGGATCAGATCCCCTTGGTGATGTGGGCCCTCTGGTGAGAGTCTGATCCTGGCTGGGTTCCTCACTCTTCTGTGAGGTGGGCCCTCTGCTGTGAGGTAACTCCTGCCTGGCTTGCTCCCGTTGCCCTGGTGACGTCGGACTTCTGGTGGCAGTTGGAGCCTTCTTGTACCCTCCTCTCCAAGGTGATGAGGGCCCTCTTGCGTCAGGCTCTAACTGCTGGGCTCCCCACGATTTCTGATGTGAGCCCAGTGATGCCAGGACACTCCTGTAAGGTTCCAATACTCATGGGGATGTGTGCCTTCTGCTCTGTGGTCGCAACGCCTGGGTTGCTCACAGTTTCGTTATGTTGGCGCTCCGGTGTTAGTTCACTCAGGCCTAGATCCCATAGCCTCTGTGCTCTGGGCCGCCTGCTGGGAGGTTCCAACTGCTGGATTCCTCACCTTTCTTATACTTTGGGCCCTGTGTGGTGAAGCTCCTCCTGCCTGCCTCACACCGAGCCCCTTGGTGATGTAGGTCTTCTGGCTTGAGACCACGTGTGCCGTTTGTCTCACCTTTTAGGGATGTGGCCCTACTGGTGTGAGGACACTCCTGACTGGTTCCCATCCCCTTGTTGATGTGGGCCCTCTGGTGAGAGTCTGATCCTGGCTTGATTCCTCACACTTCTGTGAGGCGGGCCCTCTGCTGTGAGGTCACACCTGCCTGGCTGGCACACGACGCCTTGGCCACATGGGCCCTCTGGTTGCAGTTGGAGCGTGCTGGGAACCTCCTCCCATCGGTGATGAGGGCCCTCTGGCGTCCGGCCCTAACTGCTGGGCTCACCACATTTTCTGATGTGCGCCCACTTGTGCGATGACACTCCTGCCAGGTTCCCATCCCCATGCAGATTTGGGCCTTCTGTTCTGAGGTGCCAACGGCTGGCTTGCTCACAGTGTCAGGATGTGGGCCCTCTGCTGTGAGTTCACTCCGGCATGCATCCCATAGCCTCGGTGCTCTGGGCCACCTGCTTGGAGCTTCCAACTGCAGGATTCCTTACCTTTTTTCTTCTATGGGCCGTGTGTTGTGAGACACTTCCTGCCTGCCTCACTCTGAGCCCCTTGTTGATGTGGGTCTTCTGGTTTGAGGCCACATGTGGTGGGTTCCTTGCCTTTCAATGATGTGGCCCCACTGGTGTGAGCACACTCCTGCCTGGTTCGCATCCCCTTGGTGATGTGGGCCCTCTGGTGAGAATCTGATCCGGGTTGGGTTCCTCACACTTCCGTGAGCTTGGCCCTCAGCTCTGAGGTCACTCCTGCCTGGCTGGCACACCCCGCCTTGGCGACGTCGGCCCTCTGGTGGCAGTTGGAGCCTGCTGGGAGCCTCCTCCCCTCAGTGATCAGAGCCCTTTGGCGTCAGGCCCTAACTGCTGGGTACCCACATTTTCTAATACGTACTAAGTGGTGCGAGGATACGCCTGCCACGTTCCCATCCCCATGGGGATGTGGGCGTTCTGCTCTGAGGTCCCAACGGCTGGGTTGCTCACAGTTTCATGATGTGGGCCCTCTGCTGTGAGTTCACTTTGGCCTGGATCCCATAGACTCGGTGCTCTGGGCCTCCTGCTGCGAGGTTCCAACTGCTGGATTCCTCACATTTTTTAATCTATGGGCCCTGTGTTGTTAGGCTAGTCCTGCCTGCCTCACTCCGAGCCCCTTGGAGATGTGGTTCCTCTGGTTTAGGCCACATGGTCTGGGTCCCTCACCTTTCCATTATTTGGCCACACTGGTGTGAGTATACTTCTGCCTGGTTCCGATCCCCTTGGTGATGCGGGCCCTCTGGTGAGAGTCTTATCCTGGCTGGGTTCCTCACCCTTCTGTGACGTATGCCCTCTGCTGTGATGTCACTCCTGCCTGGCTGGCGCACGTCACCTTGGCGACGTGGGCCCTCAGTTGGGATTTGGTGTCTGCTGGGAGTTTCCTCCCTTCGGTAATGAGGGCCCTCTGGCGTCAGGCCTTAAATCCTGGGCTCCCAAACTTTTCTGATGTGTGCCCTGTGGTGCGAGTACACTCCTGCCAGGTTCCCAACCCCATGGCAATGTGGGCCTTCTGCTCTGTGGACCCAATGGCTGGGCTATTCACAGTTTCATGATGAGGGCCCTCTTTTGTGAGTTCACACCGGCCGGGATCCCATAGCCTCGTTGTTCCTTGCCGCCTGCTGGGATGTTCCAACTGCGGGATTCCTCACCTTTTTTATTCTATGGGCCCTCTGTTTTGAGACTACTCCTGCCTGCCTCCCTCCCAGCCCCTTGGTGATGTGTGTCCTCTGGTTTGAGGCCACATGTGGTGGTTTCCTCGCCTTTCAATGATGTGGCCCCACTGGACTGAGAACACTCCTGCCTGGTTCCCATCCTCTTGGTGATGTGGGCCCTCTGGTGAGAGTCTGATCCTGGTTGGGTTCCTCACACTTCCGTGAACTTGGCCCTCTGCTCTGAGGTCACTCCTGCCTGGCTGGCACACCCCGCCTTGGTGACGTCGGCCCTCTGGTGGCAGTTGGAGCGTGCTGGGAGCCTCCTTCCCTCAGTAATGAGGGCCCTTTGGCGTCAGGCCCTAACTGCTGTGTACCCACATTTTCTAATACGTACTAAGTGGTGCGAGGACACTCCTGCCAGGTTCCCATCCCCGTGGGGATGTGGGACTTCTGCTCTGATGTCCAAACGGCTGGGTTGCTCAAAGTTTCATGATGTGGGCCCTCTGCTGTGAGTGCACTGCGGCCTGGATCCCATAGACTGGGTGCTCTGGGCCACCTGCTGGGAGGTTCGAACTGTTGGATTCCTCACATTTTTTATTCTATGGGCCCTGCGTTGTGAGGCTAGTCCTGCCTGCCTCACTCTGAACCCCTTGGAGATGTGGATCCTCTGGTTTAGGCCACGTGTTCTGGGTTCCTCACCTTTCTATGATTTGGCCACACTGGTGTGAGGCCACTCTTGCCTGGATCCGATCCCCTTGGTGATGCGGGCCCTCTGGTGAGACTCTTATCCTGGCTGGGTGCCTCACCCTTCTGGGACGTATGCCCTCTGCTGTGAGGTCACTCCTGCCTGGCTGGCGCACGTCACCTTGGCGACGTGGGCCCTCAGTTGGGAGTTGGTGCCTGCTGGGAGTCTCCTCCCCTCGGTAATGAGGGCCCTCTGACGTCAGGCCCTAACTCCTGGGCTCCCATACTTTTCTGATGTGTGCCCTCTGGTGGGAGTACACTCCTGCCAGGTTCCCAACCCCATGGGAATGTGGGCCTTCTTCTCTGTGGTCCCAACCGCTGGGTTGTTCACAGTTTCGTGATGAGGGCCTTCTGTTGTGAGTTCACACCGGCCGGGATCCCATAGCCTCGCTGCTCCTTGCCGCCTGCTGGGAGGTTCCAACTGCGGGTTACCTCACCTTTTTTATTTTATGGCCCTCTGTTTGAGACACCTCCTGCCTGCCTCACTCTGAGCCCCTTGTTGATGTGGGTCCTCTGGTTTAGGCCATATGTTCTGGGTTCCTCACTTTTCTACGATTTGGCCACACTGGTGTGAGGCCACTCCTGCCTGGTTCTGATCCCCTTGGTGATGTGGGCCCTCTGGTGAGAGTCTTATCCTGGCTGGGTTCCTCCCCCTTCTGTGACATAGGCCCTCTGCTGTGAGGTCACTCCTGCCTGGCTAACGCACATCACCTTGGAGACGTGGGCCCTCAGGTGGGAGTTGGTGCCTTCTAGGAGTCTGCTCCCCTCGGTAATTAGGGCCGTCTGGCGTCAGGCCCTAACTCCTGGGCTCCCAAAATTTTCTGATGTGTGCCCTGTGGTGCGAGTACACTCCTGCCAGGTTCCCAACCCCATGGGAATGTGGGCCTTCTGTTCTGTGGTCCCAACAGCTGTGTTGTTCACAGTTTCATGATGAGGGTCCTCTGTTGTGAGTTCACAACGGCCGGGACCCCATAGCCTCGCTGCTCCTTGCTGCATGCTAGGAGGTTCCAACTGCGGGATTCCTCACCTTTTTAATTCTATGGGTCCTCTGTTTTGAGGCTCCTCCTGCCTGCCTCACTCCGAGCCCCTTGGAGATGTGGGTCCTCTTGTTTAGGCCACATGTTCTGGGTTCCTCACCTTTCTATGATTTGGCCACACTGGTGTGAGGCCACTCCTGCCTGGATCAGATCCCCTTGGTGATGTGGGCCCTCTGGTGAGAGTCTGATCCTGGCTGGGTTCCTCACTCTTCTGTGAGGTGGGCCCTCTGCTGTGAGGTAACTCCTGCCTGGCTTGCTCCCGTTGCCCTGGTGACGTCGGACTTCTGGTGGCAGTTGGAGCCTTCTTGTACCCTCCTCTCCAAGGTGATGAGGGCCCTCTTGCGTCAGGCTCTAACTGCTGGGCTCCCCACGATTTCTGATGTGAGCCCAGTGATGCCAGGACACTCCTGTAAGGTTCCAATACTCATGGGGATGTGTGCCTTCTGCTCTGTGGTCGCAACGCCTGGGTTGCTCACAGTTTCGTTATGTTGGCGCTCCGGTGTTAGTTCACTCAGGCCTAGATCCCATAGCCTCTGTGCTCTGGGCCGCCTGCTGGGAGGTTCCAACTGCTGGATTCCTCACCTTTCTTATACTTTGGGCCCTGTGTGGTGAAGCTCCTCCTGCCTGCCTCACACCGAGCCCCTTGGTGATGTAGGTCTTCTGGCTTGAGACCACGTGTGCCGTTTGTCTCACCTTTTAGGGATGTGGCCCTACTGGTGTGAGGACACTCCTGACTGGTTCCCATCCCCTTGTTGATGTGGGCCCTCTGGTGAGAGTCTGATCCTGGCTTGATTCCTCACACTTCTGTGAGGCGGGCCCTCTGCTGTGAGGTCACACCTGCCTGGCTGGCACACGACGCCTTGGCCACATGGGCCCTCTGGTTGCAGTTGGAGCGTGCTGGGAACCTCCTCCCATCGGTGATGAGAGCCCTCTGGCGTCCGGCCCTAACTGCTGGGCTCACCACATTTTCTGATGTGCGCCCACTTGTGCGATGACACTCCTGCCAGGTTCCCATCCCCATGCAGATTTGGGCCTTCTGTTCTGAGGTGCCAACGGCTGGCTTGCTCACAGTGTCAGGATGTGGGCCCTCTGCTGTGAGTTCACTCCGGCATGCATCCCATAGCCTCGGTGCTCTGGGCCACCTGCTTGGAGCTTCCAACTGCAGGATTCCTTACCTTTTTTCTTCTATGGGCCGTGTGTTGTGAGACACTTCCTGCCTGCCTCACTCTGAGCCCCTTGTTGATGTGGGTCTTCTGGTTTGAGGCCACATGTGGTGGGTTCCTTGCCTTTCAATGATGTGGCCCCACTGGTGTGAGCACACTCCTGCCTGGTTCGCATCCCCTTGGTGATGTGGGCCCTCTGGTGAGAATCTGATCCGGGTTGGGTTCCTCACACTTCCGTGAGCTTGGCCCTCAGCTCTGAGGTCACTCCTGCCTGGCTGGCACACCCCGCCTTGGCGACGTCGGCCCTCTGGTGGCAGTTGGAGCCTGCTGGGAGCCTCCTCCCCTCAGTGATCAGAGCCCTTTGGCGTCAGGCCCTAACTGCTGGGTACCCACATTTTCTAATACGTACTAAGTGGTGCGAGGATACGCCTGCCACGTTCCCATCCCCATGGGGATGTGGGCGTTCTGCTCTGAGGTCCCAACGGCTGGGTTGCTCACAGTTTCATGATGTGGGCCCTCTGCTGTGAGTTCACTTTGGCCTGGATCCCATAGACTCGGTGCTCTGGGCCTCCTGCTGCGAGGTTCCAACTGCTGGATTCCTCACATTTTTTAATCTATGGGCCCTGTGTTGTTAGGCTAGTCCTGCCTGCCTCACTCCGAGCCCCTTGGAGATGTGGTTCCTCTGGTTTAGGCCACATGGTCTGGGTCCCTCACCTTTCCATTATTTGGCCACACTGGTGTGAGTATACTTCTGCCTGGTTCCGATCCCCTTGGTGATGCGGGCCCTCTGGTGAGAGTCTTATCCTGGCTGGGTTCCTCACCCTTCTGTGACGTATGCCCTCTGCTGTGATGTCACTCCTGCCTGGCTGGCGCACGTCACCTTGGCGACGTGGGCCCTCAGTTGGGATTTGGTGTCTGCTGGGAGTTTCCTCCCTTCGGTAATGAGGGCCCTCTGGCGTCAGGCCTTAAATCCTGGGCTCCCAAACTTTTCTGATGTGTGCCCTGTGGTGCGAGTACACTCCTGCCAGGTTCCCAACCCCATGGCAATGTGGGCCTTCTGCTCTGTGGACCCAATGGCTGGGCTATTCACAGTTTCATGATGAGGGCCCTCTTTTGTGAGTTCACACCGGCCGGGATCCCATAGCCTCGTTGTTCCTTGCCGCCTGCTGGGATGTTCCAACTGCGGGATTCCTCACCTTTTTTATTCTATGGGCCCTCTGTTTTGAGACTACTCCTGCCTGCCTCCCTCCCAGCCCCTTGGTGATGTGTGTCCTCTGGTTTGAGGCCACATGTGGTGGTTTCCTCGCCTTTCAATGATGTGGCCCCACTGGACTGAGAACACTCCTGCCTGGTTCCCATCCTCTTGGTGATGTGGGCCCTCTGGTGAGAGTCTGATCCTGGTTGGGTTCCTCACACTTCCGTGAACTTGGCCCTCTGCTCTGAGGTCACTCCTGCCTGGCTGGCACACCCCCCGCCTTGGTGACGTCGGCCCTCTGGTGGCAGTTGGAGCGTGCTGGGAGCCTCCTTCCCTCAGTAATGAGGGCCCTTTGGCGTCAGGCCCTAACTGCTGTGTACCCACATTTTCTAATACGTACTAAGTGGTGCGAGGACACTCCTGCCAGGTTCCCATCCCCGTGGGGATGTGGGACTTCTGCTCTGATGTCCAAACGGCTGGGTTGCTCAAAGTTTCATGATGTGGGCCCTCTGCTGTGAGTGCACTGCGGCCTGGATCCCATAGACTGGGTGCTCTGGGCCACCTGCTGGGAGGTTCGAACTGTTGGATTCCTCACATTTTTTATTCTATGGGCCCTGCGTTGTGAGGCTAGTCCTGCCTGCCTCACTCTGAACCCCTTGGAGATGTGGATCCTCTGGTTTAGGCCACGTGTTCTGGGTTCCTCACCTTTCTATGATTTGGCCACACTGGTGTGAGGCCACTCTTGCCTGGATCCGATCCCCTTGGTGATGCGGGCCCTCTGGTGAGACTCTTATCCTGGCTGGGTGCCTGACCCTTCTGGGACGTATGCCCTCTGCTGTGAGGTCACTCCTGCCTGGCTGGCGCACGTCACCTTGGCGACGTGGGCCCTCAGTTGGGAGTTGGTGCCTGCTGGGAGTCTCCTCCCCTCGGTAATGAGGGCCCTCTGACGTCAGGCCCTAACTCCTGGGCTCCCATACTTTTCTGATGTGTGCCCTCTGGTGGGAGTACACTCCTGCCAGGTTCCCAACCCCATGGGAATGTGGGCCTTCTTCTCTGTGGTCCCAACCGCTGGGTTGTTCACAGTTTCGTGATGAGGGCCTTCTGTTGTGAGTTCACACCGGCCGGGATCCCATAGCCTCGCTGCTCCTTGCCGCCTGCTGGGAGGTTCCAACTGCGGGTTACCTCACCTTTTTTATTTTATGGCCCTCTGTTTGAGACACCTCCTGCCTGCCTCACTCTGAGCCCCTTGTTGATGTGGGTCCTCTGGTTTAGGCCATATGTTCTGGGTTCCTCACTTTTCTACGATTTGGCCACACTGGTGTGAGGCCACTCCTGCCTGGTTCTGATCCCCTTGGTGATGTGGGCCCTCTGGTGAGAGTCTTATCCTGGCTGGGTTCCTCCCCCTTCTGTGACATAGGCCCTCTGCTGTGAGGTCACTCCTGCCTGGCTAACGCACATCACCTTGGAGACGTGGGCCCTCAGGTGGGAGTTGGTGCCTTCTAGGAGTCTGCTCCCCTCGGTAATTAGGGCCGTCTGGCGTCAGGCCCTAACTCCTGGGCTCCCAAAATTTTCTGATGTGTGCCCTGTGGTGCGAGTACACTCCTGCCAGGTTCCCAACCCCATGGGAATGTGGGCCTTCTGTTCTGTGGTCCCAACAGCTGTGTTGTTCACAGTTTCATGATGAGGGTCCTCTGTTGTGAGTTCACAACGGCCGGGACCCCATAGCCTCGCTGCTCCTTGCTGCATGCTAGGAGGTTCCAACTGCGGGATTCCTCACCTTTTTAATTCTATGGGTCCTCTGTTTTGAGGCTCCTCCTGCCTGCCTCACTCCGAGCCCCTTGGAGATGTGGGTCCTCTTGTTTAGGCCACATGTTCTGGGTTCCTCACCTTTCTATGATTTGGCCACACTGGTGTGAGGCCACTCCTGCCTGGATCAGATCCCCTTGGTGATGTGGGCCCTCTGGTGAGAGTCTGATCCTGGCTGGGTTCCTCACTCTTCTGTGAGGTGGGCCCTCTGCTGTGAGGTAACTCCTGCCTGGCTTGCTCCCGTTGCCCTGGTGACGTCGGACTTCTGGTGGCAGTTGGAGCCTTCTTGTACCCTCCTCTCCAAGGTGATGAGGGCCCTCTTGCGTCAGGCTCTAACTGCTGGGCTCCCCACGATTTCTGATGTGAGCCCAGTGATGCCAGGACACTCCTGTAAGGTTCCAATACTCATGGGGATGTGTGCCTTCTGCTCTGTGGTCGCAACGCCTGGGTTGCTCACAGTTTCGTTATGTTGGCGCTCCGGTGTTAGTTCACTCAGGCCTAGATCCCATAGCCTCTGTGCTCTGGGCCGCCTGCTGGGAGGTTCCAACTGCTGGATTCCTCACCTTTCTTATACTTTGGGCCCTGTGTGGTGAAGCTCCTCCTGCCTGCCTCACACCGAGCCCCTTGGTGATGTAGGTCTTCTGGCTTGAGACCACGTGTGCCGTTTGTCTCACCTTTTAGGGATGTGGCCCTACTGGTGTGAGGACACTCCTGACTGGTTCCCATCCCCTTGTTGATGTGGGCCCTCTGGTGAGAGTCTGATCCTGGCTTGATTCCTCACACTTCTGTGAGGCGGGCCCTCTGCTGTGAGGTCACACCTGCCTGGCTGGCACACGACGCCTTGGCCACATGGGCCCTCTGGTTGCAGTTGGAGCGTGCTGGGAACCTCCTCCCATCGGTGATGAGGGCCCTCTGGCGTCCGGCCCTAACTGCTGGGCTCACCACATTTTCTGATGTGCGCCCACTTGTGCGATGACACTCCTGCCAGGTTCCCATCCCCATGCAGATTTGGGCCTTCTGTTCTGAGGTGCCAACGGCTGGCTTGCTCACAGTGTCAGGATGTGGGCCCTCTGCTGTGAGTTCACTCCGGCATGCATCCCATAGCCTCGGTGCTCTGGGCCACCTGCTTGGAGCTTCCAACTGCAGGATTCCTTACCTTTTTTCTTCTATGGGCCGTGTGTTGTGAGACACTTCCTGCCTGCCTCACTCTGAGCCCCTTGTTGATGTGGGTCTTCTGGTTTGAGGCCACATGTGGTGGGTTCCTTGCCTTTCAATGATGTGGCCCCACTGGTGTGAGCACACTCCTGCCTGGTTCGCATCCCCTTGGTGATGTGGGCCCTCTGGTGAGAATCTGATCCGGGTTGGGTTCCTCACACTTCCGTGAGCTTGGCCCTCAGCTCTGAGGTCACTCCTGCCTGGCTGGCACACCCCGCCTTGGCGACGTCGGCCCTCTGGTGGCAGTTGGAGCCTGCTGGGAGCCTCCTCCCCTCAGTGATCAGAGCCCTTTGGCGTCAGGCCCTAACTGCTGGGTACCCACATTTTCTAATACGTACTAAGTGGTGCGAGGATACGCCTGCCACGTTCCCATCCCCATGGGGATGTGGGCGTTCTGCTCTGAGGTCCCAACGGCTGGGTTGCTCACAGTTTCATGATGTGGGCCCTCTGCTGTGAGTTCACTTTGGCCTGGATCCCATAGACTCGGTGCTCTGGGCCTCCTGCTGCGAGGTTCCAACTGCTGGATTCCTCACATTTTTTAATCTATGGGCCCTGTGTTGTTAGGCTAGTCCTGCCTGCCTCACTCCGAGCCCCTTGGAGATGTGGTTCCTCTG